>NC_046196.1:2546363-3182954 GCF_011004875.1 Balearica regulorum gibbericeps
CAACCAAGAAAATCCATTGTTTCAAGATGCACTACTATAAAAACATTAAGACAAAAGTCTGGTTTTGTTTGGGTTTTTTGCCTGTTGTTTCAAGATCTTGCTTCAATACTCAAAATTCAACAAATTTTATGTTTGCTTCTTGAAAGACTGACATCAACAGGATACTACACCTAAGATAATCTCACACAGAATGCAAAAAAAAATGCAAAAAAAGTTCCCAATTATCATTTTACAACAATCTGAAAGCTGCTTCCACTGAAGCAATCACCCAGTTACTAACACCCCTCGAAACCTGTTTAAAAAAAAATCTTGAGCGCTCTAAAAATAAACTGATATATAAACTGTATGTCCCACAATAGGATAAAATTACTATATTTGGTTAAAGTACACAACTTCCAACTGTACAAGGATTTTAAAAGAAAAAAAAAAGCAACACTTGAATAATAAGGAAAAAGGGAAGACCACGTGTGTTTGTCAAACAGCTCACTAATATGAACAGACTAGAAATTACCAACCCGATATGGATGTGAAAAACCCTTACTAGGAGTACATGACCACACACGCCAAACAGACTACTTTCCCCCACACACACACTAGCAGGCATGGGGAAAGCAGCAGCCCCTTTCCATTACCGCTACCTGCAAGCGGCGGAGAAAAGGAAGAGGCAGTACCAATGTCACCAGTCACACTCTCCTACGACAGGGAGGGAGGGAGCGGAGGAGGGAGGGACACCTCTTCCCAAAAACCTGCCTGCAGTGCAGCGTGTGCGCGACCCGCGGGGAGGGCTCAAACCTGCCCCGTCCTTCGGAACGAGAAAACACAGCCCTCGGGGAGATGGGGGAGAAAGAGGGCACGGTCTTCGGGGACACTGCCGGGGGAAGGACGGACCGGACCCTCCACCTCAAACGCCGCACGCCCCGCAGGGGTGACCAGCGGCCCCCCGCAGCGGTAGCAAGCGCAGGGGCCAGCAGCGAGGAGCCCCGGCAGGGGGGTGACACCCCTCCCCAGGCCTGAGCGCGGAGAAAGCAGGCGGGGAGCGAGGCGGTGAACAGCAGCCCCCCCCCGCGGAGGGCCCAGCTCCGGCGTCCCGCGGCGGGAGGAGGCGAGTCCCCCGGTCGCCCTCCCCCGCCCCGTCCGGGTGAGGGGGCGGGGGCCCGCGGCCCCCCCGCCTCGGCTCGGCCCCTCCCCGAAGCCGCCGCCTCGCGGCCCTGGTGCTCGGGCGGCTCTGTGAGGAGCGGGAAGGCTGTGAGGGCCGGGGCTACACGCCCGGCGTCAGGCCCCCCGGGAGCTCAGCCCCAGCCGTCCGGCCGCGGGGCGCCGCGGTTACCGTGTGCGGTGCCGAATTCTCGTGGTGTTTGTCGAGCGGCTGCGATAATGGCGTCCTTCCTCGCGAGAGATCTCCCTCTCCTCAGCGCGCAGGCGCCGCCGCCCTGCGCCCGCTCGGCCCCCGCCCGCCCCGAACGGCCGCGCAAGCGCACGGCAGGCGCGGCCTCGCGGCCGCCCTTCACCGAGGCGCCGCCGGGAGAGACTACAATTCCCAGAGGGCAGCGCGCCGGCCCTTCGGTACCGCCCCCGCCAAGCAGGCCGGGACCTGTAGTACCTGCACCGGGAGCGGTGCATGCCGGGACTTGTAGTCCGCGCCGCACACCCGACACGCGGCACCCCCACGCCTCGCACACTAGACCCACGCACACGCGCTACACCCACACAACGTGTCCCCTCTCTCTCCCCCACTCACCCTGAGGCGCGCACCGGGCCCTGCCACAACCCTGAGGGCTCCGCAGAACCCTCTTGCTCGGACCGGGACGCCACGACAGGCTCCAGCCCTGCGCCCCGGGACGGTGAGGGACAAGGCGGCCATGCCTTCCCGCAGCCTGCGGTCACGTCCTGCCGAGCGTGGCTCTGCGAGTCCTTCTCCGACAGCGTCTGGGGCTACCGCAAACTCCAGTGTAACATCTCATTTTTTATTATTATTCAGCATTTCCAGACCTGCCGGGCAATGTAGCCACAGGGGTTGGCCGGCGGAGTTGTCAGCAAGCAGATTAAACCTGTATCTGCACCTCGAGAGCCGCCTGCGCTGAGCCATTCACACACTGACACGTTCCCTTCTCCTACTCCTTCCTCCGGTCCTTCCATGAAATTTCTCCCTGCTCAAACGGCTCCTGAGCGCTCGCACCGCTGAGGTGGGACGAGCTGAATGCAAGCTGTCATATTAAGGAGAAAAATGTCACCGTGCTCAGAACGCAGCTGAAGAACAGGCAGCAAGTGGGAATTTGCTAAATTAGCTCATCAGACTGATTCTTCTGTTGCTTCGTTCCTGCATTTGGTGTGAGAACAGAATGACTGGGCGAAGGTGGAAAACCTTCTGTTAACCTTCTGGGAATGATAAAAATATGCAAAAGTGCAAAAAGGAAGCATGCAGGAAATATGCAAGTAGCTCTGAAAGACGACAAAGATTAGACTATTTTACTATATCCTTGTATATCACAGTGTTGCCCAAACCAGACCATCGTCATACTTCGTTTTTCAGCTTCAGCGTAGCCAGCGGTGACTTTCAGAATTCTGCATAAAAATACTCCTTAAGCTGCTTAATTCAGTTCTGCGGTGTCACGACGTGCAATCAAATCCGCTCTGGTTCAGCTGTAATTGGCTACCCTGCCATCTCCAGCCCTGTGGCTACGCGGAGCCGTTGCCACGGCTGTTGGGCTAGTGGTTTGAAACGCTGTTCTCTGGCACTGTAGCTTTGTTGTGTTCAAACTCAGGGTGTCCACTGCAGGACTTTTGTACCTGGAACAAATTAAACAGTGCATGTCACAAAAGCGCCAGTCTCTAAAGTGTTCCAGCAACTGCTCCTGCTCATCTGGGAGTTACGGAGGGAGTCTGAGAACAGGACTTGAGGGGTTTTATGTTTCAGGCAGGGAAACTTGTGCTGGCAGAGGCACGTGCACCTTGCCTTTCTTCGAAAGCGCTCATAGCAACTTCTCGAGCTGGCGTTTTCAGTATTAAAGAGTTGTTGTGAGCCTGGGAATTAACAGCCGGTGTGTTAGGAAAACCCTTGCTTCTGCTTCCAGATTTGTAACTTCAGCTAAGTCTGTTGATTTATTTATTATGTTCTCTTCCTTCACAAGCAGATTAGGAAGTTCAAAGGTTAAACTACTTAAAAACTGACTTTTCACACAGGATTATTTCACGCTTTGCTGCACGGATTTGCCCTGCAACAGATTTGCCAAACAGTTTCTGCTGCACTCAAGCAATTGCCAGGTCCCAGCTAGAAAAAAATGGGACATAAATATCAGTATACTACCTGTTGTGGGAAGTTGCTAGTAAAAGCCTTTGCCATCATAAACCAAATGCGATGTAAAAGCTGTCCTGTTTTCTCATCAGTACATTCCTTCCCAGAGATTATTAACGCACGTTGTGCTGAGGATGTGAGATCCTGCTCCTCTCTGTACAGCCAGTAAATCATTTCTCAGCTAAACCAACACAAAACAGAAAAACTTTCATTGTTGTAAAGCAATTATACTATCCACCTATAGTCGTCAAATTAACTGCAGGAAATACTGGCAGGATCCAATTGATGTCTACATCTTTGATCACAGATAGCAACATAATAAAAAAAATAATACAGCAATTTATCACTGAGAAAGGCCGCAGCACTACCTTCTGCTAACGAGTTGGTCCGCTCTGATCATTAAGGCAATCTGGAATATACAAGTAACTTACCTCTTGTAAGGGTTTTTTCCCCGTCTTTACCAGAGATATGATTTTAGATTTTTTTTTTCCCCTATCATTTCTTCCCACACAGGGGGCATTTCCTTTTAAAATTTGGAATTACACCAATAAGTGACAAAGAGACTCCGCTGTCACAGGCTATCCCTTGTCCCCCTTGAGATTGACACAGCCAGATATGACATACTCCTCATGCAGCGTAAAGTATGACAGAAAACATTGTAAAGAGCAGAAGAAAGAGGATCTTTCTGTTCACAACCTCACAGTGGAGACCTCCTTTGTGCTTAAATCAGAAGGCCCAAATTTGGCTTTTAGTCTTTAATTTCCAGCACCAACACATGAATGACTTTTACCCAGGGACTTTTACCCCGCCTGTGCTTCACAATCTCCTAAGCTTTATGAGCTTTCAAAAGTGTGTTCACCTGAATATTTCTGCAATAATGTAATGAAATCGAGTGTAAGTCCCCCTCCAGCGAAGAAAGGCTTCACTACACCATGGGATAAGAGACTGCCCATGAGGAAGCACCGGGAAGAAGTTGATACGCTCTAAGTTCTATTCTGATTTAAACCATGGTAACTTGCTCGAGTGCCTACATCAAATCCATTCTTATTTTCCTTCCCCCTTATAAAAATGAGTAAGAACTTCAGGGTCCTAATATATCAATTTCATTTTTTAATTTTATAGAAGAAAATACATCCTGTTGCCCTGTTAGTCTGTTGTGTCCCCCCCAAAAAAATAGATATTGCTTTGTTGTTTTATTTCCCCACCTTTTTCATCCTCTTTTTTTAGTCTCTCTCTTGCATTTTATGTATGTGCTAACTTTTCTCTTGTGTTACGAAGAATCATTTGGTTCCAGGAAATATCTAGCTTATTTTACCGTTGTATCAGCATTCATTTACTATTGTTTCCTAAGGAAGTTGCTGCTTTCACATGTTTTGTGTGGATCAAAAGAGATCTCATTCATTGGTTTCCTCTTTTTTTTTTTTTTTGTTAGGGGAAAAAAACTTACCATAGCATCAAATGTAAAAAATTAACACACTGTGCACACAATTTTGCAGCTGCATCAGCAGCAGGAAAACAAAGGTTGCCAAACAAAGCATTTGTTTAAACAAGTGACAGGCATTCATAATTATACTCACTGCTGAGCATGAGAATATAGAAACAAAGGCATGAAGAACACAGAAGATGTGATCAGGACACAGAAGTAACTCCAGAGTATTTGCCATAAGAACTCTGTAGGAATAATTTCCTTTCCTTGGATAAAATCCTTGATCACATCCTATGCTATTACAAACAAAAAGAGTAGCTGAAGTTCCCCTGTTTATTCAGTTTCTGTTTGAGTGAGTTTATTCATTTGCTATATACTAACACTCATCACTGGACAGGGACACAAGCACATTCTTGTGAGCACAGCATGCACCATCTTGTGACATAGTGATACTTAATTAAAAGTTATATAAAATACATTTTTTAAACAAAGGTAATATTAATGCTATTTGTAAAGTTGATGTGGCATTTCTTTTATCAACAGATAACTTCTCTGCTGTTGAAATCTGTCGTCAGTTTTCCTCCTCCAAGTACATACTTCCTCATCACTTTTCAGACACCGTGTCCATTTTCAATTCTCTCAGAATCATTTTTTTATTTTGTTACAGAAAACAGGTCAGGATCAAGTGGGTTTTGCTCCTGAACCTACTTCAGCGAGCTCTATGACTTAGGGCAAGATACAGACATTTTCTGTTCTAGCTCTGATCTCACTTATGGTTTATGAAGATCCTCCTAATTTTCATGAATGAGGACGGAAGAAAAGGCCTTGAATTCCCCCAGCAGAGAGAAAAACATCATTACACGTTTGGTCATCCAGCTGGTCAAAGTTCATGGTCTTGTCAGATCATTTTTGCCAGTCTGAGAAATGAGGTGAGAAGGGTCAGGCACGATCACAATGTTCACTTATTTATTTACACACTGTTCCATCTCCCTGTATACATCATGGAAAAAAAAAAATGAGAGGAGGCTATTCCCCTTCTCAGAAATCTGCCATTCTGACAAGCTCTGTATTTGCACTTTGCCCAACTGTGATGTTCCCAGGATCACGCTCACAGCTGTTTCTGCTGCCCTTTTACCTCTGTTACCCAGCTGGTATCTTTACCCAGTATTTGCTCGTTTGCCCAGCTTTGCTCAGGTTTGCCGCAGACCATGTTTACGTGGTCAGGTACCATTATCATCATCAGTCTTTTTTTAATCCACTGGGATTATCAAAAGCCTGAAGGGGAGCTCATCACATTTACTGATTTTAGAGGATTTTATCCTTTTCTTCAGACTGAAGGTTGCCTGAGAACTGCTTTTTCATTTACTGTGTAGTCCCCACCTTTATATATATATATTTTTTTTTCCCCGCAGACATCCAGATACATTGATGCTATGTAATATTTTGTATCATTAATGCTATTATTCCAAGCAGAATTTGACTGACCTTGTTCTGGACCTGCATCCCTTTAGACACATGTTCAAAATCGTTTGCAACGTAACCCCATTTTTTCAAGTGTGAGAGGTAAAATAAACTAAGTGTAAATCTTCATCAGTGGCCCCTCAGCAAGTTTCCATATAACACCACATTTGTCATATGCAGGACGGTAGGGCTACCGTTCTGAGTGGTCCTGACTGCTCCAGAAGTGCAACAAACGCCAAGTCCTGCACTTGGGATGGTACAATCCTGTGCTGCGGTACAACCTGGGGAGTGACTGCTAGGGTGAAAAGCTCTGGAGAAAATCACTGCGAATCCTGGAGGACAAGTTGAACATGTAGCAGCAGTGCACCCTCGCAGCGATGGAGGTTAATGGCATAGTGGGCTATATATTAGAAAGAGCCTCAAGTGACTATTCCCCACTACTCAGCACTTGTGAGGACACATCTGGAATACTCTGTCCTGTTTGGGGACCCCTAATGCAAGAGAGAGAATGAAAATCTGGACGGAGTAGAAATGGTTAGCAGGCTGGTGAGCTCTGTCGCATCACAAAGTGTCCTAGCAAAATCTGGACATCAACAAAAAGCATCCCTTAGGCTGAAGTAATGTCTAACATGGGAAGTGGGAGCCAATCCAGAGAAACGAGTGTTAAAGCCACCCAGTAGTGACCTGACTGCTTTGTGAAAGCTGCCCTAGGTGGTATTTTTAGCTAGTCCATGGGGGTTCCCCATAGACTCCTCAGCAGCAATGCCATCCCAGGCAGCTCCCCACTACTTGATTGATCATCCTGTCAGCTGCTATAAAATAAATAGGTGAGAAAAATGTTAATTATGAAATCACTTTCCTTCTATCTTTTTAATTACAGTAAAACCACAAGACTGTATTTTTTCTGAATTGTTGGGTTTGACTTGCCAGTGTGGCAACTGAGACAATATTAGGACAGGAACACCCTTGCAAGCATGATGCCAGGAGAAGTAGATCTCTTAAACACTAAATCAAGGAGGTAATTTTCTCTCTGCAGGTAACAGCATTCATTTGAAGTTAACCAGAACGTGAGTACTGGCAACCCTCTAGTAAGCATCAGAAAGAAAACAAATATTGATCTTCTCTGTCTAGTCTGGAGGCACTTACAGCAAAAGTCAGCAAGAAATTTCTAGATTTTTACTTCTCTAGTTTCTGCGGAGACAAAGTAAGCACATTTCCATTGTATACAGTCACACTCCATATATGAAATTACCCACAATTATGAGCAACAATAGAAGTCTGATTTTGTAGTTCTTCAGGAAGAACCCCTAGCTTGATAATGGTTTGCTCTTAGATGCTCTGAAGCAGGCAGCTGAGGTAATAAATAACAAGCCTTAAGAAAGACACTCCTAACTAGCAGGTTTTAGAGTAGTAAATAGCACAGATAAGCTTGTCACTTTAGGATACTAAAGAGGATTCCCTGAGCCTAAGCCTTGCACTTACACCCTGTGTGATAAGAGATGACAGACATGCATATGTTTAATGAAAATATCATCAAGCAAATACATTTCTAATTCAAAATACCAAATTTTGTTAAGTAAAAACAAACAACTATTGAAATATATTTCATGGGTAAATATATAGATTAAGGAGTGACTTTTAGTGGCAAATTTTTAATGGCACAATGTTAATAGCCTTGTCATTTCTGCTTGTTCTGTCCTTGACAGATTCTGTAGCTTTTAAAATATGCTCTCCTAGGTACTTAAAGGAGGAAAATAATCACAGGGACTTTGCAAATACTTACATGAGAATTATTAAAGGCCCCACAATACTTTTGTGCTGTCATGACCCTGGGGGCACTACCAAGCCTTCATGGCCTCACAAGCCCCACCTGCAGCCTCCACCCACCACACTTCTTATGGCCAGGAGCCGATTTAAGCCCAAGCCTGATCCCCTAAGCTCTATTGTAAGGGCACCCATCCCCAGGTTTGTCTTTAGCTCTCTCTCTAGGAAGGACTTTGCACCCTTAGTGTTGCTTGTCTTTGGCCCTGTCTCCTTTTGCTCCTGCCTGGGCTGTCTGGTTGGACCTTGGACCTGTGTTTGGGGCTGCCACTAGCCCCTTTTACCAGCAGCCAGCTCAGCCTCTGTGAGGTGGCACCTTGCTGGGGAGGGTGCTGCCTGTGCTGGGCTCATCCTTGGCTCCCTGGTCCCCTGTCCTTGGGGAGCAGCTGGCCCTGGCTGCTCCCTGACCTGCCTAGGCACGCTGTTCTAATAACTCTCTGTTCCTGTTTGGCCTACTATAATCTGTAACACTATGAGAAGTCTTTTGAGAATTAATTGCTTCCCTGTGTTTCTGTGCTTAGCCTGAGAAACTACAGCTCTACCTCCAAAGCTACTTGTGTCTGTGCCACTTGTGTGGATTGCAGCTATGGGAGGAAGAGCAACCATCCCAATGAAAATTAAAGGACCTTTTGTGTAAGGTAACAAAGCTATTGGAATTGCATCTGGAAATAAGAGTAACATTCTTCATGCTTTCATCCCTAATAAACATAGGTCAGGAAAGCATCTTGATCTGTTCTCCCTGCTGGAAAAACAACACTTCAGCTGGGTCAAAGTGATGTGTGAGCTGACGTGAGGGGAGGCCATGATGGTTCCTTATGTCTGTTCCTCTTTCTAGTCTTTACAAAATTATTCCTCTTATTGGACATCTAACAGTTCAGAAGAACAAATTCCTCGCCTTGAGCTTGTGATGGTACTGTATTACATGGCTGGAGCTAAACCACTCTCCTGCAGGAGGCTGCTCCCTGTTCCCGTTCTCCTGGGCAAGCCTTGATCTCTACTAGATTTCTGTGAAGTCACCAGGCCTCAGAATTGCAGCTGTTAATGATGGCAATTCTTAGCTATCAGTATTCAAACAGACAACTATTCAGATTCAAGGAATGTATGCATGAAGAAATGATAAGAAACCTCTCCTTGCATGCAAAAGAGCGGTTTCTGTAACCCTTTGGTGTTCTTAGAGCCAGCTGAGAAAGAACCTGGAAAGCACATGTAAAATAATCATCAACTAGCCAGCCCTCCAATGAAATGTACAGCCAATGAAGAAGCTAGTCCAGGGACAAGTTGAAAATTAACTACTTGGTTAGCTCCACCTCTCCAACCAGGAAAGGGTGCTCTCAAATTTTTTTTTATAAATAGGTCTGGAGACCCCTCAGTTACCTTGAAGCTGTATATTCACCGGGGTTTTTCTGCTTTGTGTTGATAGGCTCTGGAAAGCTCCTCTACCTGTTTGACAAACTGAAGATTTCAAGTGCCAAGGTGATAGCGATGAATAGTGTGAAGGCAAATACTCTGGTGCATTTATACAAGCAGCTGAAAACTATATGGAGTCCACCAGCAGTGCCAGCACGACTCTGCAGTCTGGCCGCCTGCGCTCATAAAAACAGGAATGATGCATGTAAGTGTATTTCAGTTTATGAAAATAGTACTGGATACCTGCGTAAGAGAGATGCAGCGGTACAAAGATGACAAATGTAGTTAAGTGTTGCTGCTCTTTCTTATTTGTCAGCTAACCAAAAAGGGAAATTTGAGAATGTGACTGAAAGATTAAAGAAAAAAAGAGTGAATAGAATGAGAGAAACTAGAGATAGAAATACTGTACTGAATGGCATGATCTGTCTCCATGTGCAGGATTAAAACACTGTTATTACTACTGTTAGTGTTACTGGGTTCTCTGTGATTTTTCACTTGTAACTACAATGAAGAAACAGACTATACAACAACTCATTTTTAATTTTATCCTCCAAGGTTTTGACTGTTTTCAATGAAGACTGTATTTATAAGTGTAATTCAAAGCACATTTAGTGCAAATTGATTCTGAGTGACTTTGAATTTAATAGACGCTACAACGTTTAATTTAGAAAATGAGACCTAACAGAAGTACAGACCGCTAAAACCCTCCAAATGTGGTGTACAGGAGAACTACAATGAAACACTTCCTGAGATGCAGGATACTACTGGAAGATGTCAAAGACTTAGTTATTTAAAATACTGATTAACTTACCTACAAATAAGATGAGGCCAGCCAGAGACTGCGTCTCTTCTCATTTGTGTGCAGATAATGGAGCAATAGTAAAGAGTAATTTTTTACATCTAGGAAATCCTTTTGTTTTCTAATTTTTATCCTCTGTAAATGTATTTAGCTTACTAACTTTTCCCAAAGAACAGCCAGATCCTTCCTTGAATAGAGGCATGATTCCCTTCTATTTAAATTATCAAATGACAAACTTTTATTTACTGAACTGATGAGCAAACAGCTGATTTTGTGACACATTTAAAACAAAGTAGAATGGAGACAAGCATAGGGCTTTGTTTATATTGAAAGCTCAAGAAATAGTGAGTAACTTTCAATGTTTAATAGCTCAACACTTGTAAATGTATTTTTGAAGATGATGCCAAAATACATTCTGCCACTGAGTGACTAGCATTTCAAAAAACCTGGTAGATTAGCTGCCAAGTGCAATGTGCACTGTTGCATGTATTCCTACACATGGAAGTTTTATGTAATATATAGCATGCAAGCTTCCCAGTTCCCCAGCACATAAGAAATAATTCAGAGCAGTTTTTATAAAGATACAGTGTTTGCCATGTTTTTCAGAGTTCTCAGTCTAAATTTTTTTTTTTTTTTTTGCTACTCAGAATAGAAAATGTGAATTGTATTCTGAAAGCTTGAACAGAATGGGCACTTCAATCTAGTACCATAACTAGTTAATACAGCACTTCACCTTCCTTTTGAAAAGGTGCCTTTTAAATCTACAGGAGATGCCTAATTCTAGAAGCAAGACTAGCATTAAATTGTTTTATTAGTGAAAACTACTACAAGAGCCCAATTCCTAAAGCAAAATTAAAATGAGTCACACATGTATCCACGACAGTATTCTTCCCTTTTCTGACCTGTGTAGAGCTTTCTTAGTACAGCTCAAAAGTCTCTTAAAACTTTTACTTCCTTCCTACCAGTTTTTTTTCTTTACAAGCGTGTTCAGAAACTTCATTCTTCCCATTAAAATAAGGGAAAAGAGCCATTGTTTATCTAATCAAAGAAAAGCACTACAGTAATGTTTATAAAAACAATGATTCAGCCTTATAAAAAGTAGCTTTTCTAACAAATTCATATTAATTAGGTGTACTAATTAGGTGCATGCAAAAGTAGCTTTTCTAATTAATTCATACTCATTAGGTGTGTTTGTACAACTGTATGTACACTTACTCCATACAAGGATGTGTGCATATGAGAGAACATATTTTAATAGTCACAAGCAATGTCTATATTACTCCTTTATCTGCAGTTTATCAGCAAACTTATTCAGTGTTGGAGATTCAACAGCTAAAGCCAAAACCTGTGCCAGTAAGAGTAACGCCTGGGCTCATACAATCCTGCTCATCATTTGCAGTGACATGAATTACTGCTTCAGGGGGGAAATCCAGAGAATCCACTGTAATTGTGGTTAAAAGTCCTGTATGTTTATTCATTAATTTTTATTATTTATTCATTATTTTTATATTTGAAGACATAAACTAAGATTGCAAGTGAATATTCACCGCGAGTCCAACGACTTCCAATTTCAGAAGTCCCACAGACAATATAAATCAACATCCTTCATTAAAAAAGTAATGAAACCCATGAATCAGCAGCACCAAATCCCTCTACACAGTTCCTAATTCTTCTGCTTGTTCAGTTTTAATATACCACAAAACTTTATAGCCTATAGAATTAAAAACTTCAGGAATGGAACATATTACAATTGAGTGTTATGTTTCTGTTCCATTAGTGAAAGTATTACTCTAGGAAAATTATTTGAAATTGTTCAGTGGAGTAAGAAAGCAAACGAGAAAAGCTGAGATCTCTAGATCACCACATGCGATGAAGAAAGTAATTATTTCATGGGTACTCATGGTCCATCAGTTTCCAGTAAGGGGTGAAATGATGCCATATTTTTTGCTGTGGATATTTGTCCATGGGGAACTGTACTAAGAAATCAAAACTCGTTTCATGGGAACAAACATTCCAGGAAGAGATCATACAAGGCTGTTCCATTGTAAGACCATCGCTGATTAAAATAATTACAATTGCTATCTATCTCTGTTTACTCTCATTCCCCTCTTCAATTTAAGACAGATGCTATTTATTACTTAGATCTTTCTCTGCTCTATGATGTTCATGCAGGAAATGCCAAAACAAACTGAAAACACTATCTTTGGAATGGCTGGTTTTGGCTACCAGTGAATAGACACCAGCTCTGAAGAAGCCAGCCTGTGGGTTCCTCCATCTGGTGGCTAGACCCTCTGCACAACATGCATTCAAAGCAAAAAGAACAATCGATTAAATTCCACTATTCACAGCTGACAGTACAAACAGCCCTTTCAGTGACAAAAACTTGATCAAAGAAACGGTAAAATTGGACTATTGAGCTCTTAGGTAATGTCTTTAATGTACAGTTCACCATTTTCCCAAACTTCACGTCTTATCTTTCTCCCCTCACCCTTCCCACATGCAGGAGTAGTCGCTCACCGACCTGCATAGTGATGCTTTCACTTGGCAGTTAACTCAAGACATTTGCTGTGAGGACCTAGGTTAAACAATTCAAAGGCTGACGCTTTCCAGTGCCTTTTCTGCATTCCCCTTGTGTCCCTACAAGGGGAAAAGTATTTTTCTGCAATTCACTGGGAAAGAACTTTAGAAACATTGCTGAGAATCATAGCGTATATGTAAGAATTTCTAGTGATGTGGACTACTGCAGTGGATGCCTGTACTAAGCTCTGTGGTATCTTGTAACAATTCACAGAAGCTGTGGCTTCAGGTGCCTTTTAATACAATAGGGAGGGAGTTGCTGGAAATGTTCTTCATAGGGATTTTAAGTCTATGGAGTATACCCTCACCCTAGTAATTATTGCCAGACCTGAAGGGGTTTTTTTCTTTCTTATCCTTTTAGAAGAAGTTACAAGAAAAGCAGAATCCTTCAAGTTTGCAGTTGTTTGGGTTTTTTTTTAAGAATTGTATAAGTACAGCAACGACATGCAATCCAGGTGTGCCATCTCCAGGACTGCACATACAATTGCAGTAACTGCACAAATCGTCCATGAGATATCTTCTAAGCCCTTTCCATGCTGAGTTACTAAGCCTGCATGCATAATTTTAGCAAATGTTTTTATACAGAAAAGATAAAGCCTCTGTTTGCTTTACTGTGCCAACTGGAATTACCTCCTCCTTATCTGGACTTAGCCTCAGTCGCTGCCTTCTCATCCAGGCTCCTATCTCAGCCAAACATTCTGGAAGCAAAGAAAAGCTCAGCATTTCACAATCTGCTGCTGCTTTCCTGTTGAGCTTAGAGGACTCTGTCAGTCACATCCGTTTGGTAAAAAAGCACTGGACTGTTTATCAATAAACTGGCCTACATCACAGTCCAAATCTGACATCAATTCAGCAGAACTTTCAACACCTTGTCACGATGGACCTCAGCCAACTATCACTGTTATCCTCCAAAATCTTGATTCATACTAAAAAGCTTCAAAGAAATCAACCTATCTTGGATTTCCTCTGTAATATTCAATCCAAGCGGCTGAAGCAGAGCCATGGTCCTTTAAAGTTTAAATGGTTCTTTACTGAGTTTCAGTAATATGTTTGGTTTTATTTTTCTAATTCAGAATGTGTTGCTATGGAAAGCACCCCTGCTCAACTTAGGACAAAAACGTATTTCCTTCAAGTGGGTGAGCTTTCTCAACTGTTCCCACTGTGCTGTCCTCCCTGTTCTACTTCAGAGCTGGGTGAAGCTTGTTTCAAAGTCCCTGTGTAAACAAATCCAAGTGCTTTATTCAACAGGTTTTCATTTGGTTGGGGTTTTTTCCTCCTTAAAGATTAAAGCCATAAAGACTGAAATCCACTGAAGTGGAGTCGTTTTACTCCTCATTCTTACTTGACAACCACCTGAATTAATTTTCATACTCTTTCTTTTACTTTTGTAACCCGTATGTGAGAACTCTCTCCTCCCCAGGATACTTACAGGGAATTCAAAAATGAAACATTGAAAAATGTTTTGTCTCTTTAAATCAAGTTTACAACAGTGTAAATTGGCAGTAAATCCCTTCATTTAACTGAATTTATTTTGGATTTTTACCATAGAACTGTAGCCTTCAAAATATTTTCTTGGAAATTGTCTTATAAATTATGATAACCCAGTAATATACAGAACCTGTATTTTCATCAGGATCTTGACTCCCACACCAAAGCTTCTGATACTTGTATCAATGCTAAATGAACTTTTTAACTATTACTCCAAACAGACCTGTTAAAGCATCCACAGCTGTGATTAATTATAGAAAAAAATTCAAAAGATTGGGACTATTTGGATGGCTCCATACATCTAGTTCAGCTGGGAAAAGTAGGAAAAAAATACAGTGCAAATGTAAAAAGCCTCCAAATACTATAAAATTAAATGGAGCATCACTGTGTCTGGAAGGTTTTAAAAAAATAAATCAAGCACAGATTAGGCACAGATTAGTTTGTGGCAGATCTCTCTTCACAGATGACTCACATCTTGGTCATGCTTGTTTTATTACAGTATTTACTATAACTGTTCTGACAATACCATAGATATGTGTGTAACAAATGTAAAAAATAGACTAGACCCTCAGTAAGCTGATGGTAAATGAGGCATGCATAAAGCAAAGTATGCAAACTGCATTTTACTTAAATTGTCACTTTTTTTTTTTTTTTTTTTTTTTTTTACTTTGCACAGTTGAAAACAGATCTAGCAGATGAGGTTTCTACTTCTCTTTCCACAGAGACTCTGTATCACTTTAATTCATCCAGCAGGCCAATTGCCAGATTTCTGGTTGCAGTGTTCTCCATACACAGAAACTACTCTCAGTTCAGTAACAAGAGAGAGCATAGCTGAAACCTCCCAGATGGTCCAGAAATGTAACAAATTTGGAAAAACATGAGAACAACAGAGATCTGGCTGCTGTTGTTCTCTCCAGCTCACTGCATGCAAGTCATGTCTCTCTTGCATAAACCGCCATCTCTAGCTGGGACACAGCCAAGGAGAAACTCTGTTTTTGGAATGGTCCAGAAAAGAAGATTTTGGCCACACTGGCTAAGTGCTGGGAATAAGGTTTAGGGCTTATGTTTCCTTTTGCACAGGTAGTTTTTGCCTGTCTGCCATTTCCAAAACAAACCATCTCACTGCCACCGAGCTCATATTTTGAAGGGTTTTCTTTAACCCTGTAGAAAAGGGGTTTTTTTAATTAACTGCTAAGGTTTTACTGAAATTTATGCTCAGTAAGAAACAGCATGTGCACATAAAACTGGATGCAGATTCTGTGAATGATTCAGAAGGAAAACAAAAATTTTGTAGGTCAAAGTTATTTCTCTTTAGTTTTGCACCTGAACAGCCCATCGTTTCCGAAAGCCTACGCCATAAGAACTTTCCTTTGGTTGTGCTCTTCAACCCACAAGAAATGACTCATTCTGTTCAGCTTAGTAGCTCTATCATAAACTTCACATTTTCAAAACCTTGCAGGATCAAATCCCTAAAAAGCTTCACAAAGTTTGGTCATCTTAATGCCACAGTGTAAAGCAGTGGAGTTTGAGGCTTGTTTTTTCATTTGCTTTTAACAGGCAGAAAAGTGATAGTTGTACAGAAACCAGGTTACGCTCTGCAACTGTAAGCATCTACACTATGATATAGGATATACATACATTAGTTAATTTGGTAGATGTGACTTCTAAGCTGTCCAAGATTATCAATTGTATTTAGAGGATGTCACAGAAAAATGGTATGTGAAAGAATTATAATCTTGGTTTGTTAGTCAATGAGAATAAAACCCAGTATCTCTTGTTTATGCTTAGTATTACAATATCTGAAGCTATGTCTGAGCTCCCTGCTGCAATTAAGCATGAAACTCATATGGGTTGTTGTCATGACCAGAAGCTATGTGTTGTTCCTAAGTAGCTTCAGCAACAGACACATCTGACCTGTGCTAGAGTTGCCTAACCATGATCAATACACTATTAAACTGTGATTAAGCCTGAATGAATAATGGTGTTTATGGGCAGCAACTGTTTTCAATTTCATCAAGTACGCATCTCTTCTTAAGTTACAGGACACTGTATGTTGAAGATAGTAAGATCAGCCATCCCGAAAAACATTGAGAGTCAAACCAAGAATTCATTATGTTTGCAACTGAATCCTAATATACAAAAAAAAGACTGCACTTTAAAGAAGGCTTATCTTGGGGGGTAGGAAGTAAAATTAAATTTAAACCCAGGTTTAACATCCTAAGATCACATGCTCTTTGTCTATCTATCTCCTGAAAACCTTTTTTCTGATCATGTAGCCACACAAAGCAAATCACTTGCCAGAGTTCAACCTCCTCTTACTCAACTGAGTAGTACTTGAAATAGGTTATGCTGTGAATGCAATGAAAACTTCTTACACAATGTTGTCAACTACAGCAAACGCTTCTTGGTTGGCTTGAGCTGAGTATTTTGTCTCCATTTCAGTTAAACATTCTCAATGCTATGTCACATTCCTCCTCATGAAAATTCAAAAGTACTCACCCTAACAAGATTAAAAATCCCCAAAAAGTACATGCAGATTTGCAAAATTATTTTAAGAGAGTAACCAAGAAGTATGACTCAAAGCAGGTGGCAAGACGAAGGCCAGGAGCTGAAGTGTGGTGTTCTGCTCCTGGCTGCCCAACAGACCTGGCAAAAATGGGGACACTTACTTCATCTTTGCTTTCACCAACACTGCCAGCTTTTTAATGGACATCCCTTTTTGCTTTGTGTTCCCCACTGGCAGCTGTTAACACAGAAAAGGTACAAGATTGTAACCAGTTTCATCAAGGCTTGCCTCACACAGTGCCAAACAAACACTGGCTAAATTGGCCCCTTTCACCATCCCCGGCTGGGCCTTATTTTACCCTCCAGACTTTGAGACAGATGCAGTCAGGTAAAGTGGCCATAAAGTTAACTGTAACTCTTTTGGGTGCAGTTTGGGGCAGGGACCTTGCTGTGCCAGGGCCACCCATCTCTCTGAGAGAGACAGATCATGCTCCAGCGCAAGTTCAGCTGGAAGAAACCGAAACCTCCTACTTAAGCAAAACTGACTAGACAAGAATAAACGCTAATCCACTAAAGTGTGTAAGCAAGCCCTGCTGCTATTACCCTGTGAGGAAATACAGCTTTGGCATGAGTGAGGCACAGGAATTAGCCTGACCATGGGAAATGGCGAACACGCGCCCGTAGGGAACGATGATCTCTTCTCTAATGTTGTCACTGGATAAAATGCCGGTAGAATCCAGCCTCGGCCTGTCCCTGAGGGAAAAGCCGCTGGCTGGGTAGAAGCCACCTTCAACCGTGCTGAGAGAACCCGCCCGCGCCCCTGAGGGAGCGATAGCGGCGGGGGGAGGCCGTGCCGGAAGGGGCCGGGCTGGGCTGGGCGGTGGCACCCGGCGACTCCGCGGACTCCTCTACGATGTTGCCGTTGTTGCGCCGGGTTTGGGTGGCCGTTGCCTCACGGCGGGGGATACGACGGTGCAGCCTGGGCGCCTGCTGCTCCTACCGCCTGCGAGACGCTTGTGAGTGCTACCGCCCTCCCGCGCCGCTTCCCTCAGGGGGAGCCCCTTCCCTCAGGGGGGTCCGCCCAGGGACAGGCTGTCTCAGGCCGGGGCTGCCGTCAGCCCTCGACCGGAGCAGCTTCCGCCGCCTGAGGAGAGCAGGTCGCTGTCCGGAGCCCCCCTCGCTCTCCCTGCCCGGCTCATTGTCCCCCCACCCCGAGGCAGCCCCGCTGCCCACCCCGCTGCGCCCTCCCCGGCCTGCCCCGGGCCTGGGCAGAGCCCACGTCCCTCCATTGCTTCCACCGGGCTGAGGGGGCTGCCGGTGCCTCGAAAGTTTGTGTAGAAGAGGTGGGGACGCCAAGTTCAGTCTGGTTTTGTCCGCGACAATTCCTCTGCTGGAACATCAGGAAATGGCAGTAACGATAACAGGGCTGTGGCACTTTTGGAGAATGTTTTGCTCGCCTGCCTCTGTGTTAGCTGTATGCGGTGACCTTGCGCAGACCGATAAAGTTTGCTCCTTGCTGAGGAAACCGAGGGGCAAGGTTATTTAGCTGTCCCTCATGTGAGCGGTTTGTTAAAGGATTTCACTTATTTTATGCTTTTCCCTTGTGAAAGACCGTGAGCAGTTGTATCTAATGAAGTAGCTGGTAACGCAGGGCTTCAGACCCTCCCTGGTTTGGGTTCAGTGGCTGGGCAGGGCACAAAAAACTTTTGTCTGTGGGTTGTTGATGTCAGGGGACAGCAGGTAAACCAGTGCTCCCCAAGTCCGCACAGATCTCAGTCCTCTTTTTTAAGCAGAATAAAATCCAGTGGAAACTGTACTAATGCATCTGCCCTGCTTGTGCCAGTTTGAGATGCCCAAGCTGCCCCCAAAATGAGTAGTTTTGGGTTTTGCAGGTGTGGGGATCAGCTGTAGGTCCTGATTGCCTAAGCTAGTCTTGGTCAATATTGGTATGGGTGCTTCAGGAGCAGTGGTGTAACTCCTAAGCGCACGTAGGCGAAAGACTGGCACCTTCAAGAGAGTATTTTTGCCTTCTAGTGGGAATTATCCTGTGTCTGGTGCAATCTGACATCAGTGATGGTACTGATGTGTACCATCTCTAAGCAAAGCTGAAGTGGTGTGCTGAAATTCTGGCAAAGCTGTAAAACAGAAGCCACCTTAAAATCAATTGGCAATAAAAGGAAAACAATCTTCTGGCAAATAAGGGGACAGAATTTCTTTGAAGAGCATTTTGCAAATGCAGAAAGGTATCAACACAGTTCTAAGTCAAATTACTGCACTTCCCTGTGTGACTTTGAGTCATGCAAATGGAATGTATAATTTTTTTTTTACTTTCCTGTGCATCAGCTGACTTGAATTAGCCTTTGGAGCCAATATGCCAAAGCACCTTCTCTTGCCAAAAAGTTCTGAAGTGTTTAGTTGGAAGTTCTGTATCATGCATTACAGCCTGACTCTCTTCATCATCTTCCAGTGCATCCACTTTGGCAGAGTCCGCTTACAATTCCTGGGGGCACCCGACAGTCTCCTATCAATATCCAGTGGAGAGACAGTGTTTATGACCCCTTTCTGAAGCCTCTGAAAATCAGCTATGACCCAACAACATGTCTTCACATCTGGAACAATGGATATTCATTCTTGGTTGAGTTTGATGATTCTACTGATAGATCAAGTAAGCAAAACTCAGACAAATCTATTTAATGTCTTATTAATGCTTAAAGAGGAGAAATGTTTGCATGATGTAAAACCTCAGGAAAAACGTTGAAAATGAATGTACAGTTAACGCTTTAGCTGAACATGGATTTAAAGTGATGGGAATTGTAATGCAGAAGTTCTATATAGGTCTCACTTGCTATGTATTTATTACTACAGACATTGTGCACAAATCTTCTGTTGTAGGTTGAAACTTATTGCACAAGCCTTAATGCCCTCTTTTGATTAGGTCACAGCTTTGTCTACATGAGTCAATCTTCAGTCATATGTATCTGTATCTACTTAATTTGAAATGAGATTCCATCATTGTACTTTATTAATCTGCCACTCAACTCTTTTGTGGTGTTAACAGATATATTTAATGCATTTGAAATAATCAGCAGCAAAATGACTTTCAGTTGGAAAGCACACATACTTATCTCAGTAAGCTTTCAGAGAATTAAATAATACTGAGCTGCTACCATAGGGAGCAGGTGCATGTGTTCCTGTTGTTTTAGTGTAAGCAGGAGTCTGTGCATGCAAAATGCAATTATGCATTCCAGCAATTTAATGTGAAGAAGCACTCTGACCTGAGCAGCTAAATCTTTAAATGCTCAATAGAATCAAGTGACTTAAAATCAAGATGTTGCTACCAAATTCTGGATTTTCTGTCCATTGTTCCTTTTAATAGTTGACTTTACCAAAGGATATTGCTGGTATGTATAAAGAAGATATTTTGTAAAGGGTAGATGGACTGGTAGCAGTCGGTCAGGGATATTGTGAAGCACGTTATTCATGTTGATTACTCAACTTGTCCTGGAGGGAAACATTGAGGGACCCTGGGCAAGTTTGAACCCATTTGATTACAGTCATTGCTGTTTAAGACAACCGCTTACCGTGAGAGATGCTAGAACTTCATAAGGGATGTAGTAATGCTCTTGGAAAGGAAGCTTTCAACATATTAATGAACAACTGCTTTGTCTCTGTGATACAAGTATTTCTGGTTTATGTTTAGAAAGAGGCTAATAAAATAATGCAGCAAAAATGGTAGTGGTGGAATGCATGGAGCTTTCAAGGGGTTGTGTGATGTTTGGGGGTCTCTTTTGTTGTTTATAGCTGTTGACCAAGAATATTAGTTTCCAACCAGGGAATATTCTTGTCCTTGTTTGTTTGAGCACCGTGATACTTAATGAAGAAACCAAGCAGTGCCCTTCTATTTGCATGGTGCAAACTGCTATTGTGTTAGTGGGGTGGGGTTAGAAGAGAGACTAAGTTGGAGACATCACTTCTTAGCTCATCAGTGATTTTAACTTACTAACTTTAGGTTGGTTTTGCTTTTAATTTAACAGTCTTTTACTTTATACAGCCATACCCCACTATCTGTTGAGGATGCGTTCCCAAAAAGTGTAATGGTTTGCAGCTCAATGGATAACAAAGTTGGGATTTTTTTCTGCAAGGATTGATGTAATGGAGGGGAGCTGCCAGCAGGAGATTAGGAAATACACCCCATTTAAATACACAGGAACAGTTTTTGTGACAGGCAAGCATGGGATCCTCAGAAGTGTCAATTAGAGGGGTGCTGGCCTTTCAGAGGCTGGCTGTTCGGAGCACATCACAGCTCTGAGAGATCTTACCTGCTTCATCTGTAAGACTGAACACTTGAGGTAAATGTTTAAGTGTGAGCATTCTTGCTGCCTCTTTCTGGATGGCTGCCTTTTTATCATCATCATCTTCCTCAAATGAATTTAAGTCAATGAAGGGCGATGACGGCTAGTGGAGGATGGCATTAAACTATCAGTGACAGGATTCCAAAATGACAGAGGAACAACAGATCATGGGATGTTGCTGTATAAATGGCCAGGTTTTCAAGCACTTGCCTCTCTCCTCCACCTTTGTCTCTTTACTGTTTCTGTTTTCTGATTTTTCTTTCTGCCAGCTTCTGTCTAACAATGTTAGAAATACAGAGAAGAAAGTGTATGCATAAACCAAAAAAAGAAAAAGGCAACAGAACTGATACAGAAGATGAAAGACAAAATGAAATGTGCATCCAGGATAGACAAAAATGCCCAACTCCTGAGATGAGGCAAAACAAGGCTTGGGCAAAAGATGAAGGTAGTGCTGCCATGGGGTGTTTGCTTATGAGCAGAGGAGGAGGAGGGTGTGGGGAAGGTATGTACAGTACGTGGTCCTGTCTGTGTGCGTGAATGCCACCTGCTGAAAGGAAATGAGACTGAAACAGAACTAGGGTTACAACAAAAAGTGATGTGATTCTTTCCCCTGCTTGTTGTTAGAGTTCCTGTAAACTTCTGTTTTGTTTTGAAATGATCAAGACTGCTAAACTGAGAGGAAATGAATGTAAAGGAACTGTAAATTCCTACTTGTTTCCTGTCACTTTCTAGTGTCCACTATGGGAACCTGATTTTCTACATATGTGTGCCTGTGTCTAATGTTATTCATGAGGTAAACATTCGAGTGAATATGATTATTAATGTGAACATAGTCCCTTGCAGGTTTGCATCATCACATAATCTGGAATGGATAGTGTTAGACTGCAGAAACTTTCATTCTGAAAGGCTTGGCAGTGTGGGCCACATCTTAATCCCATCCCTGAAAGTTATTTTTCCTCTGTTATGATTTTTTTAGTGATTGCAGTATTGCATTTATGCTAAGAGCTCAGTGGATGAAATCAATTAAATGTCAATTTGCGTAGCTCATTTTACCTTACTCTTCTATCACAAGTTCTAGTTAGAATTTCAAAACTGCTGGCTGGCTTTCAGAGGAGAAGAAAACAAGAAAAAAACCTAACCCAACTCTTAATGCCTCTCATTGTTTTCTCCTTAGTATTAAAGTGATTAACTTCTTTTCAAAAGTAGCATTGGGATTATGTACTTTGTACAGTGGTTTGCTATAAAATTTAACCATGACATACAGTTAAGTAAAAATCAGCAAATGGGTCTCTACAGCTACATATTTGTTGTTAGCCCTTTGCTAGTAATTATGGTGTCTCATTTAACAGATGCTGTGATGTAATAACTATCAAGAAGACATTGCAGGATGTTCCTGATTCATTTAGGAGGAAATGAGTGAAAACCAACACTACAGAGAAAACTAGGCAGACTTTTTCATTCATGTGTTTGCAAAATGATGAGATGCCTCCTGAAATCAGGAGAGCAGACTGAATGTTTAGCTTTACTTGTGGCTAAAAAGTGCACTGAAGCTTCCAGAAACTCAGAATCTTGCCCAGACTGCATGCTTAGATGCTTTGTGGAGTGTAGCTTGAGCAGTTTACAATAGGCACAATATTAGCATATTTCTGGCTGTGCAGGCAATCTTTTCACATTGGTTATGCAATCTGAAAGATGTGTTGAAGCAGAATAGTATGCTTGGATTTTTGTAATTTAAAAAAAAAAAGCGGAGTTGAACATTTGACACAATGTGCTGTTTTTTCTGGCAAAATTGGATTTTTAAGTCTTGTATTGTCATGGGAAAATTCGATATTTTTCATAGATATTGAGGCTTCGCTGGGATGCCATTTTATAGATGTATCCATTGCTTTGTCATACATGTTTCTTCTGGTAAGGCAGTTCCCGTATGCCTGCTCAAAGAAAGCATAGTAATCGGCATGACTCTGCCAAACTTGATGTGGATTGGAAAAAAATTCCCTTGAGGGGAGACGGACAAGGAGACTGTTTAGTTTATCACCTTCAGTTTATCACCTTCAATTTGATGTAGTTGATTCAGGCTGCAGGGAAAAACAGTGATGTGTTTGCTTGAACAGTTTTGTCATAGCAAAGTAAATTGTAAAAGTAGCCAAGCAATAGAGGACTGTTTCAGTAAGGTAGTTGCTTCTCCTGATTTCTTCCCTGGGCAAACTTATTTCAAGCAGGATCTTGCTCTGTTATTTGGACAATTCTAAGTCATGTTTATTAATATGTGTGTCTTGTTTTGTTTTTTAGTAATCATTGGAGGTCCCTTGGAAAACCAATACAGGCTAAAGCAGTTCCACTTCCACTGGGGAGCTATAAATGAGTGGGGTTCAGAGCACACAGTTGACAGTAAATTTTACCCGGCAGAGGTATGAGATAAAATGTTGAACAATGCAAATGCTTGTGGGGACTGGAGGTTAGGTCTCAGACTGTCTGAGGCTCTAGACTGCATGCTAGAAGACTCCCAGTTTGAAGAACTGCAGTTTACTGTTGAGGATCAGACCTGGTAGGTGCCACAGCTCCTCTACCGTTTTATTAGTAAGTTCATATTCCCTGTGTTTTTTGGAGAAGAGCACAGTCTTAAAACTGAACATTGGCCCCATTACTGAAAGTTTCAGTATTGTTTTCTTCTCCCTGAATGTCCCCAGGGGTAGCTGCCAGACAAGCCAGTGACAGGCAGCAAAGGATCATAGTTACTCTAGCTCACTCTGGATGGAGTGGCACAACTCTTCTTGTCCTTCCCCATTTTAAAGGGCAAAAGGATGAGACAGAAAGCAGGCTGAGGGCACAGTCAGGTCTCAGTGAACTTGCAGGTCCCAGCAGATGTGGTGCAGATCAGGTGGACAGCAAATATTAGGTAAATGTGCAAGCTCAGTTCTCAATGAAAATGTAAGTGCTTTACCTCTGAGCTGCAGTAAGTGAAGAGTTCACATGAGGTGTAGGGTCTGTTTTCTTGGGAGTATGGTGAATGCATTGCATCTCACCTGCTGTCTCTAGTGGACCTCCAAATCTAAAATCACTTTATTATTACTAAACGCTTGCAGAGAAACAAAGCACATAGTAAATACTCTTTTAAAAATATTTAAAGAGAAAATGGATGATTATTTAATTCTCACACCCATACCTATAACTCAAAAGGTCTGGTCCTGCTTACTTTGTATACAATAACCGTCTTGTGTATGTGACCCCAGAGCTTTGGCTAATGTTAGAAAGTTTATTCCAGTTACCAACTTTTTTGTGTGTTCCTTGAAGCCATTAGAATAATGCATAGCAGAGTTCTATGGTAATACAGTGGTTGTCATGATCACTTTATTTTCTGTTTTCAATTCGTAAGCAATTATTAAAGTAGCAAAACTTTTTGTGATGAAGTAACTACTAAGGCAGAAAGAGAGTCAATAAAAAGGATGGAGCCAATGGGACAAAAAACAGATTAAGTTGCTCAGAGAGGAAAGTATGACAGGTATAAACATAGTTATATGCCCAAATGGAGAATCTGAAAAATTATTATAGCTTATTTTTGAGAAGATGTTTATCTCTTGTTAATGCGTTCATAATGATGCCTGTCAGCTTGGCAAGGTGTTTATTAAGGGCAAGGGTGTATGACTAAGTTTTGGAACTGGTGCTAGCTATCTAGTTAATACACAAAACCCCTCAATGGAACACTTGTTGTATTGGACTGTAAGCAGTCCAGAGGGAGCTTATGTTATGTACAGGAGAATGTTCCTTAGCAGAATAGCATGCTCTGATCTTCCTGTTAGGAGATGGAAGAGTCATTCAGGTCCAGCTATACTAAGCTTTTTTTTGTGCCTTTAACTAGCATTCCTGTAATCAGTCTCCCACAGACAAAACCCCTTTCATATGTGTGAAATGTAGTTTATGGGGGTCTAGCTATTGTTTAAGAAAAGGAAGAAAGAAAAAAGAAAAAAAAAAAAAGGAGTACCATTATTTTCCAATAATGTCGTGGTCCTCGTTTTTGGGGCATGTGATTTCTGAGGTAGCTCACTGCAGTGTCTCAAATTGCCAAGGACCAAATGTAACAAAGATCAAAGCAAAGTTTCTTGATATCATTGCTGTGTTCTGTGCATGTGTTGATTCCTCATTTATTTATATTCCAGTTGCACTTAGTACACTGGAATGCCGTTGTGTACCCAACTTTTGAAGAAGCTGTAATGGAAGGTAACGGCTTGGCTGTTATTGGAGTGTTTTTAAAGGTAATTTCACTTTCTGTAATAAGCTGTAACTATGCCTTTTATTTTCATTTTGTTAAAACCAATTTAGGACAAATTACCTCTAGATTTCTGTTGTTGTTATAAAAAAAAAAAAACTTTTTAAGGTAGACATGTAGAATGTCAATTCAATGATTCTCTAACTCCTACCTGTCCTCTGCAGCTAGGAGACCATCATGAAGGGCTTCAGACACTGGTTGATGCCTTGCCAGCAGTTAAACACAAAGTAAGTATTTTTAAGTATCCCACCGGTTATCACTCAGTATAGCTAATGCAGTCAGCCAGCATCGAGGATACTTTGAGAATATCAAAACACTAATAAATGCTTTCTTCCTTAAATGTCAGTAGGGGGCCTGATTGACACCTTGGGTGAATTGTTGATTATACTGGAGGGGAAGCTAATTTTTAAGGAGGAATTGTATACATGCATGCACATGTTTAATGCTTGCTCTCACTGAAGCCTGCTCTTCTGCTTCTACGAAAACAGATGCCACTGGATTAGTTTTTGTGTGTTGTTTTACTGGAAGGAACTTTCTGTGCTGCGTAAAGTGGTAGTTTATTTCTTATGGAATTAAGGCTTCCAGATTTTTGTCCGATCTTTGAGGAGATTATTGTTTGCTTTTTTTTTTAAACACTGTAAATTTTCTGCTAGGGGAATGGGACTCTTTCTTAATAGCTGATTTCTGACTTCTACCAGGAGAGGGAGTGCTGCATCTCTGATAGCATTCAGAAGCAGCTCATGCTCCTCCAGATGCCTATTCCTATTTGAAAGTACACACAAAAAAATACGCATCAAGAATTTTGCTGGCTTGTAAGCACTTCCAGTTGAAGTCGCTGTGCCATTATTTATCACAGTAAGGATTTTTTTTTAATCCAAATAAACCAAATATTTATGGCAGTGCAGTGAAAACTCTGCCAGATAAATATCAAACAAATCAGTTCATTGCCAAAAAGACCTACAAAAATCTGTGAGTATACATCCATTATGAGAATACAATATAAATTTGAAAGAAACTAAAGTCAAGATCTTTAAAAATAAATGGTAATATCAAACATTAGGCTCATCAAGCTGCATGTGGGCTGCTCTGAAAGGGGTCTCACTTCCAAAGGATGTTGGTGACCTGGCAACTCATAAGCACTTGACTTAAAACATTTGAAAACCTTTGTTGCCAGTATATCACTGACTTAAGCACCAAACCCAAGGAATATCACCCTGGTGAGGAGGAGGAGGAAGGTCAGATAGTGCCCATTCTGATGTCCTTGCACCTTCCTCTCTCACACGGTGGGTGAAAGCTCCCATCTAGAATCTCTTGTCCAACTCCTTATTGAAAAATTCTGTACTGTAATATTTCTCATTCTCAGTGGGGAACTGATAAAGGCTATTGAAGGAAAAACAGGAACTTCATTTCCTGCATTGCCAGGATATCCTGGAAACACCTCAAGAGTAAAATGTTTGTGTAGGACATCATGGGCTCTGAAGCTCCTACATGCTGTCTGGTATCTCACTTGTGGGAGTGCAGATTCTGGAGACGTGAATATTTGATGCGATTTAAGTAAAACTTTAGTCCTCTTCCCTCTCCCTGCTGCCTAAAATCACGTTGTGAAAAGTAAAAGTGCTATTGTTTGCAGTGTATTAAGTTTATCTGGCAGAACTACCTGAACTTATTCCACCACTCTTTCTTTCTTTTTCCTGTTTGCCTCTAGCTCCCACAAAGACGCAGTCAGTTGCTCCTTTGCACCACTCCTTGTTTCTTCTGCACTGAATTCCTAATGGCTTGTGGGGACAACAGAAATATTTAAATTTTGTCGACTCACTAGCTGCCTCTTATGCCTCAAACCCAGCTTGCCAATTTTGTACAAGTTTAGGAGGTTTTAAATTATTTTATGTTGATCATTATTAATATTCACAATACCTAATTTTGCATATGTATAAATAACGTACAGTATTTCATCTTATTGTTAAGCTTTTTTTTAAATTTCCTGTCACTTTTTTTCCACGAAACACAATTTTAAAAAATAAATTCTTTCTGGGCTTTAGGACACCGTTATCGAGTTTGATGTCTTTGATCCCTCCTGTTTGATACCTTCGTGCCCTGATTATTGGACCTATGCGGGCTCTTTGACTACTCCCCCACTTACTGAATCAGTCACATGGATTATTAAGAAGAAGCCAATAGAGGTTGATGAGAACCAGGTAAATCTCATGCTTACGCTTCAAATCATAGCATACCTGTTTGATTGCATGCTGCCGTGGAGGGGAAGATGCACACTAGTAGTTGCTTACCAGTACCAGTAATTCTCTGAATACATGGAGATCAGTGGCTGCTTCACACTCAGGCTTTGTTTGGGGAGGTATCCGGACATTAACAACAGCTATTGAAAGACTTCAGACCTCTTCAGTAAACAGTTAAAAGATGTTTCTCCAGCTCTCAGATAGCACTTTATCTTGATCTGTGATAAATGATGGCTTATGCTGGAAGCTGCCCCTTGAAAACTTCTAAGGTTATGTATTGGACCACTGCATAACTTTGTTCTCCTTACCAGGATGCAGTGCTTTTTGTGGGAGGAAGGGAGGAGAAGGGGCAGGTTTTGTTCAATTCCAAACTCTGACCTTCTGTGCGTATTCTCAATAGCCACATGCATTTGCACAGAGATCTTGCAGAGACTGCAAGGACTAGTTCTCTGTTCTTCTCTTGGGCGGACTCTGAAGGTACAGAAGAGATGGTGGCTCCGAGTTCTTCACATGCCATTCTGATGGCAAGAGATAGAGTGAGGCCCCACTGGCGTGTTCTCCTTTGCCTTTGTAGGCATGTTTACTCTGTATTTGGTTATACTGTCCTTGAATTCCTTTTTTTAATTCCCCTTTAAAAAAGGACAGACAACCAAAAGTTGCAGCAAATGTTTGTATTACAGAAGTTATTTCAAGTGGAGGAGTTTGTGGTCAATAGTCTGTTACACCAACCCAAAGTTGACACCATATGCTTTTAATTTTAGTACTTCATGTTTCAATGTAATGTTATTCCTTCGTAGATGTAGGGACAAGTAGAAAATGGTTAGAAGGAGGACTCATTGGAATTGTACTACAATTGTGGGTTTTGTTGGAAGTTCTCAGGATTTTTTTTGTCTAGTCAAAAAAGTAGAGTACTTTGAGGGACATTACAGCATAGAACAAGTCTTGGAGATTGTTGCAAAGCAAGTAAAAATGAACAACCCCCAAAAAATCTACCATTTTTTCATGGTTTAAGAGACACTGAAAGTTATCTGTGCATTGTCCCTTTTTTGGAGGCTTTGATTAATAATGAAGTGCGAGTCCAACGACATGAGGCAAAATACTGATTTATTTTTTTTTTATACAACTAGATGGAGCTAGTCCATCTACAAAGTCATGCTCCAAACAAATGCTAACTCTGAAGAATAGCCATGTACTTGATCTTTATGTTTTAGTTTACATAAAGGAACAGGACGGGAAGAACTGAAGATTGTTAACGGAGCAGAGAGAACTGAATGCATAATGTGTCATTCTTTTCAATTGAACTTTTTTTTTTTTTCTTTCTTGGCTCTTCTTCACTCTCATTCTTTTATGGCACAGAAAGGCTCATAGTTTACTTAACATTGTAATGCCCTTGTGAGCATTAAAAGCTGATCTGCTGCATACTTTATTTTACTCCCTAGTTATAAACCACTGAGAACAACAACTATGTAGATTGTTGCTTGTTGAGGTTCCCTCTTTTCTGGGTGCCAGCATATGCATGTCTATATAATATAACTTCAGGAAGGGTGCAAATTAAGAAGGCTGGAGAGGTTTAAAGATGGCATATGTTCCCTTACTTGAACGGGAATTGGTTCAGTCTCAGATATGCCGCACTTGAGATTTAGTTTACCTGAAGATGACTTACAATTCATCTTCTGCATTGATATGGATGATGGTGTAATCTTTACCAGCAGGTGACAAAGAAGTGCCAGTAGTTCACGCTAAAGTTTCTCAGAATACAAATATAATAATAGTACCTTTGATTATTTTTTCTTCCAAGCATGAATGAATGTGTTTTGTCATGAACTCCAGTAATTTTCCAGTTAGTAAAGTCACAAAATTGGACATTTCTCATTCTCAGCTGGAGGCATTTCGGATGCTGCTTTTCACTTCAGATGGTGAAGAAGAAAAGAGAATGGTAGACAACTTTCGCCCACTTCAGCCATTAATGAATCGAACTGTCCGTTCATCCTTCCAAAGCAGGCATCTCTTGAATACCGAAGTACAGCCCAAGGACCACACTGAGCAGATCAGGCCATAGATGGCCCATGAAATGGCAGTTCAGACTGCAGTACCTGGATATAACAGATGTTATTTTTTAATTATTATTTTTCCCTTTTCTGCAGTGTGTGTATGCCATACAGTTTCACAGCCAGCCAGTTTTAGTTCTGCTAAGTGCCATTTGACCTTCAGTAGAGAAGCTGTGGAGTTTTTTTTTTTAGTTTTGTTTTCTTTAAAGTAGTAAATAATATTAACTCTTAACAAATTGACTTGCTTCAAAGCAGGGATCAGTAAGGAATTATTTTGACAGTGAAAGGAAAAATAAGGGCAGGAGATCTCTTCCTGAATTGTTCTCTGTCTCTTCAACTGCTCTTTCAGTGACTTGCATGAATTCATAATCCCAGCTAAAACATGCAAGCAGGAGGTGGGAAGAAGTGAAAAGTATTAATACTGATCGGGTCCTTTTGTGGAATTCAGAGGTTTGGGAAGTGAACTAGCTTCTCTACACACATACATAGACACATTTATTCTTCTTCCTTTTTCCTTGGTGCTTAGGATGACAAGAGGAGAAGGGAAAAAATGACTTGTAGAATCTAACCTCTTTCCATTCCTTTGACTGTACCATCCATGTTTGATATGGATGTCACAGAACGTCCACTCTGTCTACACCACAAGCCAGAAGACTTTTTCTAAAACCTTATAACAAGTGTAGAAGTTTTTAGCTTTGGCAGCTTTTACTTTTCTGTATTAATAATGTGCCAGGAGAAGAGAGCAGAAGAGAATTCACCAGTATCTCAAGACTGGCAAGAACAGCAAATTAGGTGAAAATGTCCAATTGATCCCAGGAAATTGAGCACATCAAAGGAAGGCGAAATTAGATAAGCCCCAGCTGGCCTTCACAATGGGATTTTTGGGGAAAAAAATAATCAACAGCAGTTTCTGAAACCTAATTCAGTGCTAGGAGAGTATGGACAAAACGCAGCATTCACATACTTGCCAGATTTTTTTCTTTTTCAGTAACTCAGAGTACCAGTGCACTCTCTTCAAAGTTTTGTCTTAAGATGTACTTATAAAAAGAGTTACCTAGCTTCACGAAACTGGGGACCAGATTGTATTATAGCACCTTATGGTAATAGAGGAGTGGTGGTTGAAACTTATTTGTGGACCAGACAAAATTGTTTGTCAGCTGCCTGCTGTGGAGCCTTATCCTAGAGTTATGGTCCAATTGCCACAAGTATTATCTACCTCTGAAGCATACTACTACTAGCCATAACTTCCTCTCTAGCACCTTTCTCACTGGCTTTTTATGCTTTACTGTATTTAACAGTGTGCCCGTGCATGAAATTCATGTACCAAATACGTGGTCGGATTTTCTGAGGAGGAGCAGGTCTGTCTGTAAACTCATGATGTGATCTTGATTGATTGTATTTGAGGAGTTTTCTTAGAGAACAGATGTTACCTGGTCTCCCTCTGCCAGTAAGCAAGGTCACTGGTTGCTGGTGTGATTCAGCACCAAGTGATGCCAGGACACTAGCTTGTCAATGCTAAATGCAGAACTTTAGAATTGATACCTTTTTTTTTTTTAAGTCCAAGTGTTCAGTTTAAAAGCACTTTAATACTTTTTATTATGATCCTGAGGATTTTAAGGCTTTCGAATATTTTTGTTTAGCCAATTAAGTGCCCAGGTTCTGCCTTTGCTGCCTTAATAGCTCTACCTCAGGCATTTCAACAGTTGTGCCTTTCTCTGTTGGCAGTTGGAAATGTGCTCACTTTACATGTAGAATCACTCGTAAGGTTAATATAAGGAAATCTCTCTTCTCTCCCAGTGTAGTATAATTACCTTTTCGGTGTAGTATATTCAACACAGTAGTGTATGCATCTTTGATTTCCTTACCTCTCCCAAGTCCTTACTGCTCAGTTGAATTTTACCACCTTGGTTGAACTTGGATGAACTATACAATCTATATCAACTTAGTTTAACTGAGACAGTATAGTTCAACCACAGAGTGTTTGGCATCATCAACCAGATTTTTTATTTTTTTTTTTTTACTATGTTTCTGCTCTGCAGAACCATATCAGTGATGGTTTTGCCAGAGAATGACAGGTTCCAAAATAATTTTGAAAGGGATATCTACAATTCTGGCAATAGGAAAAAAAAAATTCTTTTACTTTCCGCCTGAAACTACATGATCTAGTCATTGTTAAGCTTGAGGTTTTCAGGCAGTGCTGTTCTTGCAAACACATTTCTGAGGAGGACCCTGTGGGAAGATGGCAGTGATTCAGAACTGGCATATGTCTTGTCTATGAGATTTTTGCTCCTCATTATTAGCAGTTAGGAAAAACTGTAATATAAAGACATTTTAATGTTACCTTCACATTTAAAAATACAAGTGACTCAGCAGCACTGAGCTAGCTATAGGTAGCCTGCATCAGTATCCTTGTCATATATGAATGGGTCTTTTAAAAAGCTTCATGCAATTGCTCAAAGTTTTTTAGTTGTCTTGGTAATTTTCACCAAGTTTGATCCACTGAACTTGTTTCGCTAGTTAGCATAGCTTTCCTAGCATGTGCAAATACAAAATACATATTTTGTTCTTGGGGAGCTACTGTAGTGTAAATGATCTTCAGGTGCTTCATAATGCCATAGTATGCTCGTACCGAACTGAGTTCTCAATGGTTAGGTTTGCTCTGCTGAACCAAATTTTCTTCCTAGGTGTGTAGATCTCTTCTTAACGTGCTTACCATCATGCATCCATCAGAGATGATGTTGCCTATCTTCTGTTTTCAGTGATCTATTTAAAATTCTCATAGAGATTTACTTTGTTAAAATATTGGCATGGAAGTTTTGTTAAGTTTTGTTAGAGAATAGGTATATTATCCAGTCATACAATTAATAAGGTACTCCATACGTATTTATATAAACTCACATCTAAGTATATTGCCATAAAATTAATCAATTTCAGCACTGATTGTTTCAAATATCTGGAAAGAGGGTCAATGTAGAAAAAATTACTACAAAAATAAGCTTTACAGGAATTTTCTGTTACAGTTATTTTGCTGGTTTTTGAGTCTTGCATTTATGTGTTAGTGTTTTAGCATCTCTGGTTAAGGCAGGCAGTATCTCAGTTGCAGGGTGGATTGTCATTGAAATTAGCAGACTGGAAATAAACAGAAAGGTTTTTTGGGTTTGTTTTTTGTTTTAACTTTTATGTTACAATGAATGTTTTGGTCTTGCAAAAGCTAACTTCAAGAAAAATAATTCTAAGAAGAATAATTTTGTGTCCGTGCACGTGTATGTAAAACAGGAGGTGGGATATAATTCTTTTGCCTTATTCTCTCAGTTGTGTGGGGAGAAAAACAATTTGATTGTTGGACTAGAGGTGATACTTGTAATCATTTTGCACAACTAAATTAAACTCTGTTTGAAAGGTGTCTGCATAGGAATCTTTAGGCTTTTCTTTTAGATGGTACAATACGAAAGGGTCCAAGCACACATTTGTGTTTATCCTTGTATGGTAGTCACTTCGATTACTTAATACTGTACTGGGAGGCGTTCTTGTGGCAATAAGTACTAGGAGTTAAAGACTGTAATAGAAATAATTTTGAGGACAGCTTACTGAAATGGGAGTATAAGTTTTTGACAGTAGATCTGCACCCATGTTGGTGTGACTTCCAGTTGCCTTTTGATATTTCTGTTAAATATCGCTCTTATCAGAAATCTCTTTCTTGGTGGCTTGGTAGTTGGAACAACTTCATTTGGCATTTGAGTGTTTGAACCGTATTTCTACATTCCAGAACTTTCACACCAGTGCATTTCAGGTGTATGCCGCCATCACATATACCTGACCAGTCTCTTGTTGTTGTCTTCTGGCGTGGATGGCTTGCATTAGTGTTTTTACAGCAGGTCTGACAGGAGTGTATCTTTGGGCTTCAAAAGCTACAGAAATGGAGATTACTTTGATCTCATGAAAATCTACTGGGTTTTAGAGCACTGGAATTCTACACAGCTTACTTTTGAGGAAGGGTCTCTTTTTCTGTTCAACTTCATAGTCAATAGTATTTGCATTAAAATTTGAATGCCTTAATTTTGAATGTCTTAACTTGTATTTCTTGGTACATCTTTGTTTTTTCTTTGTGCATCTTGTTTTTGTGGCAGTTATTACATTGTGTATTTTAATGTATGTTATCTGCCTAATCATAATTTACTGAAATAATTGTCTTTGCAGACAATATATGTAACAGGGAATGCCTTTTGTTCTCCTAGGATACAGACCTTTTTCCTCAGTTTTTACTGATGTAAGGAAACTTCTAGCTGCTGGATTTAAAACTGTTAAACTAGCATGCAACTATGCAATAAAGAAACATAGAGAAACCTGTGTCTGTATCTCATTGTGTGATTAAGGTCTCCAATTTAAACAGTAGGTTTTCTGTCAAGAAAATAATACAATTCCTCCTTGAGAATGAACCAGTTCATTGAGGGGAGTTTAATCAGATGTCAGACATTCTGTGATACTTAAAAGCTATGAAAGACTCTGCTGAACTGTATTATAATTGGAATGAAAGAACAATGACCTCTCTGTTGCCACTGTACTCATGGAAGGATATCTAATTATTTGCTACATTCAGCTAGATGCAATATGCTATCTAAAATGGGATTCCAAATTTTGGGCAACGTTGCTAGACTACTTCATTTGACAGCGATCATTAAACTGGACCTGTCAACTAAGGTGCTTTTTCCGTTGTATAATTGGTCTTGATAAAACTGAGTGTTGATGTATTGTGTAACTCTCAAGAGTTTCACATTTAGTGGTTGTGGCTACAAGAATCTTACCAAATAACCTGAAAAAAAAATCTTTGGGTAAAATAAAATACCAATTGAAAAAAAATTGACTAATCAAGTGAAATAAGGGTGAATTTCTCTGTCTCACTGCTTAGCCATGCTTAGAATCTAGATATCATATAGATATGTTATGCTTAGCTGATTTCATTCAAACAAGTTTCCACTTCTTTTGATGGGAAAAGTAGGAGATAACATTCCTGGTTCAGGAATTCCACTCTTATATTGTTGTAGACAATACTTTTCCAGAAGGCCTCCCATACTGTGCTATTTGGTACCCTTTGTGGTAGGTGAGCCATTTCAGCGTGACGAAAGAGTGGCACGGGTTAAGAGTGAGGCCAGCTCCGCTGTTGTTACTATCGAAGGGTTCTAGAAGCTCCCACCAATTGCATTTACCCAACAAAAAAAGCTTATAAGCTCTTGTATTAGTACAGCTGAGGTGTTTGCTAAAGAAACGGCTTATTTGGTTCCAGCAGGCTTATTTTGATCAAGGCAGCTTTCCTGATAAATGGTTAAGACCATACACATTACTTCTAACAAATGGCCAATTTACTTCTGATATTAGTAATTATTTGTCTTTCTGACAAATCATTCTTTCCGTCTTTCTTTTTGATGTGACAAACCTGAAGTGCCTGAGTATTAGCATATGGAGAACTGATTGTATAATCAAATAGTCTTCAAAGATTCTGCAGAATAACTTGGGGGCCTGAAGAGAGTTAATGTTCATGGTCAGAACTGATAATAATGCTTAGCATTTGTGAAGTGCTTTGAAGATATAAAGCACTATATGAACACACCCTAACACCGGGACTGCAAAGCAGGTATTTTCTCAGCAATACAAATGGAGAAACAGTTGCAGGATTAAATCTGACTGATTAATTTGGAAGACAATGAGTACGTGGTTGACTTTAAATGTGGCAGTTCAGTGGCTGCTACTCCACTGCTACTTGATCCCAGGATTTCCAAATGGAACTGATGTCAAAACCAAGGGTGAAGTGTGCAAATTCTTCACTGGCAGTCTGATACAAAATTCCCTTTTGGGAGAATTGGATGCAGAGAGAAAAAGATAACTTGGTCCCATTCTTGTGAAAGTTAATGGCAGTGTCTGTGTGTTAGGTTAATATTGGGTGTAAAATGCCAATCATCGAGCAGTTCATTTATTTGTCTTAAGGTAAGAACTTAGTCTTGAGTGCTGGTGAAGTGAATCCATTGATGAATGATTTTGTTGACTCAACTACAATTGAGTTTGAGCATTCATATGAAAATAATGTGAAGCATACATCTTATTTAAATTCCAATCCTGTCTGCTGGATCCTGATGTAATGAGACCAACACAGAGACAATCCTGTATGTTGTAGGAACCTGTTTTTTCCTGACTTTACAGTCCTGTGAACATTTTGCCTAGGATAAAGTATGAAATACAATAACAAGTAAATGTTGATAAATCTTAATTTGAGAAATAATCGGTTTAGATTACAGCCGTATGGCCTCTGCCACGGGGCTAATGTTAACCTAGTAAGCTAAAGAAAAGCTTTTGGGGTTTCAGGAAAATTGTGTGATAAGTATGTTTTGCTGTTTATTTTTAATTATTTTTCATAGTCTTTGCAGTCTCTTCAGGATCTCATTTCTCTTTGGAAAATGGGAAAAACATACTCGGTGCAAAGGTAATTTTTGTTTAAGCTTTCTTCCTAAATAAGGGTGGTTGTATAAATGGAGAAGGGCTGAAGGCTGCTGGAAGGCTCTGGGCTGTTATGGCCAGTAGCCACTAGGTGTCAGGTTCTGACCGGTGCTTCTAGGGGCTGCTCAGGGTTTGTGCCATGGCTGGAAGCAGTCGTGAAGCCAATTACCAGTGTCAAGACAATGTTACTGAACTGCTACATCTTTCCCCACAATACAGATCTCACGTTTCTCTGAGGTATCTTGCAGGAAAACCTCTTGATCCACCTGACTGCCTGTACTTGCAAGGAGGAGGATGGTCCAGGGAGGAAGGAAACCGACCTTGAGCACAACTTCTTGTGTGACATCAACTAATCGCTTGCTGTGAAACTACTCCTCAAAGGTACTGTTCCACCTCTCAATGGGAGTGACTGTTGCTGAGAATCAGGGCTTCCAGGCTTCAGCCTCTGAACTAACCTCCTGTCCCACAAGGACAAGAGAGAGTCTGAATTTGCTAAAGAATTGGCTCTTTAGGTGCTGTTGTGAAGTAGCTAAGTCAGTCTCCTTGGATGCAAAACCTATGCCTTCAGTAGGCAATGTGAGAGAAGTTGCTCATTTTGCTTGCATGCCTGCCAGATTGGTGATTTTTTTTTTTTTTTTTTTTTTTTGAAACAAGTCTTTTTGGTGATCTTGGCATCCAAAATGACAGGCAGATTTCTGCAGTGCCTCTGCGGAAATGCAGGTGATGCAACGATAGGGCCGTGGTCTGTCCTTGTGTGAAAATGTCAAATAGAAGAGCACAGCAAGCACACTAAAATCCGACGGGGCTGGGGGAATGGAGAGACCCGGGTTCTGCCGAACTTCAGGTTTATGCACACAGACCCATCCTCCTTTATGAGAACAGAGTCCGGTCCTGTACCCTGGGGGGACGTTTGGTCCCTTTGTGCCCCCGCTCCCCGCCGGGCCTCTCTGGTCTCTTGGGGCGCAGGGATGGCGGAGGGGGGGGGCAGCGTGCGAGCTGCCCGCGCCTTGGAAGAGATCTGCCGGTAAGGGCCGAGCAACGCCGGCGGTTCCCGGGGACTGGCGGCCGGGGGCTGCCCGCGCAAGCCAGGGACACTGCAACACCCCCTCCCTCCCTCCCTCCCTCCCTCCCTCCCTCCTCCTCCTCCGCCCGGAAAGGAGGCCAGCCCCGCGTTCCCCGCCTAAGCGGGAGGCGCTCGCCGCACGCCGCCCACCGCCGCCGGAACAAAAGGGGCGGCTGCATGGTGGCGGCGGAGCGCCCTGCCGCGCCCGCTCCGCTCCGCGCCCGGCCCCGCTCCGCTCCGCGCCACCATGTCGGGCAGCGGCGGCGGCAGCAGCAATGCGGTGAAGAAGAGGAGCCCGGCGGGCTCAGCCTCCTCGCTGGCGCAGGAGGAGGAGAAGCAGGCGATGGAGAAGATGCTGGAGGCGGCGGGCGGCGGGGTGCAGGAGAACGGTTGCGCCCGCTCGCCCTCGCCCTGCGCCTCCGCCGAAGGGGTGACCCTGCAGCGCTCCATCACGCTGCTCAACGGCGTGGCCATCATCGTAGGCACCATCATCGGCTCCGGCATCTTCGTCACCCCCACCGGCGTGCTGCGGGAGGCCGGCTCGCCTGGGCTGTCGCTGGTGGTCTGGGCCGTTTGCGGGGCCTTCTCCATCGTGGGTGCCCTCTGCTATGCCGAGCTGGGTACCACCATCACCAAGTCCGGCGGGGACTACGCCTACATGCTGGAGGTGTATGGCTCCCTGCCCGCCTTCCTCAAGCTCTGGATAGAGCTGCTCATCATCCGACCCTCCTCGCAGTACATCGTGGCTCTGGTCTTCGCCACCTACCTGCTCAAGCCCATCTTCCCCACCTGCCCGGTGCCCGACGAGGCTGCCAAGCTGGTGGCCTGTCTCTGTGTCCGTAAGTAACCCGCTAAACCTCTCTAGGTTCCCGCTGTCCTGCCGCCCCACGTGGCTCCCCGTCTCCTTCCCCAAAAAGTCTGCCCGAACAGCTAGCTGCTTTGAGCCCATCGCTTTGTAGGAGATGCACCATCTCTCCTGTGCTACACTGGCTGCATACTGTTTCTCTGGGGCTGTTTTGAACAGCGTGAGTAGGAAATGTGTCCCCATCCCAAATAAATTGAGCTAAAAAAAGTCCCAAACTGCCGGTAATGGGCCAGCGAGCCTCTCTGATTTCCGGCAATGCAGTGAGCCACGTGCGATAAATGCAACGTGCATTTTGCCTGTGCGCTGGAATGGAATTTCTCGTGCCCTCCCACAGAAGTGTGTTCGGGCAGGGTAAAATCCCCTTGCCACCCTGTGGTGCTGCGGTGGCTGGGATGGGCGTTGATGTGCAGTCATAGGTTAGGACAACGTGCAGCTGGGAAATTATCTGTCATGAGCAACTGGTGCTGAACGTGGCCTGTGCTGCAGTGTCTGGCTGTTTTCAGCACCGGTTTGGAGATCAGACATTTCTTGGCTGTACGTGCACTGCTACCATGCTCAAACCCCGGCGTTTTTTTGCTGGCAAACATTGTATGTCGTGAGAAGTCACCTTGCACAGAAGTTCAGTCATGCTGTGATGAATTTAGGGCCACTGATGTCTGCCATGGCACACAAATCTCTCTCCTGGTGCAGTTTTTATCATCTCTGGTACTTTGAGGTCTGCGGTTTTGCTAGTGAAGCCCCATTTTCCATGCCTCCGGTGACTGCAAAGTCACCCCATCCAAATTCCTCGTTCTTTACATACAGGACCATTTTCTGCCTTTCTCTCTTCGTTTCCCATTCAGCCCGTGTTCCACTCCACTGGTAGTTCTTGTGCCATTGTGAAGGTGTATAACGGGAGAGGGTATAATACTTTGCGAGGGCTTTCTAAAGTGTTTATTTGATGTACAAAGTTACAGTCGGGTGATCTTTTTATTATTTTTTTTCTTCATTTTGAGGTTGTGAAGTCTGCTTGTTTGTGCTATCTGAAGGGAGATTGTGTTAGGTTCCTTCACCCTCTGAGGATCGCAGGCATTGAAAAGTTGCAGCACATAGTCGTTATGGGAAGATATATTGACTGTAAATATCGTCGTACACAAACTGACCGAGTACATCACATGGCTAGCTAGCAGATATAAGATGATAAATAACAGGGCAGCAAATTGTACTTTCTTTGGGCAAGATCTGAACTTATTCCCCAGATAAATTTTAGGAACATCAGGGCAAGTATATAGGCGTGTGGGCTTTCCATCCAAGTTTTTAACAAAGTGGAGCACATACATCAAGGAAATATAGTCACCCAAGAAAGCTGTAGTCACCTAAGAAGGCTACAGCTGGGTTACAAAATAGTTCTGCTGATGGGTTTCTTGCATCAAGTGGGGCCTTGTGAGAAACCTGGTTTGAGAGCTGTCCTTTCAGAGGAGAGGGGCATGCATACACGTGGTATTCATGTTATTTGCTGAGAAGCTAACAGAAAGTTGATTAAATGGACTTTCTTAGTGGTTTATGTCAAAATTTTGCTGTGCAAGAACATGTTGTACTTGACAAAACCTTTGAGAACATGTTTCTAATATCAAGTCACTTTTCATCTGCAGGATCTTTCCCAAAATAAGTGGAATGAGGTGTCTCTGTTCCCGTTTTACTGATGAGAAAACAAGTATGGGGTAAGGTAGCCTTGCCCGTGGCAAGATCTGTTCTGTGACAGGGTGGATGGCAGCATGAAATTTCTTGATGCCAGGTCTTGTTCCCACTCCAATAAGTAATATAAGTGTCTCCAACTTTCTTTTGCCAGCAATTAGTAATTTTCCTGAAGCAGAATTTGTTCTTGAACCTTTATCTTGAAATGCCAAGGAAAGAGTTGCTAGTTCTACAAATCTGCATCATTTCCATGTGTTTCTTCTTTAAACTTTACTCCCTCCTGCACTGCTGGCTACTATTTTGTTTATGCTTTGGGTTAAATTTTTGTTTGTCTCCTTTGCTACAAAAGGTTAGTGCATCACACGTTGCCTTCAGCAAGTTAGTTTTCTGTAACTTTGATTTTTGGAGTTAGCTATTCTACTGTCTAGTGCCAAAACCACATCATGAGCTAGGAACAATAAATGAAGTAAATCTGGTCCAAGGACTTAGAGAGCCACACAAAACCTCTATGGACTAACAAGCGGCTTTGTTACACAGTTGTTCCAAACATACCCCTTCCCAGTGAGGTATTATTTTTTTCCAAGAGCCCTCGGGTAGGAAAAATGGCCTATTTGTGCATATGCTCTAGACTATACGTTAACGAGCAAACAGGGGAAGAACAGTTTAGGAAGCAAAAGGGGATTTTGTTGCCCTGGGCAGGAATACAGTTGACTTATTATGTAGCCAAAACCCAGCCGTCTAGAACAGTACCAACAGTATTCTTTGCAAAGTTTGTATCTCAACATAAAATGCAATTGGCTGGGTGGTTTCTAGTAAGAGGAGAAATAACAAAAGTTACTTGTTTCCACTTTGAGTGTTACTGGTGTTGAAAAGTTGAATAAATAATGTGGTGTTCAGTATTTGCCACCATGAAGTACAGAAATTTAATTCCTAGTCATTAAGATAATGAAAATAAATCACAGTCTTGAAATAAACAATAGTTGGAATAGGAAATTTTGTTCCCCTTAAGGTGCTGAAGAAAACGAGGTGGGTGGTAAGTAGAATTTAACTACAAATAGATATTTTCTGCTATCAAGATTGTAATCTACAAACAGTTGGTATGCAAGACTACTCCTTCCATAAGACAACATGAATGCTTATTATGGTTGCCAAATCAAAGTGTGGGAATTCACTACAGGGAGGTCTTCCTGTAGCAAGATGGGTCAAGCTGTTCATCATTAGCGTGGCTTATTTTATGTTCATTGCAAAACAGCCAGTGCTCCCTGGTTGTATGAATTTGCAGGTAGTTTGGCTTATGGCTTTTCAGGCTGTGGGCTACTTAGGTAACTCATGAACTGCATGTTAGTTTATCTGTAAGATTGGATGGCTGATACTTTGAGGACTGATAAATCATAAAAGCAAATGCTAAGGGATAAAAAATGTACGGTCCACCTGATAGCCAAGCATTTTTTAGGCAGAAGTAGTTAAAGTTCATGAAACTGAGGATTTGTGCCTATGCGTGAACCCAACAATAATTTGAATTCCCCTAAATATGATCTCGTGTAAACCAATTTTACCTCTTCTACAGAGGACGGAGGGACTAACTTTTCATATTTGATGACATCTACATTACAGTATCAGATTGTACATGGCAAAGAACTACTAAGGATTCTATACTCTGTGTTTCAGGTCCACATTTGAGGCTATGTAGATAAATGAAAATCATTATATTTGTTGTTGGTTCCTCTTTCTATCCTCTTGAGGAAGCATCACAATGGAACACATATTTGCACTGCACTTCCAACACACTTGTACGTTTTTCTGCGATTTTCTCCAATTTATTTTCACCATGAATAAAAAAAATACACAGTATTTAAAAAAAATATTTAGGTAGCAAGGGTAGTTTTGAAAGAACTTGTTGTTTATATATGTTGCAGGACCATCTTCACGTAGCAGGAGGAGGAGCATGTAAAACTGTTTAATCCTGTCTTTTTTTCCCATTGAAGAGGTAGCGTCCAGGTAACGGCCTGAAAAGTGACGTGGAGCAGCATCCAACTACGAGTGCATCAAGTGTAGTGCTGGCTGCCACTTGTGTCACATTTCTTAAATTTGAACTGATAAATCTTAAGAAAAATCATTAAAAAATCCACAGAGCACAACCTAATACACAGTGTATGTTCTAGAGATGGCTCAAGGATGGCAAGTTTCAAATTGTTCAGTTAAAGACAACATGCGTATTCCTTATTTCTACCTGTGAGTTTGCAGATTTTCTACGTGTGAGAGGTCTTTGAATTGCGGTACAGTAAATTCCCGGTAGATAAGGGACACAAGGGATAATGCTGCTTCCATACCTGAACTGGTTCTTGCTTGGTGTTTCCTACACCCCCTGGGTGCTCCATAACAGGTTATTCTATAATTTACTTCTTTCTTGACAATATAATCTGTTCCACAGAAGCTTGAGAATCCCTGCCAGTTGCATATAATTTTACTCTTGATCTTCAATGTCAGATCAGTGATTTGATTGCTAGCTTCTGAAGCCTTTTATCACTTGTTAATTATATATGCTAAGCTGGCACTAACAACCCCAATATTGCTGCAGCAATATCTGCTCCTTCCAAAACTACAGTATTTTAATCTTCTTGAACATTTCTTTAGACTTCCTTTGCTGCTTCTGAAATACAATTTTGGGCATTCCTCCTGCAAGCATGGAATTCCAGTAAAATGATCACACATTTCTTGTCCGTCTCTTTTGTTATGAGCAGCCTAATAGTGGAAGAATTAGTAGCAGTCAGCGCAGAGTTGAGTCACATCTAATAGCACCTGTCACAGGGAAGCGTAAGTGCCTCACACCCCCCCCGAGTACATTGTGAGTTAGAGGAGGAGAATGATATCAAATCCAGGCTTTGGCAAAAGCGTATAAACACATGCCTCGGATGCTTGCCAAATTATAGCCATAGTCCATAAGTGAATATTCAGCGTTAGCATTTCAACTAGAAACTGCATATGTTGAAAGCAGGAACATCTTTATTTAATATTAAAGGTTTTACTTTAAATCTGACAGTTCGGCTGTTTGAGCAGCTGTTTAAAATGAAGCTATGGGTCGATTTTGAGCTCATCAGGTATTAGATAGTAAGCAAGGCAAGCACAAAATACATGTTACGCTTGTCTGTTTAAGATGGGTTTATTCTGTGGCGTTACTACTTGGAATTAATCTGCCAGGACAAGCAGGGTGTAAAGCTTTGAAGACTTTTTTTTTTTTTTCCTCTCCTCCAGAAAGGTGGATTAAATGCTGAAGCTATATCAGTAAATCTGCACTTGTTTGATCAGAGTGGAAGGAAGGGGTCTTTGTAGAATCCCTGCTGTATGGCTAGTGTTGCAAGACTGAGCTTGCTTTTTTAAATCCGTGTTTAATTAGAGAGAGTAGCATTAATGAAAATAGCCTCTGACACTAGCAGGATTCTCCTGAAATGGATGAAGGTTTGGAGGACTCTTGAAACACAGCAAGCAACTACTGCATTTCTTGGCACCCCTCTCTTGGCTCTCACAACAAATGTCCCATTAAATTTTATTGTATTTGAATGATTTACACTACCACCGAGATCCTTCAGAGTCTTTCTCTTCTGACCTGAACAAATTGGGAAGGCTTTTTCAGAGAAACTCGCCATGATCAGTATAATTCAAAGCAACATCGCTAAGTATTTCAAGTATTCCAATAGTCTCGGAGTCCCAGTGTCAGTTGTGGCCAGTAGATTAAATGCAACGGATGAGAAAGCAGTTTCTTGCCAGCATGCAGAGCTGAATCCTGACCCTCTGCGTGGCATAGGTGGCATGGAAACCTGCCTGGAATTTCTCATTAAGTTCACGACCCAGGATTTAGCACGATGCTGAAATTCAGCTGCCTTCCTGTGGGTTTGTGGAACCTAATTCAGTACGACTATGGGAAAGGGTTTCTGTATCAGTGTGACATCATTGTGGGCGAGGTAAGATGCCGTGTTTTGCAGGTCCGGTAGCTGACCATCTGGCAAGGATGGTTCTGTGTCTGTGAGGCTTAATGTGCACATAAAATATTGCTAAGTGTTGTTTGCTGAGGTGGGGGATGACAGAAGAGGTGTTTAGCTTGTGATGTGCCATCCTTTTAATTTGCTGGGAATGGAAGAAATACACCTTTTGGTTTTGTCTGTATTTGTCTTCCCGTGGTAAAATTACCTGTTTTGTGGAACTGCTGCATCACGTAATCCAGGCACTTTGACAGTAAAACCACAAGCTTCTTTCTAAGGAGACAAAACAGTAACTCCTGCCACCAACTAGGAGTTAGCTCCCCGAGCATTAATAAGTTCTTCGTAGTTTTTCTTGTACCACACAGTTTGAATAGTGTGAACTTTATCACTGTTACTACGGTACCGTTGTACCAAAGCCATGGGTGCATTTGAGCTGGAGACCCAGGCTCTGCAGCATCTGCAAACTGTGAAATTCTTCACTGAGCTCCTCCTCCGGGCAGTCCTGGTGCTGCCTTTTGGCCCTGACGGTGCTGCGCTGCTTGGCACAGCTCTTGAGAGAGAGGTGGCACGTAAGTGCTTCTTCATTTATTCTTGCAGAATTCTGGAAACTTGAGGGTGTGGATGTTCCTGGGAACTGTGCTACATGATGAAATGCAAACATCATCCCATTTTGCACTAACTGCTCTGGCTCCAAGCCTGTTTCAGCACCAGGGGCTTCCCGGACTTGAAAGCCAGCGGAGAGATGGAGCTGTGACACATTGAGGGTGTCTGCAGTCGTTTGTTGGAGACATCCAGAGCTCATAGTCTCGGTTAGGGAGTGGGTCTGGAGATGATCCCTCTTCTTGAACTCTAGCGGTAGGGCAGCCTTTGCCTTCTCCTTTCACCTCTTGTTTGTGGACGTGCCCATTCACTAATTCCTCAGCATTGCTGTTCTGGGAAGAAAAATAAAAAGGAAACTGTAGACTGTTGCCAGGTATGTTTATTATTATAAGTTGTTTTTAATATAGATGCATTTGCTCTGGGGCCAAGTGTTCCTTTCCAACAGCCTCATGTGCCGCTAAGCGTTTCCCTTCTACAGCCCGATTGCCCTGGCTGTTAAGTTTCTCCCGGGACTTGTCCTTGAAGAAATATCTGCAAAGGTTTTCCTGCTGCTTTTTCTCGTTACCACCTCACAGGGCACAAGTCTTCACTCAATATCTATCAAGCTGAAATTTCCCCAACCATTTTTGGTGTATCTCCTTGTATGCGTGTCTCCTGTTAGATTGTGCTATCAGAAATAGAACCTGAGACTATTGGAAGACACTGTGGCATCACAGCCACCTGAATGTAAAGTGGGTGGGTTTTTGGCATTGATATCCCCATGGTTTAAACAACTATAGTCGGTATAACATAATTCCTTATTTGTACTGTGTGGAGTAACTATTTTTGATGTGCCTAACCTCTTGTGGGCTTAGGCAGCAGTTCTCTTTAAAGCATGTGGACCATTCTGCGTCTGTGCCACGTGCCACTGTCATCCCTGCGGTTCGTTTCTCGGTGGCCATGGGCTCAGTTCGGCTTGTTTCTGTTTGAAACCTGGTTGCACCATCTTTGGTAGAAGAGCAAACTGCTTGTCCGTCGTCTGCACTTTGCGAAGAGTGAGAGGAGCAGCCTTTGTTGTAGGACGGGGCAATGGAAAGGAGCTGAGAGCTGTTCCGTAAGTAACGGTGAGGAGAAAATCAACACCATCCAGTGGCAGATGGTAAATGGAAGCATCATCTTGCAATTGTAAGGGCTAAGTGCTTTGGAAATGTGTTACAAACGGGAATCATCGCACGATTCGTCCTCTGTGTGCGGACAGTGTTTCAGTCCCCATTTCCTGGTGCGGAAGCTGAGGTGGAGGATTTCCCTTCGTTCTTCCCTTTTCTTTCCACAAGTTCCCTACCCTAGTATGCATTTTCATTCTGATCCTGTAGTACCATGAGCAGGGTAACTTGCAGCAAGTTAATTGAGGTTACTTTGAAGCAAGCTACTTGCACACATTTATCCTTTTTGTAGAGGTGTATACTGAATTACGTAGGAAGCACTACAGGTCGAGACCAGGGAAACCTGTAGAAGATGAAATAAAGGACAAAAGTGACATTGTGCAAGGCTCCCGAGGTACGTAACCTCACATGCAGCATGAATGCAGCTGTGCCAGTACCTCGAGAATTCCTACACCCATTTCAGAAATGTTTCACCTGAAAAGCTGCCAAAGATCTTGGGTTGAGCAAACTCTTGTCTCCCCATCAGCAAGTTACGTATACTGCTAGAACGTTTTTCTCCTGTGAGTGAGGATGAGTGCGCAGAGCTGTGAATCAGCTACTTGTTTGCTTTTTTTTTTTTTTTTTCTCCAAATGGAGCCTCCCTGAGCACTGTCTTTACTCCATCTCCGACCCATGGCTGCGTTCCATTACCCAGGAAAGCTGCAGCCCTGCCTTTTTCTATAGGATCCTTGCCAAGAGTGTTGCATCATCAATGCGGAGCCCCGGGTTTACCTGTATTAGGGCTCCGTTCACGTACTGTTTGCTTTGGGCAGAACCACGTGCCTGTAGGGCAGCTCTGCTACATCCTGCCTTTCCTTTGTAGACACAGGAGCTGTTGTTACATATAGCGTGTTCGTCATGGTCTTGTTCTGTGTGGGGATTGGCATGATCCCTTTCTATGTCAGCTTTGTAAGGATTTATTCCTATTGTCGTCTAGAAATTATGTGTGGGAGGGATCTTGGAACTTGAGACCGGGAGATCAAAGGAATATGCCCACAAAATGTGATTGTGAAGGGGCAAGGGTCTGGGTCCTATGTTGTATTAGTCGGTTTATCTTTGGTTTCTATCAGTAATGGGGAAATTACCTGACTCTGCAGGTGAGTGCCAGCGGAGTAGGTTCAGTGTCGTGCCTGAAGCCAGTTGGGACTATTCGGACAGAGTAAATAATTGAAGCCGGAGCTGCTGTTGTCTTTACAAAGCCAAACTTCTCTTTGAAAGTCTCTGGCTTCCCCTGTGGCTTGAGTATCTTGAAATGAAGCTCACCTTCTCACCAGAAGAGATGAAGGAGTGAACAACGCCTTGTGAGCATGTTCTCTCTACAGCAGTCAAAACCCAGTATCTATCCTACTTTTGCCAGAAGCAATAAGTACATAAATAAAAGTACCCCCTCTTACATTGGCAGTCACTGCAGCTTTCTAGCTCCTATTATCCCAATTATGTAAAGCCTTTGGAGAGGGGCTGCTGGATCGGACAGGCTGTGTCACGTCAGGTCATGCTGAAATCTGTATTCCTAGAATGATTCCCGAGCACGGCCCCGACGGGTCACGATAAAGGTCTGCCTGGCTGCGTAGCTGGCTTCTGCCAGCGGCTGGAGCCTTAGGAGAGGTGATGCAGAAATTAGGGCAGCGCAGCCTGATCTTTCCCTGCGTTGTATCATTGCCCTGATTTATAGAAAAGCTGTGGCTGCGCGGCTTTCCCCCGTTGTTCGTGTGGAGCAGTTCATCCGAGGTGAACGGAGCGGTGCAAGGAGGGGTCCCTCAGCCCCGGTTTCGCAGGGTAGCATCTCGGATCAAAGGAATAAAACTTTCTGCCTTAAGAAACTCTAGCCCTCTGGTCTCCTGAGAAGTTGAGCAGCCACTGGAATTTGTCTTGGAGTTTTACTGAAAAAGTCCTCGGTCTGTCTGTCTGTCTCGGTGTCTGTAGGATTCTTTCTGGTGAGTGAGACTGGGTTATTTTAGCCCTTCCTATGTTGAAAGCATGTAAGTGTAGTAACTCCACCACACTCCTTTAGGAAAGACAAATATTATTACACGGGGGGGAAAAGCAAAGGAGAGAGATTGTGACTCGAAGGGCTCTGAGTCACGACTGGCATGGAAGAAGCTCTCAGCTCTGTTCAGAGTCCCTGCCCCTAAGTGTTTTCTTATTTTTATGGAGCCTGTTTATCTGGCACCGATACGTTCTTAAGGGCTGAATACAGACGCTTCTGTTGCTTTTCACTTTTGGACTGTGTAGAAAGCTTTTGCCTTTTATGTCCTCCGCCACCATCCCACAGTCCGTCCGGCAGGCTCCATACAGAACCGGAACATGAAGAACGGCCCTGAGAAAGTCAGTATTTAATGTGGAGGCTGAAGCAGCTATTGTCAAAGAAACAGAATGCCTAAATGGGGAAGGGAATGTCCCTGTCACACCTCTAAGGGCTGTCTTTACTAACGGGAAAAGTGTGCTTTTAGATGTGTTAGCTCATCCTTTAAATATCCCTCAGTAAACAAGGAGAGTTTTATTTTTAGCATAATCGCTGGTCGAAGTGAATCCTGGATCCTCTGTTCCCTCCCCGTCCTCCCCATTGGGATTCGCTAGAGGTGCTTTTAGCAGATGAATTGTGCTCTGTGCTTAGTGATACTTCACTCTGTTTTCTTCTCTCCCCCCTGGAGCACAGGCATACTGTAAGCTGACCTTGCTAACCTTTATTTTCTCCTCCCCTGTATATCTGGACAACATCCCTGTTAGCATACCACTTGGAGCAGATATATCGCAGTCTTGCTGCAAGGTGACAGAGCTGTGACCCTGCAAAGCGCCGGCAGCGCTGGCCTGCCGCTTGATGCTGATAAGCCTCCGAGTCTGGGCACGTGGCATCTTTCTCATTAGATGCACTGTATCTCCCCTGACCAGCACGGGGTGGAGGGACCCTGGGACACAGGGGGTTACGTTTGGGGGAGGTGGTGCGGCAGATTTGTCGGCGTGGTTCCTCACCGCTTGTTTTTGGCTGTGTGCCGAAGCAGGTCAGCCCAAAGCCCAGCTCCGTGCTGTCCTGTGACCTGCGCGGGAGCCCACAGGGGTGTTCCTCCCAATGAAATAGCGCTGGGTTGGTTCGGTCTCGCCCCCTCCAAATGCCCAGACACCCCCAAAGGAGCTTGAAAGGCATGGTACAAAAAAAAGTGAATCTGAAATTCCTTATTTACTTCTGGCTTTCATTCTTGTAGGATATATTGGATCACACGCTTTTCTTTGCAGAGATGTCTAACTCCTTCATTTCTCCAGACTTTAAATGCTTTTGTGTTGAGATGACACTAGATCCTGGGGTTTAGGGGGTGGGGGGGGGTGGGGATGATCCTGAAAGCAGGCATCATATTCTGGGATGTGCAGTCAGCTGCACTGGGACTGGCTTTGCTCTTCCCTGCCTAGGGATCCCCTGCCAGCAGCCTTTAGCTGAGCAACGTACGGACGCTTGTATCCTCTCAGCCCAATGCGTACTGGTGTTGTGCCGTGGCCGTAGCTGGCTCTCAACCCCATGTGAATGACTGATGCAACCCGTCTCCTTTCTTGCCGGCGTGTGCTCTGAGTCACCGGGAAGTCCTGTCGCCGTCGGCGCTCGCTCGAGCGGGAACGCGAAGTTTGATCGTTGCTGTCAGACCCAGATCCTGCAGTCCCTGAAGACCGAGCTCTCTGACACCGGCCCGTGGGTGCGTCTGAGCCTGTCTGTGCCCGTACGTTCTGGGAAGACTGTTCCTGCCGTGGGCTCTCTGCGTTTCCCTCAACTCTTACCAATGCAGTTGCTTTCTCACAGGCAGGGCAGGATGCAGGGTGGCAATGAGCCCATAAGACCCTTCCAAATGCTTCTTCCTCCTCCCGCGATTTTACTTCCCAGTTTGCAGTTTATTGCGCCCTTGCTGGGAAGAAGGGTGTGAGCCTGCGGGAACGTGCCTTTGCTCCGAGATAGGAGCAGCTCCGGTGCGTGGTCCTGCCGCAAGCTGGAGAGCAACAGCAGGCGCTGCCGGTCCTGTGCAACCATCTTATGTTGGAGATAGGCACCACCATGCCGTGTATTCCCTAGCCTGTGTCCTCAGGGAACGCTCAGCTGGATACTGGTCCGTAGTTGGGAGGTAACCTTGATGCAGAGCAGCGTTGTGGTTTTCCCTGTGATGCTCAGCATGTGTTGAGGGTCCTGAGGCACTGGGTGCTCTTGCTGGGCAGTAACCAAGCCATCCGACTACTGGTGTTCCTGCCTCCCGCCTTTATCCATCGCCTTCCCGCCCTGTTCTGAAGCACCCTGTGTGGCTCAGCCCCACGGGACAGGCTTGTGGCCAGATCTCCCAGAGAGACTGGTGACCTGATGAAGGTGCTGCTGATCCCCTGGTATCTCTGGGGGTTTGATTAAGGCTGAAATAGCTGCATCAAATGCTCTGGGCTTTCAACTGTGAGTGTAGATACAGCCCATAACCTCAGGAGAGGGTCATCTGCATCCGAACTGAATGTTTTGGGGAGCAGCTGTTTGGCGCCAGTTGAGGCAGCGGGTCCTGTGAAAATGAGCTGCAGGATGTGGGAAAGAACCTTTGCACGAGGGCAGACGCCAGCCCGGGAAGGAAACGGGTGAGAGGCCGACGGAGGAACGCGTTAGCCGGGTTTTATTCTAGCACATCCTGTAACAGAGCAGCGGTGGTTGCCTAACTCTGCCCTACACCAGCTTTAGAAAAACTTGCCTGGCTCCAGCAGAGTAAAAATACAAGCTGCAACCTGAGCGGGAAAGGATCCCCCAGGGAAAAGCCTCCAGCTCGTGCAGAAAGGTCGAGATCCGCTCCTCGGGTTGAGGTCGGCTCCAGGGGCTGGTGACAAGCTGGCGTGGAGGCACTGAGGGGTGGCTCGGTGCAAGGGGACGAGGAAGGGAGGGCACCCGGCATGTGGGGCACGGTCATTCTCTGCGTGACATTCGTCCGTCTCTATAACAAGCAACAGGCTCTGGGGAGCGGGAGCGAGCAGGGCATGAAAATAGTACGTGATTTGGAAGAGCAGTAAAGGTTTTAGCCATTATTTTCTCTGAAGCAGGTGAAACTCAGCCACTCAGCGGCTTCGGGGCTTTAGACAAGCCCTAGTTCACGCCGTCCCTCACCTGGTAGGAGTGCTACACGGAATAGCGGGCGATGCAAAGGAGGGTGATGGGGAAACAGGGCAAAAAAGGTAGGAAATTAGGCTTAGTTAGTCGCATTAACCACAGAGCAACTCGTAGGTGGTGGGAGCTTCTGGGCAAGCAAAATGCTGCACGAGGAGGCAGCGTCGAGTACGAGAGCAGCCCCAGCAAGTCCGAGCTCTGTGCAGCCCTCTCCTCCGTCGCTGCGGCGTGCGGCCCTGGTGAGCATCTCTGACAGCCTGCAGGACCGTCCCTGGCACCGCTGGTCGAGCAGATCAAGCAGAGGATGAGGTTTTCCTTCAATCCGGCTTCTCTTCCCATCTGTGCCGCTGACCTGGAGGTGCTGTTTGCCTCACAGCTTGCCGAATGGGTCGGGACAGGGACATCTCTTCCTTTACGTTTATGCAGCGGGCAGCACGGTGTGGCCTTTAGGTGCTATTGTTATACAAATAACTATATATATATTGGTTCTGGAAGCATGTCCTGACATTTCTATGGTGTTTCCAGACAACTGCAGCATTACGTTGGATCGAGTTAACAGAGATTGCGGCCCCAGCGCTTTGATGCTAATGGTTGCAGTAACCATTTTTATTTCTGTGCCTTTGGAAGCGTGTTGCTTTCCAGCGCAGCAGGGCAGTTCCTCGCCCGAGCAGTGCCTGCACCGTTCAAAGCACCTGTCGCCAAAACGAAAGACGGAATAGAGAAGTGTGTGGCTGCAGAGCCTGGCTTTTGAACAGTTTCTATTTTAGGAGGAGATTCCTTGTGCTTGCTGAAGTTTTAGCAAAAAGGAAATGCCAATTTGTCATCGTTCGGGTTGCGTTTTAAGTGTTTCACTGAAAACCGATGTGTCTCCTCTTGCCTCTTTCCCTTAGTGCTCCTCACAGCAGTGAACTGTTACAGCGTGAAAGCTGCTACTCGTGTTCAGGATGCCTTTGCTGCGGCAAAACTGCTGGCGCTGGCTCTGATCATCATTCTTGGCTTCGTGCAGCTTGCAAAGGGTGAGTACGTTTCCTTTTTCTTTTGAAGGAATTAGGGACAAAGCCCAGGAGTCCTAACTCAAGCATTTCAGAGCTAGCAGAAGCGCTTTACAAGCGTCTTTTGTTCTCGTGCATGCTTGGGTGATGTTTCCAGCTCATGCTTTGCAAAGGGCTGAGTGGGTTTGTGCATTTTATTTGTGAGATTCTGTATTTACCTCGCTGAAGTTATGCTGGATTTCATGCTGCTGGAACCCAGCCTATACCACCCAAGGTCTTCTCCTCTTAATTCAGTCACTGTACAACCTCTCGCTTTGAGATTGCAGCGCTGCCAAGTCTACGGGGAATGAAAATTTTGGTGCTCTGGCTCTCGGAAGTCTTTTCTGTAACTCGTGGCTGGTCATGGCCATTTGCTAGTAGAGAATTATCTGCGTGTGCAAACCAACCCCCCCGGTAATTTTCATTCTTTCACAAACTACCCCTGCACGTTTCCCTTCTTCCAGCCTCAGGTACGGAATAGCTTGGTGGAGTCCGTGGGTCACGCAGGGACGCCTGGGTCAGGCAGGGCTGCAGAAACCGCATGACGAACAGAGATAGCAGGGCTCTCAGCTGACACTAGCACGCGTGTCTGTCAACTAGCATCTAAAAAAGAAGATAAAAATGGGAAGATAAAGCAAATTTTTTGGTGGTTTTGCTTGGAATCTTCACGCACGCTTAAAATCCTCTCAAACCTAGGGAGAGATTTTGTTCCAAACCCATCTGATTAACTAATCCGCACAGATAAGCTATACTGTGTACTTTTTTTTTGGTGTGAGTTTTGCGAAAATAAACTTTTCTTAGGAAACAGTTCAGGTCCTGTTAAATGTGGATAAAAGTCTATAGATAGTTCCTCCTGTCTCTGTACTGGCAAGTGTGTGTGTGTGCACATGCGTGTTTTTAATTCCTGTCTCAGCTACGGGAGCCAGTGCTGGCTTTGCAGAATTTCTTGCTTTATCAGAGGTTTTATTTTCTTCCAGCTCAGTGCCTACGCTCAACAGGAACATTGTTTGAGGCTTATCACAAAATATACCTCCTTCCTCTTCATAACTCCCCAGGCTGCTTTGCTGAACTTTTTTTATTCTCTTTCTCTCTCTTAGAAGGAAAAGGATAAGTAAACGTAAATCTCTGTTAGTTCTTTAACATTTTACCAATAAAAGGTCTTTACAATTGCTTTTTACTTGCAGGTAATGATCTTAATTTGCCTCTTCAGACTCACCTTCCCTCCCTCTATACTGTTCTTGTGTCCTTTGGTTGAGGGTGAATCACTTTCTGCCCTGGTTCCTCAGGTATAAATACATGATATTTCCATTGACTTGTATCTGTAACCAGTAAGAGATTTCAGTCTTGTGTACAAAACCCCCATCCTATACTCTTCTGTCTCAGAAGCTTCTTACCTCCTATGAAGCCTATTCCGGTTTCAAGGTTTTGGTAGGTCTGGAGAGGTACAGCTATGACTTGTGTGCATCTTCCAGTACAGCTCATTTCATGTGACCTTTAGTTTCCTACTAAACCAGCCGGCCTCTTCAGCCAGAGTGAAAGGTAACGAGCTCAAAAGCGATGGTTAGGTGGTAACATCTGAAGGCGAAGACCTTTTCTTCCTGTCTGTGCACACAACGCTCAACGGAAAGCAAATTGGATCAGAGTGGGAACTTTGGGATCTACAGAGGATGCTCCTCACAAAGCCCACGTTTCCACCTCCTCCTAAGTGGCACGCTACCGCTTCTCTGAGTTCCTATTTTACAACATACTGCCTGGGATTCTGCCTCTGGTCTACCGTGGATTTTATTAATCTCCTTATGGAAGTTGCAGGCTCTCTGGTAAGTCCTTAAGAATGTGCAAGCTCCTTTCGTGTGCCCTTCCTCAGCTTCCACAGACATTTTGCAACTTTCTCAACTTTTCTTTAAATCGTGCCAGGTAATAGCAGGGATACATCAAGAAACTGTCTTTATTGTTTTCTTGTTTTTTCTTCAAAGAAAGTATACTAGCAGCATTTAAAGCCTACTGAAAATAGGAGAGTACTGCACTGTTCTCCATCTTCATCGGGACAAGAAATGACGGGCGCAAGCCGTGAGGCAAGGGAAATTTAAATTAGCCGTTAGAAAAAACACTTTTAACTGTAATGCAGAGCTCAAGTAGATTGTCCAGGCAGGATGTCTCACTGGAGATTTACAAGAACAGGTTAATAAACGCCTCTCGGGAATGGTTTGAGCGAGTCGAACCTGCCTTGGAGCAGGGGGACAAACCTGGGAGCCACCGTGCCTGTGCTCGCCGGGGCCGCGTTGCGCGTTGGTGGTACAATACGGAGTAGCAAAATACTCCAGACCCGGTCCTGTAAAGTGCTGATGCTTTTAAATGCCTAACTTTTTTCTAAAAGCCTGTTTAACCTCTGAGTAGGTGGGTGATCCCGGGTCCCATACGTAGCACAGCGCCATGCCTTTACTCCTCTGTGTGCCCTTGGTTTCTTTTATGCCAGTTCCAACGCTCTTTGGACAAAGAGGACTCTTACCACTAAGAGTAAGTAAATTCAGTGCCAAGCCGGCAGCTATTACTGGGGTGAAATACAGGCCAAGTCGATTTGTCTGGCGCTGCAGTTTCAGAGGTGAAGGGGTTGCGTGTTCCCATGACACTCCGGATCGTGCCTGAGCCGTGCTGATTAATTTGCTTTAACGGTCACTGTCCCATTGCTGGTTTAGGTTTACTGTATCCATAAACAGAGGAGAGGACCAATACCACAATTTGTTGCTCAAATGTGGAAACTTCTGGGACTTCACAGAAGTGCGTCTTTCTCTGGATTGGCCTCCCGCCTTCAGCTTTTGGCTTTTGGCCTTTTTATCCTTTCATTGGCTATTTTCATTATTTTCAGAAAAGCAGTAACTTCTCAAGACAAAGAAATATGTGGCAATATTACCACACAGAAAACAGCGTTTCCTTGTGATCTTTCTGCGGACAGCTGTTTTACATCACTTCTTTCATGCAGCTTCAAAAGCAGGGCAGAACTTGGGTTCCTACTTACACAGCCTTTCAACTACTTGCAAGTTGACTCAGTATAGCTGACCCGCTTGGGATGCAATTATTTTACTAATACGAAAGTTACACTTTTAAAAGCCTTTGTGGGGTTAGAGTTGTGTTGCTTTAAAAGTTCAGTGTCCCGGACTTGGTGTGTTGGTGTGTAAAACCGTATCTGTGGACCCCCAACCGTACAGCCCACCAGTCTATAGTACTTAAATAGTATAACTAACTTATAGCATAGGCAGGATCAGGATTTTTTTCACTCCTCTGTTAGAGGAACTAGGCGTATTTTTGGTTCTACTGTTTTACCAGCTCTCTCAACTTGCCTTCTGTCCAGCCAGTATTTTTTGGCCGTATTCTTGACCTGGTGAGTGGGATGCCTGGGACTGGATCGTGCAGCCGGTGCGGGTTTAGGGGATGTTTTCTGCACTGGGTGTACCACGGAGGTCTGTGGATAGGGCTGGAGCTGTGCTCTTCGTAACCGATCACCCTGCACCTCACTGTGCCGTAAAAAGTAACCTAGGCATGAAATGGTTTAAAAAAAAAAAAAAAAAGTGCTAATCTTTATGGCTACATTCATGCTTTTTACACATGAGGAAATTCAGGAAAGATTTTAATGTCAAAAAAATCTAAAAAAACCCATATCCCAGACATGTTTCAGATATATTCCTTTCTGTTGTTGATGTCCTAGGGTTTCTTAAATGTTTATCTGCCCTGGGACAGCTCAAGCAGCGAGGTGCCGTTCCTGGCTGCTGCGCGTTCGGGGAGTGCCGCAGTGCTGAGCTCCAGCCCTTGCTGCGATTCCTCGCCAGCAGTTCTGCTTTAAAAAAAAAAAAAAAAAAGAATTGGACATTTGGGACTTAGGGAAATAGAATTTAGCACTCCTTTTATTGAATTATTTTTATTGAACTTAGTGTCCTTTTTCCCCTCTTAATGCCTGATTTCTGATTTAAATTTCTCGCCGGCGGTGCCTCGAGCGCCTGTTTGATGGCAGCAGCGTTATTCTCCCTAACTCCCTTCATCGGGCTTGTCAGAGACCTGCAGACTTGCATCTGCTGAATTAGCACGGGGTGAAGTAAGGACAAAGGAGGGAGGTTTTTAACTCCAGATGTTTGCTATGGAGAACTTAGACTAGGCAGAGAGTTTTGGTTTTAATCTTTGGTTTTGGGGTTTTTTTTTTCTTGAAATAGATGTGTACGGTATCAGCCAGCACTGGCACCCCCCACCCCAGTATCATTTGCTCTTTGTGCAAAGGCATTGAGAGGGGTAGTTGTGGCTGGCAACTTCTGAACTCAACGTGGGAGGGTTTCTGAAAGTACCAAAATGAAGATTTAAACCTTCAGTCGTTACTGGGTGCTTCTCATGTCTGTGAAGCCTCCTAAAAATACCGTCTGAGGGCCCCAGGTGCGAGGCAGCATGCACAGCTGGGTGCTGCTTTCATTTATCGAATCCCTTTGCCTTTTGCTAGAAAATGCCCATTTGATCTCTCCCTTTCTGTGCAAGAGTTATATTACTAGTTCCCTGTTGAAACTCTTTTCTTTGCCTTTTTTTTTTTTTTTTTTCCTGAAAAAGCCTGTGATTGAGAAAGACCTGAGGGAGGGAAAGTTTACTCATTCTTCCTTTCCTCCCAGATTTTCTTCTCTGCTGCCAGTGGCAGCATCAGTTGAATGTCCCAAAAAAGCCCCTTGAGCCGGGTCGGCGGTGAGACCCGGGGCTGAGCCGATGAGCTCTGCCAGCAGCGAAGGCGAGGATGCAGCTGCCCGTGCGGGGTGCTGCTCACGTGGCGGGAAAACTTGGTTTCGTGGCTGGTAATTAAAATCTCAGGCTCCCTCAGGTCTCAGAGCGCGATGGCACACGGATACTAAAAGGAAACAGGAGTGGTCGTTGTCTGAATTATCTTGGGTTTGTACTTAGGCTTAATCACGCTTGGCCGTCTGGAGATGGATAACCATTTAGTACAGCTTGAGAAATCTGCCACAAGTTTTTCTTTGATCTGGCCTCATAACCTCTTGTGTCCATAGGGTGAACCTGAGAATCGATGTTTAGGAGTTTCTTTTCAATTGATTTTTATTTATTTTTTATTTCCCGCCACATCAGTCGTGACTGGCTCTTTTTCTAACTGAGGGTAGGTGCAGCAACGTCTTTGCGCACCCCGTGGGTCATCGTACGCAGCGGGATAGCCGTTGCAGCGGTGTCTGTGCCCAGAGGGACCAGCTCACCCAAGGAGCTGGCTCTGGGACATGACCTAGGACACGAGAATCTACTGATGGTGGAGCTGTAGGTGTCCGAGATGAGTTTGGAGCCCGAAGCCAAACCAGATGGGTGTTCACTCAGCCAGCCCATGACTAACTCGCACTGGAGGTCCTCTTTGGCAGGCAGGAGGCAAAGCCTATGGATAATAAATGTCCTTCAAGCTTTTCAGTGTGTCCCTGCAAGTTGGGGCTGAGGCTCGTGCAGAAAAGATTGCAAGAAAAGCGTGCCCTGCAGCTGCCCGTGCTGTTTCTTGTTCCGCTGGCATTCAGAAATGCCACTAGAACATGATTTTCCAGCAGCAAGCTTTGAAGGGAGGCTATTGTGCTTCTCGTACTCCCCCTCTTGTTCACGGGGCACGCGGAGAGTGGAAGAGTGTACCGACGGAGAGCACGAACGAGGAAGCTGGGAAAGGTGCCAGCATCCTGCACCTCTAAATCACATCAACCACATGTTGGAGATTAATCATCCGTCTTAACGCTGGAGGGTCGATACAACGCAATTATGTTTTATGCGCCTCTCACTCTAATCTTTGATTTTGTTTCCAGCCAAAGGTGGATGCAAATGCTGGGCCAGGTGGGCACGGCAGGTTAGCGTGTTGTGCGGCTTGCCCGCGCTGGTTTGGGGTGAGCAGCGGTTCGTTTCTGCTCAGACAATTTTTTTCTTGCCCTCTCTGCCCAGAAAAATTTTGGCAATTATTGATTCAAGGATAGAATTCAGCCTGATGGGGCTTTTGCGTTTTACAAGTGCAAAGTTGCCTGTCCAAAAATAAATAAAATGCATTTAGTAACAACAACAGCAACAACAAAAATAAATACAGAAGCAGTGGGTGGGTGACCTGTGCCGCTTGTTATGATCGCTGTGAGTTGGAGCGGCTCTGTACGCACACCCTGGCAGCTTGGCCTTTGCTGACGCTGTGACCTCTTGTTTGTTTGACATTGCGTATGGAGGCTCGTAGCTGCGTTAATCCTTCGGGGTGGAAGCGTGCCCTGACGTCTGAAAAGCTGCTTCATGGAAGGAGCTGGGGATTGTAGCACATTGCTCGTTTTCGGTATCGTGAATGAACTGCGGAGCTGGACCAAGGTAGGTGCCTCGCGTTGGAGGCTGAGGAACGCGCCTCGGACTGGCCACAGGGGACCCTGCTCACCGCGGTCGTGGGCCGAGAGGGTTTTAAGGCAGCTGACATGAGAGGCTCTGTCAGCTTCTCGTTTTTCCAAGTGCAGCTACCCCAGCAACGCAGGCACGTTTAACTAGAGAGCAGTTAATACTTTGGTATTTGTTTCTTTGCATCTCTGTCTGGATCTCCTCGGCCTCTCTGAAGTCTTCGGTTGCAGGAGAGGCAGTCGTTCGTGCCTGAGGTGTATGGTGCAGTCGATAGCTCTGTGTCTGCGTGTGCTTTTGCTTGCATTTTACATTGATCCTTTCCCGCAGCCTTCCGCTGGCACTAACGGCCCTGCCTGTGGTGCCGGAGGCGTGGGTGACGAGCAGGAGGATCTGCCCTCCCCAAATGTTCTTGGCTTTCCCGCACGTCAAGCTGGTTGGCTCTGGTTAGCCCCTCCGGAGCCTCCTCAGGTGGCTCGTTCTTGTTTGTTATTCTCGATCGCAAGTTTCTCTGGATGTGGACTGATTCTGTTGTGCAGATATGAGAAGGAAAAAAACCAACAAACCAAGCTTATGGAAGTGGCTGGAAACCCACTGGGTGGTTTGTTCAGGGTTTGCACCTCGCTGTTAATCTGCCCAGATAGGGGCAGACAAGGGGGCAGCTAGGAAGCACCTTTCCGTGCTGTGCTAAGGCTCAAAGGGACCCTCTTCATCCAGGATCTCCGAACTGCCTCTCCGCTTTCTGGCTTCCGGAGGAGGCACGGAGTTTTGCGTGCTGTGCATCGCTCCGGGGCTCGTGCCGCAGCTTCTGGGTCCGCTGCTTTGTTTCTCATCAGCAAATGTGATGAGACGCGGAGGTTGTGAAAATCGAGAGGTGTTTGCTTAGGAGGAGGAGGAGGAGGGTGAAAGGTTTTTTGGTGGGATCAGCAGGATGCGCAGGAGGTGGGGAAAGGTAATGACTAGTGTCCTGGTGGACCGTTGCAAAAGGAGGAGTTGTGAAGCTTGAGTGGTGTGTGGGGTGGAGTGAATCCGGGAGCCCCTTGGGCTCACCCTGGAGGAGAAATAATATTGACGAAACTTCCCAGCACTGGGAGGAGAAGGGGAACTTTTCCATAAACCAGAAGGAAGTTGTTGAAATGAGGGGAAGTGTCATAGCCTGTCCACAGCTGGGGGCGAGAACCAGGGACAGAACCCAGGAGCTCCGGCTCCTCCTCGGATGCTCTCTCTGCTGGTCCAAGGTTTCTGGAGGTGTCTGTGAGATCCATAAACTGTTCTGCTACGGGACCAAGTTTAATAGTGATTGTTCAAAACTGCTTAATGCAAAGCTGTCTGCAGAGCGGCAGCGATCAGAGGGGAGCAGGCGGCTTCTGTGGCCACCGAGCTGCCGAAGAGATGCTCTCCTAACCCTGGCCTCTGCGTGTTTCTTGCCGTCTTGTTTTTCTGACTCAGTCAAATGAACTCGCTGCTTTTTGTCAGGAAATGGCTCAACGGCTGAATGGATCTTCTCCTCTGGGGTTTTTCGTATATACAACACATTTCTCCCTGGCTGGGTTTCCTCCACGAGCGAGACGCGCTGAGGGCCCCCCCCTTCTCTTGCTGAGCTCTCGAGATGGCTGTGTTCCCTCTCCTCCCTGTTTAGGCAAGTTAAAAATACTTAATTATCATTAAATGCTTTCTGCAAGAGAAGATTGCTGTACTATTCAAACCGGAATGGACATGACTGGGGAGCAAATGAACATTTTCAAAGAAAGGGTCTGAACATGCAGCGCATGGACCCGAAATAGGTCCCTCCCGCAGAAAGGCCCCAGGTGACCCATCGCTTGCCGGTGCAATTACCAGAGTCTTGGCAGCTGGCAAGACCGGCAAATGGGGTTTATGTCAGAGCTTGTTACCTTAATTTGGTTAATTGTAGAGCAGAGTGCAGTTGAACAGCCAGTTCAAACCAGGTTTCAGATCGCCGGGGTGCCGGGCACAGGCAGGACGTTGCCTGGAGAGCAGCGTGGGCTGGGGAGCACGGGGGCAGCCGGGAGGGTGGGCAGAGCACGCCTTCGCCCGGGATGCTCGTGGGAGCAGTCGAGGCCATGCTTGGCAGCCTCACCTGCAGATTTGTAACCCTTGATTTGATCCAAAATCTGCAATTCAAGCTTCCAGGGTCCGGAGGCTTGAATTGCACGCTCAGGCTTGAAAGATGCAGAGTGTCTGGAGCAGAGGTTCACACCTCCGTGTTGGAAGACATCTGGGATACCTTCCCAGCTTCTCTGCTGGAGCTTGGCTTTTTTGCCCCAAGACATATAATGCGGTGCCAGTGAAGGTACCGCTGGCGGGTACAAATTATTCTCGTTCCGCTGGCTGGCAGGGTGGGACAGAGCTTTGTGGTGATGGCGATGGGGCATCCTGTGGGCACCTGAGAATACGAGCTTGTCCCCTTGGAGCGCGAAGAGATAGATCTCAGCTCCTCTGGTTATTTAATTGTGTTCTGACACATTGCTATCTCTGCCTTACCATGGGAGCGTTTTCTGCAAGTTTTTGGAGAGCTACAACTTGCAAGGTGAGGCAGGGAGAGGGCAGCGAGGTGTCAGCTCCTCAAGAGTCGAGGAGGAACAAAAAGCTCTTTCCTTCCTAACCAGTCTGCTCTCCTGGCTGCCTCCATGCTGACTTGCCGCTCCTTTGCCGGTAGCTGCATTTCGGTGCTTCAAAGAGGTGGGTTAGGTGCGTGCCGCGGCGGGTGCGAGGAAGAGGTGTGCGAGTAATTAGTTATGAACCACCCGTCACCCCCGCCCACCCACGGTGTAATGAAATGCCAGGCTCTGGTTTAATTTCTTTGCCTCGGTGCCGCTCCCGTAGCGGTGCTTTCCCTTTCCCTCCCCTTTGCTTGTATCTCCTGGAGGGCAGCAGTCCTGACGCACGGCCAACGTGTCTGTACAGCCCAGGAAGCCACCAAATTGGGCTTGGACCCTTCCTTGCCCAGAGGCTGAAGATGCCCGTGGTTCCCAAGTGGGTGGCACATCTTGCATCCAGACACGTGGTTTTGGGCTGGGGACCACTGAGGTTCTCCTCCCCTCCCGGCCAGCTGGGCGAGCTCAGCCCTTCCTCGGCGGCACCAGCACACGGTTTCTGTGTGAGGTTTGGGAAGGCACAGAGCAAAACCTGCAGATGCCTCAGAAAAAGGAACACTTGCCCTGTGAGCTTTTTGCCTGTGACAAACAGAAAGAGGGTTTTGGTGGAAGCTGGTGTCCAGTTGTGGACAAGAAATGGAGGCGTGAATCTGCGGCGTGATGCTGCTTGTGCCCCGGCTCCTCTGGGATCAGAGCATCCTCCTGCCGTGGAGACGGTGGTGGTCCCTCGTGGAGACGGTGGTGGTCCCTCGTGGAGACGGTGGTGGTCCCTCGGCCCCGGGTGGGAGCTGGGCTACTGGCAGAGCAAGAGCAGACCTTTGAGAAGAGACGTCCCGAGGGGTGTTTGAAATGCCTGAGAACTCTCCTGCTCTCCTGGTCGTCTGTGTGCGGTTCCAGTAGCTAATTACAGTCACTCTTAACAAAAAGTGTGTCTTATTCCCATAACAAAAGACCTGGAAAGAACCAGACTGGTAATTATTCAGGAGGGGCAGAAAATAAAACTCAGGAAAGCTGAGCCTGAGGGATCGAGCAGAATGTGATACCGTGCACACCCACCTCCTGCTCAGCCTTATTGTTCACAGCCAGGCCGGGGCATTAACGCTAAATTAAGATTATATGACTGAACCTATAAGCCAGGAATTAAGGTTAAACTCACAGCATTATATAAGTGTCTCTGTATTTCCTGGCTTTTCTGTTACACTCTGATGTACATGTTCTAACCTCACTTTTTAAAACCAATTGGTCATTTTGCTAAGGAGATTCACTGGCTAAAGGGGCATTAAATGCAGCCAGCACGTCCCAGGGTCGATTCAGAAGAGATCTTCCTGGCAAGGAGGTGCTGGGAGAGAGGGACGAGGCAACACCAGTGGAGAACTGCATTCTGCAGTGGGATCTGGACAAGTGGAGCCTTGCACAACTGGTGGTTCCCAGACATGACTGCCCAGTGCACGAGCTGCTGCTGTGGCCCCGGCAATTTTGCAGCTCACGCCCACAGCATCCCCTTGCAGGGTTATAGCAACCGGGCAGGGAAGATGGCAGAGGGATGCTGGTTTCCTGGGTAGTTTTGTGAACAGAGAGCATTTTGCACGCCACGCTAGGGAATATCTTTTTGCCCTGGTTAAGACTCAGCAGGAGGGAGGAAGGAGGCGAAGGGGAGCGGTGCCCGGGATGGAATGGATGGGGATGGAGCTGGAGGGTCAGGTAGAGAGGGTGAAAGACAAGATGTAGCATCCCTCTCCTTTCCCCAGATGCACGTCCTGGGTGCCTCATGCTCAGAGATGAAGGGTTAAGCTCCAGGCCCTGCTGACTGCCATGTGATGCAGTTGCTCCAGCGATCAGCAAAGATCTGTGCCCTAAGAGGAATCACATGGGCTTCGACTGTGCTCCCTGGATGCAAACGTGCCCCGCTGAACCCTGCCTCGCTCCCCGCTTCCGTCCTCGCCGAGGGGAGCGCTGGGGTCCGGGGAGGGGAGCGTGGCTTCGCCATCCCAGGCCTGCACCCAGGCTCCACATCAAAAGGCAGGGAACAAAACAACTGCAGAGCATTTTAAAGCAAAATAAATAAACCTTTAGCTGCTCCGGGACAGTTCTTACCAAAGGTACAATCGAGTTGTCTATTTATGGCTTTTTATTTCAAAAGCAGATACATAACAGGAACTTTTGATATTCATGTCCTAAAGTAGCTAACTTCTGACATTCAAGTCCCAAAGAACCTGACTTCCCACAATCAAAGGGTTTGCCACAACCCTCTGCTTTATCAGGTGGCTGGTGGGACTAGAGGAAATCCTGGGTTTCTGCTTTATTGGGTGGCTGGTGGAAGTGGAGGAAATCCTGGGGTTTTATCGAATGAAAGCAGCTTTCAATCGAGAGGACAATGCGACATTATCTGTTTGCATAGCCTCTTCCAGCAGGAAGGTCCCCAGAATGTTTTCTTCGTAGGGAGAAGATATCTGGGAGATGACCTCGGTGACAGCGCGTTGCAATGTGAGAAAGTTTAGAGGACTCAGTAATGGCCAGTTGCTTGAGACAAGTATATTTGGGGCCGATTATTTGGTGCATTGCTCCGGGTGAATTAAGCTCTGTAAAACTGGAGGAATCAGCCCAATAGAAGTACGTGCGCATCCTCTCCAGCATAACCCAAAACGCATCGGCGTGATAATTAAGTGTCCTAAGAGCAGCTTTTGCCTCCAGGTTTTTCTGTTTCAACACCCACAAGGGCCCTTGGGCTTCACAGTCCATCTGCATCGATCCTTTCTTGGTTTTGTTTTCTGCAGGTGATGTGACAAACCTGACTCCCGAGCACTCCTTTGAAGGCACAAAAGTAGGCGTGGGGAATATTGTGCTAGCGTTGTACAGTGGCCTCTTTGCCTACGGAGGATGGTAAGATGCAGCCCTGTATCTCTTTTCAATGCTAAGTACATTCCTTTGTCCCCAGGTTGTGTTTGGAGGAAGAGCGCGGTCCAGGACTTTCCATCATTCTTATAACCAGGGCGATGAGGCAGCTGCTTTGGGTTTGTCTGGTAGCGTTAATGGTCATACTTCAGGCCCCGTTTCCAGCCGGGACATAGAAACGCAAAGAATTGGTGGTGATCATGGGATTTCGAAGAGGCGGCAGATGCCGGGTTGCTTGGTGCAGCTCCTAGGTGGTGGTAACAGAAAGCAACAGGGTGGGCTGAGCTGGCAGAGGTGCGTTGCGTGCCAACGGATTACTCCGAGCACCAAACTGAAGCTCCTGGGGAGCTTCTTCATCCAGCCCTTGGAGCGCTCGCAAGCACAAGGAGCTCAATCATTTTATTCCATGGACTAACCAGAATTAACCGCTGTTCTTTTTTCAATTACAGGAATTACTTGAATTTTGTTACAGAAGAGATGATAAATCCCTACAGGTAGGTGTATGTCCTGTGATGACTTCCCTGGGGGGAAACTCCTCCTTCTCGGGAAGCCCCTTCCTCGTGCGTGTAACAGGGGTTGCTAATCAGCCCAGAAGCCAAAGGCTTTTTCTAGGAAATAAAAAACGAGGTAAATTAAATTGTTCCTCCCTGGAATAGGGGAAGGAGAAGAATAATCTCTGTACGAGAAGGGCTGCTGCTTACGCTGCTTTCCTGTGCTGCTAATATTATCAGTGATGTTGGAAAGTCCTGTTTCCTTGGCATGGCACCTCCCTGAATTACAGGCGAGGAAGAAGCACTTTATGACTGTCTTGTATAAACTCCCGCAGGACTATTTGCGCGTACATACGTTGGCCATGTGCTCTTCCCGTTCTCTCGAGCTGCTTTCTGCAGCGCTCGTGCCTTGCGGGGTTATGCCGGGGACCTGGCGAGATGAGAGTGGGCCACGCCATGGCAGGACCGGGCTGATAAATCATTTTTGCTCATAGGGAAGGTGCCAATGAGGCGCTGTCGGTATGAAATTCAGGGTCACTTGTGCAAGAACCCATTCCTGGCTGACCCCAGCAGTGATTAGTGCCTGCTGGGAAGCGTAAGATTTGATACGCCCTTTCCTTGACAAACACAATTTAAAAAAATAATTTTGCAGATTGCAATTATTTTCTTGTCTTCTGAATGCAGCCGTGGTATTTGACTCTCTCCTCCGGGGGCTTTGAGCTCCGCTAAACCAATTATACATGGCATCAAGCAGGGTTTCTTTTTTTCAATTTCCGTTCGCAAATGAAGTTAGACTATTTGGAAAGGCGAATTTGTCCCAACACAGCCTCGTCTTTACAGCCCCACTCAGACTGTGTCTGAACTCGTGTTCTTTGGGTTTCATCAGTCCAGCCAGCTGTACAGAGCTAGAGCCTAAAAAGTGCCCGCTAAATTCTGACCTTTCCATCTCCCCCAAGAAACCCACCAGCACAAACGCTTCTCCTTTGCGCAGACGAGAACGCACGTGCTGATGCTGCTGGCTAGCAAGAGATGCGGGGCGTTATTTTTAATTAATTACCTCTGCAGTGATCTTGGATTACTGCTTGCCCCGCCAGCCAGAGCCTCTCCCTGCAAGAAGTCCTTTCTGCCATAATCCTTCGCTCTACGTCGGCCAGCCTCCAGGCTGTTCCCGTGCGGGCAGCTTCTCCTCTCGAAGGGGAGCGGCGTGTGGCCGGGAAACTGGACATGCTGAAGAGCCAAAGAAGAGCGGAACGGCTCAAGCCAGCTTTCCGTGAGCGCAGGAGGGCTGCAGCGTGAGCCACAGAACCCTGGCATCAGCAGCTCTCTTCTCTGAACCTCAGCGCTCCAATACAATTTATATTTTCTTCCTAGAAACCTGCCTCTGGCTATCATCATCTCACTACCTGTAGTCACTTTGGTTTATGTGCTGACAAACTTGGCTTACTTCACCACCCTGTCGACGGACCAGATGCTGACGTCCGAAGCCGTGGCTGTGGTAAGATAGGTGCATTTCTGACGTGACTCATCTATTTTCCAGGGCTGGTTAAATCAGACTTAAAATCTCCACGTGCATCTCCTAGTTTGTTCCGTGCTGATCGGGGCTGCTTACAAAAAAAAAAAAAAAAAGCTGGTGTTTGACAGGAGATAAAGAACAACTGTGACAGGAGCAGGGAAGAACAGCGTGACACCGAGTGGGATTAATCGCAGACGGTAGTAAGGGTGGGCAGACAGTTAACGCCGCTCTTAATTCATAAATATGCGAGGTTGCTGCTGGCCTCGTGACTTACCATCGGTTACCAGAGCGTGACGTTTATTGGAAAAGGTCATTCAGTCAATACTGAACTAGATTGTTCTCTCTCTGTATCTTCCTTGTTTTAATTAAGAGAGAAAAATAATACTTCTATTAATTAAAATGCCATTGCGGTCAGAAATCCTGGTTGCTTTAGAAGTGAGTAGCCGGGACGTACGCAGCGCTGAGCTACGGGAGATGCCAGCCTGCGTTGCGTTGCTCTGGTCGTGCCTTCGCAAGTCTTGAAATCACTATAACAGCGTTGGCATAAACCCGCAGTGAAGCAGCGCGGGGTCAGTTTGCGATAGAAAACTACAGCTCCCGGTCACCGCGTTTCTAAGGGGCTGTGCCCAATTGGCGATCCTGCCCATCTGAATCTCCTCACAGTTTCCATTTGGTCTTGAACTTTTGGATAGCCGTTCTGATAAATGTTGTGTCCTGACTCAGAGGGAAGGGCTTTCTGCTGATTTTTTTTTTTTTTTTTTTTTTTTTTAAATTCCACAATATGCTTTTTCAGGAAGGAACAGCAGCACATGGCAATATGGAAAACGCCCTAACAGCTTCAGCACTAAGCCATGTCGTTTGTTCAGATTTCTACAAATATTAAGTCTTTGTAGGCAGCTGTGAGTTCTTTTGGATATTCTGGATGTGAAATGTCTGGCTTGTTGCCCCCGTTTAGGATTTTGGGAACTATCACCTTGGCGTTATGTCCTGGATCATACCCGTCTTTGTTGGCTTATCGTGTTTTGGATCCGTTAATGGGTCTCTCTTCACTTCTTCCCGGTAGGTTTCTTGCTCGATTTTGTGGGTTTTGTTTACAAGGCGTGCTTAATGCCTCTTCGTTTGGAGTTGTCCTCCAAAGAGTGGCTGTGGGTAGACACAAAGTGTAAATAAAGGGTCTGGAGGCCATGTGGGGAATGCAGGGGGGAAAAAAAAAATTAAGACCTTAAAACCATATCCAGTTTAAAGGAAACCCTTGCAGTAGTCTTAGTCTTCCGTTCCTCAGGCAAAGTCCTGTTGAAGTTATTAGAACATAAACAGACACAGACTTGGGGCTCAGTGATGTTGCCTGAGAAAGTGGCTTTAATGAAAAGCAGAAAGTTATGAAACTTCAGGGCAGCAATCCCTCCAGAAAGGGGAGAAAGGACGGAGCAGGACGGGGACTGAGGTGGTTCCAGCTCTGACAGACATCTCCCGGGTTCTCTTAGGAGAGTCACTCAGTTGCTCTCTCTGGAAAGGAGGATATAAATATAAATACATCTTTTCTTGCATTCTTTGTCTGTCTCCAGCCTTCCTTCTAAGACAGGGACTCCCTACCGTGTATGTATGTGCAGAACACCCCGCACTGGGGTCTGATCCTGGAGGCCCCCACTCCCGAACCAGTGACTAGCAAAAGGGCACAGCCGGCTTCGTGCAAGGCACCGCTGAGGTGGCAAACCTGCGTGGAGCCTGGGCCCCTCAGTCTTGCTGCCTCAGCCCTGTCTAGGCTGAGCTTGGGCTCTCCCCGCTCGTTTTGTGCTGAAGACAAACCCCAGCCCTGGGCTGAAGGTTGCAGAGGTGGTAACTGCTCTGTCTGTCCCACCTCAGGCTGTTCTTCGTGGGATCCCGAGAAGGACACTTGCCTTCAATCCTGTCCATGATTCACCCCAGGCTTCTCACTCCCGTGCCGTCCCTCATCTTTACGGTAAGGACCTGGGTCTGTGGTGATGAGCATCGACCGGGTATTGAGAAACAGGTTGGGGGTGGTTGGAGGGGGGCAACTTGGGCACCACCTCCAGACACAGCCGTTCCTGCATGCACCTGCTGAGAGGACAGACCCTTCTCCTCATCATCATATCCTCATAGTTCACTTCTGGTTTGAAATCGCTCCAGGCACCAATTGAAAATAGCTTAAATAAAAAATAATCAACGCGATTCTTTTCCTGGCAGATGGTTGTTCTAAAATACCTGTATTTAGTGTTGTAATACCCGTGGTTTTGCCTACTCCCTCTGCTAACGGTTTTTGGTTTCTGGATGCAGTGCGTCATGACCCTGCTCTATGCCTTCTCCAACAACATCTTCTCAGTCATCAACTTCTTCAGCTTCTTCAACTGGCTGTGCGTGGCTCTGGCCATCATCGGCATGATGTGGCTGCGTTACAAGAGGCCGGAGCTGGAAAGGCCCATCAAGGTGAGAACAGTGCGGTGATTGCGTGGTGGGTCCTCCACAAGTCCCTTCTCAGCACCGGGGAAGGTTCAGCAAGCGCGGCTGCTTGTCCTGTACGGAAGAGGGACCGGGACTGCAAGCGTGCGGGGGAAATGTTGTGTTGCACTGACGCAGGTGTCCCCTGCCGAATGTGAATCGGTGCGGGAGGGTGCAGAGCTGCCGTGGCCACGGGGACATCGGAGCGAAGGAGGATCTGGGTGTCGGGGATGCGGCCGTGTTCTGGTGGGGTAGCTCTCGGTGACTAACATATTCCCAGGACAAACACAGGCTGTGGCTCTCAGTGAAACACTCTGTACTGTCATGGAATTCACTTAAAATAGTTTTTTAATAAAGCAGACAAACCCACGCCTGCAGAGATGAGAACTTTGTTCTCTTTGTCCTTGGCCAGCTTGGCAGTACCGTGTCCCATCTGGGAGGAGGCCAAGATCATGTCAGCCACAAGCATGTCTGCCTTCCTTAAAGGCGTGTTTCTCACTCGTCCCCCAGCACGCTCAGGTCTCTGCCAGGCAACAGGCAGCCAAAGACAAACAGACCCACAGACCTTGCCCAAAGTAACACTTTGCCGGGGTGTTTGCTTTGTTTTTTGGTTTTTCTTCTAAAAACCGAGCTGCTCTCAGAGGGTGCCCTGCTCAGAGCAGTGTAGCCGAGTCCCCTGGGAAACTGCCGTGAAGCTGCTACGGCTTGTGCTGGGCTTGCTGCTGGATGTGATGCACTTGGTACAGGTGGTTTTTATAAGGAATCATTCAAGTGCGGAATTGGGGTCCAAAAAAGAGTGCTGAGAAAGGCTCATGGCAAGCCACATCTCCGTGCTTTGTTTTGCTGGTTGCAAATGTATGTGTGAGGAGGTGTGAGCCTACGTCTGTTTTCTCCAGGATTGCTGAAGAGCACCGCCTAACTCAATACCTTCCCCGTGGCAGTTCAAGGTCACGGTCCCCTTGTTCAGAGCACTGGGACAGGCAGGAACACCGTCCACTTAGGGAACGTGAACTCCTTTCCTCCCTGGGCTGTACAGCCGGAGAAACTTCACCGGGATGCGTACCCTGTTCCCTGATACAACTTCTAACCTGGGTTTGGGTCCTTGTTTAGGTGAACATCTGCCTGCCCGTTTTCTTCATCCTGGCCTGCTTGTTTCTCATTGCCGTTTCCTTCTGGATGACGCCGAAGGAATGTGCGATTGGCTTTGCAATCATCTTCAGTGGGATTCCTGTTTACTTCTTCGGGGTCTGGTGGCAAAACAAGCCCAAGTGGGTTCTCCAGGGCATCTGTAAGTATTTCCAGTGATGCGCAAGGGTGCAGCCTTGGCTTTTGCTCCAACAATAGCAGCTTCCCAGTGAGCACGCTACAACTAGTAGCACTGGCTCTCCTTTGTGTAGTGGAGGCTTCCAATGTCTTGGCTCTGATCAATTCTTCTTTAACAAGTTTTAACCTGACGATTACCTTCTTACCAAGCACCCAAAACGCACCCTGACTGGCAATAATTGCAAAGTTTGGACCAAATATCACGTGGGGTTTTTTTTATCTTGGCAAACAGGTGGTTGTTACGCGCTGGAGTGTAATTTGCTGAGCTCGTTGCTGCCTTTCTTCTGCCTCCTGTAAAAGCACAGGGTCAAGCCTTTTGTCAGCAGAGAATCCCTTTCTAGCGGCGTAGGAAGGGAAAAGAAGTAACAGCATAACGTTCTGAGCACAGTTGGTCTCAATTTGACTGCTGAAAATTCGTAATGAGTCCCAATCCATCGCCTAGCCAGTGCTAACATTTCTGATCCGGTCAAAGCTCTCCTTGGCATCAAAATGTGGCAGCAGAGTAGAGGGAGTGGAAAATCCCCTGGATGTTTTCTCTTACGAGGTTTATTTTTAAGGTATATTTGTATAAGGGTTTCCAACAGCTGACACTACAGCACGGTGTGTTTTGAAGGGATGGAGAGGCTGCGCTTGGCACATCTAACCTCTGTCTGAACAACTGAATCAAGAAAGTCAATCCGTGTTGTCCAAGTAACTAAACTCTACCATCTGTCTCCCAGCTCCTACAACAGGCTGACCTAGAAAAACAGACAAGTAGAAATGCCCAGCCTTGGCTGGATGCTTTTTATGAAGAAGAAAAAGGCTTTCAAGAGTGCTCAGCACTTGTTATTCTTTTTTTTTTTTTTTTTTTTTTTTACCCTCTGTCTGTCTGTCTCTCTTGTCACACTCCCTTTTTTATTCTGAGTATTAGGCTCAGTTCCTGGAAAAGCCATTTTTGCAGTGCCTGGGTGGCAAATTACCATATTAATTGTTTTCCACCACCAAAGGCTTGTAAGGAGAATATAGAAAATATTCTGGGAACACAGAATGATAATCCTGCAAATGTCCAGTTAGAAACATGTGAACTTTAAACACATGTGTATATTCATATATTGCAGATAATTTGACCAGCTCCAACTGATCTGAGTTTGACTTTGTGTGTATTTAGAATTAGTATTAGCTTTACCTGGCAAGACTATCTTGTCATCTCCAAGCAGCAGAAAAGCACAGGCGTGTTTGGATACTGCCACCAAAACTAACGGCTGGCAAAATGAAGTTGGGTCAGTTTAGCACCTTTCCTGTGCAAACTTGCATCTGAAATCCCTTCACCCGCTCTGTGCAAGGGAGCGGGCTCTGCCTTGGCTTCAGTACGCTGAGTTGGTTTTGTCCTGGGTCTTTAAAGTCTGTCTGAGTCTTTAAAGAAGCTGCGTGCACATACAGCCGAGGTTTTCAAAACTGGAAGTAAAAGCATCGGCTCATATTTTCTGTGCCCGTTCCTGCTATTGTGCCTGACTCAGATTTGGCTGCTTGCAGTTCTGGCATCCAAACCTAGTGACCGTATCACTGTGCAGTTAAAACTGGCGTCAAGAAGTTCTGGAGCCTTTCTCGGGGCAGTACAGCATCCCTGCTGCAGGAGCACAGCTCCCAGTGGTACACGTTTAAGTTCTGGGCAGGGGTAGAGAGTAGCCCGCTGCTCATTTGCTTTCAACTCTTAAATTGTATTTGGACTAATCTTGCTCAGAACCGCAGTGGGGAGGCAATGGGTCGGCCCTTTTGAGGCAGGGTGTCGTGAACCGACGTTGGACCGTCTGCGTGCGATTTCTGACCAGTACTTTACTTTCTTCCCCGTAGTCTCCGCAACAGTCCTGTGCCAGAAACTGATGGAAGTGGTTCCGCAAGAATCATAAGCAGGAAAAGCAGAGACAGTCGGCTCGAGGAAACGCACAATTTTATTTTAAGACGACACAAGGAGAAAACACTTCTGATCCCTCGTAAACGAAACCTAGGCACTGGAGCGCCCCGTCAGAGCTGCTTCGTGTCTGACACCATGCCCCCGGCTCTGCCTTGCCCCCTCCAGCCCCTCCATCGCCACCCTTTAGCCTGGCAGATGAGCAACCCTGCGATGAGAAGTTCTTGGTACGAACGTGGGCCAGGAGGAGGAATTCCTGCCGGCAGCTTCAAAAGGGTCCTGCCCATCCGGCAGCAGCGAGTCCGATCAGCATCTCTGTGTGTGTGTGTGTGCGTGTGATACTGAGGGCTGTACTTCAGCTCTGTGTAGGCTCACTTGGGGTCTGGGATCCCCCAGACAGCAGCGGATCTGCTCATGAGCCCGGTTTGAGTGTTCCGGCTGTACAAACGTGCCTGGGGCTGGGGCTGTCACGGAGCTGCAGGGTGGTCCTGAGCCTGGCCCTCCTGCCCTACCTGGTCAAGGCGGGGTGGTTGGGTAGCAAAGGTTGGCTGATGTTGGCTCACATGCTCACACACACACACAAACTCATACCAAAATACGTGCTGCTGGACGCTTTGGACTCTGTCCACTGGCAGTGACTTAGGTGAGACAAGGCAGAGCAGAATTAGTATCAGAGAAATGACGTGGGGAGACCTCATCTGACTTTCATTGCATTCCTGAGGAGCACTCGGGGTCCTCTACCACTGCCTGGCTCTCAACTCTCTGAGCCAAGCCATCTCCCTGCTAGTCAGCCAGTCCTCCGGGATGCTCTTCACCCAGCCCATCCCGTGGGCTGTGACTTAGCACCGGGGCAGGTGTGGGCCTGAGGGTAGAGTTCGTCCTGATAAACCCAGGGAATTGCAATTAGCAGAAGGCCAAGTCCTTGGCTTGCTCACTCCATGTTTTCCTGTAGATGGGCTATCATCCAGCATGGGATGAGCAACATCATGCTCTCCAAATGTCCCTGTTCGTTGCCCTCGGCATGATTCGTGTTTGCCCCTAAACCATTTGCAAAGAAAAATAAGGGTGGGATTCCCTTGGCTTGTTCCCTGGGGTCTGTCTGTGCATTGCCTGTCACCGTGCCCTTCGTTGTGCTGTGTCTCTTCTAGAACGTGCAGTGGAGATGGGACCAACTGGTTCTGGGGGTGTAGAAAGGGGCAGAACCTGGCTTTAATCTTGGTCTGCTGTAGATGGTCTGTTTTGCTCCAAGGAGCAGGGACTGGGGGCCTGGTCCTCCTCCATGCAAAACTGCAGCATCAGCTTTGGCTTGGCGAGACGCCCCCGCCAACATCGTCCCGATCAGGGAGTGGTCTTTGAGCATAAACCACGATCCGCATGTGAAATCCTGTTTTGCTGTTGTGGGTGGTGTAGTCCCATCCCCTGAGCCCACCCAAAATTCCTCTAGTTCCCGAGTAGTCACAACTGTCCTCTTAGGAACACGTTGCTTTATTTGGTCAAAAGCGTCACCTTTTCAGCAAAACTGCAGTTCTTGAACAGTTTGCTCATAATGGCTCTGTGCTCCAGGCGATAGTCAGTTGGAAATCAAAAGCATCTTTTTCCCCACAAGTGAGCTGCTTCAATCTCTGTTACAGATCTTTGTGTTTGTGCTTCGGGTTGTTGAACTACTTTTTCTCCTCTATTTTTGTAAACTAAGCTGTTTGGAAGCCAGGATCCTCCAAGAGCTAATGCTTTCTACTGGATTGTCCTCTTAGCATAGTTATTTTGGATGAAGAGGCATTAAGGACACCAATGGTACTAGCTCATGCTTTGTCCTTTTAAGAAGTTCTTTAGCAAAAAAAGAGCGTGTGTTATAGCGGGTGGCTACCTCTGTTCAAGTGTGTGTGACAATGACCGTGCCTACGTCAGCGAGTGTCTACGTGCAGCTCTTTGCTATTGCTTCGCCAACCCCGCGTCTTTGCTTTGAGGTAGTGCAGGAGGAATAGGTGAGACAATCATCACTCTGAAAACCTTTGCTGTCAGGTTGCTGCTTCCGTGGCAGCACAGTGTAGAGATACCCAAGTCAACTCAGGTGCCACTCTACACGTGTTAGCGGTTAGCGTTGAGGTCTCCTGGGGCTAAGTTGACCCGTGGAGAGTTGCAGCTGGTTTGGGTATATCTACAGTGCAGAAGCACCCAAAGTTTATGGCCAGTGCATGGCTGTTCAGGGACCTACGTGCAATGAATTGGAGCATCTCGGATCCGGTGCCTGCAGAGGGGCATTTGCATTAATAAGGTCGTGAACCATAAAACCTGAACTCAATTTTTGGAGTCTTCTTCCAGCTGAAGGCTGAGATGTTTTGGCAGGGTAGTGATGGGAAATCGCTGCTTATGCTGGACCTGTTTCATTGAGCGAGAACCTCAGTCTGTCACCTTCCACTTGCTCTACAGGGGTTTTTGGCTGTAATAGTCTCAGGGCTGGTTTCCTGCAGGGCCTGGGTTCAGCGTAGGGGCTCTCAGTGCTAATATGTACCAGCAGAATTACTTGCAGTGCAAAGGAAAGGGATTTTAACTCTCAGCCACCTCAGTCCAACATTAATTAGCACTCAAGTCCAGTCCACAGATTGCTCAGAAATGGGTCCAAATCTCCCAAAGGCGTGGGGGTTGCTTGGTTTGGACACATCTTTAAATGACTTTCATCTACTTTCATCACTAAAAGATGACCTCTTGATGAACCTTTCACACTGGTTTTAAAGAGGAGATGTCACACTGAGAAATATTTTTTTATTAATTAACTGATCTTAATTAAATCCTTAACTCGCTTGCTTGCTCTTGATGAATTTTTGTGATTCTTCACTTGCTGCTAAAAATCTTTCTCTTGTACTAACCTGCTGGCTCTGGCATTGATACCATATGTTTCGTGGTGATCTTGCCAGCATCTCCATGGCAATGGAGGTATAGGAAGAAACTGAAGCAGGTACCAGCACAGAATGACAAAAATGTCAAATTTAGTCAGCCACAGCTCACATCTCAAAGTTTATCTTTCAAAAACCTGATTTATTTTATCCTGGATTTACTGACCCCCATAGTTCCCCTCCACCAGAGCTCGGTGACACGGCCGTAAGAGGGTGGGTTATTTTTTCCTGGAGATCAGGGAGATAATGAGTAAGGGGGTAAAACTGAGTTTTGTTTTATAAAGAAGACGCAACTAAAGTAACTGTCACTGCAGTGGTGAAACTGCTGTTAGCAGCGTCTGCTGTCCAGCACGACGGCTCGTAACTCAGATCAGCGACCAGGAGTGGCCCCGGGGCTTCCCGTGTTCAGCTGGATTTTGGTATGGAAAAAGAGAGAATACGTCCCCGTGAAAGACCTCCGTGCTGCCCGTTTTCCTCAAACGGGGAATGAGATTTGTCACGGAGGGCGAGGGGAGCAGCAGAGACTTCACAGAAAATTTCTCATCGCTCCCAGCACTCGATGTGGGATTTTCCTGTTGTTTCTCTGTTTGCTCGTGCTCTTTCAAGCCCGTGATCAGTTGTGCCTGTTGCAACCCACCAAGGGAGATAAACCCTTCCCGCAAAGGACACGTACACCCACGGTGACCATGAATTTGCTTTCCTAAACAGTAGCTACAGTTAAACAAGGTACCGCGTGAATCTATTTCATATGATGGTATTCTGCAACTACAGCTGGAGCGGTCATGCCGGTGGAATGGGAGAATCATTTAGGCTGGAAAAGACCTTTAAGATCTTCGAGTCCAACCGTGGAGCCGTGGCTGTGTATTTCTGCAGGTGATAGCTGTGCTGCAGTAGCCCCTTGGTCCTTGTACTAACCTCCCCTTTCAATTATCGCTGCTCTTAGGTTGGTGTAAGTACGTAGAGCCGCAGGCAGTCAGTTGTTAGGGATGTTCACGGAGTAGCATCCCACAGGGATTGCTAAACGGTGGGGCAGGGGCAGGCAGGAGCCAGCGGCCAGGCGCTTCCTTAGCGTTGGGTTCTTCTTTCCAAATGAGAAACCTTCTTCCTGACAAGGGGGAACCAGCCCTGCAACATGCTCCTGGCCAAAAATGGGGGGGGGGGGGGAGGGTGTTAGGTCATTCTGGGTGGATTTTAATTTTTCTTTTCTTTTTTTTTTTTTTAACTTCCTGCAGTATTTGCAGTGTTTTCCATCTCAGATACTGTGTTCTGATAAACATGCTTTTGTTTTTAACGGCACCTTCTGTGGATACTAAGTTCAAAGGGCCTCTGTCACCGTTGAACAAACTGGATTGAAACTCGTAAGAAGCGGCTTTGTAGTTCTCCGAGCCCTCTCCTTGAGGGTGGCTCAGGCAGGGGAATAAATTGGGGTCCTCCATCGGCTCCTCCGCTGTGGGTCTGCCCGGAGAGCCCCCTCCAGGGGCAGCGGCGTTGCAGCAGAGCTCTTCCCCGACCTCCCAACCATGGAGAGATGTTTGCAGTGGCAGAGTATTGGTCCAGCTGCGGGGAATCGCGGGGAAGGTACCCATGCCTTCAGCTGAGGGCATTTTAATAAATAAATAAATGAAATTTAAAAAAAAAAAAAAAAAGGAAGGAAACAGCCGAATGTTGTCATTACGCAACAGTCTGGCTGTTTGGGGCTATTCTTGTGGGAGGCCAGCTTTTCCATCAACCGGTTGTGCAAGTCCATTTCTAATGACATCAAAGGGGAAGGTGACGTCGGCCGTTGAGAGAGGGCTGGAACAAAGCTTCCGACGGGAGCTTGGGAAAGGGCAGCCCAGGGGCGAGACGGCTCCGGTCCCCCCCCCTCCAGGGCTCGTGCTGAGGTCTGCCGGCAGGCACCGTGACCTCAACAGCTCCCCTCGGACTGAATAGCAGCCTTGTGCCGGCCCGGTGGGAGCCTGGTGAGCATCTCCGGCTGTGGGATGGGATGGCATGGCTGGAGCCGGCAGCACTTGGCTGCCGACCAGGGACTGCGGCAACCGGCTCCCTGCGGTGATGGGAATCTGCTCCCGGCGCCTCCGCCGGGGATGTTGCCCATCCCAGGGCGTCCCATGAGATGTCAGCGTTGAGGGATGCTCAAGGGGCTCCTCATTTCTGGTGGCTTCTTGAGGAGTTACGGCTGGTCAGCCTTACGCTGGTTTTGCCCGTACTTGAGAAGTTTCTTCCCATTTTACATGGTCTGAACTGGAACTAGCAGCTGAGGTGGGGGGGTGCATGTGTGCATGGGATGCTGCTGGGCTTGGTGGAACCAAGAGTTCCCAGTTTGGTGCAGATGCTCTCGCCTGCAAGACGTAGCAGTAGGAAATGTGGCTCGGGTTAGGTTGCCTCTAAGGAACCAATGTCCAGAGGATTATTTCTTTGCTTTTAGTCCCCTGTTCCTTGCGTGAGAAGGGGTGTTGCTTCTTCCAGCTGTTGAAGTGTTAATGAGGAAAAAAAAAATATTTTTTTAAATATTGAATTAATTTTTAAATGGCCTAAAAGAGACTTTCTATCTACACCTAGATTATTCCCATTGGGTGACGTTCATCTCAGCGAAGGGGCTCTGCATGCGCTCGGATGCTCTCCCGCATCCCAGCCGGCGGGACGTGGTGCTGCGGGGTCTGGCTGCGTCTCCTGCGCTGGGATGAATTTCACACGAAGGGAAAAAAAAATCCGTATTTGTTCAGGGGACAATGCGAGGTCCATGTCTCACCTAAATCCTTGCAAAGGAAGAATTGTAAATGGCACTCAGACCTTGTGCTGGCCCGCAGAACAAATGGAGGGTGAAAGTCACTTCTAGTGAATAATCTGACTTTTCAGAGATACCTTTCTTCTAAAGTTTGTATTTTTGTTTTGGTTTTTTTTTTTTAAACACAAAAAAAAAGGATCTTAACATACAGAAGAAAATCTAGATCAGATTTACAATTTTGTTATATTTGGTTGCTTTAAAAATATTTTACTAATTTAAATGTTGCTGTAGATGACATTCTATTTATTTTAAGGGGTAAATATCTTTTAGTCTTAATACTTCTACAGTAAGCTCTGTCTATTTACAACGTTTGTGTTCCTGTCAACACAGCTATTCCACGACTGACCGAGTGCTGGTCAGCCCGTAGTAACTTAATCAAATTGCCTTGTAAAACAAGATGTGTCCTGCAATGTATTTTTTCTAGTATTTCTTGATTCTTTTATGTCTGTGGTTAACAAATTTGTTAAATGTTTGGGTTGTTCTGCGTTTTGGGTTGTTGTTTTGTTCTGTTTTTTTAACAAAGAAAGCTGAATTACAACTCTCTGGTTGCTGGTTTTTGCCTCTAAAACTTTTATTTTGCAAAAGGTTGCCTTGTTCATCCCACATCCTCCGGCACCCGAGCCCTGGGGTTCCAGGCATTCATTCCTCCTGCAGACAGGTCCAGGAGCGCAGCAAAGCAATGACAGCAGCCGTTCACAGAGTCCCAGAATCACAGACCGGTGGGGGTTGGAAGGGACCTCTGGGGATCATCTAGTCCAACCCCCTGCCAAAGCAGGATCACCCAGAGCAGGTCGCACAGGATGGCATCCAGGCGGGTTTGGAATCTCTCCAGAGAAGGAGACTCCACAACCTCTCTGGGCAGCCTGTCCCAGGGCTCAGTCACCCTCAGAGGGAAGAAGTTTTTCATCACATTGAGATGGAACTTCCCGTGTTCCAGTTTGTGCCCGTTGCCCCTTGTCCTGTGGACACCACTGAGAAGAGTCTGGTGCCATCCTCTAGACATCCACCCTTTAGATATTGATAAGTGTTGATCAGATCCCCTCTCAGTCTTCTCTTCTCCAGGCTAAACAGCCCCAGCTCTCTCAGCCTTTCCTCATACGAGAGATGCTCCAGTCCCCTCCTCATCCTCGTAGCCCTCGGCTGGACTCTCCCCAATAGTTCCCTGTCTGTCTGGAACTGGGGAGCCCAGAGCTGGACACAGAACTCCAGATGTGGCCTCACCAGGGCAGAGCAGAGGGAGAGGACACCCTCCTTTGACCTGCTGGCCATGCTCTTCTTAATGCACCCCAGGACACCATTGGCCTCTTGGCCACGAGGGCACGCTGCTGGTCATGGAGACCTTGTTGTCCACCAGGACTCCCAGGTCCTTCTCCACAGAGCTGTTTCCCAGCAGGTCACCCCCTTAACTGTACTGGTGCCTGGGGTTATGCCTCCCTACGTGCAGGACCCTACACTTGCCCTTGTTGAATTTCATTGGGTTCCTCTCAGCCCAATTCTCTGGTCTGTCCAGATCTTGCTGGACATCCCTCTATCACCATCCTCCTTTTTAAATTCCAGTTACCATTCCTGGTTTTGTGTGTGTTAAAATAAGGGCATGGGAACGTGGATGAGTTTTGGGCAAGAGGTGGGAGCAGAAGACGGATGTCCCAATTCTTAGGGTGTATCTGCATGGTTATATGACAGATCTGGTGCTTATGCTGCTGGTAGAAGCTTGCAGCCAAAAGAAATGTCTGTCAGCAGGAAGGTATCAAACTTTATAGGGGGAAAGCGATTCTCTGCTGCAATCCCTCTTCCCCGAGTCCTTCCGCACTAGAGGGATGCTCTTGGCGAGTGGGAGGGGAGGGGATGCTCGAAGATTTGCACTTTTGGGTGTGCAGATGGCAGAGCTCAGAAGTTTTCCTTAAAGGAGAAGATGGTGCTGAGACTATTCCATTGACACACACACACACACACACACACACCCCCCCAAGAGAAGAAATGGGCATGGAATGCTAACGGAGCTTAGGAAGGCTGCAAAGAAAAGCCAGTAGTAAAGGGAGACTTCAGTGATGCCTACATAGGCTGAATAGATGTTATACACAAACTTCACGCTGAATTTTAGGTGCTACAGTCAACCAATGTCTCGAACAATGAGAGAATTACAAGAAAGAGGCAATTCTTCATTTACTGTCAAGCATTGTGGCTGTTTCAGAAAGTAACACCGGAAGAGAGAACCTGCAGTGTTACGTCCTCAAGCCCAACATCCTTATAAGACCAGACCCCGCCACCACAGAAGTTAGAGGAGCAGAAAAGAGAGCGCAGTTCCCCGGATAATGCATGCGACAAAGGGCGCAGAGGCTCTCCGATACGGCATTAGAGGCTCTTAGTGAAGGAATTAGACTAATCTAAGAAAAACATCTCTAAAAGCCCAGCCTGGCTAAACAGCAGAATAGCCTGTGCCATTAGCGATTTAAAAGAGATCATTCAAAAAGTGACAGTTGTGGCCAAAGAAGGAAAACAGAGGAGTGAATAAACTCTAGCAAATTAAATATAAAACCTCAATAAGACAAGTGAACAGCACATTCAGAAGTGGGACGCTGACGGCACGAGGAGGAGAAGGGCTGTGACGCCCGCAGGAAGCCTGCCAGAGACACAGCGGGCCCCGTGCTGTGCCGCAAAGCGCTTTAACAGACAGATAAGGCAGTAGCACAGAACGAAATGAGTTATTTGCATCCGTGTTCGCTACAGGCTTGCTTGGAGAAGTTCCCGTGCTGGAGTCTTTCTTCACAGGGAGCGAGCCCAAGGAATTGCTGCCAGATAAAGGATCGTGTTTTGGAGCAAAGCTCCAGCTGTGGGATTCAGAGTCCTTCAAGAGCTGCAAAGGGTCCCAGATCAGATTTAAGTGCTACCAGCAGACGTGTGCAACCCGCTGCACAGCACGGCAGCGATGCCTGTGGTGTGGGAGGTGGCAAACGAGACACCGGTACAGGTAAAGGGTCCAGGAGTAGCCCAGACCGGTTGTGAGAAGCTGTTGTAGAGGATGCAGTGAGCAGAGAGATGGAGAAGAGCATCCTGGGGAGAAACACACAGATTTCGTACAGGGAGGTCACCGAGTACTGCATATCTTTGGGTTTTCAGCAGGCTCGGGTCTCACTGAGCTTCCCACGGGGTTTGAAAGAAGGAATTAATTTCAGTGATAATTGGGAGAGCGAAAACACTGGGAAAAGCAGGTAATAGTGGAGGGAGGTGGTCTGCAGAGCTTGCCCATTAATCTTCTCCTGGTTCAGGCCAGTCCAGCACACACAATCTGGAAAAGGAGATGGACTGGGGTGGCACATTGTCCTGGAGAACGAGCATTTTTCAGGCTCATCAAATATAAAGTTAATTGCAATGAGGGATCTCCTGACAGGGCAATAAAACTGCAGATGAGAAGAGTGTTAGGAAGTGAGAAAGAAAAAGAAAAATCGCAATGCTGCTGTGAAATGTCAGTCCGTGTGCCTGGTCCCATCACCCCGCCGGGATGGGACGGGGAGCGGGAGAGGACTCAGACCCGCTGTCGCACGAGCACTGGGTGAGCGCTCAGGCAGCCGGCCCGAACCAAAGGCAGGAAGTGTTTTTTCACACACAGGAGCATTAATCATGCGCTCAGCGTCAGGGGATACTGTTGAAACAACTTTTATGTGTGTATAAAAGTTCAAAAAGAGCTCAGACAAAGGGGTTTGTTATTAACTGCAACAGCCCCGGTGCAGCCTCGAGGAGCACTAAATCAATCTGAGTCCAAGACTGGACGGACAAACCTGGGGCGGCATCAGACCTCGTGTTTCATCCGAGTTTTCTCTGAAAGATCACTGCTGGTGGCTGCTGGAAACGCGGTCCTTTGGCCATGTGTTGGCTCTTGGCTCCCCCCAGTTGTCCTTTCCTTTGGCGCCGCTGCAGCAGCCCTGCCTTTGTGCCCGGAGGATGAACGTCGATTCATCAACGGTGGCAGAAGAAGCCCCATGGTGGTGGAGGAAGCCTCGTGCTGGGCTTTGTCTGGGAAGGGCTCGCTGCATGGGAGCCACATGTGGACCCAGCACGGTCCCCAGGCAGCACCGAGCTGTCTAGACGCATCTCCCCAGCTTCGGTCTTGTGGCTGCTGGTCTTTTGTCCTGACGGCTGGAGGTTGCAGTGGTGATGGGAGGGGGCAGGCGTGGGAACGCAGCCTTTCTGGAGGACACACAGGCAGCGAGACTGATGTTTTTCCACCCTCGAACCAAAAACATGACATTTTGCTGCCCAAATCCAGGAGCGTCTGTGTGTTTGAGCGGCACAGAGAGAGGCGCGGGGGTCTGCCACCAAGGAAGGGTGAGCCCTTGAAGCAGCAGGTAGAAATGCCTCTGCAAACTGGAGGCAAGCCCAGCAAAAAGTAATAAAACAGCTGTTTATTTGAAGATTTCCGCAAAAGATGAAAGACACTAGATGTGTTTGGGTTGGGAAGAAGCCACTGAGGGTGGGGTGTGACATGGGCTGGGAACTGCTTCAAGGATGCAAACATAAATGAAAGCAAGGAGCCGATGAGGAATTGTGGATAGAACTAATAAAGGGATTCTCTGAGGCAGATACATTAATGCACCAAAAATGAGATACAGGTATGAAGAAATTCAGTAAAAGGAGAATTGATGTTGACAAGCTTCCTTGCAGCAAAATACACCCGACAACAAAATTGTCTGCTTCATAACGAAGCTATGGAAGTTCCGCGTGGAAGTCTTTTTCTTTAAAAGGAGTTGCTACTATTTCACCTGTTGTACAAAAGCCACGAAACAAAGGTGTCTCTTCGGAATGTGCCAGTCTGTCCTGATTTTGCTGGAGACCTATTTAAGGTCTTAGAGCTCAGTGGCGCAGGACTTACAGAAGAGTGGGTGTTGTAGAGCTTTAACACAAGCGTGCCTCTAACCCCCTGATGACCTGACCTTAAAATATAACAGAGGGCTTTTTGCAGATACCTGTAAGATTTTTTCCCCTGCATATTTACTGAATACGCAAGCTCCCTGGCTATCTCAGACTGCCACCCCCCGCACTGGGGACGGACGGCACAGGAGATGGAGGTGTGGTCGGGGGGGACCTGGAAATCTGGGCTCTCCTCCAGCCACCCACCACTGTGCCTGGCCGTGCCTCAGTTTCCCCAGCTGTGAATGGTCTTGTCCACCTGCTGAGAACAGCTAAAACGTGCTGCCTGAATCAGGTGGGGCACTAAGTGCTGGAAATTCCCCTGCTCGTCATCCAAGCTGCACGACGAGAAAGATAAATCCCCATTTGAATCCCTACATCGAATTAGAGACCAGGGAAGTAAGAGAAGACAATTCCTCTTGTCCAAGCCTCTCTTTCTTAGTTTAACTAACTTGTCCTTCAGACACTGTCCTTCTGGGGCCACCCTGCAAGGCACCTTGTGTTCACATGAAGAGCACTGCCAGCACCCTGTCCCCGAAAGTCAGCTTGCAATCAAGGTTTGTTGGAGCAGAAAATGTACCTGTTGCTTTAGTCTTGTGAAACAGGTGCCTTGAGGAGCGTGCCCCCAGATTTGGGTCAGCCGAAAGCCCTTTCAGCACAATCCAATTACCCACCACGTGCACCAGGAGCCGTGGCAGCGGTGTTGGCCGGCAAAGAGCCGAGCGGCAGCCCAGTTCGAACGGAGCTGGCAAGGCGCTGAGCAGAGGAAGGATGCCGGGCTGAGGGACAGCGCCTGAGACAACGGAAACAGGCAGGATGACAGATTATGTAAGAAAAATAATTCTTTTTTTGTGTTAAGAGCTCTTCTCAACACCTCCTTTTGGAACTGATTCCCTGCCTCCTCTTTGCAGCCAGGGCAATAAGCACTGAAACGATCCAGCTCAAGGATCCTATCCTGCTCCCCCAGCTTCTCTGCATGGGTTGTCATCGCTTGTCACCATGTCCTTCAGAGCCAGACCACACCGCCGGCAGTGGCAAGGACATGCACAGGTTAGGAAGCAGCCTTGGTGGGTAGGGATGCGTTTGTCTACGGCTGCCTCCGAGCAGACCAGTAGAAGGTGTTTAAATGTGCTCGACGCATTGTGCCAGACTCTTTGCACAACTCAAAGCAAGCTTTGAGCTGGGGATCATCAAAGACCTCTCCAGACTTCTGAAAATGAGGTACTGTCTGTAACGGCATCAAGTTATGAATCTTGTAGCCTCCAGAGCAGTCAACAGTATTATCATGAAAAATGAGTAATGAAAATAAAAGGCGCAGAGCTTTGTGCACGCTAAGTGCCATAAGCAAATTCTAAGGATGTGGCAATATGCCTGTACAAACCCTAAAAGCGTAACTACGCAGTGGGAACACCAGTGTGTTCTCCACTTTGGACCAGTTTTCTGGCTGATTTGGTCAACGTCTCCAGGAGCCTGGCTCCGGATTTCAGTGAGGTCATTTCTGCTCTAACTTGCCCAGGAAAATCACGGGCTCTCCCTTGTGTAACCGCTGCGTGCTGCAAGCTGCGGAGAGCTCGTCCCTCTTAGCCTTTGGCTTTGCAGAACTCATAAATCAGGTCTGGGCATCTCAGGTATTCGGGAGGTTTTGTGGTGTAATGAGCTGCACGGAGGTGCCGGCGCATGTTACGTATCTGCTGCAAAGACAACAGAACAGTTAAAGGAAAAAAACCCAAAGCAATGTCTGGAGGGGATGTGTTACCTCTGCCAGGAGAAGGGCGGGTGGTGAAGCTCCTGCTCAGCCGATAGACACTAAAGCCCTGCAAGTCTCCGTGTGATAAAGGATATGCAGAACACATTTGGGCCTGCAAGGACTCGAAATGAAGTTGCTGCTGGCCCTGGCTTTCATTAAACAAGTCAGCAGACCAATTGCACATAGATAATAAAAACAACAGTACATGTAATCTTTCTACATGGAGTCTTGAGAAAATCAAGCTGAACATTTTGGGGTTATATCAACAACAGTTGGGGAAGTGGTTGTGTTGGCCACGGGGAGATCTGGCCAGCCGAAGACCTGCGAGGAGGAGCTCAGTTCGCAGACCTTACTGCAAGGACTGAAGAGGATGCCCAGCCCCGGAGGTCCACCCTGCCCAGCCCCTCTGCCAGGCACTGCCAGCCGTGAAAGCTGCCTGCAAGTCACCGGGACGTGGGCACTGCTGCGGGGAGCTGGCTGGACCGAGGAAAAAGCCACTGTGTGCCGCAGGGACCCAAAGGGAACAGGCTTTGGTGACCAGAAGCTGCCTGACATGCTGGGCTAAATTACCACCTTTTCACCGTTTCACTATTTCTTGCATCTTTGAAGTCAGCTGGTTGTTCAGATCTTTAAAAGATTTTCCCAGATGTCCCGACGAACCGGAGGACTTGCAGGGCTGGGAACGCTCGTGCCAGGCTGAGCTCCAGTCTCCTAACGCTGTTATTGCCGCCTGTCCGTCTGTCTGCAAGCGTTGCTCCTGCTAAATGGTATTTAGCCATTTGCCAACATTGTGTTTGCATTAGGAAAAAAAAATAAACTAATCAGATTGACAAAGTTGCTTGAAATAGTCTTTTCAAAGAGGTGCTGGCTTTCTGCAATGTAAAGAGTTTAAGCTCTCACATGACGCGTTGGGTTGTGCAATTACTGCAGAAATCAGCAATGGCTCTAGACAGCGCGGTCACAGGGGGAAAGCAGGGACCTGAGGAAAGGTCTGGGCTGACGAGCTGCTAATTGAAGAGTCCTTCCTCAGGTAGAGAAAAATAACCGCTTCAAAATAAAAATGCCAGTTCCTAGAAGAAAGCCATTTAAAGGCACAATAATCCCACCAGTGTAGATCAGACCCTCTGGGTAACCACAAATTACTCTTGCTGGTCACATTTTTTTTTTTTTTTAGAAGCAATATTTGGGGATGGAAAACTCCTTTTGGCACTTGTTCATGGTTGTTTGTTTTCTCTAATATTTTCTAGAAAAAGCCAGAAGCCTGGTATGACCTAGTCTAGAAGTCTCAAACCTCTCTAGCTTTTTTTTTTTTTTTTTTAGTTTCCATGTTTAATTAAAATTAATGCTTTAAATTAAAACACAGAAAAGTGAAGCAAAAATAGTCTGCCATTTTTCTCCCCATGGAGTTTCTGAGCAGGTGCTCTCACTGCCGAGCAAAGGTTAAACAGCTTTTGTCTGTCTTATTCATTAAACCAAATTTGAGAGAACCTCCTACACCCAAGTCAAACGAGATAAACCCCAAAATCTTGCAAAATATTCTCTACAGGATTTTCTTCTCGCTGTGTGGGCCAAATACCATCTGGATTTCTTCCCTGCTCTCAGGACAGAAAAACAAGCCTGCAAACCCGCTTTTATACCCGCCTAATTCTGGCCGTGGCCTCGCAGCCTCCTCAGGGTCTGATGCAAGACCCTAGCGAGGGCCGTTGCAGCAGAAGAAAACAGCAGGAGCCATTCCGCAGCCTACAGGGTGGGAAAGCGCCCGCAGAGGCGCAGCTCTGCCCCGTTTTGCCCCAGAACTGCTTCCTTCCTCGCAGGAGGTTCTTTATTTGCAGGAAAAGAGCCTTATAGTCAACCCAGCAGGCAGGAGGCTGCTCAGTGCAAAGCTGTAACTGTTTCTCAGAAATGGGCTGTTTTGCTAAAGAACAAGATCCCCAGCAGAAACACATTTTACTGCAACTATCGGTAATTTAACCACCTTCTTGTTGTGGCCTGTTCTCACCTGGGCGTTGGGAAAAAGGCTTCAGCCTGAGAGCTTTTGGATGCTGAAGCCAGCTCTGTTGATTCATGCAGGGGGTTATGCGGGGAGGGATGCTTTTATTTGATTTTCCTTGCCCTTATTAAATGAATTCCAGCCTTTCTGTGGAGCTGCACGCCCTTCTTTGTGTGCCACAGTCTCCCAGGCGCCAGTCCTGATCCTGGCGCAAATCACGGTGGGGCAAGCGCTGCGTTGGTGTTTCGGGGTGGTTTGCTCTGAGCATCGATGCGAGTGCCGCAAGGGTTGACCTGCTGCACCCTCACCCCCGAAACCCTGCCGGGATGGGGAGCTGCAACCTGCAGCGGTTCAGACCCTCTTAGAGCCTGTGTTGGAAAAAAAACACAGACATGGGGGAAGCTCCTCTCCCACCCATCTCTGAGAAAACAGCACGGAGATTTAAGGACAAAATTAATCTCAAGGCTGGTTAACTCCAGCCAGGTGTGACGGAACTAGGGATTGGGAAGAGATGGGGAACAGGAGACAAAGAGGAAAACTGACCTGGAATGAAAAAGGGATCTCGATCCTACATTAGATCAAAGAGCAAAAGGCACTTTGGGAAGAGCTTCCCACCTGGTTTGGTGGTGGGGCAGGTGGAGGAGCTGGCGATCCTCCCCTGTACAAATAACCCCAAAGGGGTGGCAGGAGGAATTGGGCCACAACTTTTCAGGTTGGACTGCAGCACCTTGGAAAGTGAAGGGCTCTGGATACTGCTGCTCAAAGGCCAACCCAAACTCCCTGTACCGTTTTGGTGAAGTTCCCCATGGTTTTAGACCGATGGAGTTACCACCCAGAGCTAAAGGATTTTCCCCAATTGGGTTTGGTGAGGTTCCCCTCATGGCCTGGGGTGCAGGCGGTGCTCGGCTCGCTGCCTCTCCCCAACAAATAACCACCAGCTTGCTCAAACCCCGCTGGCCTCCAGGTGCAGTGGATAAAGGTGAGGGATTTGGTAGGAATGAGGAACCCCAGCACCAGCCTGTGCCTGCCTCCAGCTGAGCCCTTCACCAGGCAAGTCTGTGCCTGGGGAGAGCCGCCAGCCTCTCCTGGGAGCTGCTTTGCAGTTCAGAGCATCGCCAGATCGCTTTGCTACACATTTGTCTGATACATACCGATTCCCACTGATTAAAAAGTTGTAATATGGCTCATGTGAGCTAACAGCTCCGTGCAGAAGAAATTACCTTCCTGGCAGACCTCTCTGCTGGATGTCCCACACCAGTGATGTGGTACAGAAGGACTCACTGCCCTATGTGGGCTGTGCAGCTTCTTTATTTCATACTGTCTTGAAATACTCATTACTTTTTTTAGTGGACTGGCATCCTCCAATGCCACAGCAGAGGCGAACGGGCAGCTTCTGCAGCTGGCATTGCACAAATACATCCCTGTCCTCCTCTTCCTGGCACCTGTCCTGGTCTCTCACTCTGTACCTGGAGGGCAGGGAAGAGCGATTGTATTAAATCAGAGCTGGCCCTTTGCATGGGAGCGTAACCCACCGCTGCCGCTGGCGGGTGTGCGGATGGCCTGGGCAGGAGGAATAGCACCAGAATGGGCATCCTGCAGCCCACCGGACCCGGCCACGATCCTGCTCCTGCCCTGATGCGGTTGGGTTGCTTCTCACCTCGGTCCTGTAATGTGACAGTTTATCTTGTGGGAAAGCGTGAAGCTGGCCCGAGTGTCAACAGCCACCATAGAAACCCAGTTTACGCTCCTGATCCTTGCCAGCCAGCGCTGCAGAGCAAGCAGCAGATATCTGAGTAAATATTGGTTTTCAAATGGGACCTAAGTCCCATCTGCTTCATCAGCAGAATGGATCATGTGTGCTGTGTCAGGTTGTTTTTCACGTGGTTAGCTTTATAATAAAGCTGTGCTTTCCATTCAAACAGCACAGTAAAAAGCCTCAAGATCTGGTTTTTGCTTTCCTGTGTGAGTCTTTCTTTTCTAGTAAGAGAAATGACATCACAGGTCAGGAAACCAAGATGGTTATTTCCAAGAGAAAACAGTACACATTACAGTGATAGAAAAACTGTTAACATATTATTTTCATTGGGATCGCAGCTTGAGGTTAAAATCCAACCTTTTCTTTAAAAAACAAGTCAGTGATACATACACAGATATGGGACAATAACCTATTATATCACGTCTGTAAAAACACCCTGAAACATGTTCAGAAGTGGATGTGATGTCATCTTTTAAAACTAAATCATACTAATTGCTGGAGTTTGAATCTATCCAAACACTCAATGCAAGAGAACAGTATTGTGATAAGGTGGTGGGCTTTGTAAATGAAACATGGTCTTCTGCTGGAAAGAAAAAAGAAAAGTGTTATCTACATTTCATGGTCCCAGAATTGCTAACCATCCCGGGAGGGTGTGCTGAGATTTTTGGGGGTTCACAGGGAAGAGCGAGGAAGAGGTAACTCAATATAATTGCAGCCATGGAGCACGCGTCTCCTGCTCCACACACGGTTTCTCATACCCACCACAACCAACACGATCAAACCGAAGTGCAGACCCCACTACAGCAGCTCCTTCTCCTAAAGGCTAATGCTTTAGGAGAATGTTTCTGCTCACCAGAGCGGTTAAAATACCCACGTGTACCTTTTTAAGCCATTGAGAATGAACAAATATTTTCTTTTCTTTTGCAAAACCACAAGGAATCTTGCCAGGGTCATCGTTTCCTGAGGGTAAGGGTTTAGCATGATAAGGGGTGTATGGAGCTATCTTTACAGAGGGGCTAACAAAACCAGACTGAACTGGAGCAGAACATACCACATCCCTCCACAGTGCGCTGCTGAGACTGGTAAAGCCTCGTCAAATCAAGGTGACAGCAGCAGGTACAGCAGTAAGTAGATAATCTGATCCCAATAGCTGTCACAGCACTACCAGAAAAGCAAATGCCAATCACTTGTGGAAAAACGTGATCACCCATCAGGACAGGGGCAGTGGCTTTTTGTGAAGGTAAACCAGAATTCATTTCATCAATGTCACTTTTATCAGGGCTGAGGTAGGTGAAAATCAAACACTAAGTGTCAGTCCTTGTCCTTTACTCCCTCAGCTGTAAAAAAATGTAAAAGTGGGGCATGGGAGAGCAGTGAGAAGTGACCCACATCCACTCCTGCCACAAGGCAGGTCGACTCGCTCCAACCATCTTTGGCCGACTCTGGCCTCGCAGGGTCTTAGACATGTCTTTGGAAATTTCACAGCCACCCCAGACAGTCTCTTCTCCTGTCTCACTAGCCTGGCAGTCAGTAAGTTTTCTCTAATGTCTAAATGAAACATTCTAAATGAAACATCTGCTAATATATAAGCAGCCTCCTCACCCTACCTGCCATGAGAGCAAGCTGGGTGAGCCACCGAGACCAGGTAGACGTGCTCCCTTAGGAACTGAGGGAGGAAAACTGGTGCTTGAGAGCGCATGAATGAGAGCATTGTATGTAGCCTGGTGATTGCAACAAAAGCCAGGTGAGATACTAAACGCTGTTCTGCCACAGCCTGCCTTCATGTCACTGGGGACAGCATTTGCCCCCAGTATTCCTTCTCCATTAAAGTAAAAAACTCCTCTCCTCTAATTCTGAGATCCTGGGATGAAGGGGTTTGTAATGGGAACTGAGTGTTGGCTAGGTGTTACTGATTATTTTTAAGTGAACTTGTATCTGCCTACTGAGGGAAAACAGGACTGATAACCGTATGCAGTGGCCGATCTTTTGCATTCGAGAGAAAGCAGCACCTGCAAAGGCACTGCACGCTCCGGCTCCAGAGATGGTCTATCTCAATAACAAAGTGTGGGGTGTTCAGGCACCTCATGGTAGAATTAAGTCTCCCTGAGTGAAACAAATGTGCTTGGACTTGTTCTTAGTCAAGCAAAACCACCAGATTAATAGCGAGTTCCCGCTGGAACCGCTTTCTCTGTCGCCTAATTCCTGAGGATTTAAGAAGAGAGAGGTACAACCTGAACCAGTGAAAGCTAGAGAAACTGAAATACAGAGGATTTCTTCACCTAAATAACCTCCATTCACTTGAGTACATTGTGCTCCTTTTCTCCTCGCCCTGGGCTTGGTTATCCGTTTCCCACTCGCAAGAGCTCTGCACCTCCGCAGATGATGCAACGTCTCAGCAATTCTTGCAGCATGGTGCGGTGAGAGCCGGCTCAGGGCCCTTCTCTGCAGAGGAGCTGACATCTGGTGGGACACGAAAGCCATTGCAAGTCTTACTACATTCCAGTCTGGGTTGCATCAGACTTAGAATTTGAATAATGGGGGGGGGGAATGGTTGTGTACATAAGGGCAGGGGATTTTAAGGTATTTTTGGCTGCTTTGCTCTTATGAGTAATATGACCTTTCCTGTCCAGAACTCATGTCTCACCCCAGGCTTTCTGGGGTTTCCTTTTACTCACTTCTTTTCTACCTGGTTCACCCAATTATTTATACTTATCTTTAGAAACAAAGTGGATTCAAAGATATCTGGGGTGCTGTGAACGGGGCTGAGCCCCAAATTGTGCATGTGAACCCAATCACTCGACAAAACCCTGACCCCAGGGTGAGGTGAGCCAGGGACCTGTGCAATGACACTGGCATTTAAGAGGAGTGCCTCCGCATCACCTTGGTACGTAAACGAGTGGAAAAATACCTAAACGCGCCCATAAATAAAATGGGAATAGAGCAAAACAAGCCTGAGGACGGGTAAGGAAAAAGTTTCAGCTGGTATCAGCCAGACTCCATCCCTCATATTGTGAACCCTACTGCCTTACACAGAGAAGATTAAGAAGCTTAGGTAGCCTAATTAATGGTTCACTAGCCTAATTAATGAAGATCTGGGACAGACATAAAGGCAGTCTAAGATTTCTGCTTTCTCATCGACGTTCTGGGAACTGGCACACTGACTCGAGCAGATTGATGGGGGCCAATGTCACAGAGAAACATGACAATAGCTGGACAGACATTTTCTGTGCAGCTGCCGGAGCATTTTAATCAGGAGCAGCTTCAAGGCTGGGCTGGTAAATACTGCTGCCATGGCTCAGTGACACCGTGGACACCCTACACACTTGAAATACCACCATCAAAGCTGCTCTGATGAAATAGTGGAGGCAAAGACCAGTTCCTGCAGCAATCTGTGATGTCTGGAAAAGGACAAGCAAGAGAAGGCAGTGACACATGCAGAAGAATTCGGCGGTTCTATGAGGAAGTTTGCAGAGGCTGACTTGAATAGCATGAAAACATTAGTTCCTCCAGGAGTCCTGTCCTCCTGTGCTTACTCATGTATGCGTGTATGCACTTGTGCTTGTATTAAGTTAGCAAAACCTTTCTTTGAAAAGAATTTCTGGATTTTGGTGCTTATCAGCGTGGTGGTAAATTGGAAAGACATGTTCAGCAAACAGTGGGGGCAGACCTTTCTCACGTGGCAGCTGTTCACCGTGAACAGCTGAAATAATTTAGCCGTCTTGCGCTGCTCACTGGAAGAGAAGGTGCGTGCGCCACGAACAGGATCCCTTGGCAGTACAAAGCAATCAGCATTCGCTCCTCACCCTTGTAGGCAGTTTCAGCTGTTTTACACAAATCAGAAAGTATATATTACTCCCAGTACACAGCCACCCTTAAAATGCTGATCAGCCTTATCACTGAGCTGGATATTTTACTACCCTGAGAAGGCTCCTCTATTCAAGGCTAGAACCGGTGCTTGTGCAAAAGGTCCTTGTTTTCAGATTCAGAGCTATCTCGCACAAATGAGCCTGGCGTGATACTGACGAGTGAAATGTTGCAGCAGGAAATACATATTAATGCTTCCTGCTCTGTATCTTGGCTTCTCGTCCTGGCACTTTGACTATGAGTAAATTCCTTGAAAATGAAGCAAGCCCAGCCAGGCTGGGAAGGCTTCACGTGTACAGAAATATGGCTTGGAGGGGCTCAGTTTGATGGTAAAACCAAACTTACTATTTTAGGCATTAGCTGTTCATTTTGGTGCTGAAATGGAAGCATCTGCACTTAAAACCAGAGCTCAGAGATGGGAGAGGCATGCTCATTTGCTCTGGTTCAGTGGTGGAGACATTCTTACTTATTTGCTGTAGAGCAGTGGTGGATCCAGGTCAGAATTTATTTTACCTTGTCTGTGGGGTTTTTTTACCTGCAGGTGTTTTCTATATGTTAACCGGAGCTGCCATCTTCGTTATTACTGGTACCGATGCTAATAATTAGTGCTATAACACCAGAATGCTACAACATCCTCATCTAGAACATGGAAAGTTGTTGCACCATTATTAATGATCAGAAATGTGACTTTCCAAACCACTCTCCTGCTCTGTCTTGCCTTTTAATTCTTTCTCTGCAGTTTTTTTTCAAAAATGCAGAAAATCCAATGAAGTCCCCCTGGAATGGCAAAAGTAAGGGCTCTCACAGATTCACTGAGAATTTGTGGCTTCAAGTGTGACAATTTGCTGATGGATTTAGATTGATGTCCCTTGGGATGTGTATCTGAATAAAGCCACGCTTTGTACTTCCCTCCAGGGAAGCCTCTGCCTTCCTCTGCTTCCTCTGTTTTAAAGATATTAAAGCATCAATTTCTAAACAGAAAATTCAGGAAGCCAATTGAATGGCCATGAGATATTATCAGCTTCTGGTTATAAATGAGCCCTGAATGGAGCAAAGTACCATCGCTGACTCGCAGCAGCCGCCGGCCTGGTCCGAATCCAGTTTCAGGTGCTACACACATAAGCAGGGGCTCTGCCAGACTGTAAGCATGGCCAGGATAAAACCCCAGATGTTCCGACATGAGGGACTTCTTTCAAAGTGAGCCTTGGTTATGGACATGCCCTTGACCCTCAGTTGCATTTGCTTTTAGAGATGAATGACTTTGAAACGCTGTCACTAGATCCTCAGGGGTTATATTTTTTGTGAGTTTTTTTTTTTCCCCTATTTTACATGTGCAGAGAAGGAAAATTGCAGCCTGAGCCTGGAGGAGACAGAGGAACCTGTTTCTTGACTCGTTACGTGAAGCTTTCCTGCATGAATTATACACCACACAGCAGTTAAAGAAAATAATTTTTCCTGGGCATCCTGACGTGTGCCAGAGCAGATGTGGCAAGCCCTGAGCCTGCCGATCTTCTCCAACACGCTGGTATTCCCGGATGTTACACCAGCATGGTTTTGTGCTCCCCTGCAGCGCTCTCCTCTTGCTCTGCAGGGCCTACAGCTAAATCCCATTGCGGTGGATCCTACCAGCGTGGTTGAAGCGGTCCCTGCTCAGCAGCCCCACGGTTCTCTCCGTTTGCAGGGCTTATCTTCACTCTCATCTTTCTATACAGACAGTGTCAGAACACTCTACGCACCAGCTTCTTTCTACAGTTGCATTTTTGGTTGATTTAGTTACTGTGCTGTCAGCATGTCCTCCCGCTTAATCTGTGCCATTAATTCCTTCCTTGCTACTGGCTTCAGAAAGCATTAACAAGGGAAAAATAAATCAAGTGTTAGAGCACAAAGAAGACTTGTGGGAAAAAGCTTCTGAGTCTTTTCTGAAGCTTTCATGCCTGTTATTCTTTACTTTGCTGATACAGCTGGATTTACCATCCTGTTGAATGAGCATATTCCAGACTATAAAAAAATAACAAAAGTAAAACCACGTGCTCTTTGTATAGGTCAGAACTGGAGACGGGCTGCCAGATATAACAGCATAGGACAACTTCATAGCAGCAGGATGAAATGTGCAAACACAGGCAAGTCGAGCTTACGCTATGTTCCTCAAAACAAAGTGGAAAAAAACCCCTGAGATATAACAGAAATGAGAGTGTGAGGACGCCTGTGCGTGGGAGCATGTGTGCATGTGCCTGAACTCAGCCATGTTTGGGACCGCACATCTGTCTGCCAGCTGGGTGAAGATGTTTGTGTGAGCGTGTAGGAGTACATCCGTGCATGCCGCGTGGGAATGCGGAGCGGCCTTTCCCATTCAGGATGATGGGAAGCCTGTGAAAAGAGCTCACCTAAGTTACCTTTGGAGTCTTCAATTCATGTTTTGGGGCATTGGTGCTCTCACGGCACAATCTTCAGTTTCATCTATAGAGTCAAGGTGTCCATCAAGGTGCCCCCTCAAGGAAGAGGCATCTCTTAACAGGTACCGTCATTGCTACAGCAGGATTTCTACACCATGACGGAACAGGGGTATATTTATCCCTGAGAAGTTCATGCCCTGTTTCATGCTTATATTGTGCTTTGTATTTTCAAAGTGCAGTGCAAAGTTTCCTTTATCCTTTCATCCTCTTTTTTCACATAAACCATGAGAAACTAGACTATATAGTTCAAGAGATCAGAGAACTCACACCAAGAATGTTCTACCCCACGCAGTTCCCTACATGGTGGTTAGCTCCAAATGACCCTGAACATCTGAAACTACACTTGGAAATATGGAAAATCAAGTTTTGAGAATGCAATTTGTGTTTACAGATCAGAGGATCTCTGCACACTCAGTTATGGAAATAACCTCGAATGATGCAGCACCAAAGAAGCCGATGCAAATGGGGGCAGGTGGAGTGGGGTGTACAGGAGGTGACAGACTCCTTGCTTCCCTGGGAAATCAATGCCTGGTGAGGACTTCAAGACCCAGTCTCAGAAAGAAGCAGTCTTTTTAATTTTAAATTTCCCCTAAAAAGAGTTAGAAGAAGATATGGCCCTGGGGAATTGGTGACCAAACTCCTGTAGACATCAGGAGGGGATGCATTTTCACACACCGGTGTCTTTTTGAGGTTAAAGACCAAGAAGCAGCAGGGAGACTTCCTAGTCTGTGTGCAGCGCCAGGGAACTCAGCAGAGCTCCTGCATCTTATGTCAGCTGAGAAATTGCCCCATTCACTTGACCCGGTCTCTCCGTAGCTTTCTGTTTACTTCCTGCACATAAACATTGACACGCTGCAGCTTTAGTTGTAACTGCAATGTTTTCAGAACGACCAAACAAAATGCTGGTCGGGATGTATGTTGTCTGCAACCTCAAAATATTTTCCCAACTCTTCTCTTCATGCTTTGGGGCTTTGTTTCCAAGATCTTAGGTTCAAGTGTAGGTAGACGTTCAAAGCCGAGGATCCATCCTGCAATTGCCATGGCATGTACTGGATGTTTGGGTTAACTTGGTGGGCATTGAGCTGTACCTTCAGTGGATATCCTCACTGGTTTTGGGGTAGGTGGTGGGTTGGACACTGATGAAAATCACCCTGCTTCCAGGTAATGCAGGTTTTTGTGGGAATTCAGTGAAGAATGTGATTGTACTACTTCTCCAGGAGTGAGAAGCAATTACAAAAGCAATTTTGAAGCACAGGGGGATGAAAGGAAACTCACAGCTCAAAGATGTATTTGAACTCATATTTACAGTATACATTCTAGTTCAATGTTCATAGTTGGCATTTTCCCAGGAATTTTACTTGGGCTCAGCATCCATATGAAATACCACGCAAAAGGCCAAATCACCGTTATTCCTTCCCCACCATCAAGGGAAAAAAGCAGCTGCCCAGCATCACCTTGCAGTGCCCAGCGTTTCCTTCAGCTCTCCAACGCCCCAGGTCTCTGATACCAGCCTGGATAAACCCCATTTCCAAACCTTTGCATCTGAAAATGAAAACACTTGTGCTGCCCCTCAATCCCCAAGGTTTTCAACCCACAGTTCATTTTTATTTCTGCGCAGGGCCTCCCCCCCAGGCCTAGCTAGGCCTTCGGGCAACCCCTAGGCCCTTTGCTTCCCCAGGAGGGGCCATTTTGTGTGAGGGGAGGGGGCCATTTTGTGGGTTCAACGGTCTCCTCGGGGCACGAATGAATGGGAACATGAGTCCAAAGGGGATCTGGACTCCGAGGGCCGGTGACAGGCGGTGTGTGGAGCCGCGTTAAGGCCTCTCCCCGGCCCGGCGGGGCTCACGGGGCCGGGCCAGGGCAGCCCCTGCCCACAGCACTCCCTCAGCCCCGGCCCGCAGCTGGGGAGCCGCGGGAGGGAAAGCTGCGGGCCGATGCCGGCCGCGCCGAGTCCGCCGGCCCTGCAGAGGGCCCCCGCGGCCACGCCGCTCGGGCAGGAGGCGGGTTGCGGCCTGGAAGCGCCGGGCCGAAGCGGGCGCTGCTGCCCGACCCGTGGTACGCCCGGGGCGGCCAGCGCGGCGTGGCGAGCGCGGTGCTCCCCGCGGGGCCTAGCCCGGCCTTTCAGCCATGGGGAAGAAGGGGAAGCGGGAGAAGAAGGGAAAGGGGGCCGAGAAGACGGCCGCGAAGATGGAGAGGAAGGTGTCCCGCAGAGCCAAGAAGGAGGAGGTGAGGGGCGGGACCGGGGGGCTCCCGTAGCCCCGGCCCGTGGGGCCTGGGCCTCCGCTGGGGCGTTGCGGAGCTTCCTTGGGCCCCTCGGTGGGTCTTGGGGAGGGAAAGCTGGTGGAGGCACGGGGAGGCCGGAGGAGTGGGCTGGAAACAGGAGGTTTTCAAGTTGCAAGTAAAGGAGTTTATCCAAACGCAGGTGGCCTGTGACTTGGCTAAGCCCCTTGGGTGCCCGCAGGTCATCAGTGGGGTACCAGGTGTGCGGGCCGAGGGGTTTGCACATCCCGTGAAACTTCTAGAGTTAGTGTTAGGGCAGTCCTGTTGAAAAAGCAGTATTGCTGCACAGGCCTGCGGGTCAACATGTGGCTAAGGGCTGTGGAGCCCTCAGCGCCTGTGTGTGAGGGAACTGGGAAAAGGGGAAAAGGGGTGAAAAGAAAACCGCTACCAGGAAGACTTTACCTTATTGCTGACAAGCTGGGTGTAGTTTGTGACAGAAGATGTACAAGGAGGACAAGCAAATGCAGTTGAAGGGTCCCTTCTTGCCTTCTATCACCCCCATCCTTCTGGTCTTAAAAGCAAATGAGAATGTTTGTTTCTCTCACTCCTAGAGTGGGTGCTTGTAATTAAGCTTCAAAACAGCTACCTTTCCCTGGTGAAAACGTGCTGTTACCAGCATAGTGTAAAATTTAAGACAAGGAAGGTGCCAGTGTCCATGTATACTAGCTGCGGGGAGAGCTGATGCTGCAGAGGCAAAATCCCCAGATTTTGTAAATCTCTGCTTTGACCACAGTTTTAGAAAGGTGAACTGAAGGGAGTTGGTGAGCAGTGGGGGTTGTAGGAGAGAGCATGGATCAGAAACTCCCTCTAGCTGCAATCCTGCTTCTGCCCTTGCAGCTCGGTGTATCTGCAGTTTGGAGGCAGATTTTAATTGACAGAAGTTGAAAGGGAATAAAAATAGGTGCAGGTTTCTCTCCAGCTAAAATATGAACTGGGAATAGAAAAGAGTTTCCAGTGCCATTTAGGCATTTTTCCATTGCAGACAAAGAGGAGGACTAGCTAGATTGTATATATATATGTATGTATATAGTTGCTCATCATTTTGTTTAGGGCTTAAATGACTTGTATTTATTTGCGGATTTGTGCGGTGTTTCTGCTGCAGGAATAGCAGATGTGCACTAAATGCACTTTGAATACCATCCTTTTAGGACTCTCTTGAGCAACTTGTGAGAATTCTAGGGGACACCAGTCTTTAAAGCCTATGTGGAAGTACTCAGCATCCGTCTCTTGTTTTTGAATGAAGGGAACCTAAACAGATGATTTTTTTTTAAAAAGGGAAATCATGAGGGTGAGTGCTGGTTTCGTGTGGTGTGCAGATGGCTCTGTGCATGTCAAGTAACTCATGTCTGGCTTTTTATTTTCAGGAGGATCTTGAAGCCCTGATAGCAGAATTCCAGAGTTTAGATGCTAAAAAGACCCAAGTAATTGAGACATCCTGCCCACCTCCCTCACCCAGGTAAGAGATCGTATAAGACTTTGGCTGTCACTTATACAGCAGCTGATTGTCTTTTAATGAAATTTATTTATGTGAAGTTATTTCCCGAGAGTGGAAGGCATAATATCTGGCATAGCTGATATCTGGAGTTATATCTACTATATTGAATTTCTGGTTAAAAAAAGGACCAAAATTTTTTTTTTTTTTTTTTTGGCCTTAAAATCCACTTTTTAATCATCCCATCAGCACACTTAAAGGAGGCAAAGCAGGGTTAGATAACAGGGCTTTGAGGACAAACAAAAGTTAAGAGGAAGTTTTGATTTTGGACTAGAAAGCTGAAAGGACTTCAGAGGCAAAAGGATGTGTCATGGGATATAAGACACTTTGTCAAGTGTAGGCTTGAGGTCCACATACTTCTAAGTTCTGTATTTCTGTTTCCTGTGGCTGATTAAATAACTGCCTTTTTCTGTGATACCTGTTTTCTTCTCTGTGTAGTGGGACAGGTCAGTACACTGCTGTTAATCTCACAGGGGTGTTACAGTCATCAGTTAGTTCCTCCTTGGGAGTGGTAGGGATCTGTCTCCACATGGCGCAGAACACTTTGGTGGCTGGTAAATGAGCAAGGACCAGTGGCGACTGCAGAGTAGTGACGCAGATAAGTTGATACGAGACAGCCCAGTTCTACCCATAGTTATGTGCCCCCATAAAACTAATTTTTGTTCTTGACACACCAGCATTAAAATTCAAGAGCTCACGTCAAAAGGCGTGTTAAATGACAGTGTAACGTGTGCTCCTAAAATAGGAGAAGATTTCAGACAGTGTCAAATTAATCTTGCTGGAAGTTTTTAAGAAGTTAATTTCTTTGAGAAGTTTTTAGCCTTGGGGTGAATATCACAGCCTAGTAATTTGGCAGATGATGGAGAGAGCTTTGTGGCTAGAGGGCAGAGGTGCTAGTGCTAGCCGAGTTAAAGGCTGCACACTTCTGAGTTTTACAAGACTCTTATGCATCTACTGTTTTGGTCATCCCTCTTTCTTTTGCAGGCTGAATGGCTCCCTTTCTGCCCACCCTGAGAAAGACGAATTGATCCTTTTTGGAGGTGAATATTTCAATGGTCAAAAAGTAATGTATACTTCCATTTTTTTCTTTATTCTACCCTCTCCTTGCCTTTTACTGTAATTTGCATGAGTCTCATTTGGAGTGAAATTCAAGGCAGCAGTCATAAAATATGTATTTGTCCCTGAATGAGAGCAAAATAGCCTTTTAATTTTGCCGTGATACTGTCTCATGCCTGAACAGTTGGCAGGAAGGAGACATGCTAGAACCCATTAAGGAGTCAGAGTGATTGTCTCGGCATAAATATTTCAGGGCTTCATGATTTCTCCAGACTTAATTGTAGTCATATCTGCCCCTCATTTTTGGATAACTATTGAAAAATCTCTATCTTCCACCTTTCAAAACAAGATATTCTGCAGTTTTGCTACTGGCAAGGCATTGCTTGCCTTGGAGGTGCGTGCAGTAGCAAATATTTGCAAGTGGGCAGCCTTGTCACTGAATTTCTGCAACTTCCAAGTGTTTATTGTGCTCTTGGAGACAAACTGGTCTTCATGACCCTGAGAAGTTGTACATATTGTAACTTGAAAACTCAAGCCTGACAATGATATTTGGCCGCCTTAGGGTCACCCAATGCGATGTGCTAAACTAATTCTGCTTGCTTCACTACCTTAAGCTGCTCGTGTCTCTGGAGTTGAGCAGCAGTTTGGGCAACTTTAACCTGCACGTCTGTGTTAAGCTCCAACTTCTTAAGTACTCATATCTTGAGCTGTCACAGGCTTAACCAAGGGTTTGGAAAAGAACAGTCCAGTCCAGTGGATCAGTCTTGAAAAAGTTGCTGAGTCCCAGTCTGGTGGAGGAGGTCGTTGTCCTCCTTCCCTGCCTGATGAGGCAGGTGAGCTGTTTCTTTGCAAAGCTGGTGCTGTGCTCCTTTTCTGCTAAACTCACAGATAACCCTCAGGGGTGCCTGTGCTTGGACGGACTGACCCTGTCCAATGCAGAGCTGTGCTGATGTGTGTTTTCTCTTCCTCTCTAACAGACCTACCTGTATAACGAACTGTATGTTTACAACATCCGGAAGAACAGCTGGTCTAAAGTAGAGATCCCCAACCCACCACCAAGGCGATGTGCTCACCAGGTAAAGTACTGGGTGCCAGAGCAGCAGTTGGAATTGTTCTAACGTGGCGCTAAAGATGGATGGGAGTTGATTTTTTTTTTTTGTTTTGTTTTGTTTTGTTTTAGTTTGTTTTTTCCCCTGAGGGTTTTTGGCTTCTCTTCATTCTCCCTGTAATGGGCTGCCATTGGTGTCACTTCACCTGTTCTGCTGAGGGGGCCTGTACAGGCCTGTCCAAGGTGCTTGTGCTCTCCGATCACTGGGTGGCCTCTGGAAATGTTAATTGTGGAATGAAGATTTGGGGTTGTATCTGTTGGGTTGACAGGACTCATGGGGGAGACTCTTCTTTTGAAGATGAATGCTCTTTGCTGCGTTATATAGGGACCAGCTCAACCATCCACGATCCCAGGATGGCACTGAATTTTCAAAGTGCTGGTCAGGGTATGTCTTTGAATTTGACCAAAGTGCTATGAATGGCAGAGTTGCTGTACGTGATTATTTCCTTAATGCCCACAGGTCTACATCTATGCGCATTATGAATACTGCCACTCTAGCAATGTCAAAGACCCATTACTGTAGGGTATCCCTGCTAACACGTAGCAGTTGGGCTTTGCCAAGTGTCCCAGCTATACAACACAATGGACCACTAGCACTCATTGTGTGTGTCCTGCCTTTGGGTTGTGATTTCTTTTTTTTCCTTGCAAGTTGGGCTGTTTTTTCTTTTGTCTGAAAAGGCAATAGACAAAGTCATTTAAATTTTCCCTGGGATGTCGTGCCTCTCTGCTAGTATTCACCTCTCTTGTGCCTGTGTCATTATGGTCACTGGCTGGTTGTGATGATGAAGGATTTGGGTTTGTTTACTTTATGTGGACACCTGCACGTTAGAAACTGGACCAAAGACTTGTATTTTTTGCAGGTCTTTGGCCCTCACCACCTGGCTGATAAGATTATCTTACCTGTCGCAGCAAGTGGCTGGGTGACCAGTAGATTTCAAAAGCTGGCATACAGGATGCGAATGTTATTTTCCTACCCATGGCCAAAGCTCTTTAGAGCTTCCTGGTAAGATCCAATACCCTGGTTAGGTTCAAATACCCCTGTTATGCTACACCTAAATGCCAGTCTTGCTCTGAGCTGTGTGTCCTTTCTTGAATTCAAAGGTTCTGACTTGATTTTTGGGCTACCTTGTGGTGCTTGAACTTGATTTCAGAGGGCAAATTCCACAAAGAAATCATAAATTCAAACATTTTGAAAAACCAAAATTGCTTTGTGGGTGTGGAGTTCAGAGGTGCTTGTTGGGGTGTTGGTAGCCAGCAGGTGGCTGTCTAGCAGCTGAATCGGAACTGAGCAGGCAGGCTGTGCATCGGGGAGCTGCAACTGGATTACAACGGAAATAAAATGAGAAACCTATCTGAGGAGTCCTGCTTCAACAATGTTTTCTGTCTGATAAGTAATTATAGTCACACAGGTGACAGTTCACCCTCATTAGTTGACTGGTTTGTTGTCTTCCTTGTGACTTTAATGCATATTCTGCATTACCTCAAAGGTAAACTTGTCTCTGTGGGTTTGTACGTGCTTGTTTTCAGTCCTATTTGTCATCTCTGGTCTCTGACACACGATCCTCTGAGTTAGACTGACTTCATTACATCAGTTCAACAGAGCTGAGGTGAGAATAGCTATGGATGGGTGTTCTCTGTTGTTTAAGGAAAAGGTTTGGCTATGTCATGGATTTCGAGCCAGCTCTTCAAAAGGTTACACACTTGTATGAGCAGGCTGTTGCATATACCTTCCCCTTAAGCTTTTAAGCACTAGATACCCATGAAAATCGGGCATGTGTCCCCTTTGTTTAGGTAACTTCATGTTCCCGCAAAGACTACTTGCAAACACACCCCATATTTTCTCATGTGTTTAATCGTTGCATGTATAGGCTGGTTTATATCAGGGCATGGTCATGTGTCAGATAGTAAAAATCTTTTTTGCTGTTTGCTGGGAAAGACAGGCAGGTAATGAAGCCCTTCTGAAGGAAGAGATCATTATCCCAATGTTGATCTGTGACAGGTACCCTGGAAAAAACACGTGCAGAAGAATTTGTTTATAGTTTAAACAATCCAAGAGTTCCCAGTCAAAGAAGAAATTTGCACAGTCATGTAGTTTCCTTTTTGAGATTCCTTCCTTTTTCCTTAGTCCTTACACAGATAATTTTAAGGAAGTAGAGTCTTGCTCTTCTCTCCCTCATTTTACCTGTCGGCTTGCATCGCAACAGTGTTTTAGTGCTGCTCTGTGCAAAAAAATTAAAAAACCCCTGTGATACTCTCCTCTCTGCTACCTGCCCTAATCAAATCAGAAAGTCTCCTCTTGTCCAAATGCTATGCATTTCCTTTTGCGTTTGGGGTTTTTTTACTGTTTTTTTTTTTTTTCTTCAGAGGAAGCAGTAATGCTTTTCAGGTCTTGGGAAGAGTCAGGTTTGGACTTGTGCTGCAGCTTGGCTTCTTTACTGTTTGTTGTTTTATAATCTACAAAAACTGCAAAGGGTAACTGTGCACTATTAATGGCCTTTTCCAAAATACTTTTCCCTGCGTTAATCTGCCTGCCCAGTGCTGGGATGTTAGGTGTGTCTTGGAGGCAGGAAGTGCCCGTCTTCCTCCCATGGCTCAGAGTTCATCAGCCCCAGTATGTCTTCTGCAGGAGCTATTTATGTGACTAAAGAATGGGTGAAATATTGCCAAGTCTTAGCTGTGGAGAGGTTTCCTTTTGGTGAACAGAGGGAATTGAATAATTATTGTTAAACTAAATCCCGAGATGCTTCCCAGGGAACTTTGAAGTTGTAGGACTGGAATTCAAGATGTCAGGAGGTGGGAAGAGCCCAGCTCCTAGACCAACTTTCCTTTGCTATAGGGAAGGTGTGCTAAGCAAGGAGTAACTTACATTTAAAATTCCCCTTCCTTCAGCCCTGGAGAGCTGCTGTTGTAAAGCAAGTCAGCAGCAGCCGCTGCCACTTGTCTGCTCTCTGGTATTTGGAGGCAGCTGCACATTTGACTGATAACGTTCTCCTGTCTCTGGTGTCTGAACCCTTGTCTGATACAGCTCTTCTTTCTTCTCCTGGCAGGCGGCAGTGGTGCCCACAGCTGGCGGGCAGCTGTGGGTATTTGGCGGGGAGTTTGCATCTCCAAATGGGGAACAGTTCTATCATTACAAGGATCTCTGGGTCCTGCATTTGGCTACCAAGACCTGGGAGCAGATCAAGTAAGTGATGTGTTCTGAAGTCGATGTTGACCTCCTGAGGAACCCTGCCAGCATGATCTGAGTTTGATTCCTGATATAGTGCTCTGATTTCTCTGCAGTCCGCTCACCTCTCCCTTGAATATAGAGGTGCCCATCCTAGAAATAGTGGAGAGGACAGCTCCCAGAAAGAAGTGAAAATGAGAGATGTGTTCCAAGTCTATTGAGGCCAAAGTTATTAATATGTGATATTTGGACCATGGGTGTGCTCGGGTGTTACTTAACTGAAGGAAAGAGTATCATGAGCAGCACTCTGTCCTCCCAGCCATGGCAGGTGTAGATGTCCAATTTCAAAACAATACTTGTTGCTCCGTCTGCCTGGGCTCTTCCTGGCTGGGCTGTACAAGACCAGGATCTCCCAGTTTTACCATTGCTTGAGAAGACAGCTTGTATCTTGTGTCTATCCACAGCGCCAATTCCTGATAACTTACATTTGCTGCCTCAAGATTCCTTGGGATAAGCAAGACAATAATTCAGACCTGTCAAAGTAAATAGGTCCCAAAAGCCCTGATAGTTTTTGACAGGAATTAAGGTGTCTAAATATCTTCTGTGGATCTGGCCTGAAGTCCTCCGCTAATGTTTCCTTAAGCTTTGGCTTCTCGGTTTTGCTGCTCACATTTATACTTGCATGAGAGAAGAAGAGGTCTGGTGGGTAATCCAGTGGACTGAGAGGCAGGAGATGTGGCTTTGGTTCTGACTTAGACATAGGCTTTCTCTTGGAATTTGGGATTGTCTTGACTCTGGGATTAGTCAGAGCAGAGCTTCAGGTGGGCTGGAACTCCCGTGCAGCTGACCCTTGAGGTGGCACTGGGGAAAGCAACAGCTTTTGAACATGCTCATCTGCTGTTTGACCTGATGAGCTCCTGGTTATGAGCTCCGTGTCCTTCCTTCAGGTGCAAAGCCCTAAATCTGCCTAAGTTGATCACTTTTTGCCCTGCTTACAGAGTGTGGGTGCCTGTTGTCTGTCTCTTCTTACACAGTAATTGAGAGGGTGGTTTAGGACTGAGCTGTGCGGAGATGGATACCCTGGCTCTGCCTTGGCACATGCCTGAGGCCACACGGTGAGTCATCACGCCTGTCTGCCTTTTCCCCCTGCCTCCTGCAAAATGGTAACATTGATACTGCCTGACAAGGGGAAAATCTGGAGGTTTAATTTTACTAATGTTAATGTAGCACTGAAGGGACTCTGATGGGGAAGGTGCAGGGGGGCATATAAAGCCAAAGTGCAGAAAATCCCAAGGAGACTGAACCAGGCTGGGTTAGAAGGATGCTTCACAGCACAGGATCCCAGCAGCTGACTGCTCTGCAAGAATCCAGGGATCGTCCTTTTGAGCTGCTCTGGGAGGCTGAGGGAAAACTGTTTGATTCGTAAGCGGCTGGTTCCTGTCCATCAGTGTGGTTCTTGGCTCCAGACCTGGCAATGTTAATGTAATAACAGCTGTAATTTGTCATGTTACAGGAAACCAGGTTTAATCTAGTGAGCCCTGCTTGTCTTTGAGAAGTGGGGTGAGAGAAACCCTCCAAAATTATGGAGGGCTCTTTAAGAGGTGCAAGGATTAAAAAGACCTGTCACTGTGCAGGCTGATCTTGCCTATTGTTGTTAGGCAGAAGCTGACGTAATGACTGTGACTGTACCCCTCCCAACTCCCCCAAAATAACTTCTGAATCCCTTGCTCAATCTCAGCCAAATAAAGGGGATGAACTCAAATGCATTACGTCCCTACCAGTTTCATGTAAGCAGGCGGGGGGGAGGAAGTGATGCTCACCATAGAGTCCCTGCTGAGAGAAAGGGTTGACATTTCAACCAAACTCTTGGTTGAAAAAATCCTCACCGGAGAGCAGCGTTAATACCCAGCTGCAGGGAGAGCGAGGGCGGGAGATTGTTTTTTGTGAGCCATCGGAGAATCCAGATGAGGCTTCGTTAGCTCCACCACTGATGGCGCAAATTGTTCTCTCGTGGGTTTGCAGATGTGTTGCTGTAGAGCTGATTTAGGGTTTTTCCATTCCCAAACCAAATGCTGCAGTACCTGACCTGCCTGGGAAGAGGAAATGAGGTGGTTATGAGTCTCTACTCGTCCCGCATCTTATCCCATGTGGGAGAGCAGCCATGGGGATGCTGAGTGTAACTTACACTCCAAAAGCACCTGTTCTCTTCCTGGAGCTGAGCATGAAGTTTGCGTGTTCTGCGAGTTGTAGGATGCTCCCAGCAGTCCCAGGCCCCAAGTGGACTAAAACCACGACAAGAGGTTTTGTTGTGATGGGTTGTTACAGTTAGTGAGGAGGGAGCCAGATGGGCAAGGCGAGTTCCTAGTCCCAGCTAGGGAGCAAGGTCTCGGTACCACACTCTTCAAGCCGCCCGAAGCTACCCTCCATCCCCAGGTATTGGTTGTCACATGTCACCTTGACTGCCATGCCACAGTGGAAGGATGCATTTGGAGACATTGATACTTCATTGGTTCTTAGCAGATAAAAGGATAGGCATTTTCTAAGTAAGCATCGTAAATTATATGGATGAAAGTGCCCTGTAGAGATGATCTTTTCTCTCTCCCTGCTCCATGCAGGATCTACTCCATTTGAACTTCCCAATGTGTTTGGGTGGACGTCTGTCTTTCAGCCTTGCTGGAATTTTGAAAATGCCTGTGTCCTGGTCCCAGTGTTCAAATAAAACAAAGTGCATCTCCTCCCCATCCTTGGGCAGAGCTCCAAGAGCTGCATTAATGAGGCATCTGGCGGAGGAGGCTGGGAGGGGATGTCTTTGTTTTAATGCTAACCTGACTGAGTGTGAAAATCAAGTTTCTGCTGCCTCTTTGCTTTTCCATATGGCATCTTGATTACAGTCTGCTCGGAAGGGGGAAGAGGAAAGGGCAGAGATGATTGTTGAGTTGTACGAGGGATTTTTTTCCTACTTCTTTTAAAACTATGATCATAACACATGCTGCATTTCACTTCCTTCAGTATTTTGCTTTTCTTGCAAGGGAACCCCATTGCTGCTGTCATTTTTCCACATGGGTTTCTCATGTCTGCCTGAAGTCAATCACTTGCTTCTTTTGGATTGCCATTAACCAGCTGGGATGACTGGTGACAGTGAGGGTCAGCTTAGGGGCTAGTGCTATTGGGAGAGTGAACACGTTTGGGAAGACTAAATGGCGGGGGGCAGATTGTGTAGGTTTGTGGGTGATGCTGGGGCACTGGCCCTGGTACAACAAGCCTGCACTTAGCAGGCCAAGCAATCATTCCATGTGTCCCTTGTGGTAGCAGTGTTACCTGAATAAATAGCTGGTGATAGATATTTGGGGTATTGCCTAAACTCAATTAGGCTTGGAAGACCTCATATTAGTGCAAATAATAGAGTAACGTAATTATTCATTAAGAAATGTCTGGACAAGAGAGACAAAGTTCCTATTTCTGTTCCACATGGGAAGAATCATGTGCCTGGTTTCAGGTGGGTTTGAATGGAGTGGTTTGTGTGGATTGAATAGCTAAGAAGACCCTGCTGTGATCTGAACTTGCAGTTCTAGGAAATTAGTTATTCCAGCCCCACAGCTTAGATTTCAAACAATTATGTTGTTCTTCCTGGCCTCAGTTTATGCTACAGACCATCTTGGTGCCATAAGAGGCTTGACTGTAAAACACTTTTGAAGAGAAAACCTTGAATAACTCATCCCTGTAAGATCCCTGTGCTGTGTCTGCAGAGGCTGCTGGGGAAGTGGATCTCCATTATCTCCTAGCACAGAGCACAGTGCTGCCAGTCTGCTTGACAGAGTTAAAAATTGTTATATTTAGCAATACTTACTTGCATTTTGCATGTGTAAAGGCAGTCCAAACGCAACAAATCCCAGCCCGTTAGAAGACTTGCCAGCAACTGACTTTGACTTATTGGAACCACCTTACCATGTGTGTGATGCACAAGGTTGCCTCAGTGCATGAACTGTTTGTTACTCTGCCTTGGAGCTAAGCAATATTTTAGCCTAATTCCCTTATTCCTTCCCAGAGAGAACGTTCTTAGTCAGCTCTCTGTGGCCCAGTGCACTCCCTCAAAGAGAGACAGGGAGCATCATGCTTTGGGGTTGTGCTTGGGAACTGTTAGATCTTTCCTCTGTGTGGCTCTTTGTCTTGCTTTTGAGCCTGTATAGCTCCCTTCCCTTTAATACTGGAATGTTAATGATACTTCCCATAACAGTTTTGTGAGATGTGGTGCTATAAATATTTCAGGGTAGCGTTTCACAAGCGTATGTTTAACGCTGTTTACAGAGAGAATTGGAGCAGTCTCTGCAGTGCAGCATGCCTTTCAGCATAGGTTTGGTTCTGATTGACGGCTCTTCTTGCTCACGTGCCGGCACCGGAAAGATCAGGACCTGCAACACAACGTAGAAAGGTGCGTTGGTGCTTAAAGAAAAGAAGGCTATTTTGGTGTAGCATTGAGTAAGCTTCCTCTGTCAGCCCAGAAGTGAGCCTTGCGAGCTTGTTCTTTGGTAGATCAGGATCCAAAGGTACAACTGTTGATTGACTTTGCAAAGGATTTGACTTGAGTATTTTGTGCCTTGTGGCAATTGTGTATTCATTTGTATACTTCCTAACCGAGTATACAAACACATGGATGTTCTATGTGTGCCATTGAACGGAACGATTGTTTGTATTCACGAGTGTAAGATGTGAAATTGAACACTGAAGTCCTGGGCTTCAGCTGCCTCAAATACTGGAAGATAAAAGTGCTTTGTCCTGAAATGCCCCTTTGTTGGGATGTTCTCTGCATCATGACTTTTATTATAATGGAAAGGTTCCGAGATTGATCTGAGCATCCTCTGGACGAAGGAAGGAATGAATGAAAAGGTAGCTCGAATATGCAGTCTGTAGCAACTGTGACATGTAAGTCTTTAATTCTTGAATCTGGGGGCTGAATTCAGGTCTGTTACGTTACTATAAGTCCCAGATTAACTCTACAAGCAAAAGCGAATTCCTTATGGAGCGGTTCTGATCAGACTCATGCTGTTCATGTGTAGAGCCAGTCCTTATCCAGACTTATCTTTTAATCTATTTTTAAAAAAAGTCTGGAGAATTTACAGCTCCCTCCCACATGTCTGCTTTCTGGTGTCAACCCCATGAAGTAGAGTATTAATCATAAAGTCTGTGAAACCATTTCCAAAATGCTTGTTTTGGACCATGAGCAATGATACAGGTGAAAGGAGACGGTTTGCATTTGCGAAACAAGTCTTTGAGCTTGCAGCGAGTGCCTTCTGGAGTGGCAGGATGGTTCTACGTTACCGGCAGTCCTGCTTGACTATGCCATTTGGTTTTTCCAGTGTTGTTTGGAGACTGGGGACAAAGGACCTTGGCTGTATGAATAGCTCTATGTAAAAATACTTTCTAAGAGCAGTTGTTGTAAGTTTAGGAGGGCATGTCCTTACATCAAAGACTATAAACTTTCCTTTATAGCTGATTCCTGCATTGTGTAACACTAAGGCCAGGGAAGCTGAGATGATACAATACTGTGCAGGATGAGGCCTCCTGGAACCGTGTTTCAGCATCAGTTCTTGTAGCTTGTGTATGTACTCTCAAGAAAGGGGAGAGCAGCCTTGTGAGTGAGAACAAGTGGTGCTGATGCCAGTGAAACTTCTTCAAATTCAGATCAGGTCTCAGACTGAATGTTTTTGTTTGTGACACTTGTACACTTCTAGGAACTTATTTATTAAAACGCTCGCATCAATGAATAAACTTTTTATTGTTCAGAATTGATTTTTGGCTTGGAGGAAACCTGTTGGAGAAGCAAGGCAGAGGATATTCTCTGAGAACAGGATTTTATTGCTAATGTTGATTTTTAATTCCTTCTTTTAAAAAAAAAAAAATTTTAAAAGGTGCCATCCTCTGGAATAATAATGTGGGAGCTTTTTGCAGAAGAGAAAATAATGATTTCGCATCTTGATGAAATTAATACTAGAGGTGCTGTTCTGCAGGGTGGTACTTAAAAATCCAGTAAATGCCTAGAAAACCCTACTCTCTGTTAGAATAAAAAGTCTAAGCAATCAATATTAATTCAGTCTTACCCAAACGCTGCTGTTCTGCTTGGAGTTTTTCATTATGACTGGTGTGAGATTGTCATTTTTGATGGTGAATAAGGGCCCTCATTTTCTCTCTCCACAGAAATCTATCACCACACTTTACAGCTGCCTGCTGCCAGTTAAAGTGTAGCAGTAGGGTTGTGGATTTAGGTTCTGCCATTGTTTTCAACGGTGAGCAGGTTTCTTATTTATTTAGGCCCAGATTCTGCAACCACTTAACACATGTTAACGCTGCCTGTTTGTGAAGTCTTGCTGAGTTCAGTGGTGCTAACTGTGTGCACTTTGGGAGACTCCTCAGCGAGAAGGAAAATGTGATAGATTAATCCATGGGGGCAGAGAACACACAAAGCAAAACCTTGTTTCTCTGTGGTTTGGCCTCAAGTTGCCTTTATTTTGAGAGTTCTTGAAGTTCTTTTGTTCTCTCTCATATGATGCTCAGTCTGTGGGTGAACATGAAGGAAGGTGCATCTTCATTGCCTCTCAGGAATGTCGTTGCCAGCTGCCTGACTTTGCGAGAAGCTTTTGGATGTGACAGATGGGGTGTTGTTTCTTGTTCCTGCAAATGGAAGTGGCACATTTAACTGAAAGGTCAGGAAGGCTTGAAAGAGGAGAGCAGTAATGTGTAGCTGCTTTTTAATGTGTAAGATAATAACGATGACTTGTTTTGCTGCAATGCCTTTGTTCTTGAGGAAACCTAAGTAATTTCCAAAGTCTTCTCACTAGTTTGATGTTCTATCCTAACTGCAGGCAGATGAGTGAAGATGCTATGGGTACGTGATTCCCTAAGACATTGAAGGAGACTGGATGTCAGAACCAGTCTCTGACTCTTACTTGGTACTTGGAGAAAACATCTCTCTCTGGAGTGCCTTTCTTGCAGTTGTGGGAGTTAACTGCTATTCATTAGACTCTCCTGAAAAATTAGCTCCTGAGTCATAGCAGAAAAGACTTCAAGACTTTGGGTGCTGTTAGAGACTAGATGGATTATCACTAGGAATAAATTTGTTACTGCAGAATGCCTGTGTTGCAAATACCAAGAGTTAGAGGAAGAGCACACATACTGTTCTGGAGAAAAGCATACATATATATTAAGGCAATGAAGTTCCCCATGGTTTCCCATTCCAGGAGAACAGAAGCTGAACTCAACCAGCTCAGCTGCCAGTGGCTTCAATAAAAATGGACTGACATACTAACAGGAAAGGGAATTTTGCTGATAAGTGGAATTTCTTTGCATTGCAGGGCATCAGGGAGTCCCTCTGGACGAAGTGGACATCGAATGGTTGCTTGCAAAAGACAACTGATCATCTTTGGAGGTTTCCATGAGAGTGCAAGGTGGGTTACTGCGGGATGGCTGATGGCACTGAATCCTCTTGTTAAAAAAGACAACAGAATTCCACCAGTAACAGAAAGCTGAGCTTTAATGGAAGGATTATCCTCAGCGGTACTGTTGCTGAACTAGACTTTTATGTTAGAGAGGCAAGTGATTTTGATTTAAAGTCTTCAAGTGTTTGAGAAACTATTTTACCACTTAGCTAACCACTGAAGTAGCAACTCATCCTTGTACCTAAAGCTCAATACATCACTTTTGGCCTCTGAATCTTGTCAAAGAGCCTTGTCTTCCTAGAACCATCTTCTCCAGCAGGCTCTCGCCTACTATGTGAGGTCACAGCTACGCTGTAATGGGGACTGTGAAGAGAGCTACATGTTGTTGCAGAGACAGTAAGCAGCATAACTGCAGTCCCTGGGAGCACAGTGCAAGTTGCAAAGCCCACCCTAGATTGGGCTGTGTCCTTGGGAGTTTAACCTGTGCAGAGCATTTTCCACTAGCAGTATGTGAGCTGACTACTAGAAAGAGAACAGAGCATATGTATGTTTTTCCCACCCCTCCTAGGCAGATATATCTCTAATCTGTTTTGATCTTTTGTGTTCTGGTTTAAGTTACCTTGGGCTGTGTTAAGTGGAAAGAATTGATGAAACCTCTGTTGTAGTAAGGAGTGACATAGGTAAAAAAGAACCCAGAGGGGTCTTGCTTAAAGGAGCTTTGTCAAATGCAAATTGTTGCACTGAAATAGTAACTTTCACCCGAACAAATCTCCTGTACGCTGTTAACGGCTAGGGAAGGAGAAAAGCCATGAATGTTGAATAAGGTGTTGCACCTCTTCAGAGGTTCCTGGTACTGTTCCTGAAGTGATGTTTTATCCTGTCCTAAATGGTGACCATTACAGAAACCTGTGACGTGCCAATTTGCTCTCCCTAGAGATTACATCTATTACAACGATGTGTATGCCTTCAACCTGGACTCCTTCACCTGGAGCAAGCTGGCTCCATCGGGGATTGGGCCAGCTCCAAGATCCGGGTGTCAAATGGCTACCAGTCCTGAGGGCAGCATAATCATCTATGGAGGCTACTCCAAACAGGTAGGAGAGATTTTGTGGTAAGCCGGTGCAGTATTTCCTGGATTCTAAACTGAAGAGTTAATGGAAAAACTAAGGGGCTAAAGTGAAAATTAAAGCATGACAAACTCAGGTTGCCTGAGTGGGGCTGATGCAATGGTCTTGACCTGTGTTGGCTGTGAAGTCCTGTGTTTTTTGGAGAGGGCAGCTGGCTTAGAGCTTGGGAGAGCAAAATCGAGGTCTCTGTACTGCTACTTCCCTCTGCTGAGTTTCATAAGCCTTGTATCCAGTGCAAGATTTGGTGATCTCATCACATAACTGCCCGCTGCTCTGACTGACGACGTTTCTGGATGTCAGGCAGCTGCCAGATGTCCGAAAAGCACTGGTAATGAGAGCGCCTGTTAGCCTGTGGATATGCCAGCTTGAAGTGAATGTACAGTTGTGCCCTTGGACTGTTTGTACACAGGATGGTTCAGGCTGCTGTGAACCAGTGCTACTACCAGAAGAGGCATCTTGTCTTCTAATTGCGCCTTTCTTCATGCAACTGTGCTAATTGAGGAGCTTATCTCAGTTAAAATGAATTTTGTATTTTCCCTGCTAATCTAATCCAATATAAGGAGATGATAGCACACAGGTAGGAATAAGCAACTGGGAGAAATTACTTTTTTTGGCAACAGTGGTGGTTACTGCCAACTTAAAGCATTCTCGGGCAGTATTCGTCCGTGTTCCAGCACTTGCAGATTAAAAGCAGCAGCTGCCAGGAGACTTGTATTGTCGTGCATCAGTGAAAGGGTTAAGGAACCAGCACTAGTTAGCAAACTCAATAAGCCAAAGACGACTGTTGATGAGCACCAGGTTTCCTCTGCTCTGCTTCTTGCTTTGTTAATCATGGTAATTTATACTGGATAGCCCTTTAGACCATATGTCCTCATTGACCAAGTATCCCTGTCTCTGTGCTGGGAGGGAGGAAGTAAATATTTCATTGAGCAAAAGGCTCCTGCAAAAGCTTTTAATGTTGCGAATGCAGACAGAAGACCCGGATCCTGCTGCTACTGTCTCAGTGGAAAGGCATCGCTTCCAGCAGTGCGTCGCTGGGGGAGGAGGACGTGTTGTTCTTCTGATGTGAATAAATGAACAAAGAAGAAAAGCAGGGAAAGGGGAGAGAAGATAGTCTGTCTATATATTTAGAAGCATTTGTGCCTCCTCACGGCCTGCGCTTAGGGCTCTATCTCATCAGATGTACATTTGATTAAATAGCAGTAACAATGTAGAGGCATTTTCTACCCGAAAGGGCTTTGTCCTCTTCCTTTCTCTGTCCTGTTTCCTCACTCTTGAGGGTGGGAAGGAAGTGTGAGCCTCCATGCTATGCTAGATGTGGATCTGTCATGGCTACTGAAAGCATCTGGGTTTCAAGTGCACACCAGGCCCCACAGAAATATAAAAGTTGATGCATGTTTGCAGTTGGTTCGATTCCACTTTACAAGGGTGGGCTCTGTCACAATTCTGTGGGTTCTTCTGAGCTAATAAAAATGAAGTAGAAGTGATGGGAGAATGCAAAGCTGCCCTCGGCCTTTATGCAGGGTGTTGAGCAAGGGTGAGAGCTGGGTGTAGTTCCACTCCAGCTTGGAGAACAGCTTTTAGATGAAAACGACCACTCCTGTTGTGAGTCTGTTTCCTTTGTAATGTAGAGAGCTAAGTCTGCTTCTCTCTGATGTGCCATTCCTCACAGAGACTCTGCTTGTGTGTTCTGTAGCACAACTTTCAGGCAGGAATGGTGCAATCGAGCTACAAACTGACCAAAGCACTGGACAGAATTTTCTCTGCAGCTTTCTTGAGATGCAAAGGCAGCAAACATGTAGCATGCTCCTGAAAATTTAATTCAGCAAGATTTAGCTCCTCTAGGAGAAACACAACTTCATTAATGTGTGGCTATTTAACTCTCGTTGTGTCTGTTTATAGCCGATGGTGGAGCTGAGTCTCTCTGGGTTCACTTTGAAGTGAAGAAAGTGTGTTTGGCTTGTGTACTCCCCCACCAGAGTCATTGGCTGGGGTACTCTTGGGAGAAATAAGAGGTAGATGGTAGAGGAAGCAATACTTAATTGGAGCTGGGCAGGCACAGGAGAAGACCTATTCCTTGTCTCCAATTAGAGAAGCAGATGCTACATTCAGGAGTGCTATGAGGACATTTTTGCATACGAAACCAGGCAAGTGTCCAAGCAAAGTGCCATTCACCAAGTCACGTAGAGTCTTCTCTTCTAATATGGGGCAGGTCTGAGTTGTACATGTGCTGTAAAAAAGGTGCACATTTGTGTGGAGGCCTCCTGAGGCCAGAGCTGCTACCAGGCATGTATATGGTGTGAATTGGTTTGGAGGGAAGAGGAGTGGAAATCAGAATAGCTCCTCTGTTTTAGTACCGGCATGGTACGGCTGTCACACTGCTGGAGGAGAGTTGTGATGCGGCAAGGCTGCTTCTCTGCGATGAGCAGTTCTGATGCATTATATCCTGTGGTCCCCTTAGCCCTTGTAAATCTGCTTTGAAGTATTGTACCAAAATAGCTGTGCGGTGTGGATAATGCACGCTGCCTTGGGCAAAAAGAGATGTGAGCCCAGGAGATTCATGGCGATAGGTGGAATTGTAGGCATCTTTGTACCCAGCTGGCTGTTGGGGCTCTATAAAGCCTGAGCAACACTATCGGCTTGCAGCCAGGGACGTTCCCCGGTTGGGAGATCAATGTGCCTGTCCTCGGCCTGGTCAGCAGGCGTTGTGAGCCGGGAAGGCAGAAGCAGAGAGATTTGGTCCCTGCATTGATTTGCTGGACTTGCATGCAGAACTGAGTGCGGATGGTCAGTTTTCAGTAATATCTGTCAGTCCGGGCCATGTTGCTGAATTCCCTTCATATGACCTGAATAAGAAAGTCTCTTAGTTGGGGAAAATGGAGGCAGAAATGGAGGCAGAAAAAATCAAGTGACTCCTCTTAACACACTCCAGAGTACCCATGCACTTGCGGGCAGAGCCAGGACAAGAACCTTGGTACCCAGACATGCCTTTGTCTGTGCCAGCCACTAGATTTTGCTGACCAAGTGGTAAACAACCAGGATGCAAATGGTTAAAAAGGAGCTTTAGAACCCTGAGTGCAACTAACTTGAGATGTTGGCGCACGAATTGTCAAGAGCATGCCTGATATTTTAAAATGCACAATTCTTAACACAGTGGTGTCCCTGTTGTGTTCATCTGTTTCATCTTCAGCCTAGAAATGATAAAGGCAACTTCTACAATCCCTTACAGAAGGAAATGTTGTGGATGTTGTCAGCTCTGCCTAACATGAACCTCAAAATCTCACAAGGAGCTCAGACTTGCTCTCCTGCTGATCTTAAAGATGTCCTCACCCGTTTCTCATGCTGGGGATGGGGCTTGCTGCCGCAAGCTGCATTTTTGGCTGTATAAAGCAATGAGACCTCTCTATTGCTAGGCAACGTGAGCGCACTGTGCCTGACTGGCACAGCGAATGCAGCCGGGAGGTGTTGGAGGCTAACGCTGCTCTACCTTGCAGGTGCAAGCGGCCTACAAGCCACGGGAGGGCTGGCGTTAACGTGTGCAAGGCTTTCGGATGCCAAAGACGACTAGCGTGTGGTGTTTTTTTGGGGGGTTTGGGGTGTTTTTTGGGTTTTTTTTTTTTTTTTTTTTAGTTGCAAGCTTTGCAAAGCTGAATTGGATTCTGCTGGGAGATTGCTTGTGGCAGGGCTGCAGCGTTTGCCTGAATTGCAAGGTCTGGTGGGACTGGTTCCGTCTGTAGTTCTGCCTGCTAAGGGCTTCTGCTAATTGGATGTTTTTTGCCACTGTTGATCTCTCTTTATCAGACGTGTTTAGCACATTATACATGGGGAATCCCAATTCCCCTTCTTCTCAAGAACAGCTCTCCGTGCCTCAGTTTCCTTGCTCTTCGAAGTGGGATAAACAGGCGTCTTGCTGTCTGTCAGTGGACCTACAGTTCTTGTAACTTCCTAATGTACCTGTGTGTGCAAACAATAGGCTGTGGATATCCAAACTAATTTTATGCTTGAAAGCAAACACCTGGAACTTCAAGGCAGTAAGGACAGTGAGGGGAACAGGAGCCTCTTGTGACTGAGTGATTTGGTCAGGGCAAGCAGGTGCAAGGGGATTGATCTCTGCTGTAGCGGTGTACAGCTTGCTGGTGAAGTGTCTGCTTTTGAGCCAGTGTGAGTTGGGGAAAACAGGCATCTCTTTAAGAACAAATAACTAACTCCCACTCCACCTCATTGGGGTTTTCTCAGCCCAAGAAGCTTTGTCATGTTGCACACGCAGCATGTTTACTACAGGGAGCCATGTGGTTTTCAGGAGAAAAATAATGCAGTTATTCTACGCAGCTTGTACAACGGTGAAGCCAACTGCTCTTTCAGTAGTTGCTATTTCCCCTCATTTTGTGCAGACAGTGCACATCTTACTATGCTTCTGCACACTTCGGCCTGTGCATCCCCTCCGTATACGAAAGTGCGCTCTGTCTAGCGTTTAAGAACAAACTGCAGCCTACCTGGGACTGAGGAGGAAATAAGCACCGTTTCCGTTACTGTTAGCAGACAGGCACTTTGCAGTCACTGGCGTGCGCTTCAGTGCTATAAGGTGTGAAGGCTCCTGCCTGTCTTTCCCTCCCCCTCCTCTGCCCATCCATCCCTGACAGCTCTTTGCTCCGGAGAGGCTTAGAGGGGTGTTTGATTAAGGTGAGGGACGGACTAAAAAGGCTGCTGTATCTCAGCTGTCCACAGCCTGCAGTGCGTTGGTGACTTTTGCTGCTCTAGACCTGCGTGACAGAGACAGCGAAGTGTGACGTTGCCAGAGGATGGCACTTGCTCGGCACAGTGACTCACAGCCCTTTGAACTTGAGTGCTACTGCTGTAGATGCCACAATGCATGCACTGCCGGGGCTGTGAATTAGTGTGCTTGATACTTAACAGCACCTTTCCTACAAGGCCTTTCTTTTCCTTCCTGCCCTGATGGCTCGCTCTCAAGGGTCTGTTCAAAGTGGGCAGCTCCCAGCCCCTCCAACCATGTCTCCAACACCAGAGCTCCTCTAACTATGCCTCAGAACCACTCACCAATGCAAAAACTTGTCTTGTTTTGCATGCGCTGGAGAACTGGTGGTGGCAGTCATCACTGTGTAACCTCTTATTCAGAAGATAGGACTTTCTGTCCCTTGTGTGCTCAATGTGCTGTTGCTTGAGGACAGTAGGTGGAATAGCGCAGTTCTTGACGTCATTGAAGTGGTTGCATAGAAGAGGATGTCTCCAGTGTAGACACCTTGTCTGGAAGAGTGTGTGTCTTTCAGCTCACTAATGGGCGTGCTCAGGTGCATGTGGAGAGCAGGAAGACACGTGAGCCACGGCCCCAAACTAACACATTTCCCAAGACAGCCCCACAGGCAGACCCTGGTCCTTAAGTGAACTGAAGTTTCTTTTTTGCTGCACTGCAAGCAGACTTCTCCCGTTTCCTCCGGCACTTCATTATCAGCCTTCCCCAGGGCTTTTCAGCATCATCCAAGTTACACTGTTGTTGTGCAATTCCTATCACACTTTCCTCTCTTCTGCCTTTCTAAGAATTGAATACCAAACTGGCCATGCAGTAACAACCCAGCATACCCTGCAGTAACAAAACCTGTCAAGCGCAAGGCACAGGGTTGGGTACAGATGTGTAGCAAGAACAGGATAGCACCCTGCTGTTGTCCTCTCACGTGCACCCAAGCTCTGCTCTTGTTACTAAGGACTGGACCTCACCCTCCCAGCTTCTGCTGGGATCCACTGCCTGCATCCTGGAAGCAGTTTACACAGCATAGCAATGCCATTGCCTCCAGGAGGAAGGGAATTAGAAGGAAGTAGGAGCTCTGCATGAAGGGATGGGTGGATAATGACATTATTAAAAGACCTCCTACAGTGGTGGTGCATAGTGCTGCTTCCAAATGCTGCATGTTGCTATGAGTACTGGAGTACAGGGGCTTGCAGTGAAAGGAGCAAGGGAAAATCACATTTAAAATGATGCATTTAATTGCCTCAACTGAGGCTTGATTCTGATCTTGCTGGTGTCTTGCTGTTGCCTTTAGTAGGAAGTATGGAAGTGGGGCTTCTGTTTCTGTTTAGGAGAAAAAACCCTCTTGTTCAAGGTTCTGTGGGGCCCCGAATGCTAAAAATGAGAGCTGCAGTCGGGCTGTGATGCAGAGAGCGAGCTGTCACCTCGGCTTCTCTTGTAGTGGGATCGCACTGAGGGTGTGGCAGGGACTGAAAGTCTGTGTGCTACTCACAGTTCTGTACTTAAACTTGGGCCTTGCAAATGATAACAGCACAGACTCTCTCAACATTCAAGGGCGGAATCCCAGAGGGCCTTGCAAGCCCTGTGGAAAGTTGTCGTGTGCCACTTTGGCGGAGTGGGTATCTGCTCTCTTTTACAGCTAGAGAAGCAGAGGCACAGATGTTAAATTAGTCCCTTGAGAGCACCTGATACTGTCTGTGGCAGAGTAAAAGGCAGTACCTTGGGTCTCCTGTTTCCTTGGTGCTGCCCTTCCTTCCATCCTTCCAGGATGGCACATACTGCCATTGTGGCGTGGGTGACTTTCTAGGCCTTCAAGAGTTGGACCTCCTGTGTTTTGAGGCACTGAAACTGTTTCACTGAGCATCCCTGTCTTTGCCTTCTCTGCAGAGAATTAAGAAAGATGTTGACAAAGGCACCCTGCATACAGATATGTTCCTGCTGAAGACCGAAGGTGCAGGCAAGGAGGAAGGTAAGCTACTCCTGCAGCTAGGAGGGCTGTGCTGGAAGTGATGCTGCAGGACTGTGAATGCAAATCTTCTCTCTTCCTTTGAATAACTGACCAAAAAACCCCAACCCTAGGACAAAATTTCCCTTTTAATGAAAAGCACTATGCCCTAGCGTTTGCTTTGGGGCTAAACACAGCAGATGAGTTGATTTAAATGTTTCTTCTTCTCAGGAGTAGCTAAGTGCATTTGTGTACTGTGACTCCAGCTTAAAAAGAAAGGGGCCAGCGTGAAAGAAACAGCAGTTTCAGGGGGATATTGGAGGAATTATGTTCTCTTTTTTTGTTTATGTGTGCTGGAGAAGGAAGATGGGCCATCACACGTGCAGGCAGAATTCCTCGCTGCTCCGCTCTGTGAAGGGAAATGGGAAGGAGATGCTTGTTGCTGGAGCAGACTGTATGCTGCACAGCAGTTCTGTTGCCTTCTCATACCATACTTTACTGCCTGAAAAGATCAGGCTCTGTCTGGTTTGCTGAACAAAGCTTTCTGGTTAACCAAAGGCTGTAAGGAGTCATGGTTCTCAGCTCCAGGTGACTTGGCTTCAGAGTTAAAGTAAATGGTAAATGTGAAACACAGGGGGATTGGAGCTGGTTGAGAAGTTCACAGAGCTCTGGAGGAAGGTTGGTGGATACTTTTTGTCAGAGAATCAATTCTAGCTCACAGCATGATGAGTGGAGTGGAGGGTCTCCAGGCTCCTTGCATAACTATGTGAGAAGCTCAGGCCTGCACAGGAGCTTCAGGAAAAACTGCAAGAAAAGATATTTTAGGAATTTTTTTGGTTTATGTGGTTTATGTGTGGGAGGGAATTAAAAGAGCATTTTGAAATTCCTGTTCTCTGGGACATTTTGATCACTGCTCTTCTGTTTCACAACAGAAAATCTTTGGGATTTCAGAATTTTCCACACTGGAAATTCATGTTTTGACAAACTCTGTTTCGTAGTGGTGGCTTACTTACAGACTCTTCAGAGAGAAGATCTCATGAGATTGCCTAGTGCAGGGATATTATCAGGAGTGGTTGGTTGATTGTTTTATCTGTGAATGTCCCCAGGAATAGGAATTCCATCACTTTCCTTCAGAAAGAGTGTATTTTGTCCTTGGCTCAGGGAACAGGACAATCTTCTCTGAGCTGAATTTCTAAAATGTAGAAATTGTGACTGATTTCCTTAAACCCGGCCATCTTAAAGTGGGATTTGGGAAGGAGGCTGGTCATAATATATTGTCTGGATTCCAGACCCTGCTTGAATTATGTCCTATTTATAGTTTATCTCGTTGAAGTTGTGGTTCCTTCGGAAACACAGTGCCTAGCCAGTGCATATGCTTCTCCCAGCCTACGTTTTAGGGATTTGCTCTAAACCCAAAGTAGAAGGGATTGGAGCAAAAGTGGAGGGTTTAGAGCACAAGCCTTCTCCTGCTGCTGAGCCACCTTTTAAAGAGCGGTCGGGTCTCCTTACAATTAACCGTACTTATTCTTGAGGTTAAGGCAGTGGTGCAAGCTGGCAGACAAGGTACTGTAGTAGAAGGGGCCTGTGGCGAGAATTGATGTAGGGTGGGCTCCATGGGATAACTGAGGTGCATTTTCTTGCTACAAAAAAGGTCGTTAAGTTACTTGCTGGAGTACTGAAGGGCCTTGGAAGGTATGAAAATGCTTAGGATTCTCCTTTGCTGATGCTTGTATTTGCTTTTATCCATTACCAGAAAAGTGGGCGTGGAGTCGGCTCAACCCGTCCGGAGTGAAACCCACTCCCAGGTCTGGCTTCTCCGTGGCAATTGGTCCCAATAACCGCTCCCTTCTGTTTGGAGGTGTGCACGATGAAGAAGAGGAAGAGAGCATTGAAGGAGACTTCTTCAACGATATTTATTTCTATGACATGGGGAAAAACCGCTGGTTTCCTGGACAGCTAAAGGTTTCGTTTTAAAAATAACACAGATATATTCAGTTCATTCTCCTTGATCATCTGAAACATGTCCTTTGGGCCTTTTTTGGCCTCATACAGCTTTCTCGCAGTGTGGAGCAGACCTCTATTTTTAATAACTCAGGGTACTCCAGAAGCTGAGCCACCAGGTTTGGCTGCTGTTTTGATCTGTGACCCACTGATTGTGAAGAGGGGGAGAGACTGTAGAAATGAAGCTGGGGATGTGCAACTCTAGCAGGTTTTTGCCACCAGATCAACTGAATTGTCTTAACTTTATGCTACCCCTCTCCTTCCCCGCCACATAGCTACTTGTGCTCTCCGTGCCCTGCTTCCATGATGCGATGCAAACTGTCACCCTTTTGGGGAGAGATGAAGCCTATGAGCCCTGATGGTTGGGCATAAAGCAAGAGTGGTTCAGGAGGCAATCCCCCTCCTCCAGGAGTCAGGCTGTATGTGCCCCGTTGTTGTGTAATGCAAAATGAAACAAAGCAGCACAAAAACTTAGTTATGGTGTTTTACTGGAGGCCAGCTCCGGGTCGGATGTGTAAGTCTGACATGAGATAGTTCAGTAAAAGCTACTGTGAAAAGATCTTGTGTGGCATTGGGATCAAAAACCCTCCCTCTTTTCCCCAGTGTTGCTGAGCTACTAGAAGAGATGAAATACTAACCTTGGCTCATAAAAACTTGAGAAATGTGGCCCTCAGCTTGGATTTTTGATTTTTTTTTGAACCACTCTCAAAGGGGAAGTGAGGTGCAAATAACCTGGTTGAACTTCCTTCTTTCCACCCCCACTCTTTCTGGCTCTTTTCTCAAAAAGGAGAAGTCAATCACATAATAATAGGTAAACATGCACTCAGCTGTTTGCTGCTGCCTGCCTAGCTGACTGTTTTCCAGCCCTTTCATACAGTACTTCGAAGACCTGAAGTGCTTCCTGGTAATGCACTGTAATTTAGCACCCAGCAATTGTTTTGATTTCACAAAATGGTGGGTTATTTTCTCTTGCTTCTGTCACAGACTAGTGGACTCTGTGTGCGTTTGCGTTCACCTGCAAGATTGAGAGCAAAAGAGCTGTTTTCTGTCTCTTCAGCACATGCTGCCATTAATAGAGGAAGCAACTCCACACCATGGGTTCTCTAGGAGTTTCATTGCTCCTTGTTTTATGGCTGGTAGAAGTTCATGTTGAGTGGGAGGTTTCACCTATCACTCAAGACTTACAATTCTACTGAAAAATAATTGAATTCTCCCTGCTGTCACCCAGCAGCTTCCATAGTATTTGTATTAACTGCTGTAGATGCTATTAGCTGCGCACAATTCACACGCAGTCTCCTTCTGTTCCTTGTTCCTGTTAACAGGGACCAAAATCAGAGAAGAGGAAGCGAAGACGTGGCAGACAAGCTGAGGCAGAAGGTGCTGAAGATGAGGAGATGGAGAAGCAACATCCCCAAGGCCCAGTAGAGATAGTCAAAGAAGTGGTGGCAGAAGATGGGACTGTCATGACAATCAAGCAGGTGATCTCTGGACCTGCAGAAGAGAAGGAGACGTCTGAATCGGAGGAGGAGGGGGAAGATGGAGCTTTGGGCCAGCAAGTGGAGCCATGCCCACGTTCGAATGCCATGTTGGCAGTGAAGCACGGGGTTCTCTATGTGTATGGGGGAATGTTTGAGGTGGGTGATCGCCAGTTCACCCTCAGTGACCTCTACAGCATCGACCTGCATAAGATGGAAGAATGGAAGGTGCTAGTGGAGATGGATCCAAGTAAGTTCTGATGGTGGGATTGATCTCTCTGCCTTTAGTGTAGCAACACTACACTAGGGGAAAAAATCCCACAACTGTGGAGCTTCCTCAAGGGGTGGTGATGAGCCTTTGAGTAGTGTTTTTTCCTGGACAGGAAAAAACTTGGGAGTATGTGATATGGCAGTCGTATAGTCACCATCACTGCAGAAACCTGTGTGGTCCAGAGCTTTGTGATCACTGTAGAGAGCGAGCTCCGGTCTGTCTGCTTTGAAAACCAAGCCATGTAAACAGAGCATCTTTGTTCAGTGGTGGCAAGTTCTGGCCTGGGAAGTCCTGCTGTGCCATGCTTGTCCATTCGCAGAGGACAGGGATATATGCTCTTGCCTGTCCTTACCTTCTCAGGGCAGTGAGGGTCTTGGGTGCTGCAAAGCATGTGGGCTTTAGCTAGGGTCTCTCTGTACCTTAAATGTGCAGTGTGTTTGCTGCATGCTCTGAATACCCTGCTGGGCTGTTCCCAAGCTGGGAAGGCTAGCTCAGGGGATGAGGCAAGCACAGAAGTCAGTTCCCTGAATTCCTGGCTACATGGTCCTTACATGAGTGTGTTCAGTGGTGTTGCAGAAAGCATCACCTGAGAGACCTCAGTGAAGATGGATTTGATGGATTTTCTGCTCGTTATTGAATGAAACTGTGGGTCTATCTGAGAGCAGCATATGTGTTATGGTAGTGGGTAAGTGATTCAGCCCAGGTCACAGGCTAGGCACTGTAGAGAGACATGAAAAGAGGGTGCCCCTGCTGTGGGAGCTCACAGTCTGCGTGTGATAGGAAGGGCAGAAAAGAAGGACCCTTGCTTGTGATCACGGAACTGTGAAGTGCTAGGGAGGAGAGCTGACTCTTGTCAGCATCTACACTAACCAGCTTTTCTTCCACAGCTGTTCTGTGCTGTTCACTCCTTCCTGACTCTATTTCATCTCTTCCCACTGCTCCCCATCAGATCCAGGCCCTGAACAGTGGGTGGATCTGTGAGGGCAATGAGTACAGCAGGGCTCTTCAGCAGCACATCTGTCTGACCTTGCCTTGGCATCCTCCAGAACAGTTCTGGGTGTAGGAGTGGGAAACAGCTTGTTATTTATTTCTTGTATTTTCTTTCTCATCGAAGAAGCACAAGAATGGCTGGAGGAATCAGAGTCGGATGAAGAGGATGATGGTGTGGAAGGTGCAGAGGGAGGGGAAGAGGAAGAGGAGAGCTCTGAAGAGGAGAGTGAAGATGAGGAAGGTAATGATTAAGATGAATGTTATCTTCATGCTAATATAAAGCAGGTTTTAGTACACTACCTGCTGGTTCTGCTGCCAGCCTGGAAGGCCTCATTGGCATCTGGGTGAGTTTTCCAGCTAAAGCAAAGTTTTCATAATACACTGCTCTCGGTAGAGGAGAAATTTCGTTGGCAACTGATAGGTATTTAGGTATTACATTTAAATGTGTTAGCTGTAAGAGTAGTCGTGGCCAGGCTGACACATGGAAGAGCAGATTGCCTTCATTAGCTGTTTTTGACCTCTCTTTCTGTCTTCCTCCCATTGTGTACTAGGAGAGGAGCAGCACCCATCTGTTCAGCCTGATGAGAAGCACGCAGACTATCTGGCCAGGACAGAGCAGTATTGGATTAAACTAGCCCGCAGCAACATGGGCCCGGATGCCAAGGAGAAGAAGGTGGTAAAAGTGGCACATGCCATGGCAAAGACTTTCTATGAAGATTCAGTCTAGATGTTGTTGAGGCTGTTCCATGAGTGAAGAAACATGCTGGGAGCAGTGGTTAGCTCCGCTGTACTCAGCCTGCGGTGCCAGGCAGTCCGTGTGTCCAGAAGGCGTCCTGGCACTCCAGCTTTTGCCTACTCTATGGGTGCCTACTTGGTTAATGCTCTGGATATGCTGTTATTCCCCTGGAGGTTGTGGGAGGGTCTTGAGGAACAAGATTGCTGTCCAAGCACTTGTTCTGCTGAGGCTGGTGTATACATTAGTGTCATATTTTTGTTCAAAAGTTGTTTTGAGTCTGTCAAGACAAACTGCACATCACAATGGTTCACTGGTCCCAAATTCCCTACCCTGACGGGGGGCCAGAACATGTCTCCAAGGGTTTCTACAATAAACTTAATGGTTACATCATCTTAGTTTTCTCAGTGAATCCCATCCTAGCTTTTCTACTTTTTCTCCTCCTGTGGAAGAAGGATTGTTGTTCCCACTGTGAAATACTCAGTTAGTGGTCGTAAGGTGCACCAGCGGCCCTGAGATGTGGCTGCTCTGCCTGGAGAAACCTGAGAGTCCTTTCATACTATATCCATATGAGAGCCATGTAACAGTAAGTAGTAACAGTAGGAAGTAGTAACAGTAGAAATCTCCTTTTCAATGTTAGCTGTAGCAGGTTTTGCCTTTCCTTGTTCAGTTTCTCACATGTTGACCAAGAAAGCAGTTGTCCTACAAGTGAACTGTTTATGACCAGTGAAATGTCCTGCCTTGAGACCTGATGGCATGTTGAGAACAGGAGGGAGTGGGCTGACACTCTCAAAGGATTTTTTCCCCCCACTGCTTCCTGACTCAGCCCCTCTCCTCGAGACATCGCTTTCTTTCCAGCAGAGCAGTGCTGTGGTCCATAGGGACAACAGATGGGATACAAGTGTGTCTGCTGCAGCAAACAAGTGGTGACTTGACTTGACACCAGAACATACTGGCTGTCCTCGTGCAGAGAAATCCAGGGTGCTGTGGGTATTGTTTTGGCAGGGGCATCACTGGGGAACCAGCTCTCAGGAGAGTGGTGCTAGGTTCTGCAAGGCTAATTAGCATGTAATAATGATTAAATAGAGTAGGCTGCCAATGTGATTTAATTGTCAAGATAGAAACATGTTTGATAGGGAGGTACCTTCCATGTAAAATAACAGGCGAGAGGTGAAAACAAACCATTTACTGGTAACGTAGGAAAGAATCCGTAGCGCTTGCTTGGCTCACAGCATCAGTTGCCTTGTCCTGTCACTAGGGTTAATTTACAATACCTTGATCCCGTTGACATTTGAGCCTTTGTGCGTGTATGATGTCCGTGGCTTTCTGTGCAGTTTTGGGGAATCTGCCACTCAGTTGCATTTGCCGATTTTTTTAAAAAAAATTATTATATTTATTTTATTTTTTTTTTAATTTGAAAAATAGTCAATTTAAAATCACAGTATCTGCGCACAGGGCTCCATTCCAAAAGCCCAACCAGAGAGGGGAACTCTCACTTTTTGCCAGATGTACTTTATATTTGCCTTCTGATCATTCCAAATACAGATGTACACCCTGAAAGAATTTTTTTCCCTGAGCTGAAACTGAGTTACAGCAGTGCCAAGGATGAAGGATAGTTTTGTACAGTGCTGCTGCTGCAGCAGCAGGAAGAGATTCTCCCTCCCCCTTCTCCAGTAGAGACACTGTTGGATGGGGGAACCAGATGCATCAGATGAGCTGGAGTGTGTGCAATGATAATCTGAGGTTTTTCCTTTCATCTTTTCCTCAAGGGCTCTGGAACGTAGTCCTGGTTGTGCTCTGTGCCAAGCTAAGTATGATGGGAGAAGGCATAGACTGGAAGAGATGCTTCCAAGGAACCTGTGAGTCAGGATGGGACAACTGTCCCACTCCTTCACTTGGCACAGCAGCGCCTTCATGTGGCTTCCCACAGTGAGCACGCTGGCTGCTGAGGGAGAGGAGGCTTTGGGGTGGGTTGCAGGGGAGATGTTGGCTCCCCAGAGCTGTCATTGCTCTGCTGTGCAATTGGGCTGACCTGGGTGTTCAGCTTGGTTCGGTTCCTCCCAGAGCTATGGTTCTGGATGAGCCAGCATAGGCTGTGGGTGGTCATATGGCTTGGTTCAGGAGGCTTTGGTGGCCATCCTTTGGTTGTATGATGAGGGGATGCTGCCATGGCAAACTGTCCTGGCCTGGAAATTGAGGCTTAGTTGTCTGGAACAGCCTGCACGGGGACTGAGACCCACTCAGCGTCCGTTCTCACTGGAGCATTTGCAGCCACTGGACTTGCGACAGGAATTAATTCTGATGAATCTGCAGAATGAACAACACAAACACAGCACTCCCCTGAGCCCTGCAGCCAGCGACAGCCGAAGAGCCGTCTGAACACCCTGGCCTGTCTCTTCTGGTGTAACTGTGGGAGCCTTGGAAGCTGTCACGTGTTGGCTGAGTGAATGAAACCTCTGAGAAAAAGGAAAACTTCTCACCAGAGCAGGGATGACTGATTATTACTACTACATGAAGTGCCTGCAGAGGAGGTCAGAATGCCACGGCTCTGCCACGATCTTAAGAAATGCAGACTATGATACTTTGATATCGACCTCTAACAATACCTTACTCCTCTGAGCCTTGGCTGAAAGGCCGCTGGAGCCTGTTCAGGGTTGCTGGATCAGATACCTGGTCGTTTTTCTTGTATTGGGTCCAGAAGTACCTTAAAGAGGAAGGTGAGCTTTTGCAGGCAGACACACATCAGTGACGTGGCTTCCCTATAGTGATACCCAAGAGAAAGGCCAGGCCTTGAACTTGGTGGAAAACGAGGGACTGAGCAATTCCAGCAGTGTCTGTTGTAAGAGCAGTTATTCTTGTCTGACACGTACAAAGAACATTTTGTACTTTTTTTTAATATATGAACACCCAAATAAAATTCAATTATTCCTTTGGCACCCATCAGACCATTGCTTTTGCCCACCTCATTGTAAAGGGATGAACGTATAAACATTTACATAGGAGAAAGAGACCTCGGTATATTATTATACCTGGAAACAATCAAGATGGGTCTTTTTTCAGCTTAGACAAAGCTGAAAGTAACTGGGTTTTTTTACTCACTCTTTGAGGAAAATGTATTTAGTAATCCCTTTTCTTTTGGGCCACACACATATTGTAATTGCACTATAAGTAACGCAGTGTCTAACTCGAGCTTAGCTTGTAACACATGGCATTGTTTCTCCCCGCCGTCAGTGTGTGTGGTGTAGCGTGGCTGGGGCGCGGAAGCGAATGAACCTTGCTGTGGAGTTTGATTATCAGAGAGCAGTTGGGGCAGTTGGGCTGACCCAGAGATAAATGCTGTTTGTAGATGGAAAGACCGTCCCTAGCATCTCTGCTCGTGTGATTTTGCTAATAGCAAGGACTTGGTTCAGTTGTGCTGAGTTGCTGTCTCTTCGCAGCGCTGCCTACTTGCTGTGGTGGCTTCTGGGGATAAACCAGTCCCAAACTCTTCTGCTGGCAAATCGCTTGTCTGTCAGGCTTGTTGTCCTCTGCGCAAGCTGGGCTGATGTCATCCTTCTTCATTCATCTTGGAGAGAATCTGGGTTCATTTGCTGTCTGTTTTGTATCAGCAGAACTTCTTTCTTGCTGCAGCGATCCCATGGGTGGGTCCAACCAGTAGTGAACAGCCCTGAGCACGTTGTGTCTGTCAGCAAGGCAGAAAGGCTAAAGACGCACACGTTCTTGCAAATGCAGGTCTCTGAGGGATGGGGGGAGTGGGAATGGGAGCATATCAAATGCTTTAGCTTCTGCTGCGAACCAGCTGTTGGTCCAACAGCTGCAGCATCCCTCATTGCTACCCCACAGTGTCTCAGTGGTGCAGATGAACAAGGAAAGAGCTTTGAAACGTGCTCCGCGCTGAAGGGGTTGGGGAGCAGTGCTCTTACTGCCTGCAGAAGGAATTCTCGCAGCTCTCCCTTCCAACAAGGCCAAACACCTGATACCGAAATGCAGCTGCTGCTGGGGTGGGGGTGGCTGCTCTTATGGAGAGGTGAGGGCTTGGGTGTTCTTACCATGTTGAAATGAGTCTGTAAGAGACACTGAGCCTAGCTAGGCTATCAATGGTGTACCCAAATCGTGTGTACAATAGTGTACTCAAATTGGGGATAAAAACAAATAGATGATAAGGATTGTGAGTCTACTAGGTAGCAGTGTGGCAGAGCAAATAATACCTGTGCACGCATGCAAGTCTCTCAAAAGTTTATCTTCCACGGACACCTCCAGCTGGGGAATGGGCAACCCACCACAAGCATTTCTAAGCCTCCCATCCCACAAAAACTTCTGGGCAACACTCAGCAGCTTTCGATATCTAGAAAGGGATGTTTCCTTTAACGTTACGGAGCACGACCTCTGAGGTGCTGCGGGTGAAGGGACACAGCTCACGATGCGTTTGAGTTACGTATTCAGACCTTTGGGCACTGACTAGTAGCCAGGGGGGTTCATTGCCTGTTGAAATTCCCTGGCTTGGCATGGTAATTAGGTGATTACGCATACCCTGGAAAAACAGGGTGGTGGCAGCGCTGAAGCTAGGTGCCTGTGGGTTTGTTGGTCTGTTTTGTCTAATATTAAAGGAACTCACGAGCTTGAAATGCCTCTGAGGGAAGCATAGTCCTGGTGGATCTGTTACTCAAAGGCACGTTACATAGTGCTTGCTCTGCTCAGAGCTCGTCAGGGAGCCTCAGTGAAGGTCAGTGATGGGCAGCAACGTGAGGGATGGAATTCGTTTAGGGGCTGTGTGAGGAGTTGACTTGTTTCCCTGCACCAGGAAAACTCATCACCACAAGACTCTGCAAAGCCCATCTTCACGCGAACGATTTACCCACATGCAGCGAAGCTGTGCAGCGTGGGCAGGACATCCAGTCCAGCCTCTGCTCTAGCACAGATCCCTGGTGCCCACCTCACCCCAAGACAATTTAAAAAAAATTCCTAGTTTTCCATCCTCCCGTAACTTGCGAAAGCCTGTCAGGACATGTAATTAGTCCTTGGGTTTCAATTAAGCCCTTCATCATCGATATGACATTATTTCTCCTCTCACTCATCCCCTTCTGTTGCAGTCTGGATTTTTTTATTTTTTTTTTCCCCAGCAGTACTGAGGCTTCATAACTTCACACAAGGTAAATAGATGCTGCAGCAGCTCAGCATCTCTGAAAGATCAGGCCCTGGAGAGTCCCAGCGCTCGGAGAATCTGGGTCTCGGGTACAAGCAAACCAGACGCCAGATGGGCTGGTGAGAAGCTGACGTGGCACGAGCAGGCGGAAGATTTTTTTGTATTCCTTCTTGCCTTCCCCAAAGATGCGGTGTCAAACCAGCCCATCACTCGCACAGGTGGGGTCTGGCCGGAGGACCGGGGTGTCCCCGCGGAGGGACACACGGCTTTTTCCCAAGGGCTTTACTGCGATGGCAGGAGGTGGGCTGGTTCCTCGAGCCCCAGCTCCTCCTTGTGTTTCAGGTGCTGCTCGTTCCCACTATAGGAACATAAAAATAACCATTGCAGTCTAAAAAAATGATACAAACCCTCAGCTGTTCGCATGCATCTGTCAGTGTGGACATAAAACAGTAGGTATGGACAATTTACATAGATTTATATGCCACGATGATAGTCATTTTAATGTGCCTTAGGTAGATATGTGTGAATCCAGGGCTCATAAGACAGGGCAATATACTGCATTGCCTCTCTCTCTGGGCTACTTCTCAAGAATATTTCTGGCCTTGGGCAAACGTGAAAAGCCCAGAACTAAGATAAATTGCTCAGCTCCCCATGATTAATAAAGGAATCGTTATTTTTAAATACGTGGTTTGGGAGCCAATTAATATTAGTCTTCGGCTATCTTCCATGCTGAACAAACCTCAGCTCGATGGAGGTTTTATCCCGTGGAACAAAGAGATGAAAAATCCGAGTTGCGTTTGTGTTTGTACATAACTGCTGGTACGTGGGCAAGGGCAGGAATAACTAGTCGGTCACCAGTGTGAAAAAGCTAGTCATGAAATCAGTAGTACTTTTATTTGATAACGAGAGGTGGTTTTGTGCTGTTTTATAGATATCTAAATATACTGTGTTTGCATGTAACTGTTGAACCTGCTCCTGGCGGGACCTTTGTGTCATGCACTTCAATGTACAAAAATAACCTCCTCGAGAGTCTTTACAAAGAATTGCAACCAGGATTACAAAACACGTGGATGAGTTCCTAGGGCTGCAATCACAATGTGTTGTTACTTGGTTCATTTCAAGTATGCAGCAACCATTCAAGAGTAAAAAAAGATGACTAAGGACCCAAAAGGAAAAAACAAACAAACAAAGTCAGAGGTGCAAAGATGATGGACACTTACTGTGGAAAATGAAGTAAAGTTACTGGGATCTCGCTACCTTCAGTTATCACTTACCCTGTCCACCCATAGCCCTCTCCCTGAAAAGGGAAACGAAGAAAAAGAGGAAGAAAAAACTGTGACAGGAGGGAATAAGACCATGTAAGGAAAAGAACTGAATTTAACTGGCACATGCTCTAATCCTTAGTTTATTTCTGGTTAAAAATATAGCAATCCAGTGCAGTGTAATAAGAAATCTGCTGAAAAGGTAGCAGAGAAACAGCTAAAACAGAAGCAAAGCAAAGCTGAGTCCACAAGTCAGGGCTGTACCCAACAACTCTGTATGTGAAATGTCGAGGAGGACTTTTTCCCTCCTTCCTCCCCCCAAATATATCTGTAAACGGGTTTCATCCCACCCTCGGGTTGCTGCCGCGCTCGCGCCCCTCCTCCCGTTGAACGGAGCTGCAGTGGGTAGAACTGAGGGTGGAATTTGGTCCCTGGATGTACCAAATCCCAACCAAACCGTTCGAATCGTACCTGGGGGTGGTGGATCACCGGCAAAGCCAATCTCCACGGTGGGAAAGGCGTGGGGAGGGGAGGGAACGGTACAGTCGATTTTGAAAGGCGAGGGGACGCCAGCCATTTCCAAGGAATTGAGCTCAGACCGCACTCTTGTGATTGGGACCATAACAGCTCAGAACAGGGATACGGCATCTTTAATGAGTATGCATATTATCAGTGGGGACAGGGGAGGGGAGAAAATCAAGGCAGGCATATTACAAAGATGGTATAAACGAACAAATTAGGTGACATAGAAAAAAAAAGAAAAGAATACATCCTTAGAGGCTGCCATTGCCAATGAGGTTTGTTTTTTTGTTTTTCTTTTTTTTTTCTTTTTTTCCTTTTTTTTTGTTTTTTTTTTTTTTTTACAGGGACATGTTGGAAGCTGGAATATACATCCTGCATTACAAAGTGCAAAATACTACATGCTCAGAGCCCAAGCATGATGTCTGAAACAGTCCACAGCAAGATGTAAGAGACAAACCCACCACCCTCTCCCTCCTCTCTGGGACATGCTCCAGTGCTCCTCCCCAGATGCCTTTGAAAAACAGTTTTATCTTACTTTGCTTTTATTTTATTTTATTTTATCCTAAGTGGATCAGAATCGAGCCCTCTCTCCCCAGTCCCTCCCCACCAGTCTGCTCCCTGGCATCTCCGTGCACGCGTGTGTTTGGGATGGGATGCTCAAGTAACGCCGCTCCTCGCGTGTTGGTGAGCCCGGCACGATGACCGGCAGCTACTCAATTCGTGGTGCTGAAGGTGCCTGCAAGGTTTTTTTGGGGGAATCTGGGTATACATTTTTACCCAGGAGCAATTGGCTGTGAATTAAAAGTAGCACTGGGTGGTTTTCCAGCCTTGCCACGGCGGGGAGCAGCCTGGGGAGGAGGAGTGAAGGCAGGAGGGTGGTGGGGCTGCTGCTCGCACCTTGTGTTCCCTATCCCCCCCCGCCCCAAGAAATTTAGCAAAATACCAATTGCTGCTCTGTTTTAAAAACAAATAACAAAATAGGGCCCGTTGCCCTTCTCCCATCTTTCACATCTAGACGGGGTTCATGCCTGCCCCCTGCTCCTCTCCTCCTCCATACAGCAACGTTTCTCCATTCGCGAAGGGAGAAGGAAGAAAAGCCTGATTTTGCCTTTCTCTCCCATTTCCTTCATCATTAAAGCTGTTGTGGATTTCCCTGGGAAACTCAGCCTGGAGCATCGCAGGACCCGTACACACTTCAAAAAAATCTCCCCGTGGTGCCCTCATCTGGTCTCCATTTTGGGGTTCATTACTGTTGTTACGAATATATTTTTTGGGGGTGAGGGGAAGGGAAATGAGGTTTTATTTTGTTGGGATTCCTTCTCATCCTCTCCAGTGTTGGGGGGGCAGAGTGTTGATAGCATTTTGCCATGCCACACAGCATAGTGTTATACAAGCAAAGAATTTTGGCTAAAATCCAAAAAACATTACCCAGGAAAAAAGGCAAACTGTGAGTGAGACTCGATCGTTTGTTGTTCTTCTGTGAAAAGACTTGGAAATTGTCGTAGGACAGTTCGAGTTATGATTTTTTTCCCTTTTTGTTGTTGTTGTTTGGTTTTTTTTCCCCCCATTCATACATGTAACTGTTATTTTTGCAAACAAGACAGTCTTGAATTAGATGAAAAAGTTAATAAACAAAATGGCGACTCCAATATTTAGTAAGATCACCATGACTACCAGGATGGGAGCCGAGCCCTGGAAGAGAAAGAAGGAGAGGAGTTAGAAGACACGCTGAAAATCTGTCTCAGGTTGCCTGGTAGCAGGGGTCGGGCGCCGCGCCGGGTCCGGGATATGGCAGGGCAGGCAGGTCTGCGGACGAGCAGACCCCAAACGACCAATTTCCAGCCTCCAGCAAATGATCCCGAAGCGCCCGGTAACCCTCGCTGAATTTTTGCAGGCTGCTGCCTTAGCGAGGAAGGCGTGAATCAAGATCTCCCCCTTAGAGGTGAGCAAACAGCAGAAGCAGGAACTAAACCCAGATCCGGTGCCCCCATCCCGGTGACAATACCAGGTCACCCCTCGGGCTTTTACCAAAGCACAATGATGTCCTCCCAGGGCAGCCCTCTGATTCTGCAAAGGCAGACAAAACCCCCCTCCTGTTTCACCAACAGAAATGACCTGGGCTCGGCCGGGAGCCCCTTTTCTCCCTCCCCACACTCACCCATACCCCAAGGCACTCGTGGGGCTCGCAGCATCCCTGGTAGCACTGTCCCTCTTATGCCTGAGTGACCGCAAAGCTGCTGGGCTCCTGCTTTTCTGAGCCACTCCAACCCTTACTGTCCACCCACTTGCCCCACTAGACACGTGTGTACCTGCAAGTCTCGGGGCAGACTCTCTTTACTGTCATGCGTTAGCACAAATGGCATCTAAGTCCCAATGTGAGCTCCGGACCCAGCGTCTGCCAAGCAGACACCCGGAGGGACACCCACCGGACACATCGATTGAGACAGTAGTTGTTCCTGGACTCCACCGTGTCATGCGTATGGAAATCTGGCCTTAAAAGCATAACTAAAACTAGTTGCTTACCCGGAGCGGTCAATGAAAAGGAAACAAAACAAAACAAGAAGATTGTATTGGGTCATATAGTTGTTTGGGGGTGGTTTGGGGGAGGCTTCAGAGGATGTTTCCCAGTAAGGATGATTGCTGGTACAGGTATTCCGACAGTGGCAAAAGTCAGGCCAGCATACGGCGGTCTACGTGAAGGCAACACTTTGGGAAAGCTCTAATAATCTTTCCCGAGGTTCCTATGGATGGAATTGAGCTCCTGGGGACTATGTGGGAACCATCGCAGCAACCCGCATCACAGCTGGCCTGTGCCGGACACCCACCACGGGCTGGGCTGAACCGCCCCAGAACCATCCGCTACGTAAAGGCAGCCCGGACAGCTGGTGATGGGCCTGGCGAAGGGGCGGCTCTTGGACCCTATTAGCACCCCAGCAACGACAGCAAGAGTCCGCTCGGCGTCAGGACTGCAGACAACCCTCCAACGCATCCTTCTGCAGAACACCGGTCAGAAAAACATCCACCCTGCCACCTCGTCCCTACCGTAAAACATTTGCTGTCCTAAAGCGTTAACGTGGCTCGCATCGGGGTGAGCAAGCCTGTGTGCAGGTAGGTGGTAGCTATTTCTCGGAGTAGCTGGTATCCTTGTCTATTCTTGCCGCAACGGAGCTGTGCCAGCTTTAATCGCCTGGAATGGTAGAAATGCTTTTCCCTATGCTCTGTCCTTGTACCAAAGCTCCCGTGGCTGTCGGGCTGGCATGGGGCGGGGGTGGGCGCCCTCTCTAAGCCAGTCCTTGTACCACTCTGCAGAGCTGCTGGGAAAAAAGAAAAAAAAAGGTTAAAAAAAAAAAAAAAAGGTAAAAAAAAAAAAAAAAAAAAGCTCCTTGCTGGCCAGAGATCGTTTCTCTTCTGAGCTGATTCAGTTCGCATTTGGGAGTGGGTGGGAGCGAGGATGCTGGAGCTTGCTGGAAAGGCATATTTGTAGCTTAGCAACAGGGTCAAAGGAAGCCAACCAAAGGGAGGGATTGCAGAGAGCCTCTCCTGGCAGCCAGGTATCCACGCCTGACTGCTTCCAGCAAATCTCTCTGCCTGCGCCACGCAAAGCCTTTCAAAGGCAGAAACCACCCCCCTGTTGCCACTCCCCACCCCCCCGGCCTCGCCGCTGCCAAGCGCTGCGATGCGGTGTGTTATTTACGTTTGGGGGGGTTTAGCTTCATTTCAAAAGATTATTGGGTTTTACGATTTTTGAGCTCGTGTTAATATAATAACAGATTGCAAGTGATTATCACTGTCATTGTTTCTGTTGGCAGGGCACCACAGAGGCACAAAATGCATTTGGTTCCCTCCACCTCGCAGCCAGGGGAGGACTGAGCCGCTCTCGCTCGTACTTGCATTAGCCTTGGTCCGCTCGCCGTTAGCTTTCCTCTGCCAAAGCAGCAGCGACCACTTCTGCCCTCGCTCTGCTCAGACTATTAGACCGTTTCCGTACCTTTGTGCACCAACTGACACGAGCCTGGGATAATCTGGAGGCTGCTTTCTCCTCCCTGACAAAAGGCATAGAGCTCAACTGGCTGCCTCTGAATTCCCTGGTGTTTGAGCTTTACCCTCACAAACACGGATACTTTGGGATGGACCCGTTGGACGCACTGAAATCCCAACCCTTTGGTACTCGTGTTCAGAGGATGCTGATGGGACGGTGTCCGGGGAGCATGCCCTTCATCTATACACCCGTATATCAAAAGTCGTGCCCTCATCTAGAAAAATGGGGGGACTCGACACGCACATACCCACTTGCATCAGCAGCAACTGGATTCCTATGCACAACTGTTTAGCTCGGCTCCCTGGTTCAGTCTGCACCTATTTGCCTCTCGCATCCCCTGCCCAATGCAGAGGCAGGAGAAAATGTTTGCTTTGCCACTGCCTATGCGTGCTCTTCCACATTTGCCAGCAAAAGCATCCCAGAAATAGGATGGATGACTCGGGAGGGGTCTCTGCAAACTGAGCATCTCAAATCCGACTGTCCGACAACCTACAAATTCTGCTTCCTTTTTACAGTTCCCTCTTTTTGACGCCCTCTTCCCCACGCTAACTCCAACAAGGGCTCTCCACGCAGCGACTGCAGGTACGGCTGCTCCCCCCCCGGTGAGACGCCGGCGTATCTTTGCAGGGGCTGGAGTCCTGCCTGTGGCAGCTGGCGGATAAGCAGCTTTGCGACTCTGAATCTTCTGTTTTAGTTCCAATTACGAATCCTGAGGCACTTCTAAATGCTTATGTCTGGCTTATTTCTAACTTGTAAGGTCTTTGTGCCTTAACCTCTGCTCAGAGGAAACGCTTGCCCTTCTCCCCTTTGATGGCAGAGATGTCCTGGGATATGTGTCATCTGTTTCTAAGAAGTGATTCCTGCTCAGTGCCCAGGCAGAAGATGAATCACTTCTGGGTCTGTGCTTTGGAAGAGACGTTTTGCTGAGCCCAGCCTGGCAATAGGTCAGTGAACTCCCTTTCACTGCAGCTACAGCCAGCGTTTTGGAACTAGCAGCTTTTACAACTCCTCACGCCACACGCCAGCCCTCTGTCGTGAGCCACCCCCATTTAGAAAGGAGCAATAGCCCTTGGTTTGCAAATTTGCACATTGCTTTAGTCGTTCAGCAATGCTTTATTTCATTTTCGGCCTTCTTGAGACTTAGAAAAGCCCAAAGAAATCCCCGAGGCCAGCGGTATCGCAGGCTCTGGGGTGCTGGAAAGCCAGAGGTCGAGCTGATTTTCCGAGCCTGGGGTTTGTGTGTCACAGGCAGCAAAGCAGGCTGCAAAGCTTTTCTTTTTCATCTTTTTTTTTTTTTTTTTCTTTTTTTAAAGCTACAACCCTCTCTTTAGCCCTGAAATAGTAGTGCTAAAGCAGGCCGTCAGGAACTGCAGAGATTTGTTTAAACTACCCTGCCTGTCATTCAGGAGACGGGGCTCCGCCGCGAAACGCCGCGCTGCTTCCCAGCACAGTGCCCGCCAGTCCAGAACCTGCTTTACTGGGAAGCAGACGCCAGTTGGCAGCGTCCTCTCACCCAGTTGTAGCTGTCTAAACGTTAGACATCTAGTCTGCGCGAACCATCTAGGCTGTCTGTAGACCAAGTGATGTGAGATGAATCCCACCCAGAATGGTTACCAGCCTGGCTCCGGGAAAGGAAAAATTAAATCAAGTTCTGGTGCGCCTGAGCATCATCCAGCATACTGGGTGATGGCAAATTTCATCAGCAAAACGAGGCAGCTCCGGGGCTGGGATTTTTTATTTTTCTTTTTTTTTATAATAAGATCCCTGGGCTCCTTTGTAGGAGGAGGAAAACATCTGCCGAGGATGAGCAACGTACACCAGCGTTAGCTAGGAGAAAAGGTCCTTCTGCATCAACAGGGATCGTCTGCGAGGACTTTAACATTTCCTCCAAAGTTTAGAGCGCTGGGACATAGACCCAAACCCACGGAAACACTAAAATGTGAATAAACCCTTGTTATGGCACAGAAGTAATAATGGTAATCATAGCTGTAGCAGTAATGAGCGGAGGTTTCTTCCAGCCTGCGGTTTTTGGCACACCACTGCTCTGACGGTGGCTGCGGCCGAGCACCACCATTTCTGCCCCTCCGCCTTGTTTGTTTTTATCCTTTGACTGTTGTGTAGCAACTCAAGAGTCTTACTGGGAATACAAGGGACAGCTGGTTTACAAATACAATTGTAGCATAATTAATTTAAGCATTAACAATCCATTATTACCTGTTATGGTAGGGTACAAGCTCTGTCTCTCTGCCATGGAAACCATCGTGCAGGTTACCTAGGAATCCCTCTGGGATCTATTAAGTGTAATTACTAAGGACTTGGATCAGCAAAAAATATATACGCATTGTTTTCCAGCCTCAGCACTGCAGAAAGTGCTGAAAACTTAGCAGCTCCGTGACATTTGTGCTGAATTGTCACATAATTGCCAGGAACAGGCTGCTGTGAAACGGTTAAGGAGCATTTAGCAAACGAAACATAAGGGATTCGCTTTGCTTTCTCCAGCGTATTGCAGCATCTCCCGTGACTCGAGGAAGGGAGCCCAGGAGATGCCGAACGTCCCCGTGTAAGAGGGACGGGCGCTTGATACCAGTGTGCAACCGAGTGGGGTGGGACGGAAAAACCTGCTTCTGCAGACAAAAAAAAAAAAAAAAAAGGTGGCTAAAATGAACGCAGGGATTTGTCCCGAGATGGTGACTCTTAATAAATTATTTTGTCACTTCTGGTTCGGGCCTCACGTTGCGTAGCCGGGAGCAAGCTGTAGGTTTGGAGCTCTATGTATATTTTTAAGAGTTTTGTTTCTCACACGGTCAAAAGCCAGTGTTTGACCCCAACTTTTTCAAAGCTGGAAGAAGACGTACAGTCGGGCTTAAAACCCTAAAATGAATCCAGGATGACAGGAGCAAAGTCAGTGAGGTGCTCTCTTCGGGTACATCAAAGGGCCCCTGAGATTAAAAGGGTTTTAAAAGGACGCTGTCAAGTCAAGCATCCCATTTCTCTCTGAACCTTATTTACCCCATGTTGTTACAAGTAATGCCTGCGATGTCTGTACATGAAAGAGATTAGAGAAGAACAGTTTCCGATTATTATTTGTTTTAAAAAGAGGCATCCCCCGAACCGTTCGCTTTGCGCGTGTGACAGCTCTTCCTGCGCACGCTGCGGCGATGCTCAGACCGGGCTCATCTCTAGAGGCGTGATGGCAAGCGGGTGGCTGCAGGACCCATCCTGCTCCTTATTCCCTTGTAATTCTACTTGTATGGACGCGTGTGAGTGCCACGGCCATTTGGGATTGGGGTTTGAAGCTGTTTGGGTGAGACGGGAGAAATAAGGGAAACCCTGATGCGCCTGGGTTTGGAGACCTGGGGAAGGCTCCTGATGGGGAAAAGAAAATAATGGAAAAACCTGAAGTGGGAAGACTGAGAGGATCACAGGGATAAGCCACAGGGTTTCGTCTCGAGGAAGCTAACCACGAAAAAGTCTCCAGAGCCCTTTCCCAGCAGACTGGTCCAAAGGCAGATAGATGGAGCATCTCTGCGCACGGCATCGAGCCGGGTCTGAGATGCAGGGGCAGCTTCACCATTCGAACAGCGGGGTTCGGGACGGAGGTAACAGCCAGCTGTTATTTTTATCTCATTTTACACCCTTGAGGGCTACCGGTGCCTAACTTCTCTGAAGAAAACGCTTCACCCCGAGGTCGGTCCCTTTGAGAATAACCTTGCAGCCGCTGGAAGAGGGAGCATCCATCGCCCGCGTCGGCAGGGAGGTGCCATTTCTGGGGCAAATTGCCGTGCTCCGTCCCGCCCCTCCTTGCTCCACCGAAGCCTGGGCTGAGCCCCCTGCCCGGGAACCCTCCCTCGGCCCCGGCCCCGGCTGCACGGCGTGCTCCGGCAGAGCCCTGCGCCGGCTGCAGATTGGCTGCCTCCTCCTCACTTTCCCCAGCGACAGCAAAACCTGCTCAGAATATCTTGATGGAAAATACGCCTCTCGCACAGAAAGCGAGCGAGGAAGATGCTGCAGCTGCTGGAATCCCTCCCCGCCTCTCCGGCGGGTACCTGGAGGCGACAAGGGGGTCTCTCTGAGATCCCTAACCCACCAGATGTCTTGCAAACTCCATTTGCTGCGGCTGTTTCCCCTGGTTTGTTTGCAACATGAAGCGGCACCGTCAGCAAACAGCTGAGACCACTGAGATTTTATCCGACAGCATGTGACAATGGAAGAAAATGTCAGGGGTGGCTGGGGTGGGGTTTTTTTTGGCTGCTGCCCTACCATTGGGCTTTCTCGGTGAGATGAGACGGGGGGATTTTAAAGGGCCAAGTCTCGAGCCTCCTCACATCTCCAGGGTGCCTTTAGTGAGACCACAATGTGTCCCTAGAAGTCTTCATCTAAATACTCGTGATTGCTCCTGCTAAATGAGGACAGGCAGATGAGCCAGGCTCCATTCGTGCCTGAGCACCGGCCCTTCTCGCAGGCATGCTGAGGACCTCTGTGCCTAAAACACTTCTTTTCCCTTTTAGAAGCTGCAGATGTTCAGCACCTGCAGAAAAGGAGATGTATTCTTTTTCTTTTTTTTTTCCCCCCAACCCTAAAAATGTGTTTTGTGTTGATGGATAAAAGGGTTGCTGGCATTTTAGAAAGCCTCTTTGCCTTTCCAGTGTCTCAACAATTCCTTTCTTCCTTTCCCATTTTAGATCTCAAAGGCTCTAGGAACCTGTGAAGCATTCAGGCACGGGCTTGAGCTCTGCACCTCATGGGCCTTGAAGGCAGGACAGGATGGTGACGTTCATCTAAGTCCCTTAATCTGACAACACCGACACCGGTCCTGGCACGTTGGTTTCCGTTTTCATCCGCCCAAACAATGACAATTGATGTGAGTTTGTTCTGTGCGTGCAGGGGTCAGTGCACACAGAGACACAGAAAGATCAGGTGGCTTTACATGTAATTTTAAAGCGTTTATATGACTGTAGCGCCGGCTTGATGACCCCAAAACCCCAAGGTCCCCTGATAGCGAACACCAAGCAGCGCTGAATTTCATCGATGTTATTGAGTGGTGGCCTCAAGAAATGACCTTTATAAGAGCAATTTTCAATTACTGATGTGCAGCCTCAATGAAGGGGGGTTCTGGGAGCCTCTTTTGAAGGGACTGGTGAAAAATGACGGAGAAGAACAAAGTTCCTATAGCTCATATAGCAACCTATACATCTGACTCCTCTACAGAGGTCTTCATCCCCACCTGGGCACACTTTGCAAGAGGCTGGACACCAAGGGACCACCCCAGCCCTTCCAGCCTCATTTCTCAGATAGAAATCAAGAGGTGTGGGGAGAGAAGCGATAATTTTCAGACTGCGTTTTTGCAAGCCCTGCATCCCCACCCCGTTCCTGCGAGCAGCGACAGAGGCGTGCTTGCTCCCGAAGCTGGAGCTGGCACTCCAACGCCGAGCCAACCCACCGGGCTCGTCGATGGCGTGCGTAGAGCCGGTTTATGGCAGATTGTTTTAAAAACAAGCTAACCTGTGAGGGTGACCTCAGTTCTGCACAGGGATACTCCAGGTAGGGCAAAAATAGCCCTACTCAGCTAAGAGCATCCTTCCCGATCGTTGGCAGGCACCTTTCCGAAACAGCCCAGCTGTCTGGGAGATGAGAAATGCCCTTTTCAGGGAGCAGCTTCACAGATGGCAGTGCTGTGGATCACAGGGAAGCAGGCTGTCATGCAAGCTGAAACGGCGTGGGCACACGCGCGTGCACGCACACGCGTGCGCACAGCCGGCCCTTCCCGGGAGCTGCGGTTCGCCTGGACGCTGGAGGCGAGCTGCTGGGAGTCGGAAGGGGAGGGGTATTTCAGGCTGGTGTGAGAAATGGGGCTTTGGGGAAGTTGGGGAGCCTTAATTCTGCGTGAAAGGATCTGGAGCGGGATGCAGTGGGTTTTTTGCAAGACTGAGCATGCGAGTGCCCTGTGTGCGCCGAGGGAGGAGGATGTGGGGACTGGGGGATAAATCCTTCCCCCTTAGCTTTCCCCTCCTCTTCCTCAGGGACTCCCTGCTCTCGCCGAGGTTTGAAATGCTTTGAGCTCCTTGACGGCAGGTGCAGGCAAGGTCACGGCGTCAGGCAGGAGGTTGGAACACAAACCATTGCACCTCCCAGTCCTCTCCTACACCTCCCTCCCCTGCTCCCGTTCGATGACCCCCCTCCCCGCCAGGCCACACGGACAAAACCCTGCTAGCATGGTGCAGTTCTTGCTAGAACAAATTGTTGCTGGCATTGTAGGTTATTTAAATCCACATATTATCTCTTCCTCTGTATTACATTAGCTTCCTCCCAAACCTTCACCATCTGTTCCACCCTCGGTTATGAATGTGAGAAAACTGAACATGCTGCTTCACAGCTACAGCACTTAAAAAGTATGATGTGCATCCTAATGGCTTTTCTGTGCGCCTTTCCATGCAGGCTGTGCCCCTTCGTTATTGCCCGGGATTCATTCGAAATAGCCATTAACGTTATGTTGCATTAGTGGCTATTTACCTCCGGCGTTGCAGCTCAAGCCCTCCTCCCCGGGCGGGAGGTTTACGTACGATGGCTCCGGCGTGCTGGCTGGGGTCTGTCTGCGAGGTGGGAGCCCCAACTTGGGCTGGGGGGTGGGGGGGAGATGCTGGGACTGCTTGTGCCAGCGATCTCCCCGAGGAGCGCCTGGCTCTCAGCGAGGAGAAATGACGGTTTCATTCCTCCTTTGGGACCCGCATCTCTCCCAGCTCCCTGCCACCGCGTTAGGTCACGTTACGAAAGGTGCTGGACCATCTGCGACTCCCACAGACTTCAACGGGGTTGATGTCCGTGCAATTACTGCTGCTGCTTTTCCCCTCTGAAAGCCTGTCAGGCTCCTAATGCTGCCTGTCATTTCTCTAGTGCTTCACAAGCATCTACGCTAGCAGGTAAGGACAGCCCGCTCTGGCCTCGGCGCCCGCTTGGTTGCTCAGCGGTGTGTGCTCAGGGCTGGCCGCGCTTTGTTTTGGGGTTTTTTTTTCTGGACTGGCAAGACACGTCCTATGGTGCAGTCCACCAGCAAACACACTGTGTTCAGCTCTTCTTAAATGCTGTGTGGGTGCTTTCGAGCCTGCGCCGAAGCCTGCAGGATGAATAGGAAGCCAGAAAGCTACAGGGCTCTGTGTGGGGGTGATTTATCCACAGCCGCGGCAGGGAAACCGTGGCAGATCTGTAGTTTAGTCCTTCCTGCATCCCGGCGGCTCACGGGCTGCAGATGTCACCGCTCCCTCCTCTCTCCCACCCGTTCGCTCTCATCCCTTGGCTGCAGGTGCCGACACCTTTGCTCTGCCGGCAGAGCGGCTGGAGGAGCGGGGGTGCTGTAGGTACGGCAGCGGTACCCCTACGTTACGGACCACGATGCCTCTAGCCCAAACTTTTGGCGTGATTGACAAATGTCATTTCGGTTTCATGATCCCTGTCTCCCAAACAACCAAGCATCATCTTCTGCTACCCTGACAGGGAGGTTTAGCTCCTTTCTTCTGCCAGAGCCTGGAATGTCACCACCTGTGAGTTACAGATTCCTCTTTCTCCTGCGGAGCTCTGGCCTGGGCTGTGGGACATCCAGCCGCACGGGACCCCTCCAGCCCTGCCCTGTGTTTGGCACCGACTCGACAAGGGGCAATTTGGAGCGGTGGTGGCTTCCCCGCTGCTCCTGTCAGACCCCCCTCAGCTCTCCTAGCAACGCCAAACCAACGGGGAGAACAAGTGAGGAAGCTGCTCTCAGTGGTAAGGTCAGGAACTATGAAAAAGCAGGGCTGGGACGGACCCGAAAAATCACACAGCTCAGCCTCCTCCCAGGGCAGGTTCAGCCCTGTCCAAGTTCTATCTGAGCTGCAGATGGCCAACCGGGTCTTAGACCACCCCCTCCCTCCAGCCACCACGGCCTCCCCGGGCGATTTACTCCAGCCCTCAACTCCCTAGTAATGGCTAATGGCTAACCACTGCCTCTGATGCTTGAATTTAAGCCCATTAATTCTGTTCATCGAGAATAGATTATTCCCTTCCACTTTGCAGCAGCTGTTTTATGTGTTTGAAGATCGCTCTGTCTCCTCTTCTCTAGCCTGAACACCTCCAGCTCTTCCCATCAGCCAGCTGTCAGTGCCCAACGTGTCCTTGTCTCTCCCGAAACAAGGCGCCCAGGACTGGACGTCTCTCACGGGCTTATCCCCCACGTCCCACGAGCTATGCTCCCGCTTAGAAAGCGTACTTGTGCTCTTCACAGTGGAGTGGTGGACTGTAATCTGCTACATCACCCTGGTCTGCAGAGCTCTAATAGCCCACTGCCCTTGCTGTACTTGCCCGTTCCTTTCCCTGCCTTCCTGAATTGCACCCTCTTGTCTGCAGTTTGCCGAGAGCCCCCACCGAGGTGCTTGTACCCCCTCCCCAGCCTAGCGGCATCCACCCACCAAAAACCACGAGCTGCGCTGCAGATCAGTAGAGGAAAACGCGAGCAGTGGTCGGCTCAGGAATGCAACCCCTTTGCAATGTCCCCTGCTCCACGACCGCGGTTCTCTCCTCCGCCTGGGTCAGGTCTCCAGTACAACGTGGTGACAAGGCCACTGCTTCGGCAGCGCCATCACACAGCGGCAGAGCGACGGAGAGCCGCTGCAGGTTGATGCAATGCCCAGCTACCAGGATTTAAGCACCGATGTTGCAAGAGGGTCCCGCCATGCTCTCGGGCCAGCGGGAAGTTCTGTTGCCATAATCTAACCACAAGGAAGGATCACCAACACCTTGCCCGCTCCTGCAGCTTTTCCACCAGGTGAATGCTCAAACCCCCAGCAATAATGTATTTTTATTGCTGGCCCCGGGGCTGGATTGCGAAACAAACTCAAACTTGCTGCTCACATCCTCCAGCGAAAAACCTGCTGTTCCCACCGAGACAGTCTGCAGAGAAAACCCCACACCAACTTCCAGCACATGCTCTTACGCAGGATGGGAGAAGGGAGGAGGGGGGATTCAAGGCACAAACCCACGGTAATTTGGGGTTCAGCTCAGTCGGCAGAGCGACCTCCCTTTCCGCTCCGCTGCTGTACCACAACAGCTCTGCACCAGATTTCTCGGCCAGATTTCAATGCACAATTTCGCCTACTTACCGTGCTGGATTTGAGCGCATCCCCATTGTCCTCTTCAGATTCTAGTGCAACAGGTAAAGATTTCTGTGGCGGGGAGAAGGTTAAGTCCCACCTTAGTAGCCGAGGTTCAGCTTTGTCCCCGAATCTCAGGTTTTCCAGTTTCTGCACCGTGGGCTCGGCAGAGGAAGCTGGCCTGAAATTCTCTTTGTTCTGGGACTTAGACCTCAGTCTCTGAACCCCGAAGCCCCGCTCTTCCCCGCGGTGGTCGTCAGCCATGCTCCGGCAGGGTCCCCCTTTGCTATAGTGTCTTTTTTGGGTGTGAATCTCTTGCATATAAGAATCCATCCTCATGAGGGGCTTCATCTCCATCTCGTAATTGCTCATCTTCTCCTCGTCTAGCTCAAGCAGTTTGGAGCTCCCTGAGCTGTGGTTGTGGGACCTGTGGTGGGAAGTCCATGAAACCGTGGCTGGGGAATCTGTCCACCTCTCTCTTTGCTTGTGGTTGGAGGCCGAATGTTTGTGTCCTCCACTCCGACCTCTGTAGTCTTCAGGGACGGAGGCTGACCCCAGCTGACCGCTGCGCAGCGTCCCGCTTCTCATGCCGCGAGTCCCGCCGACCTTCTCTTCGCTCCAGCTGTTGGGTCGCAAATAATCCCCGCCGCGTCCCTCCAGCAACATCTGGATCTCCCCACCCCTCTCTTCGTCCACCGAGACCTGCCTGGAGAAGTGAGCGCTCTTGTTCCTGCAAGAAGGACCCAGGGGCGGCGTGGAGGAGGGACTGGCAGGGAAGCTCTGCAGCGGGCTGTCATCGGGAGTCAGGTCGGACGGCGTGGTCCCTTTGCGGTACAACTCGGGGCTCTCTTGTTGGAGAGGCGTCCCGGTGGAGAGGACCTCAATGTCATCGCTCGAGTTCTGGCGCTTCGGTCTCTGGCATTCGAGCCCTTTTTGTGTAGTTGTTAAAAGAGAGAAGGAGAGAGAAATGCAACAGGATTATTTCTATTCTGTGGGCACCCACCAGGTTTTTCATGTCAAAGAATAGGGCTGAGAGTGTTGGACGGCAGGGGAACCGCGGGGCAAGATCAGGACAGCAGCGGCGTAGCTCAATGAACAGCTTCTGCTACGAAGCCAAGGGAAAAGGGGTCACGGGTTTTACACCAAACCCGCGATCACCCCCGGCATCGGCAGAGCAGCGCGGTGCGAGCGGCTGCAGCCCGGCACGGGAGGTGGCTCGGGGAAATGATTTGGCATCGGCTGCTGGTGTTGCCAAGACAGAGCTATTCTGCACTAGGGTTGCGTTTCTCCACTGCCGTAAACCCAAAAATAACAGCCCACGTTGCTCCACGGCACCATTCCTGCACCGTGCACGCAGTCACTCTAACCCCACAAAGCGGGTTATGTCCGTGTCCATTGATGTCTTTGGGGGGCTCCGTCTGACCATCTTTTTCCATCAGTCTGCCAGCATGAGAGAGGAAATTCTGAGATGGAGCCAGGGGCAGCCCGCGGCTCCCCCCATGCCCCGTGCTCACGTCTGCCGGGTGCTGCTGGGATCACCCCGTGCCCGGCTCACTGCCGACAGCCTTCACACCTCTCCCTGGACGGGAAACACATCGGCTTTGCAGAGGTACAGGAGGGGATTCTCACCTCAGAGTTCTCCGAGGGAGATGGTTTCATCTGGGCAGATGCATAAGCCTCTCATTAAGAAAAATCTATATAACGAAGAGCTTTCCTGCCCCGTACAGACCAGGAGGGCATGGACATTTCCCCACTCAGCCCACCTTGCTGGACGTTATGGAGGTGCCTCACACGTTTAAGGCAGGAGCAAGGCAGCGTGGTCAGGGCGAGATGAGTACAATATACACCGTCATCTTATCTTTACCGCGCTGAACCCCGCGCACACCCCAGACGGCGTCTCCCTGGGGACAGGGACTTGGGGACGGGGATTTGAGTGTCTTCTGCTGGAGGTGACCAGCTGGCAAGAAACATGTTGCTTCTCCCGACAATTAGAAAAAAACTTGCAACTTATTAATCACTGATGAAACACCAAATTATTTCAAGGGGGTGCAAGCTAATAGTGGTTAATTCTCATTTTACCCTCTCAAGGCATAGTTGCTCCCAGCTAAAGCCATGCTAAGTTACGTGAATAATTTGATAAATATATTAACTGCCTAATGCCCCTGAAATGCATCTAATTGCAATTGCTATGGCTAGACAAGAAATGAGTCTCAAAAAGGAAGAACTCAATTTCTTACCATGGTTTAAAAATAAATGCTCTGAAGCGCCTGTTCTAATCACTTCTGCTGAGTAATTTTCTCTATCGCATCTTCTTGGGGAGCTGCTGCTGCTGCCGGGATGTGCCTTTGCCCGCAGCCGTCCCCGCGTCCCACCACGCCGTGGTCCGGATACACGCAGGGGATGCCAGGAGCGTGGGGATGGATGTCCCCATCGAAGGTAAACAGTAGCAAGGCTGCTCGGAAATTTCCTACAGAAGCAATTTCTCAATGGGAAATTTGTCTTCTAAGGAGTGTCAATTTTTTTTGTATTATTTGCCACAGAAAATTCTGTTTGTGTTTTGGGACAATAATCAGATAGTTCAGTTTTTGTTCGTTCCCTGTGTCTCTGTTTGTCTGTGGGAGACTGAACCTCCCGGGATTTATCTGGGGCCCTTGAGCAATCCTCGTACTGGTGAGAAATTGCGGTGAAGGAGGGACGTGGAGTTCACCCCCTCCATTTTCATGCAGAGTAACTGTCTCTGGGGAACAATACAGACTGATTTTTGGGGGTGTTGTTGAGATGCTCCCATTCCAGCCACCTTCCCATTTCACCTCAGGCTGGAGGTGCAGGCACTTGAAAGCTTCCCACCAGCTCCGGTGACTCCAGAGCCGATCTCCAATGGCACAACCAGCCACAGCCTCGCTACACTCGCTGCTCCTGCACCTTCACTCCATCCCCAGTCTTCCCTGGCCCCCCCGAGCCCCATGGCGATGGGGGTGAGAAAGCCCAATGATGCTCCAGCATCCTCATCCCAGAGACCCACACCAGGGACCACGTCATTAAGCACCCTCTCATCCCAAATCTTTCCCACCCGGACCTGTGACAAGCTGAGCTAATTCCGCCTCTCCATGGGTTAATCCCCTGAGTTTTGCAGCCCCTGGCTGGGGCGAGCAGGGGCTGGTGATGCTGGAGCACGGCTGCCCCTCCAGTCCCGGCGCCCTGCGAGGATGCAGGCATTTCCCTGCGGAGGAACTCGACAGATGCACGGTGCTGTCTTGCCGGCTTTCGACACCCGAGGATGTGCAACAATTATTCTGAGCTAAAATTAGTGGCGGAGCACGTGATGTTCCTGGAAGAACGGTTGTGAGAGCGCGAAGGAGGATGCGGAGCACCAAATCTGGATTTCCAGCAGGATTGAAGCAGCCGTGCCAGGCCACGGAGTCTTCAAAGCCAAACGCACGTCCCTGGGTGCTGTGGTGACCCTGAGGACCCACGTACGGGATTTAGGAGCGTTGTCGAGCTCCTGCCTCTGCCACTAACGTGCTGCCATCACCTTGGGGGAGCCACTTCACCAGCACCACCCAGCCCATCCACTGGCCCCGCTGGCAGCCACAGCCAGGGGCGTCTGGCAGAGCCAGGAACCGGCGAGGCACAACCGCAGCGAGAGTGATGGGGACACGGAAAATCCCGCTGGCAGACAGGGATGGAAAAACCACAAGGGAGAGGGTGATGCAGGGTACCGGTGCCTGCCGGTCCAGAGTCTGCGTCTGTTCAGACAGGGGCTGCGCTGCAGGGATGCTCTGGGCCAGGATGCCTGCGGGGCTGCGGCTGAGGTGGGCATGAACCCCCCCGTGATGCTGTGAAGGTGGGTGGCAACACAGCACCCACAAGACTGTGCAAGGGGGGCACATCCAGCACCCATGGTGCTGTGCAAAGCAGGTGGCATATAGCACCCACATCACTGTGCAAGCCGGGCACATCCAGCGCCCACGACACTGTGCCAAGAGGGCACATCCAGCACCCGTGGTGCTGTGCAAAGCAGGTGGCATATAGCACCCACATCACTGTGCAGGGCTGGGGGGGGCACATCCAGCACCCATGATGCTGTGCAAGGGAGTCACATCCAGCGCCACAACGCTGTGCAACAGAGGTGGCAAGACGCTCTGCAAGACGGGCCCGTGCAGCCCCTGCAACGCCGTGCGGTGTGGCAGCAGCTCGCCCCGTCCCTGCTGCCGGCCCCCCCAGCCAGCTGCCCCCCCCCCAACCCCCCAGCGCCATTTGCAGCCTGGGGTTACGGGGTCTGTGGGGTGGCGCGGCCGCTCGCCGCTATTATCTGCCTGACTTGATCCGCGGTTGCTCCCAGGTTTCCCGACACGTCTTGGATGGTGTGTTTGTTTTTTAATGTGCTCTAAGTGGAAACTCCTTCCCCTCCCCGCCCTTCACCCACACACAACCCACCCAGACGTGAGCACCAGAAACACAAGCCCCAGCATAAGTCAAGCACCATGTCCCCGGCTAGAAGCTAGTAAAAAATGTATTACCTAAAAATATATTTTCGAGAGGTGATTTAAAACAGCAAAGTCTCTTGGCAAGAGGAAATGGAGATGAGGAATATCTCAGGGCTGAAGAAGCCCCTGGGACCGCGCAGCCCTGTGAAAAAAGCTCAGATCTCCGACATACAAATTGGATCTCTGCAGGAGGAGAAATGCCGAGGGGTGTTTTAACAGGGCTGCGCCTTCTTCCAGCCAGCAGAGAGCTGTGCGGTGCTCGGCTGCGAGGGGCTCTGCATGTTCCGCGCCCCGAAATGCCCATCCGCACCTGGCCGTGCCTGGGGTGGGGGTTTGCCGTGCACAGCACCCCAGCTCAGGCTGGTTCACGGCTGGAGCCAGACCTCCAACCCCGTCTGGCTCGTCACTGCCGAGCCGTGGGATGCCCCCAGCCACCCCCGCAGACTCTGCGCTGCGGTTAAGTGAGGACTCATGCATGGGCCAGCTGGTCCAAAAGATGCAACGATTCCTTCTCCCTGGCCTCGAGCAACGGCACCGCCGACATGAGTCACCCGCACCAGCCCCTGGAGCAATTAAGCCGAATGAGTAATCTTCAGTTAGAGAGCTGGAAGGGGGAGAAAATAATGATAGATGCCTCCTAATGAGGGTTCGGTGCAGGAAAACTTTTGAATAAAACCATTCATATATATTAATTGCTATGTTAATTGTTGCTGTGGGGACTCGGAGCTTTCCACTCCCACTCGCAGCAGCCCCTCTTGCTCTGCAGCCTTCGTGGGGTGAATCCTCCCCATGCACCCGCCGGCTGCAGACCCCTGCCCGACCGCAGCTTCGCTTCAGCTTCCTCCTCCCCGAGCCTTTGCTGAGCCCGAGGCGCCTGGCAATGAGCAAAAATTTGGACAAACCGGCAAGAAATACCAAAGACTCTGAAGGGATGGAAGAGCCACCGGGAATATCTCAAATGCACGTTCCCTGACACCTTTGCACGCACATGTGACTGACTTGCACGCCCAAGTGAAGGGTTAGGTACAAAAGCAATCATGAACCATAAAAGCCACGGGGGGTAAAATCAGTGACTGCCTCTGGGATCGTTTGTGTTTGCGTTTTGCTTTCGGAGAGTTTGTTGGGTATTCTCTATGCAACCATCGAGGACTACGTATTAAAAAATTGGGGGTGTTTTGGTGCAAAAAGAGGAGATCCCTGTAACAACAAGACTGCACAGAGTAGAAGTGCTGAATATTGAAAGCCTTGTGCTAAAACCCCCAACAGCCGGTGTTACGGGGCGGTTTCCCAGCCGGAGGGTCCCGGTGAGGACCGGGAGCTGCGGGCACAGACCGAGCCTCCGAGCAGGGCTCTTTTTTGGGGGTTTTGGGTCTCTGCGGGGCTGAGAGGGGCAGAGAGCGGCACGGGGCAAAAGCCGCGTCCGCGGGGCCGGCCGGCGCGGCTGCACGCACTGACCGTTTTCCCTGTGCTGGAAGGAAGGCGAAAACTCTTTGGCAGTGATCCTGGCGATCCGCGCTTCCTCCTGAGCTTTCTGCGCCGCCGTCACAGCCGCCTCCGCCTTGGCCCTGGAGTGAGACGTCCTGCAAGGCAACCGGAGAGATAAGGACCACGTTAGGCAGCTTCCCTCTGCAGACCCAGGCATGGAGAAACCCCAACTGTCCCCCCAAAAAACCCCCTTTGCTCTGAACCCCCCTTTGGCTGCAATGGAGGAGCCACCGCCGGGACCTGGGACTCGTTGGGGAATAGGTGATGTTACATTGATAAAACATTCAGGAACTGCTTCTCAGTCTGCAAAATTGCTCAGGCAATTAGGAAATAGGAACAGGCTGCTTTGTTCCCCTGGGGATGCGTCACCCCAAAGCAGTGGTCCCCTCCATCACACGTCCCTCCACGGGGGACCCCAGCCTGGCAGATGACTGCAGAAACCTCTGCGTGCATCTCCTGCCAGCCTCCGGGGCTGAAGGCCTGAATTTAAAGCCAGCATTGCTTTTTTTTTTTTTTTTTTTTTTTTTAACCAAAACCATTTGCTTTTGGGTGAAAAAAACGAAGATTTCCACCCCCGTCACCACACGTCTTGCGTAAAACGCTGGATGTAAATACAAGCGCGCTTTGTCACCAAGAGGAGATGCAGGAGCGGGGGCTTGCCATCGGTACCGCCCTTAACACACCTTTATTGGGGCAGGTTTTTTCGCTCTGGGTGAGTGGCTGTCCCCTGCACTCACGCGTTACCGGCGATTCCCCAGATACTCGTGTCTGAGGTATTTCATGCCATCCCTCAGGATTCACACCTTTATACAGCCCCTCCGTGCGAGCATCCTTCTGAGGCTGCTTTGCCCCTTCCCCTTAGCTGAGTTATCGAGGCACTTCAAAAAAAATGCCTGTTCCTACTCACGCTGGTGCAGGCAGCATTATAAATAGCTCAGCTGATTTCTTTTCCCTCCAAAATCAGGCCCTCCATCTCCTTTAATCATTTTTTTTTTTTTTTTTTCTGCCGCTCTCTGAATTCCCTCTAATTTTTCGACATCTGCTTGGAGAGGAGTGCCATTTCTGACAGGCTCCTATAAATGGAAAATAGGGCTAGTAATGTGCCTGGCGTTGCATCGTGCAGCACAAACTGGGGATATGAAAGCGTGTGTGCGTGCGTCTGCGTGCCGTCACCTCTTTGAGCCCGGGCGAGACGCCTGGTCCCTGCTCCCAGAGCCAACCTGTCACTTGTTTTCAAGTGCTGACAAGTTGTCTTTGCTCTAATAAGTGCTTTATTTATATAAATTGGCTGCTTTGAAGTAGCCGAGGGAGCGGATACGACCTGTTCTCCTGGAGCTATCGAAGGTGGTGGAGGGGATGCGGTGATGCTGTTGCAGGTCCTGCAGGTCCCCCACGAGCGATGCAACCAAAAATTGGTTTTAAATGGGTTTTTTTACCCCCTCTGGGTCCAGTGCTCGCTCTGCTCAACACTCACGCAGGGCTGGAGGAGTGGACAAGCATGTTCCAACCCCGTGCCCTGGCAGATATCCCAGTTCAGCTCTTTTAGGAGGATCAGGGATGCTCCGAGCAGGAGCTGCAGCAAACTGCCGGGAGAAGAGGCACAAACTGCTCCTGGTTTTGGCAGAGACGTGGTCAGTGGGAAAGGCTGGGGCATCAGACCTGCCGCTTAAACCACCCCAGTGCCAAGGACGGTGCTACCTGAGGCTTAAAATTAAGATGCTGACCCTCTGAGGTTGTTAAAACGGCTGGCATCTTCCACGGGAGCTTCTCAGTGGTCTGGATGTCGACTCCCGAAGATCCTCCATCCATCTATCCCTTTGCCGTCTCCTCGGACTGGAAGCTGTTCAGGGAAGGGACTGTCCCTCCCGTACTGCAGCACATTTATAGAGCAGGCTGCCAGTCTCTGCTGGCCTGATACAAAGGATTAATAATGTCTGATAGTGTCTGGACCAAACTCAGCAGGCAGGATTACACGCTGCCTCCCTAAACTCCTCCCTGGAGATGCAACTGGAGGCAGTTATCCGTCACTTCTTGCCAGGGAAGGAGGCTGGAGATGCTGAAAAGCAGCATCTTGTCCTGGGGACACAAGAAGGTGTCTGCAGAGCGGGAGGGTACGCTGGAAGAGCATACGTGGAACCACCACCCGAGCCACGCTTCCCATTTCAGCATTCATCACCCCCCCTTTTTTCACCAAAATGGGTCAAAATCGCCATCCCTGGGGGATGGATGGATGGATGGATGGATGGATGGATGGATGGATGGATTTCCATCCCTGGAAAACTCGCTCCAGCGACTTCTGGACTAGTCCATTCCTGTGGACTCCAGGATCAGCCCAGGAAGAGCAGCACCTAGGGGCTGTAGCCCAGAAAGAGTTAAAAATCAATCACATTAATTAAGCCATCTCCGATCTAAAAGATACTCAATACCCACAAAGCGGATATAACGTCGAGCGCTGCGCAGAGGCGCAGGCAGGCTTAATTGTTTGTAATGCTCTCTAAGATGCTTGGAGGAGAGGCGCCGTCAGAGTGAAAAGCAGAATTATGATGATCTATACGTCGCATAATAAAATACATAAGTATTCCCAAATAAATGCAAGTAATCCAGTTAGTGTTCGCATGACTTTGTCACATACTAAATTTAACAGCTGTCTCCTTTATACATGCCTGCTGCTCGTAGCGTGCGCTAAATCTTAATTCCCCAGTTAATTGCTTGAGTTTATTTCCTTGTAAAGCAGGCCTTTCTCCGCGACACATGGCTGGGCCCCGATCAAATCACTCTTCTCCTCCTGCCGAAAGCGCTGCCATAAATCTTTCCCGGACAGAGGCATCATCCTGGAAACCACAGTCAGAATAAGGCTGGATCCTTCCCTATGGATTCATCACAGCTGGAGGGGGAGGCTGGGGATGCTCAGGGGTGGGAGGAATTAAATAGGTCCTCTTGCATCACTCCTTCGTTACCATCCCGTAACGAGCCCACCGGACAAAAGCTGTTGTTTGCAAGAGCACAGTGTCCCTCTCGTCTTATCGGAGCTGATTAAAAGTTGCACATCTGCTGGACTGGGTTTCTTCTGCCATCGATGGACGAGTAGGGGAGAAGAAGCGACACATCCTGGGGTGACGGAGACGGCCGGGACGTCTCTGAACATCAGCACACGCAGGCGCAGAGGGACTTTTGAGGATAGTTACAACCTCTAAATCACATTTTGGTGCACTTCACCGTCCAAGCTGAACTGGGGGAGGGTGTTTGGGCAAGGGTGGGGCTGGGAAGAGTCAGAGGGGTGATGGTGGGGGGTGGTTTATAGCTCTTGAGACCCACGGGCCCGCTTTGGGTCAGGGCAGGGAGTCCATGCTGGGACTGGCTTGGGATATTTTATTTATTAATTTTTTGCCAAGCTGACTCACTCTTCTCGGAGGATGACCGGGCAAGTGGTCAAATTGGCAAGAAGAGCTGGCAGGAGGCAGGGAAAAATCGCAACCAAACAGATTTCTGTAAATCTTTGCAGATCTCTTGTGATTTGGCGAGAACTGAGAAGGGATAATGCCTGCGAGTGGTTCGTAATGCCAAGTTTATCAGCACCGGCTAATCTATAAGAAGCTGGAATAAACTGATTTGCAGGGAAGAACTTGGCTTTTTAGGAACACCAACAGCGACTCCGGGATGGTTTTGCGTGAGCGAGGAGCCGACACGAGGGCTTCTGCTGCAAATCTGGTGCTCGGGGACAGTTTAGCCAAAAAAGGGTGAGCTGTCAGGAAAATCAGTGGCACCTGAGGGTTTCATGAAGAAATGAAGCAAAATTAAAACCAGGCAAGGCTTGAGTTTAGGTTAATGGACCATTTTGGCAGCAGAACAAGTGGAACAAACTGCTTAAAAATTAGGCTTGAAATTAGAGCGAGTTTACAGACCACCAGAAACATTTCTGAATGGAGATGGGGCTGTTCAGGAGTCGTAAGCGCGATGCCCATAATTGCACGGATGGCACCCGGTGTCACAAGAAACCTGTTTCATTTCTGAATCCTTCACCTCCATCGGACTTTCTTTGAGCGCAGTATTAGTGTAAAGGGCGAGCTGGAACCAGATGAGGGTCTCACCATCCTTGTTCCTTTTTTTCTTGCATTCCTGTATGAAAACCAGGCTCTTCTTCAATAAAAAAATAGGTAGCAGACACTTTGAGCAACAGTATGTCTGGGGCCAAAGGAAGCTATGTGCTGGATGCAGGGGGAAATCTGCATTATTCATGGTTTAAATGCAGAAAAGCATGATATGGGCAAGATTTCTGGAAAAGAAGGTCCATTTTCCAAAATTCACATTGCAGCTCTTGCTGGGGGTTTTCCATTCTTTTTGCAAGCAAACTCCTTGCTTCTCCGATGTCCCCGTGAACAAAAAGCTCGGCTGGGGGACCCCTTGCTCAGCGGGATGTAGGCTTGACAGAGAAATACAAAAATGCTGCTTTATTGTTGGGGTTTGTTGGGATCCCACCGCAGGGATGGAGATCCCCAGCCCTCCCTCATCCCATGCCGAGAGCTGACGGAAACCTCTCCTGAGCTCTCCAAATAGTCCCAACTCCTTCACAGGAGCACCTAGGAGATTATAACAAGCCCTAAACCCTTGGCTCAGTACCGAGCTGATTTCAACAGGACTATTAGAGTTTAATCATTTCTACCTTTTTTTGTGTATCTACAAATCAACCCTCTTGCGAGGGAGCTCAAAAAATCAAGCTGCTGGTAACTCTACAGGGGTTTGCTGTCTTCTCCCCCTTGTTTTGCATTTGCTTAGCTCGGATGGAGGGGCTGGAGTGATGGACAGACTGATCTAACTGTCCAGAGCTTAGAAATGAAGTAAGAAAGCTGAGATCAAAAAGAAAATTATTAAAACTATTATTAAAGCCTTCTTCCGTGCAGCTTTTAAAACTCCTCCTACCGTAAAAAAGGAGAAAACCCCGCAGTCCATATTTTCATGGAAAATACGCAAACTCGCCACGTGCTGTCTTTGCTGAAGACTTCACTTGAGCAGATGAGTGTTGATGGCTTGGAGGCACTCACAAGCGGCGAGGATGGAGTTAACCAGCCAGTGAGCTCATCCTGGGACATAATGAACAGCCTCAAGTTTTCCTAAGGGGCCAGGCTGGCTCCATTGGATTCACTTTGTCTCTCAGGTCAATATGTAATCAGGCAGCTTTTTTGGTTTTTTTTTTAAATGCATCTTTATCTTCCTATAGGAGGAATGTTTTCTCCCTCCATTACAGAGGTTCGTATATTTTTCAAATGGCAAAATTCAATTAAAACATACACTAGCTGCAAGAAAATACTTCAGGAAAAATTCAGAGAGAGCATTTTCAGGGCGTTTCAGACTCGGTGCTTTGCTCTCCCCTCCAACCCCAGCTCTGTTTTGCACTTGAAGAGCAGCCGGGCTGGCTCACAGATGCAGAGGGAATCATTGGGATGCGCTTTGTCCTGGGAGGGGATGGCTGGACGAGGCGAGGAAAATTTGCTTTTCAGTCCAACCACCCCATGTGCAAACACGAGGCTTGCATGAGCGCGAGTCCCTCAACTGTCTTGACCCACCAGGGGTTATTTAACACTCCCACTGGCACAGCGGAGAGCAGGATCCAGCCCTAATTGCATCAAGCCAAGACACGCTAAGAAACACAAAGCAAAAGTCCCCGAGTGATCGATGACGGTAACTGAACCCCAGAGCCGAAGGGAGAGGGGCGAGCGCTGATGCAACCCTCTCCCAAGGCTATCCGAGCGCAGCGAAGAAGAGGCGTTTCCAGCTCCCGACTGTGCCGGCGTGGGATCGATAGCTGCAACCAGCACCGGGGAGGGATGAGAGGTGGAAAGAGGCTCTGCCTGCTCGGGGCAGGATCTCAAACCCCGCCTGCAAGGAGGGGAGGCTTGGCTGGTCTTCGTGCTCTCCTAGATGGGACAAATTGGGACTGAATTATTAATAGCCGCTGCAGACTGTCTGGCTTCTACCTCTGCAGGAGCATCTCTGATTTAGGGCAGAGCTGGGGAGAGCTGCAGCGCCTGTCCTGCCTCCCTTTGCCCCCCAACGTGGGCTTTGGCTCGGCAGCCTTCATCGGGCACAGCATCCCGCATCCAGCACCTCTCCGGCCCCAAAAGACCGGTGCAATAACCTGATCGCAAGGGCCGGGGTAGGCGTGACCCAGGGCCAGGCTCTGTCTAGACATTTCCTTCAGGGAATGGGGAGATGGCAGCAATTAACAACCTGTTTGTTATTTTCCCTATCTGGCATTTATTGCCCCGATAAAACCCACTCTTAATTCCAGCTTGACTCTTTTCACAGCTCTCCTGGCTTGGTTGTTATTGCACTAGGCTTGCCTTGAGTGATTTGTGAAGGCAGTAATACAGTGCCGGTACTCAGGGGGTGGAATATTAGACACACCAATTAGCTATCTGTGCATAAATTCCCATTTACCTGCTTATCGCAAGCATATTTGCCTTGCCCGCTTCCTCCGTCTGCTTTTTCCTCCACCCTCTCCTCCCCCCCATCGCTGGAATTCTTAATCAAGAGAAAAAAGCAGCTAATGTGACCTCTGACATGATGTAATGCAGCCAAAAACGTCTGCTCTGGCTCTTTGCAGCCAGACAGAAAGCAGGTGCTGTGCATAGCAAAGAGAAAGCCTGGCTTCCCCGCGCCCGCTGCCAGACTTCCCGGCTCTGGATGGAGATTTTGGGGTGGGAGGATGGAGCATCCCTGCCCGAGCTCCGTGTGCTGGTGGGGAGCAATGAGCACCGGGCAGAGGAGCGGGAAACCTCCCATCGGCGAGACAGCGAGAGGGAAGGGTTGGAGGTGGCTGGGATGGCACGGAGCAGAGGGAATGGTTATTGCAGGCTCTGAAAAAATTGCTCTGAAAGTCACATTTCAAGAGAAAAGTTATGAATTAAAAAAAAATAATTAAATAGTCGAACCCTTTAATCTTGAAAAATATACCTTGAGGTATGTGTTTGTTATTGCCCAAGAAAGCGAAATATAGAGAAGCATGGAAAATGTTGTGGTCAAAAGCCCAAATCTGAGGTTCCCTGCAGCTTTACACTGGGAAATGTAATGTTATGGGGGGGAAACCATTCCCAAGCCAGCTGGGAGACCTCGCAGAGAGCCGGTGCCCATGTCCCAGCTGGGGCACAGCACATGCGGGGTCTCCAAAATTCATGGAAACAGGGATGGAGCCAGTTCCCGTTTAGCTCATTGCTCCAGGCACCTGTGCCAGACTCTTCTCTACCTTTATATTTTTGGAGCTTACAAATGGGGAGCAAATACACCAAGGCATCACTTGCCTTCCAAGTAAGGGAAAAAATATCTCAGGCCGTGTCCTTCTGTCCTGTGCCTTGCCTTTAAGGAGATAAAATGAGTTTTGCTGGAGAACTGAATTCACAACATGTAATGGTACAAAGTCACCATGACTTGGGGGACAGGGATGGGCCACAATCAAATGTAATGTCCCCAAAATCCTGGGAAAAACATGGCCCAAACGGCAGCCCACAGCAGGCAGTAAGGTGCATCGTGACCATCTTCGTTTCTCCCATCCCTGTGCATCCTTGGGACCCTGAGCTGCATCCTTCCCGGTGGAGAAGGATGAGAGTGGCCGAAGGACCGTAACACCACGATCCTCTCCAGCTTGCCTTATTGCCATCATCCCAAATTGGTCACGGGGTTCCTTGGATCTCTTTATTTTATCCCTGTCATTGCTAACAAAAAAATGCCAGGCCTGGCACAAGCAAATCAAACTTCAAAGGGCTGGGCCAGGTGGAGCTGGTACCCAAAGGCACATCTGCCACCGCTAGCCAGGAGGCTGCCAGCATCTCTCTCCAGCCAAGGGACACGCAGAATAAGCAGAGCCAAGCAGACCCCTGTATTTCCCTCCCAGTGGGTTTCCTTCCTTTTAATATTTTGCCCCTTCGGCAAGGGCAAAGCCGATGGGTATTTCGCGCCAGAGACGATGCGCGAGCTGCCCTGAGATGTTATTTACAGCTCACAAGATAATTAACATCTGGAGAGGGAGTCTCGCCTCCTGCCATCTGTCACTTGTAATGAAGCTATGGAGGATGCAGGTGAGCGAGGCGGCCAGGCAGTACCTGCCCGTCCCGGTGCTTCGGTGCTTGCCAGCCCAGACCCGCGCGCAGGAGCCTGGCTTTGCCTTGGGAAAAGGACAGCTTTGATGCCATCGTCCCCACTGCTGTCCCAGCCTGACCGACCAAAGGAGACGGGTTTGGGCTTGCTCTGGACCCGACGCTTTGCTGGTTCCGTGGAAAGGGCTCAATCACGGAGCGATGGGCAGCGGTGGGGCAGGGAGCTGCCCCCGGGACGCAGCCGACCTTGGGACAGTCCCCTCTCCCAAATCAGACATGGAGGCAGCAAGAACGAACTCTGGCTCCGGGGATGGAATTTCCCCTTTTCTTATAAATTGGGGAAAGCATGACATAATTGCAGCAATGCTGGGAATGTCGTTATATTCTGGAAAGTGATGGGTGGTGGTGCCAAGCTTGCAGGAACCCGCTCGGAGCAGGGTTTGGGAAGAGTTAGCTTCAAGGAAGGGAAAGGAGTGAGCAGGGGGGATGCTGCCTGCTTTCCAGCTGTCCTGCTCTGGATGGGGCAGGTTTCCATGATTTTACTGGATAATTGTCATGTACATAATGGAAAATGTACATAATGGCCATGTACATAATGGAAATGGGAAACACGGACGTGCCCCTCGTCACCCCCTGCTCTCGCAGGGTGCCGGCAGACAGCCCTCCATGCGCACATCCCGAAGGCACATCCACGCCACAAATGCTCCTCTAACCCTGTGCAAAAATAGCTCATTACAAACGAGCCTGCCACTTTCAGGCAGGAGGCAAAACAGGTTGGAAGAAATCAGTTACAACCCTTGGAAAAGAAAAAAAAGAATAAAAGAAGAAAAAGCCCAAGAAAAAGCAAGCGAAGGCACAAAAATCTCCAAGGAACCTGGGCAGCGCTGGATCATCCGCACACTGCAGATCTATACTGTCTGTATTAAATGCAAAAACAGAACAGCAGAAAAGCCCTACATCAATGCCGCATTCGGGTGGAGATTTTTAAATGCACAACAGGCCAAGTTACAGCTCCCCGAGCAGCCATAACTCAGCCTGCTTGGACACGTGTAGCGTTGAGTTTGGCTGTACATGCTGCTGACTGTAATGACTTCAGGCTGGATCCTGCATTCCGGTTGCATCGCCCTGTCTCCGGGCAAGGCTGGCTCCAAAGCCGGCACCACCAAAACCCTTGCGAGCTCATTCCTGCTCGTTGTGCCGGGAAAATGCCAGGTTTTTGATGGGAGGTTTGACCATGGTGGGTCTGGGTAGGTGGCTTGGTGTAACTTTACCCGTCCGCCTGGATTTATGGAGACGGGGAGGGTAGGGATGTGGTTTGGACATGATCGCCCTCAGTCCAGCCACAAATTTGGAACAACCTTTGTGGGATGGATGAAGTCTGTTAGAAAAAGCCTGGCTTGGTGTGACCTGCAGGATACCAGGTGCCTCCTCCTGCCATGACCTTCCCCAGGCTGCAGGTCAAAAGATGGAGGATTTGGTGGACCACCAGCATCCCACCCTGGCCTCCATCACCAGAAGGCTCCCCAGAACAGCCCGTTCCTCCCTGTTTTTCACACTGACCTCATCGGTCGGCTGATGCCACGTACGGGATGAAGAGTACGGTGGAAACCTCAATGTCAAAGGTGCAAAATGCAGCACAGAGAGAGAAACTCACCCAGGCCATGGGCGAAGGGAGCCGAGGGAGCCTCTGGTCTGCTTCCAGGGAAGCCCCTAGATCCCTTCCAGGAGCCATTGGTACAGCCCGACCCTTTGGGAAGTGTCAGGGGCCCTTCCCTACAGCCACGGGAAAAGTGCTCAGACTAAGACAATTTGGGGACTTCAAGCAAAAAAACTCCAGGTGAAGGAGGTGATGACAAGCGAGCAAAGCAGATCTGTTGATTTATTTTCAGTTTCATTTTGCTGCCTAAAAAAGAACGATTCAAACCAAATTCTGAAGCAAACACAACAGAACCTCAAGGAAAAGTCTTTTTTTCCTTTCCTGACCCTTCACCTCGTTTGGGTTTTTGGCTGAAACTCTCTGGAAGTTTCACAAGTTTTGGTCACCTCAAGCAAAACAGACGTTTGGCAAATGAACTTTCCAGGCGATTTTTTTTTCTGCTGTTGGAGCCACAAAAGTCTGAAAGAGGCAGCGTAGCGTTGAGCTCACGGTTCTCCTTTCCCCTGGTGATGTGCTGATGGACAGGGACGATCCATGGCATACCTCTGGCCATGCACCATTTTAACCAGCCAACACCCCATGGCAAAACCCGACCCAGTTCAGAGCAAACTGCAAAAAAAAAAAACCCCAAACTCATCCAGAGTCAACAACAAACTCGTTTAACTGAACTTAATATTTTAGTTCCAGCACAGTCTGGACTCAGGCCAAGACATGGAGCTGAAATGGCCTCAGGAACACTGACGGATGCTCTCCAGCTGTCGGAGGAGAGGTGGTTGATATCCAGCCTCACCCTTCGGGACTTCTCCACCACCTCCAGCCCCGTGGGTTAGAAGAGAGGACTCTTTTCTGGGTGATGTGACAGGGTTCTAAGGGATAGGGTAAAACCGTCCGGTCCTCTGAGCGATGGAAAAACGTATTTCTACCACCAGGGTCCTAAGAGATGCTTGGCAAACAAATACATCCATGTCTTGCTCCGCACAGCTGGGAGGAGGCCGATTCCCCACCCCGAGGAAGATGCTGGAGGTGGGCACCGCTCCGTGCACTTCTTGCCACATTCAGCCTCGCCAGGACGGACCTAGCGATAATGGGGAGGGTGCTCTCTGCTCTAAGAGACAACTGGCCCCGAAGCAGCTGGTTGGAGAGAACCACGTGCGGGACATGGCAGCATGGTCTCCATCCCCCACTGCCACATCCAGCTCCCACGTCTGCACACCAGCAACCCCCAGGAACGACGAGAAAATGCCAACCCAGAGTAAAAATGCTCCCCAAGGAAAGCGTGCCACAGACAGCACCCCCTTAACCCTGTTGCTTAACGCCACCCTGGAAGGTGCCAAGTAGGGACGAGGACCTTGCTTGGCTGTGCCCCAAACCCAGGGTCCCTCCACCCCCCCCGGTGCAGATGAGCCCGGCGCAGAGTTTGGTTGGACACAGACCTGCACAGAAATCTCCGCTGGAAACGGTACCCACCAAATCTGTCCTACTAAAAGCAACATCAGATGCTAAAATGCTGCAGAAATATGTTTAGTGCCAAGCTGCTGTCACCGGTCTCTGCAGCTCCGGTCCCCATGGGGAGGGACGGAGGGGACAGGGGTGTTTGGGGAAATTTCTCATCATTTTGAGCGCTGCCTGGGGCTGACCCGGCCCTATGGCACATGTCGCCAGGTCCCTCGCATCCTCCGCAGCCCCAGTGGGTGTAGGCAGGAGGGAGAGGGGCTGGGGGTCCCTCCGGGGCGGTGCTCAGCCCTGGGTGGCCGGGGGGGGGGGGGGGGGGCAGACCCCTCTGCCGTGCGAGTCCTGGCCACAGTCCTGCCAGTGTTGGGGGGGATAAATCATCCCAGTTGCCACAGCAACGAGCAGCTCCTGCCTGCCTCAAACTTCAGAGCCCACCCAGAAGAAGCCACTTTCCCCATCCCCGTTGCCTGCCTGGGTTTCTCCTCCCGGTCGCCTGGGGGTTTTGAGCACCTAGGAGCCCAAAAGCCAGCCTGCACCCCCAAATACCTCACTTCTCATGGTGCATCTCAAGACAAGCGGCCATGCAGGAGCTGCTGGCTCTGCAGGGGGGTTTGTCCGCTCAGCCCCGCTGCCTGCCTGCACCCGGCTTTCAGCCGCAGCTGGCGAGCGCTGCTCGTCCCAGTGCACCCCGAGCATCCCATGGGATCCCCTGCATGGGATGCTGCCATTGGGGACGCGCTGCAGCGGCGGGTGCCCTTTCTGGTCCCCAAATGCCAACGTGCCCCGAGGCCGGCAGACGGCCCTGGGTTTGCAGATCTGCGCTGCCTCCAAAGCAAAGCCCGTGAAAATTTCCACTTAAGCAGCCAGCAGCACAACAGGGGAAGGGACTCAGAGCCCGGCTCTGCCAGGAGAGAATCTGGGCTTTTAATTATTTATGCTTCACCTCCGTGCTATGGCGATGAGAGACAGATCAGACAGACACGGCCAGATAACGGAGAGAAGGCTGCAGCCCGTTTCCCCAGAGAGGCCATTTATACGACTCAGGTGAGCCAAGGGCCACCGACCCCTGCCCGAATCCTGCCCCACACCTCTCCCATAGGAACAGCTCCTTCTCACCAGCATCCCTGGCTCCACCACCGCTTTCCCAGAGGGTCTGTCCCGTGCAGATCCCCAAAGGAAAACCAACAGTTCCCAAATAACGTGGCACGTTCCTGGAGGGTCACACACGGGGACGGGACGGGGCGGATTGGCAGCGAGCAGGCAGCAAAGGGCTGCTGCCCGTCATCGGAAAGGGGTGGCGGAGGTGGGATAACACTGAAAAGAAGGTCTCGCCGGATGGCGGGCTGAGCACCGGGCACGGCCACATCGCTGCCACGATGGGATTTTAGGGTGCCCAGCACCCTGAAGAATTGGGACCTTTCTTAGTCACAACTTTAAAGGGATAATCAGTCGGATCCATGGGTTAAATCCCCCTGGGATTTTCTGGGGGGGAAATTCGCTTAGCAGGGTCTATGGTCAAATCCTTTAATTTCCTGGATTAGGAAGCGAGGACAGCTTGTCATTTGTCCTGCGTGGAGGAAACAGAAACGTCGTTGCTCGAGGCTTTTCAAACCGACTACAAGAGCATCGCAGGACCGGGAGCCCCCAAGTGCTGTGCTCCCCCCACGGCAGTGCCGGTCTCCCAGCATCCCAATCTGTGGGAGGAAGCAACGCTCACTAACACCAGCAAGGAAAATACTCAATATTTTTGCCCAGCTCTGCATTTTCATTTCAATTGCGCTCCTGATATTGCTTCTGCCTCTCTCCAGGGAGGAAGGGGCTTCGTGGCGGGGGGGGGCAGGAGCGTGGGGGTGTTGGGGCTGTTGCTGCAGGGAAGCAGGTGGGAAGGCGGCTGGGGCGGGCAGCCGGCAGGAACGCATGCCAGAAACCCAAAACGGGAGCTGGGAGAGGAAAGAAGCACTCAGGCCTCTCTCACGAGAGGGGAAGGCAGCGTAGCTGCAGCATAGGGACCCCAAACCTTCCCCTCAGCTCTCCTCTGCTATCGAAGCTTCGGGGTGCAACATCGCCGGGGTGCAGCGCGGGAGCGGGCAGGGACATGGTGCAGCAGCTCCCACCGACACCTTTGGTGGGGTTTAGGGTGGTGGGACAGTCATCGCCCCCCACTTCTAGCCCTTGGGCTTGGCCGCAGTGTGTACAGATACTGGTGTGTACCCCTGCCGGTATCCCAGCACCCTGCGGAGGGTGAGGATGAGGATGGAGGAGAGCGATGGGGCTGTGAGGCAGCCCGCCTGCCAGGCAGCTGCGCAGGCTGGGGGAGGATCTCTCCCCTCCCGAAGATTGCTGAGAAAAGCAACACTGCAGTTTCTGCTCGTTGAATAGGAAAAGCAGTAGAAAGGAAAAATCAGGGGCTGGCTTTTTTGTTGTTGTTGTTGTTGGCTTTTTCTTTTTTTCACTCCCATCTGATGAAGGGCTGCTCCACCCAAAAGCTAGCAGGCATCAGCGTGAAGAAGAGGCTTCACCATCCTCTTCTTCAGCTCATCCCCTCTTCCCTGTGCTATGCAGGCAGGAGTGGGGGTATCTAACACGGATCAGGGGTCTGAAATCATCCCGCACCATCTCCCGAGAAGGGCTGACTCTGCACTGGGTCCAGCCCCAATGGGACGGCAGTGCCGGCCGCTCAGCCCGTGCACTAAGCCGGTAAAAGGTTTGGATTAGAAACCAGGCAGATGATCCAGGCTGCGAGGGGCTGCTGTGCGATGCCAGAGAGGAGGAGGAGGAGGAGGCAGCCTCCCCTTCGGCCCCCCACGCTGCCCCCCACCTCCTGCCCAGCTCTCCGGGGCAGCCCCTACCCGTGGAAGCAGCGGCTGCCAGGAGTGAATCACCCTCCCATCCTTCCTGCCTTGCTGCCGGCCAGTGCCATCCCTGCCCGTTTCCATCTGGTCCCGCTGCAAAGGCGACCGCGGAGCCGGCACCGGCACATCACGCTCTGGCACCGGCACATTGCGCTCCTGCCCCGGCGTAGCTCTCCCATCCCGGCTCTGCCACCGGGCCTTTCGCTTCCTCCTGCATCCCAAAACCCCTCTCCTGCTTCACTCCATGGCAAAACCAGCCCCTCGAGCTGCGCTTTGCCGTGTCTGACGGGACCACACGGATTTCGGAGATCTTCCCCGATGAGCACGGGGACGAGAGCAGAGCAGGCCGGGATCACAGCAAATACAACAGGCTGTGAATCTCCGCTCTGCCCGTGTTATTGCATCATGACCCAGCAATGTTGGAAATGATGATACGAATGCATGTTGTACACCTGGGCCACGGAGCCGGGGTGTTTTAGCTCATATTCAGCTCAGCGGACGGCAAAGGCGATGGGAGCCGCTGAGTTGGGAGCGGTGGGAGGGCAATGAAAAGAGAAGGGCTAGCGAAACCCATGCTGAGCTGCTCTTCTAGAAGCTAAAAAAGACCCTGCTGAGGTTTTTCCAGTCGGATTACTTTGTAAAGCATCATTCCTATGAAAGGCACTTAACGTCCCAGCCTGTTCATGTCTGTGCACGGATGTGCCCCTCCACCTCTGCACCACAGAGGCAGGCAGCGGGGTGGCAGCCGGGGACACGCAGAGCTGGCCCTGTACGAGCGTGCCAGCTAGTCCTGACTTTTGACACAGCCGCAAAAGGGTTTAATGCTGTAAGTCCTGTCTGAGCAGGACGTTATTAAATTGCCATTGCAGGAGGACTTAAACAGTCACGGTGCAGACAGCAGGTCCCACAAGAGCCGGCAATGGGTAATGGGATGTGATGCTGCGGGATGCCATCCGGCGATCTGCCGTTCCTCGAGCGTCCTGGACTAGAGGTGGAAATTGTGCTTGCCGTGAGTCAGAGGTACCCGTGTCATCCCGGCTGACAGCGGCACACGAACGGGAGGAATAACAGCTGATCCTAATCTCTGCCGCCGCGGTATCGCCTGACCCCTGTCAACACGCAGGAGCTTGTGCCCGGGCAGGAGGAGCGGAGGGAGGTGGCAGAGGGAAGGAGCTGGCAGGAAGGAAAGTCGGCGTGCTCTGCCGCAGCTCAGCTCTGTCCACGGAGGCTGCCAGCCCCGGGCTTCACTCCTCTCTGCATTGCACAGGGCCTGGCTGGGGGGAGAGAGCAGGAAGGAAAAAGAAAATCCTGCCATAAAGAGAATTACCTCCTGTCCCAGCTGACCTCAGCCTTCGAGTCACCTCCATCCATCCATCCATCCATCCTTCCATCCATCCTTCCATCCATCCATCCATCCCCTCTGTGCTCCTCTCCCGGTCACTCTGTCCTCTGCGCCCCTCAAGGCAAGGATGGAGAGACTGGGAAGGGATGGAGGGTGCGTGCGCTCCCTGCATGAGACTCGGTGGGTACCGGGTGATGCCGTCAGTGACCCCATCGGTCCCCAACGAATGGGTAGAGGTGACTCCTGCACAGCCCCAAGCTCCAGCTGGCAAACACCGTGCTGCGGATGCTGAAACACTTGCATCCGCAAGGAAGGGGGCAGCAGCACTTCTTCAAGGGGCCATGAGTGGAGGAAAGCCTCCCCTTAGACCCAGAGGCGACCAAAGAGGGGCTGGACAAGGTGATGGGAGGTCCTGACATGCTTGGTCTGATCCCTGAAGCATTCGTTCAGCCCCATCCCTGCAGCTGGTTCAGCTGTGACCCATTTCAGCTTCAGTCCAATGCCGGCTGCTCCCTGTCATCCGGACCCGAGGAAGGGGACACGTAACCCTTCTGGGGCCACAGCGTTCCCCTTAACCCACGTCCCTCCTCCTTCCCCTTCTCCATCCGCAGCGAAAGCCCCTCCAGCAGCACGAGGCGGGGATCAGGGCGAGACTAATGCGGGAGCCCCGCAGCCACCTCCCCCAGGCGTCAGAAAAGCCAGCAGAAACCTTAAATCAAACGCGGCTAAGTACAATTGCAAAGCTGCAGGCACAGGCCTGAGAGAGCATTAAGCAGCATTATTATGGCTCGGCGTACTGCCGGTAGTGACATTACCGCAACTTAAAATGTTTGGGATCAGAACTGCAGAATCTATTCTTTTCTGTGGGTTTTGCCTGGGCTGCATTTCCATTTTTCTGAAGAAAATACCTGTTTGGCTCAAACAACCTTCTGCACTTTGCTGTTCAGCTCTCCGGGGCTTTTCCTGCCTTCCTGCTCCCCATTGTACGTCAAACACGGACGGATGCTTCACCCTCGCTGCAGCATCCTGAAGGAGCATCCATGCTGAGTCCAAACATTTTCCTTTACCCGTTCTCACTGCCAGGTTGTCTTTACTCACTTCCTTTTTCTTTTTTTTTTTTTCCCTCCAGTTTCTCTTTCTGAAGTTGAATGACACTGTGCTAATTTGTAGCCCGACTCCTCCTGAGACTATTGAGCTTAATTATATTTTTCTCATTGTTGATGAATGCCTCGGCTATAATTATGCCTGGAAGTGCATTACTTAGGACTAACCTGAGAACAGCATCCCCTCCGGGGTGCTAGGGCATCGGCTGCTCCGAGGAGCAGTTATTTAAGGTGCTGAACAACGGGGACCCATGAACCTTGTGCTGGAGATGAGCCGAGTGCTTGCCAAATGCCGCCCATCCCTGGGACTCACATCCCTAGCACCGTTGAGGACCTTCCTCTCATCAGTAGTCCAGCCACTAATTACAAAACCTTGAACTGTGGTTGCAGAAGGAAACCCTGGAGAGAATTAGGGTCTGTCTGCCTTGCATTAAAACTACCATCATCCGTCGCTGGGAGCTGGAGTCGGTCCTCAGCTCCTCCCAAGCATCTATCCTCCACGTCCAGCAGCTCTGCCGAAAGCCGAGGGGTGAGGATGAGCTTCCTGGCCCACCTCCTTTGCCTGGATATTATGCTTTCATTGACCGTGACACACCAGTGCCTATGGACAATTTGCCTTAGATAGCAACGTCATCACTAAGGAGATGGGAGCCGGTGTCGCCAGTGCATCCTTCATCCTTCCAGGGTAGCAGCAGAGAGAGTGACGGCTCTTGGCTCATATGAGAGGGGAAAATGAAGCTCCCCACAGCACCAAGAGGACACCCTGCACTTTCATTTTAAACAGGCTGGAAAAGGGATCCCTCTCTGGCTATCTCTGAAAATCCATAGCTGATATCAACGGTAGGTTTTCAGACCCCCTTGTCGCCCATCGACTTCACACAAACTATTTCAAAGCGGGAGATATAAGAGGAAAGAAAGTGTTATTTCATTTTAATTGCATTGAAGAAAATTTAGGAGAATCATCTTCTGAACCTAAAAACTATTCCTTAAATGAGCTTACTTTTCTGTGTCACAGATAACATTGTGCTCTGTTCAGACTAAAACAACTTTAAGAATCCAATTTACTTGTCTTCAGTACACTATGTTTTTAGCCTACTTTCCTTCGGAAATGGGGCTTACTTATGTGATTGTGCTGTTTATGTATCTATATGCCATCACTCCCACACTAATAACTTTTGAACGTGTTGGCCAATTCCAACCAAATCTGACAGAGCGGTAGAATTTTCAAAAATACTGAATTCTTACAAATTTAATGAAATACGTGGGTGGGCACATATTTTCCCCCACCAAGGGAAAGGCTGCAGAATGAACTCAGCCATATTATTAGACAGAAGAGAATACACACACACACACACACACACACACACACACACACACACAGAGACCAGTGCTGTTATAAAATTCCCAGGTGCTGGTAAGCCAGAGCTCACGTTGGTATCAGATGGGGACTACAGCACCCCTGAGCCTCAAAGCCACCGAAACGAGCATCAGAATTCCTCTGCCAATACACCCATTGCCTATTTTGTGCATTTCTTTCCGTTTGGACAACGCGGTTTGGTCTGAGGACTGCAGGGGAGTGGTTAGAAGCTTTAAAATTAATCCGAATAATTATATGAAAGTCTTTCTAGATGGTTCTAGGTTTGTAAAACCTTGCTTTCTTCTGGTTCTGCATGCTGGGATGCAGCCGAAGAGAGACCGTCCGTGCAAAAACCCTCGCAATGGGGAAGAGCTCGAGCTGAAGGAGCACGGGTTTCAGACAAAGCAGCTCTCCCCATTTGCATTTTGAGGTCCTCGGGCCTCTCCGATGCGCAGCCCAACTGCAAACCCAAGACCTGGAGGCTGAGCCTGTACGCCCACCTAATCCCACCGTCCCCGTGTCTCCAGCAAAGCCTAAATCCTGCGATTCGGCTGGAGCCGAATGGTCTGGCTCTTCGTGGATAGGTTTTGGGGCCTCAGCGTAAGCCATTAAACACAGGCAGCAACAATTCCCGGGACGGATGTCATTCACGGTTGGTACTCCAGCGCTAATGCACAGCGCGCGTCACGTCGGAGTCTGTCTGTCCCCGGCTTGTGCAGCGAGAGATGGGCTGTGCAGATCAATAAAGGGCTTTTCAACACACCACCAGCCCTCGTGCACCGGAGGCGATGGCTGTGCCATAAAAAGAGCCAAGCCCTGGGTTCCCGGCGCCGGCTTGCTTCCACGTGTGTCTAGTCAAGAACAGACTAGTTAAAACCGAGCGCAAACGGTGGCGGGAGCCGGGCTGCAGGATGGAGGTTGCTCACGGAGCATTTTCTGGTGGGACCAAGTTCAGTCTCTGCCAGAGTACCCTCGATGGAGTGCATTCCCATTCATTTCTTTCTTTGCATCGTCACTGATGACTGAAGGGGTCCTTTGGGACCCCTTTTCTCCTCCGCCATGCACAGGCGTGGTCGCAGGCTGCATCCTCCCTCCCGGCACTGCCGCTGCTCTCCAGCAGAGCTCAGGACCACGTCAGCCTGGCCGGTACAGGGAAGGAAGGTGTTCGTGGCCAGGCATTGCTATCTAATTTCATTTTTTTTCCCTTCTTTCTCATAATTAGAAGGTGGAACATTATATGCCAAGAGCTCATTAAAGTATTTCCAACATGGGGGGTCATATCTCTTCCAACTCCCGCTCTCATGGATTTCCAGGACCCTTACCACCTGGGGACAGAGGACACTCAGGTTCTCAGACCCGGCATCCCACGGCAGACAACAGCTCCCCATTTCCAGGATTCAGGCCTTTGTATTGAAGCATTCACATCCCCAGATCACAGGGAAAGATCTGGTCTTTCCGCTGCTCTGCAGTCTGTTTCCTACCTGGCAGTCTAGGGGGATTTTTATTATTTTTTTTTCCCAAAGCTTTGACAACAATTTGGTACAACATCAGCTCGAAAACATCATCAAGCCCAAATATGCTCCCAAAGCAGGCCTGGGAGTCTCATTCACATTGCAGATAAGTCATCGGCAGACGTGCTGATAAAGATTTCAAGTGTGACTCTGCATACAAATGATCCAGACCCAACAATTAATCCAGCACAGGCAGCTGAGGAGGTACCTGGGTTTTTCCCCTAGCCCCAGCCCTTGTTCCCCAGCCTGGCTGCTATGTGTAGCGCTCGCTCAGAAACCGGAAAGGAATAACCATGCTGTAATAAACCATCCCCAAAATGTGATCCGAAGGGCCCTGAATTCGGCAGAGGAGCCTTTCCTCTTTGGCTCACCTCTTGTCTGGGCACTCGCTGCAAGTCACGAAGCTCCACGGCGCTTGGGTTGGTCCCGCTTTGAGCTGGGAGTTGGACCCTATTTCAACCTCCATTAGACATGAACCATTTTTTTCCCCAATCCTGCTGGTTTTCAGGTGAATCGGATCCCTGCTCTGAATCACTGGGCGGTTCCATGATGGCTAAAGCCAGTCTGAGGAGTGGGAGCTTCTTGAGGCTTGTAGGGATTGTTTGGGCCCCCAGATCTGTTGCTTTCTAGCAGAGCCTCAGGCAGGGCAAATCCTCCCAAAGCATCAGCTGCAGCCAGCGATTTGACTGCTTTTCCACTCAAAACCTCTTTTGGGAAAAGAAATAACTGGGAATCCTCCCAGCACAGGCCAACCCTGGGATGGTTTCTCTTGGCTATGTGTCAGAGAGAGGCTATGGGGCAACAGCATCTCAGGAGCACTTCTGCTAAGGGTATCATCCTGCTTATTAAAGAGGCTAGGAAAAAACTCAGTAAATACCCCAGTACCTCCTAAGTGACAGCTATCAGCCTGTGAGCCCCACACAGTGACCCACAAGTGCCGTCCCACCATGGTGCAGCCACCGGCTGCACAGGCTGCAGCGAACGCACCGCTCTGCGTGACCCTGCACGGCCTCGAGGGATGGTGCGGGAAGGTCGTGCATCCACAGCTCGCTCAGAATTAGCAGAGGGACAATTCGGCTTGGATCCACCCCATTTTGAACACCACCCATGAGGCCTGGGCAAGCCCAGCAGCTTGGCTTTCCAGGATGCTCCTCGCTCACCCTTCGGGGTCCAGATTGCACCGACCGCTGCCTGCGCCAGCAGACGCCCACCGCAATGCTCACCTGCCTCCAGCAGCTTCTCTGAAATACCCCCCCACCCAGCACCTACTATCGCACAAAGTCCCATCCCACTTCTCCAATCAAACCGCACCCATCGGGGTGGCACCCGTGCCAAGACGCCGTGTTGGGACATGGACCACCTTACCTGGACGCCGCGATCTCCGCTTTCTGCTTGGCGATGGTGGCCGCCCGCTCAGCCGCCTCGACGGCCCGATCCACCTTCTCGCGGATCTTGCTGGCCCGCAGCGGGATGAGGTTCTTCCTCTTGCCACTGACCAGGACGTTCTGCTTGTACTTTCCCTCCTCCTTGGTGCCATCGGGGAAGGTCATGCAGCCATAGCCGTGGCGCTTGTTGTTGGCCCATTCTCCCTCGTACTTGAGCCCGTCCGAGCGTTGGCTCACCCCAAAGCCTGACCGCTTGTCGTTCTTCCACTCACCGACGTAGATCTCGGTGGTGGTGGCGTCAATGTCATCTTCGATGACGGAGAGCTCGGCTTCGCCCTCGCCCAGGCTGATGGTGGAGTTGATGTCGCTGGCGGTAGAGCTGACCGTGCTCATCCCGGCTTCGCTCCGGAAAGAGCTCTGCTTGCTCCGTTGGCTGGCCAAGGAGCTCTTGGACTCGGACTTACGGAGCTTGAGCCCGCTCAGCAGTGACCGCCGGAAGATGCCCTTCTTCTTGCTCTTGAGGATCTCGGCGTCGCTGTGGGCCATGAGGACGAAGCCACCCCGGGAGACGGCGGGGCTGCCGGCCACCGCCGGCGAGGAGTCGGGGTGCAGCGCCGTGCCGTTGGTGTGCTCGCTGCGCAGGGAGTTGATGGACGTCCTCAGGGGTGACCTGATAACCGCAGCCATGCCATAGGGAACGCTCTGCCGGACGCCGTAACCCTGGCGCATCCCTCCGACCCACTGGCCCTGGTACGTCCCTGGGAAAAGGAGACAAAAACAAAAGAAGGGGTTCATGGCTTGGCATCCTGCGGACCACTAACTGCATCAAACTCCTCTGCGAGCCCTTCGTTCGTGGGAGCAGCAAAGTGCAGCTCTGGATCCCAGTCCCTCCTCCGTGACAAGGATTGTAATGTCACGTTGCGGGAGGAAAAAAAATAACATCTTGGTCGGATCGCAGGCGTGCGCTCCAGCTGCAGCGCGGAAATATGAGAAACCAGCCAAGGCACCAGCGCACGGGGAGCGATGCTTCAAGGAACTGCCCCTTAGAGCAACCCCTAATTTGAAAGGGAAGGGACAGGGAGACAAGATAGGGGAACTGTTATCTGGGAGCAGACTCTGAGCCCGTCCGTGCTGCCGGCAGTGATCAAAGCGGATGGTATATTGCAATGCATTTATTTATATACATAGCGCCTTTCATCCGGCACACAGCGGAAGGGAGCAGCTCTATAGAAATAAAGGCCTCACAGGGAGAGATCCATTCGGTTATTCTCCTCGGAAACGTGCCCCTGTTTGAACTCCTACATTTGCGTGGGCACTTACTGGAGTTGCTGAACTGGTCGTTAGTGGGATGAAATGCACGCGGGATCTCGCCGCAGCACTGGGGATGGAGGCACAAGAAACCCATCCAGCCTGGGAAGTGCAACCGGAGCATAACACTTGCCCCGGGCACCGAAACGAGCGGTGATAATCTGCCCGGGGTTTATAATCCCTTCCCCTCCTGGAGCTTGGCAACTGGCACGCTTTCTCATTTTATCCCAGCTGGTTGAACTGTGGGGCTTGTTTTTATTCTTAGGTTGGCTTAATCTGCTCTGGGCTAGCTCGAGATGCGGTGATTCACCTCCCACCTAAGCTCTCATGGGGATTGATGAGCCCGAGGACAGCTCCTCACCTGGTACTGGTGCTACTGGGATGCTGCGGCTGGTCCCAGCCCCAGGCTATGCTGCTGCCTCCCATCCCCAGCCGGCGATGCAAAGAGCAGGGCCCGGCACCGGGATGGGCGCGGGCAGCACCCTGCAGCATTGGGGCCTCCCTTCGCATCAGCCCCACTCCCACATGCCAAAGGAGTCTTAAAATAGACTTGCTGAAATAGTGAACCCTGTGGGAATCAAACCGAAACGGTTCCGATGACAACGGCCCGGATGATTACTGCCGGCTGGGTCTGATAGAGGCTTTCCATCCCCTCTCTGCACAAAACGCTCCTTGCCCTTAGCAATCAGGCTGTGATTCGTAGGCATGAGCAACCGGTCGGGTCCACCTGAGCCGGCTCTTTTGGCTGCTAAAATATTGTTCCCTGAGAGCTATCCACCTTGCTGCAGCATTTTCCTTCTCAACATTTTCCAACAGCCCAGCAGAAAGGATTATTAAAACGGGCTGTGCTGGCCATCCCCATCCCAGATAAACCCTACTCTCACTGCAAGGAGCAATCCCAACCCTACAGCTATGCATCCTTTTGCTCCGTTTGCTTTCCTCATCCCCATCCTACCCCCAGGAGTCCCTCAGGGGTTTCCACTGCCCGGTCCCTGGGGCTCAGCGGTAGCTCTGGAGGTGGGTATGGGCTGGAGCAGCTCACACTGAGTACGGGAACTGCTCCCAAGAGCATGAAACCAGCACCCAGGCACATTTTGGGGTGCATTTTGGGGTGCATCAGCTGTCTTATCTAATAGCTGCCAGCACTTTGCACAAACTCCCTTGGGGCTCGGGCATCCTTCCCGGTGCTCCGATGCAAGCAGCCCCCCCAAGGTGCTATATTATCTGGGTGATGGCATTGTGCACCCCAAAAAAATGCCAGTCCCAAGCTAGGGGACCCCACGAAGACTGCCTTGCAGAAGGAGCATGGAGAGGCAGGGCCAAGCAGGCAGGATTTACCGAGGGTTTATAGGATTAGCACCGGGGAGGGAGGCAGAGCTCCAGGATTACGGCAAGCACTGTCAGGGCAGGGTGAGGAGGTGGTGGCAGGGCTGGCAGGGAGAAGGATAGGGGACAGCCAGCAAGATGGCTGGCAAACAGCTCGGAGGAGACGTCAGACACATCCTGTGGTTGGGTTTAAGCAGTGAGCCTGGCTTGCCCCGCTGCAGCCCTCTTTGGTGTCCCCAAGAGCAGGCAACAACCGATGCCATGCACCCACAGCTCTTCCCGTGCCCAACGGCACCTGGAATGGAGCCCGTGGCCGGGCAGAGTCCCCCAAGCCATCCGTCCATCCCCTGCAGACCTTGCACCATCTCGCTCCCCTTTCTGGCTCCCTCCCAGAGCATCTCGGCAGGACAACCTACTGGGGGTGACGGGCAGCAGCTGGGTGAGAGAGATTTCCTCCAACGCCCCGAGCACCCCTGCGAAGGCAGACCCCCGCATGGCTTGGGATCTCTTCGCACCGTGCTCACCATCCCATTTCCCCTGGAGATGGATTCAACGGGTTTCAGGGAAAGATGCCAGTGTGGGCAAGGGGACAGGGAGAAAAGGTCCTGCATGAGATCCGTCAGAGCCTGCCCTGACCACGTCCTGTCCTCCCTTTCCCTTGGCTGAATCCTTTGACTTGGCCCCTGGCCCCAGGCAGGTCCCTTGACCTCCGTGTCCCCTAGCAAATCTGCAGCTGAAAAAAAACCCCAACGGATTAAACTGAAGCACCGTAAAGCAAGCACGGCCCTTTGCTGAAAACCAGAGGCAGCAGCAAAGAGCAGAACAAAGCGCTCTTGGAGCAGGCGTGACAGCGCGTCTCAGCTGGAGCAGAGGCGGCAAATTGGTCACAGCAGGTTACAGCTGCAGCGAGCGCCTGTGCGTATCTCCAGCAAGGCAGAGGTGCCCTGGAAGCTGTCATCTTTGCATGGCCTTAAAACCTGCTCCTAGAATTGCACGGCTGCCAGGAGCAATTGCTGCATCTCCTTGGCAAGGCTGATTTTTCGAGGCAGAGGATGCAAGGACTTGAGGAGCCATCCCATCCAGCTGGCCCGTCCTGCTTCTCCCCTCCCAGCATCACGGAGCAACTCCCAGCAGAGAGCAAAACCCGAACCCCAAGTCTGTTTTCATAGATACCGTTGCTCTCCTGATTGCTTCCCCGCTGGAGGCAGCAGCATGGGTTGCCTCTGGGGATTGCCTAGGAGGCCAGAGTCACCTCCCCGATGGCCAGTGAGACATCTGGCCACCTTCATGGCCACTAGCAGATCAAAGCGCTTCCTTCCAAGGAGCTGATTTCATCCGTTCTCCCTCACCCAAACAGCACTCCTTCCTTCATCTGACTTGATTACGTTTTAAACCCTTAAATATCCCAGGATTTGGCCACGAATGCTGGAAGGTCTCAGAGCCATCTGATCTGCATTGCTAAGCACTGTCACCTCCTCCCCTTGCACTGCTCAGCTTAACCTCTGCCCCCGAACATTTGCAGATATATGCACAAAGCTTAATCTCACAAGGAGCCGGGAGACTCTTCCTCCCTGCAGAGGAAACAGGATTTTATGGTTTTCCACTTTACGTGCCAGGATGGACCAGCTACGGCTGTGTCAGAGCCAGGGAGGTGAGCAGGGAGCGGGCAACGGGAAGCCCGTGCAGCGGGGAGTGTGGGACGGGGCTGGGTGTAACAGGACAAGCACGTGTGATGCAAAAAGTCCCCAGACTGATCTGCTGAGGTGCTGAACAGAGGTCCTCAAGGACTTCAGTGCAAATGTGGAGAGCTGAGCACCTCCCAGGGTCAGGGCAGAAGAGCAGATGCCCTCTTTACCTGTGGGTAAGAGCGGACTATTCCTCCGTTGGGATGGGAAGCGGGGAGCAAGCCAACACTACTGCAATCCTGGCCACAGGCTGATTGCTTTGCCCAAGCCAGGGCACCGTGGAAAAGAAGCAAAGCCACCGTGATGGAGGAGAATTGCTGGGGAGGAAAATGTGCCAACGTCTTCCCTCCAGCCATGCAGGTCACTCTCATGGATGACTCCAAGATGCCACAAATATCCATCCCACTTCCGTGTGGCCCTTTTGCACTAGGCAAAAAGGACAAAGAGCAGCCGAGAAAGTCTTGGAGATGGAAAGAAAATCCTCCCGAGCGAGGTAATTTGTGCCTTACTATGGCAATACAACTGAAGCAGCAACCATTTCTGTGTTGTAGCTCTTTCCTTACTATCAATATTTGCAAAATGCTTCCCAAAGCATTAATTGCATGAGATTAATGGAGTGATTGCACTGGGGAAAATGCGGCATCCATTCCGTGGCCAGGGCAGCATTGTGCAGGCAGCTGTAGGCAGCCGAGCTGTGTGGCCAGGGCTAGGGCTGGGTGGGAATCGTGGACAGATGCACGACAGGAGAGAGCTGGAGAGCCAGGCAAAGAAATCTCAGCCACCACTACCATCCTGCTGAAAAGAAGGTCTGATCCTGCCCTGGGAATGGGAATTTTGCCATTCTTTGTAATGGCAGCAAGATCAGACCCGAGGGGATAAGCAGGTTGTGCTCTTGTTTGCTGCGGTTTTATCCCGGGGAAGACTTCTTGACTCCTGGTGTAATCACTCCAGCAGGATTTGGCCAAGATAAAAGGTGATGCCAAGAAGGGTGGGGATGTGGCCACATGTATGGCACACGTATGGAGCAGAGATAAGGAGAGGGCATAACCTGAGGCTGGGAGGAAATAACTGAAGTCATCCTGAAAGATGGATCGGTGAGAATATTCCTCTTTTGGAAACAGCAGATGGGGCGTGAGAAAGGGAACGGGCTAGCAAGAACGATGAGGAAAGTCAGGATGGGAAGGAAACATGGAGGGAAGAAAATGGGCAATGGGGTTGTTGGCCATTTGTGCTTTTAAGCCTGGGTTTGGGGAATTTTTTTGTCTGGCTCCTCTTGAAGCAAGGTTGGGTTGTTTCCAAATGGCTTTTAAAACTCCTGCAGGAATTTCCATTGCCTTGAGGACTGTGCGGAGCCCCATCCCTGGCTGGAGCCAGCCAGGCTGAAAGCAGAAAGCGGGAAGTCACTGGCCTCCAAAGCATCATTCCTGATGCTCCAGCAGAAAATCATACGTTTTGAGAAACGACACGTACCAAAAAGTAATCTAATTTGTTGCAGTTATTCAGCGCTTTCTCAGCATTTGGCTCAGGAGGTTAAAATTCATTCTGGGAAGAAAGCAGAGTCTGCAGGGCTGCTCCTGTTGTCCCCATAATGCCAAAATCCCTGAAATCAGGGTTCGCCCTGGTTTGCACCTTGCAGAAACGGGGAGGTGAGTGAGACCCCGTGCAAAGCCGGTGGTGAGATGGCTGGGTGCAACCTCTGTGCCTCGCGTTCCCTGTTGGAAACGGGGATAACGCAGCAGCACTCCGGCAATTCAGCTGGGTATTGGGAAGACTAATTGGCTCCAGTTTGCAAAGTGCTCCGGGAGGATCTGAGGCATCACAGACACCAGGAAGAACAATGGGTTTCTGTTCATTTCCTTGGCTTTGCCAAGGAGTTTTTGGGGATTTTCCTGGGGAGTGGGGAAGGAGGAGACCAGTCTCCATCTCCAGCTCATCTCCCTGGGGTACAGCCACTGCAGCGGGGCTTGCATGGGTGTTCGTGGGTCCAGGACTGTGGAGGGAGCTGCTCCTTCTTGCAGATGAGGTCTCCACCATGGCAGGGAAGAGGCAACCAACTCTTGGCTTGCTCTTCCCACATGCAGCACACTGGGCTGAAACCTCAGGCAAGAAGAAGAGTCACTTCATTGATGCCATTTGCCTCCATACCAGGTGCCTTTTGCACATAAGAAAGCGATGCAGAGGGAAAGAAGACCTGAAACATCTAGAAAATACGGCCTTTCTGGCCCGGACGGAGGTTGCCTACAGCATTGCACTCAGCAGGTAACGATGAGAAATGCTGGAGGGTGGAAGCACCCGGCTTTGCCGCTTGCTGAGGGTCTGCCTGGCACCCACGGTCCTCTCCTGCTTACAGAGAGATGGTGAAGACCAACAACGATGCCCGGGGCAATCTGGCTGTCAGACAAATAAGCAGCACCAGGAGTTTCCTTAGGGCACGCTGGAGCAATAGGCGGATTTTGAACAATATGGGGGGGAAGCCCCAAGGCAGGATGATGGGCTGCTCACAGCCCCGCAACGTACGTGGGGCTTCCCTCGGCCCAAGGTGGGATCATGCGCTTGGATATAAACCTGACCCATCTTCACCATGGTGTTGGAAGGAGACAAAAGTCAGGATTTTTTGGGTTGGAATGGCTGCATTTTCTTTCCTCCCTCTCCCCATACCCAAGGATTTGGCATTTTTCAGGCTGCTGAGCCCTCTGGCCCCAGTCCAGGAACACCATTAAGTACAAGCGTTACGGACTGAAGGCTGCTCGCAGGCTTTTCCCGCACCGAGACGGCCGGTTCGGTGTCCTGCAGGACGAAGCCCTCCGCAAGCACACGGGGTAAAGCACATGGGGAGATTTGCACAGACCTGCCCTGCCTTGCTCCGCTTCAGTTTCTCACACGGAGAAATTCAAGCAGTTATTTAGGATGTTGCAAAGCATTTTGAGGCCCGCGGACACATACATATTATTATCACAACGTGACCTCGGAAAAAGTCAAATGCTTAGAAAACTATTCCTTACCCATCAGTAACACCGAGTTAAAAACCCCACCAATAACCCACTGTCATAGGTCAACGCAAGGTATTTCCAGGTGAGCTAAAATAACCGGTGACACGGGCGCGGGTGCAGGTTTCTCTGTAGCCTCTGTCCCACCCTTGATGCACAGCCAGATCCGCCTGTTACGGTGACTGTGTTCGGCGACGGCAGCGTTCCAAACCTCCCAGCTCGCTTTCGCCACTCAGTGAAATTTGGGAACGGGGTCTGAGTTGTCCGAAGTGCCCGTCCACTTTTCAAAACCGAGCAGAAGTCATCAGACCTTGCAAATTGCTAGTTTATCTCGTGAAGGATCCTTCCTGGTATGCTCACCGCCCCTCTTATCTCTGAACTCTGCAGCATAGTAATTAAAGATGTCTGATGGCAATAATTGGGCCAGTCTCTTGAATTATGATACAAGGAGCAAGTTTTACAGATATCCCTTTCCAGCTATTCGATATCAGAAAGGCCCAGGGAGGATTCATGCAGAAATCATGTTTAGCATCTCAGAAACATCCATCCCAAAGAGAAGATGAATGAGAGAAAAGAGAGGAGGGGAGGATGCGAATTCAGCCTCGGTCCTGATGGTGAGATAACGGGGACATCCTTGTCGGTCACCCCGGCTGATGCCCAGCAGTCAGGGGACCTCGCTGGTAAAAATGTGACCCCCAAAAGTGCTGCCTGCATGTATGGGTCCTCCTGAGCATGCACAGGGGGGCACGTTTGCTGCCAAGACACCCCACGAGCCGTCCTTCTGCACTACCACTCCTGGCAGCAGGACAAGGCGTTGCACTGGGTGACTTGCATTCCCTGCCCCGTCCCCAGCTGATGGTCGGAGAGCAGCAGTCGTCCCCCAGATGGTCACCTGTATCCTGCTCTGGCATGATATGGAGGGCTAGGACTTGCCACCTGCATTGCCCACCGCGAAAGGTGGGAATCGGTGCTGGTGCATGTGGGCGACGCCGCACGGATACGGCATCAGCAGCAAATTATCTTCCCCCCTCAGCCCTGCCAAGGCTCTCCATGCCTCTGACCATCACCAAGGCATGCTAAAAGCACAGTCAGATGCTTCTGCTGTGGCTGCTAATTTGCCAAAAATATGCTCTGGTAACTGCTTACACAGGGGAAGAAATAAAGTATGGATTTTTGAGTATGCAAATATAATCTGCAGGCACAAACACGTGATGGATGTTAGTCATATTGCTTAATGTGAGGCTGGATACATACATACACGATGGGCACGGCGAGGTCTAGGCATCCTTGGAAGAGAGAAGGGGAAGAGAGAAAGGAGAAGGAAGAAGAGCAGAGCAGAGAGGGCTACAGCAGAGCTGTCACGGGCTGCTTTGCTACTGCCTGGGTGCTGGGTAGCATTAAGGCTGTTGCTGAGGCTCAAGAAATAATAAATCATTACACGTCTGCAGCTCCTATCAGCACGGTTAGCTTGCACTTTTTAAAGCTAAATGGCAGGGACGCTCCACCTAAGGAAACGAACCAGTGGAGTTGTTGGGTTTGGACGATGGACCGCAGGAGATCACTTGGCAAGCAGGTAGAGATGGGTGCGGGGCTGGCAGAGCCAGCACCTCGCTGGGCACCTCTGCAGGAGCAGGAGCTGGGGGCTGGAGAGAGGAGAGGGATTTATAGAGCCTCATGCCACAGCCAGGGAACCTGCCTCCTCCTCTGGGGATGCAAATCACAACCTAATTTCAGTTACTCTCTGGCTGAAATGCCACAGATCAGGGATTGCTTAACCGTTCTCCATAGGGAAAATCATCTGAAAGGCAGGTTCGGATGTGGCAAGAATGCCACGTGGGGAGTCCTTTATATTCGCATTGCCACGATGCCTGCCCCAAAGACACTTTGCAGTCAGGAGATCAGCAGAACGAAGCTACATTCCTCACTGGTAAACATTAATGTGCGTCATGGTATCACAAAGACTGCTGGTATTTGCACTTACAGAGGGGAAACTGAGGCACAGAGCGAGACGGAGGATGAGCTCCTCCACCAAAACGCTCCCACTGCGGGCACAAAGTGGCTTTGCACAGCCTACAGCAAAACTGCGGCAGGGCAGGGAACGGGGCAAAGCCCCGAGTTGATGTCCTCCCTCTGAAGATAACCCCAGCTGCGGGAATTAAGCCATTTTCCACAGGGACTGGCCAGTGACGAATACGTGCCCGTATAATGTTAAGGAGAAGCAACCCCAGGAAAAAAATCACATATGGAAATTCAGCTCAGATAACATCTGCGAGAGGAGCATCCCCCCAGACCCGCAACTACGTTCGGGCTTGCCCGACCATGGATTCTGAGGCATTTTGGCTATTATTTGCTTCGAGGGGGGAAAAAACTCAATTTGCTCTCCATTTGCAGGAAAACACAAGTCCGTCCCGAGCATCCCCTCCCTCTTCCCTCTCCTTGTTTCTGTAGCGCCTGCTTCCCCGAGCCCGTTTGCATTCGTTAGTGATTGCCTTCTCCAGCCAGCATTTGGAGAGATGCTTCAAACCATTATAATGATGATCAAATCTCAGCATCGCTAATTCTGAAGGAGCTCATAATGCGTCTCAGGCCAGTCATGATTTTTCTTAAAGCGCCAGGTCCTGGAGTCAGGGGAAATAGAGCTTTTCAAAAGAAAAGAACTAAAGAAAGAAATTTCTAGTCTTCCTGGGAGTGGAAAGTTCTGGGTTTGCCAGAGGCAGGGAAAATCAAGGGAGCATCATCCCCTGGTGAAATGGGGCCCATAGTTTTGCCCAGGGCAGCTGAATCCGTGTGGATTTTGGACCACCGACTGGGTCCAAAACCAGGATGAGGCTTTAGCACGAGGGATGCGAAACACATTAACATATCACTCAGCACCTTTATTACAGCTAATGTGCTCCTCTCACAAAGCAGAGTGAAATCGGGCTAATGCTTAGTCCGTTAATCCTCCAGCGCTCTAATCCTCATCGCAAACTCTGTGATCTCACCCCATTTCTCAGCAGAGCTCACGGGAGTAAAGGCTAATTCTCCGACGCTCACAAACGGCGCTGCGTGCCGGCACCGGGTTTTGGAGGGCTGCATCCGTTGCGAGGTGTGGGAGATGCTCAGCCGCATGGGATGAGGCTGAGCTCCCCACGGATTAGGGACACGAGGCTGCACCAGGAGCGGGGACGGCACAGGACGGGATAAGGCGAGAGCAGGGTTTATTTATTTCCTGAGAAATAACTGATCAATCCCTTGTTGAGTCCAGGGAAACACCTTGCAGACCCAAAAAGTGATGCCCTGAGCAGGAAATCATATCATTCTAGTGATCATCATGGTGCGAATATCTGCAGACTTTGGGATCTTGCTCTGGCTGTTCACTCATTCATGAAAATTCATGATGCTCTGCTGTATGCTAAGAGTAAGTGGAACCTCTTCAGGGAATAATATTGGGAGTGACTGTTCTAAGGGAATGCTCATGCATCGATTGCAATTTTTAAGGATTTTTTTGATTCAAAGGCCAGAATCTGTCTGTGAAAAGCCAATATCAAACCCCAAAATATAAACACTTGCCATCCAAGTAGGTTTTTTTCTCCAAGTTCCCCTTTTCTGTTAACAGTCAAATAAGCTAATTCTATGTTAAACAGCTTATTGCAGGGGAAACTAGTATCAAGGGTCTCCTGTAACTATTGCAAACCCTTGCAAAAATACCCTTTCTTGGTCAGGATTTCAGTCAATGCCAAACCCAGACCCCCAACAGGTCAAAACTGCAAAATCTCACAGGACAGATGCTAAACCACAGCGTTGCCCCCTATAAGATGATCACCAACCCCATCCTGCCCGGCTTCTGTATCTTCAAGTCATGCCTACATTAATACAGATCATTCATCTACATCAGCCTTACCTGACTCAGAGCATTCAAAATGAATCGGGTTCATTTTAAAATCAAGGCATTTTTAAACAGAAGGCATTTTTAGCTCTCGTCTGCTGGTTTCCAAGCCTATAAGAATGACTTTTCTGCAATAGTCTGGGTGGAAACCTTGCTTTAAAAAATGAAGCTGAAAATCTTGCAGAATCACATGATTCCACAAGCTGGAGCTTCAAGGAAAAAAAATGTTCAGCTACAGGAGCAGATGTCACCCGACCACGAGGAGCCCCATGGGATATCAAATCAAATATCCTGAGATTTGCATTAAAAGCTGCGAGAAACCCTGGGGTAACCCATCCCAGCATCCCCAGTCAAAGGATATTAAAATTGTGCTTCAGGACTTAAGTCACCCTCTATTATGGGTCAGGGAGAGGCAGGGAAAGGGGGTCAGATTGCCCCAAGGTGGGGGTCCCCCGCCATCCCCTGGAGCATCACGCACCGGACAAAATCCTCGAGAAGGTGGAGCTGGGGTCTAAGCCTGTCTGGCAATTTCTATCATCTCCTGTACTTTTCCCCGGGGCCAAAATCCTTCTTCCTCTGTCCTGAGCTGTACCTGAAACTAAGCAGCATGTTCCAGTGAGATAAGTAATTACCATGACTTCATATCATTTATTTTTAATGACACTGGTCAGAATCTTCATTTAGTATTTTGATTCATTTCTCTATGTTCGGCGTGTCCCGACGTTTCAGTTATTGCTCTCCTGTAACCACCGTTGCACTGCCAGCATCTTCTGTACCAAATCTAAACAGCAAGATGCTTCACAAATTAAGTTCATAGTTGTTGGGTTTTTTTTTAATTAGCAGGTTCTTAGGGGGGTTATTAGCACCCGCTAGGGCTGTGCCTGGATTCTGCAGGAACCGGGAGGACCGGGGGATCAGGGCACGTTTGTATTTGCTTGTTTCCACCCACTATTTAAAGCGCATCAACAATTCCTTCCCGGCAGCAAAATAAGACGAGAGCTGATACTTTTAAGGTAATTCTGACATCTGCGCTATGAATAGATCGCATGGAAATTTGCCCTCCCCAGTTGGTTCCCTGCAGCTGTAGAGGAACCTGTGAAAAACCCCGGTAAGGAGAGAGGCATGAGCAGCCCTTGGTGATGCCCCTGCCCTCGGCGGCACCGGCCGGTGGTGGTTCATCCAAAACTACTTCTTGGCTCAGGTGAGGGAGCTGCGGCCCCTTCCCGAACTGGCAGGTCCCCCTGCGGCATCTCCCGGTCCATTCCCCCTCCCCCGGAGAGACCCTTTACACTGGCAAGGGACCTGCTTTTGCAAAATATTTCCTGTTTTTCATCTCCTCAACCACTTCAAAGCCATTTGGTTGGTGGCTCCTGGTGCACCTGCTAAGAGACACCACCGGCTGGAGGTGTCACCGGTGCCACTGTGAGGTAGGGAAAGTGGGGCACGGACCTGCCACGGCTCCTGCCCGGGCAGGACAGGCTGCGAGAGAGCCCACGCCGACAGCTCCCACCGCACTGCTTCCCTCTCCCCGTCGTTTGCAAAGCACAAAAATTTCCCAGCCCGGGCCAAGAAAACCCACTTGCCTACTCACACGGTGCTAACAATGAAAACACTAATTATATTTCACTCACCTATCAAAGGGATGATTCATTTAGGTGAGTGGGCACGGAGGATTACACAAGATGAACACCACGATGCGACCGCCCGTCCGTTTTGGGGTAGCCCTCCCGAGAAACAAGGCTGTGTGGAGCACGTGGTCACCTGGGATGGGGTGAGGGGGCGGCGGCAGGAGGGACCCGGCACGGCCCCGATGCACCGCGGACACCTCCAGACCCGGGAACCGCTGCGAGCCGTTCCCCGAGGGCTGGCCGGGCAGCGGGGACCCGAGCGAGGGGCTGATCCCCTCCCCGAGCCCCTGTCCGGTGTTGGATCCCAAATGCTCAGCTGGGCAGAGGTGGAGGGAGGAGAAAAACAGCTTTGGTAGGGACCGAAAGGGTGAAAGCAGATTTGGGGCTTTCTTCATCCACCCCATGTCATCCGCTCCCACGGCCATGGTTGCAGCAGCTAAACCCAAACCCAATGCAGAAGCCCAGGATTTCCACAGCAAGGCTGCAGTTACAACTCAAACTGTCCCCAGGGTAAAATCACTGAGTATTTCCAAAGTGTCCGAGGAGTTACAGAAAGGCAGGAACCAGCTGAGATGTCTCCAGACCTGCTCAGGAAAAGGTCTCCAACGGGAGAAGGTCTCCAACCCTCTGCTCCAGAGGTTCCACCAGTTCCAGCAAGGGCGACGGCAGCGGCCCCGGCTCACATCGGTGCTGATCCAGGTGGATGCAGCCCCTTTCACCTCAAGCAAGGGTACAATCCTGCTCCTGCTCTGGAGCCGGGCTGAATCGGGCCCAGCAAACGAGCGGTGCAACTCCAGCACCCGAGTGAAGCGGTCCTCAGAAGCCTGGTTTATGTAATATCAGGGTGCTTCTGGATGGGGGCAGGAGGGGGCAGGGATTTTTGGCAGAAGGATAAGGATTTGTCAGCAGTATCGTGGTTTGGGGGGAGTCCGAGTGAGCGCACGCACGCACGGGAAAGCCAGGATGGTGTACGCGTGTGCCGCAGGTGCAAGAACGTGGGTCGGGCGTGCAGCGGTGCCAGGGAGATTCGGCAAAGCGTGGGCTCCCAGGGGAACAGCGAGGCCGTATTTGCTTATTTGGGCTCTGCGCGATAGGTTTGCATTGACGGACGCGGCGCAGGGAACGCTGTTTGCATTCATCCGGCGCGTGCACGGGTCAGAGAGCGCTGGTGCCGGGCTGGGGGCAGACCACGTGCGTGTGGGTATGCAAGCGGAGGGGCGAAGCGGCGTCTCGGCGTGGGGAGGAGAGGCGTGTGTGCATGGCGATGAGTGTGTCCACGTGGGAGGTGCGAGATCTGCAAGCTGCATGTGGGGGAAGCGTGCATACGTGTGTGCGTGGCAGGCGTGAGCACCCGGCGTGGGGCTGGGCAGCGGGGGGGGAACGGTACCCGGGGCGATGAGGAGAGCCGGGACGGTGGTGGCGGGGAGGGGGTGGCGACGCGGCTCAGGCCACCGCATGCCGTACCCTACGTCCAAGCCCAACGCATCAACACGTGTGCATCAGTCATGCAAAATATCGCTCCCCAAGACGGCGCTGGCAATGGTTGGCGGAGCGTCGAGATTCGCCCTTACCCACTATTGTGCAAGGAAATGGTAAAATTGGAGTGAAACCCATGAATTCTGGGGCACCTCACTTCCTGAGCCTCGCTGCGCATTTAGGGACCCATCCCCTAGCCCTGGTTGATGTGCTAAAAAAAAATAAAAAATATGCAAGGGATGAATATTTATCTGTGGGTGGCAAGTGACAGATGCTGGGGCGAGGATTCTAGGATACTTCAGTTTGATGAAGGTAATAACTTGAATAGATTAATGAGAAACATCCTTCCCAACAGTTGCCTCCCCTGTGCCACAGCTACGCAGTCACCCTTCCAGCAGAGCTCCCGCGCACACCAGCTTCTTGCATCCAAACGCGCAAAGTTCATTAAGGTTCGGTGTCCGAAAGGCTGGAGATGCCAAACTCTGGTGTTTTCCACCCAGAATGCAGACAGATAACTGGGAAAGGCCCGTGGCCTCTGGGTACTTGCCACCGAGTTGGTGAAAGTGCAGTTTTGGCTGGGGTCAGTCGCTCTGCGGTGACTGCTCAGCCCAAACGGGGGGAAGCCGGGGTGCAGGAGCCCGGTCGGGGCGTGCACGGGCTGTCCCTGCTCCCGGCAGCAGGGTGGGCTTGGCCACACGTACCAGCGCTCTGCATCTTCCCAGCATGGCCGTCCCCTCCTCCTAGGAGGGTCTGCAGAGTCCCTGGGGGGGAGCATTTTGCTACAGACTCTGCCCTTTTCTCCCCCTGATCCTCTTCCCTCCTCCTAAAATGACAACCGTGCAGTATAGCTTTTCGGTCCCCAAACACCGAGAAGCCGGGCTGGCCTGCCAAGATGGAAGAAAAAGCTCTTTGCTTCTGGTAGGTTCTCAGAAACGATGAAACTGCTGATAAGCCACCCCGATCTGGAGATGCTCCCCAGGTTTCCCCAAAAACCGCTGCGCTGCAGTTGAGGGGGAAGCGTGCCGGGGTGCGGGCACGTGCGTGCCCGGGGACGGGGCCAGCTCTGCAACACCCAGCCCTCCGAGACCTGTAGTTTGTGGAGACTTCTGTCTGCCTTCCTGCAAACCTCCCCGGCAGGGGCTGGGTGCCAGGAGGGGAGCAGGGCGACGGCACTCGCGTTGGGAGCACGCAGAATCCCCCCCCCCCCGCCCCGCCACCAGCATCCCCTCCTGACCGCTTTGAACGTGGGAGACCGCGATTAATCTCTGACCAAGCTTTATTCTCAACTGAAGGACTCCTGGGATTTATCGACGGCTTGCAAACACACACCCGGCAGATTCCAGCTCAGACCCCAGCATTATTCCAGGCAGCTGAAACAAAAGGTTGCAGCTATATTTTCGTTTAGGAGAAAGCCACCAGCACAAAATTGTCATTAAAAAAAAAAAAAAAAAATCAAGAGATCATTCCACCTCTCCCTTTGAGAGCACAAAAGAGCAGCTGCAGGTAACGTTTCATCTTGCCTCCCTGTACAATCACAAAGCAGCAAACTGGGTTTTCTAGAGAAAGGTCTTGCAGCACCTTTCGGGAAGGCTGCGATGGAGCTGATCAACACTGCAATCTCCTTAATGTAGCAGTCCTGGAAAACGATAACATCTTTAAAAATAAAATAAAATAAAATAAAAGAGAGCCTAGATGGACATGTTTGCCAGCAAAACAACGGGGCAGCGTTGCCGAACGCCCCTGGGTGCCGGCAGGTAGGCCTGCCTTGTATTATGGTGGCAATTTAGATGGAAGTAGCCACAAAACATGAGAGAGGATGATACAGCCACTTACAGCACAGCACCAGCTGTTTCTCCTAGTTCAGCCTTAAAGCTTGTTAGTCCAGCAAAATTTTTTTTTTTTTGATCGCTCCAGTTGGGTTTTCTTGTTTTTAATTTAATCCTAGTTTCCCCTCAACATCTCGTTAAGCCGTGTTGACGGCAGAGAATAGCTTTGGTGATCCCTCTGAGCCCCTATGCTAAGCATTAAGCCGTAAACTAGGAATGTAAGACTCTTGTCTGAATTAAAGTCTTTTGCCTGGTATTATTAAGCGTGGGGCTGCGTTTGGAGGGGCTGCAGGGTGTGCAAAGACCCCCCAGCCCCTCGCTGGAAGCCTTTGCGGCGCCAGGGCTGCACCCATCTGTCCTGGATCCCCCCCGCACGCTCGCCTCCCCTCTGCCCCGGGTTGCTTCAACGCAAATCCTACAGGTTCCAGTGGTGCAGTCAGAACTGCCAATCCCATGTGCAACTCGGGTCGTCTCCCCACGGCTTGGCCCACCCCGTCCTCCCACACCCCCCCCCCCGCCCCGGGGAGAGAGCTGGGCACCCCCCCCCACCAGCGCAGCCGGTTCCCGGCCCCAAAAAGCCTGGTCGAGGAGAGCCAGGGGGAGGACCCGGTGCCCAGAGACCCACTGAACATATGGGGCTACCTGTGGCAAAGAGCTGGGCCGATGCCGTGCTGAGCTGGTTCCTCCTCTCCGGCAGGGTATGAGCATCCCTCGCTCCAAGCTAGCGGGTTGCAAACTCACAGACTCCAGCCCAAAGCCAGGCTCCCCGTTCCGAGGTTTGTACCCACACACCACCGCCCGCCCCGGCCGGGAAGGTATCGATGCAGCACCTACCTCCATCCGAGTAGGTCTCTGTCCCGTAGCCATCCTGTAATCCATTGCTCCAGGTGCCTTCGTACTTGGCCCCATTTCCAGTGCATTCTCGGACCCCGTATCGTCCCTTAAATCCGTGGGTCCACTCTCCTTTGTACACCCACTTCCCCTTGCTCTCCATGCCAATGCCATGGCGCTTGCCCTGCGCCCAGGTGCCCTGGTAAGTGTTGCCGCTGGGCCAAGTGTAGACCCCCAGCACCTCAAAGCCGTGACTCCAGGAGCCCGAATATTCACCTTGACCCTTCGGGCCGGTACAGATTCCGTGGCCATGAGCCTTTCCGTCCTCCCAGCCTCCACAGTACGACCCTCCATCGTCAAAATTAAACCTTCCCCCACTGGACATGCATGTAATTCGGTTTGCAAATCCCCCAAAAGGTGAAAAAAAAAAAAAAAAAAAAAGGCAGAAAATAAAATGCGAACGATGACTTGGGGAAAAAAAAAATCAAAAAAAAAAATCAAATCAAATCAAACTCAATCGAAATCATGCACCAGATCCAGGGAGCTGCTTAAGCCAGTTTCTTGTGATTATTCATTCTCTGGGAGTATGTTCAGGATCAGTTCTCTCTTCCCCTGCTGTGGAAACAGTATCATTAAAAAAAAAAAAAAAAAAAAAAAATAGCAGCAAGAACAGCAGCAGCTATTGGGTTTTGGTGCAAACGACTCCACCTAAAAACCATCCAAGGCAGGGAACGGGGGTGGGGGGGAAGGAAAAAAAAAAAAAAAAAAAAAAAAAAAGAGGCCAAATGCCAAGAGAAGGAAAAGGAAAAATAAACCCAAACCGGCGCTCCGCAGCCCAGCGCACCCCGACGGGAGGACGCCTCACAGCCCCCGCTGTGACCTCCACCTCGGGCTGCCCGGCCGCCCAGCCTGGCTCCGGCGCAGGGCCGGGGGGAGCGGCGGGAGCGGCGGCATGGCGGGGCCGGGCGCGGCGGCGGCGGGGCGGCTCAGCAGCAATGCGGTGCCTCTGCCGCCCTCCCGCTCGGCTCCCCCAGCCTCTCCCGCTCCGGCCCTCGCAACGCGCACGCACCCCAGCGCCCTAAAAACCCGCCATCGCCTCCGTTATCCTCCTCCTTCTCTCTCCCCCCCCCCCCCCCCCCCCGCCTCTTTCCCCAACCCGCCCCCAGCAAACCTCACTCCCGGGGGTACCCGCTCGCCTCGCCCGGCGGATCCCACATCTTGGCCGGAGGATGCTCGGAGAGAGGTTGGATGCCGGGGTGAGGGGCTGGGGGTCGGGGGAGGGAGTGGGGGGGTGGGGGGGGCAGAGGGCCTCCGCTCGCCCCGCTCTCCCCACGGCCTCCCCCCACCTTCCCGGTTCCCTACGGGGATAAATCCTGCTTATTAATGAGCAGGGATCCTGAGCTTTCTGCTCTGCCTCATCTCCCGGCTCAGGGTGGATTTAAAGGGACAGGAACTGCGTCGCCGTCGCCTCCCGCCCCAGCAGGGCCGCGGCCCCCCGCAGCCCCCCAAGACCCCGCCGCGGCTGCGGGATGCTCCCCGGTTTTTATTTATCCCTTCATCTCTCCCCTGCCCAGCTCCCGCCGCTCTCCCGCTGCTTCTTCCATGCGACGAGGGGGTGGCCGTCCCCCGCCAGACCCGGGGGTCCCCGTTTGCAGGTGGATGGCTGGGGTGGGGGGAGGACAACGAGAAAGGGCCAAACGCCTCGTTCGGCGCCGCCAACGCCAAGTCTCTGGGCAGGCTTTGCTCCGTGCCTGGTCCAGTACACTGCGACTGCAACACAAATTATTTATTCATGAAAAGGCCGTGCTGTCGCTCGGGGTTTATGGCAGCGGTCCGGGGCTGGGTCCCCTCCCGGCTGCTGCGCACCTCGGTCCCCTCCCTTCAACGCTGTGAGCATCTCATCGCGGTCCTTCCAATCCATCGGGAAGGGCCGAAACAGCAGGAGGCCCTCGCCAGTCCTGTCCGCAGATTATATATATATATATTTTTTTTTTTTTTCCCCCTGGGATTGCTGAAGATGTGAAATCATCCCCTGGCAGCAGCGACAGCTCGCTTCGTGCCTCTGGAGCACGCGGGGTCCTGGTCCTGGGATGCACCCCCCCCGGCTTCTAAGCGTGCCAAATATTTGCAGTATCGGGGCGTCTCTGCGGGTCTGTGCGCGTGCATATGTATATATCTGTATTAACACACGGGTGTATCAATACACAAGTATTAAAGGGGGAGCTCTGTTTAAGAAAAATTAAAAAGATGCTCACAAGTTCCTATAAAGCAAAATCTGGGCAATGTATGAAAACACAGCTCTTCCGGAAAATCTCCGGTAGGAGTGCCAGGCACACCAGCTCGTATTTGCATCCTGCCATCGCCACCGGCGTTACTGGAGTGCTTGTTTTTAGCCAAGACTGTCCACTCGGATTGGAGACTCGGCTCAGCCAGGACGCCAAGGGAAAAAAAAAAAAAAAATGAGCTGTGTAAACCCTGGCGATGGAAATCTGCGGGATTTAGGCACGTGCATCCCCACTGGAAGGGATGGTTACGCTCAGTACCTGCCTCGGTTGCCCACCTAGTAGGAAGTTTCAGACTGTGTCTTCCCACTCAGGTTGTTTTTTTTTTTTTCCTATATCGACGCATTTTCTTGTCCATCCATTGAAACACATCACCACCCTCGTCTGGAAGAAAACCTTCCTCTCTCTCAGAGCTGGAGGGAAGAGATGCAACCAGAGTGGGTGGAAATTTTCCCACTGAAGCATTTTTTTCAGTTGAAAATGTCTTTTCAAACTATACCGAGTCCTTTGTGAATGCAAGAACATTATACATTGGGGTTTTTTGTTGGGTTTTGTTTTTTTTTTTTTTTCTTTTCTAAAAATCCCACGCTTCAGGTACTGCATTTTTTGGCAACCACAAACTCCCATTTTTTTTTTTTACATGGAGAGAGACTTTGGGTGGAAACCCCCAAACTTTCCAAGAAAAACACTACAACTGAAGCTGCTTAAACACATATAAAATTTTTGGCAGAGAAAAAAAGAAACTCCAGCCCCCTTCTCTTGTTTTCTCAGTAGTTTTACGCAGTTAAAGTAGTTTTCCATGTTAATTGGCATGTTAATTAATGGCCAGCTATTCTTTCTGTGGAGTCCAGTGGGGTACAGAGACCAGAGGCTCATGCCCGTGCACGCACCAAGGTGCGATACGCCGCTGACCAACGCGGGATGCTGCTCCTAATAAAATAGGTGTTTAAAGTAACAGCATGTTTAATGGTACCTGGTGAACAAGAAATCACTAATAACAACCTGCTGAGGAAGCTGAGAGAGGAATGAGATTTACTAGTGACAAGTACAGGATGGTTCTTGGGTTGAAATGAGTATTACTTGGGGAACAGCAGCTCTGTGTCCTACGAGGGAGCGGTTTCTACGCTAAATATGCAGCCACGTGTTTCATCTTCTGCTGATGACCTGATTTAGGTTTTGTGGTGCGCCCGTAGCCTGTCTTGCTGCCCTGTGGCTGGAGTGGAGGGTTTGGTCAGAAAGGACCATCTTGATTATTAAAGGGTTTAAGATGGGCTTCAGGAGGCTCTGAAAATTGCCAGATAAAGGAAGATCGTGGGAACACCAGAGGAAGGGGCTGGATGGAGGATGACAGACACCAAGGCGATCGTGGCGCGTGGCCAGCCCCGACACAGCCACGCTGCTGTCCCTGAGCCTATCCCCAAATAAATCTGGTTTTCCCAGACTTTATCTAAAGGTCAGGATTTAGTTTAAAAGAAATACTCACGCCCCGATCGTCTGCAGTCCCTACTGCCTTGGGGAGTTCTTTCCAGACCAGTTCATATTTCCTTGGTGCTGCTGATGTGCGGGAGGCTGAGGGAGAGGAAATTCCAGATTAGATTTCACACCAGCCCTGAATACCAGCGGGCTTTTCCCTCTGGAAGATGCTCTTGCTGCCGGCGAGCACCAGTTGACCTCCGCAGACGCTGCCGTGCCGGAGCTGGAGCTGGGCTGCCCTCAAACCGCAGTGGGATTTCTCCAGGACATTTAACTAACTCTGGAGACATGTCCTCGAAGGGGACAGATGGTGTTAGATAAGGCTGTCAAGTTGGGGTTTTTTAATAACCTGGTACATGTGTGGATGAGGGGAGTGAGATGACGTTTGGGATAAAAGAACAATGATGAAAAATACAATAAAAAGCAAATCAGCTTATGATAAGTAACCAAGCGTGGATGGGGGAATACAAAATAGCATTGGGCAGCGGGACAGAGGCAAAATATAGAGAATAAAATTAGCATCTGCCTATTCCTGGTGTGCCTTGCAGACAAAAAAACCCCAAACGCTGGTGGAAAGGCGCAGCTCTCCGGTGGATCCCATCCTGCCCTTGTGTGCAGAAACCCGCCTGGCCCTGCAAAGAGCGGGGCACAGCCCAAGGGAGCAGCTCAGGGAGCGATGGGGATGCAGGCGATGGGTTTTGATGTACAAAGTGGTTCAGAAAAACAAGGGTATCAGGGAGACCCAGCCTTCGCAGAAAACCTGCTGGAAAGTTTGGCTATGCTTAAGACAGAAAAAACCTGCCACAGAGCAAAGGGAGAGGGAGGATTAGCTGGAGGAATCCATGCTCCTACTGCATCCTCCATGTGAGAACAGCGGGATATATCTCTAAAAGTCCAGCTGCCCAGAAAAACATCTCCAGCATCCCAAGGCGGCGGGCAGCTTTTTCTGGGAATTTGATCCTGTGAAGCACAACAGAGGATGGGGAGAGGAGGAGGAGGGCCGGCGTGCCGGCCTCCCCGAGCCCAGCCGCGAGGTGCGATTCGAAGGCTTCTCAACTCAGTGGGCCACCATCCGCGGGGGAGGATGGGTTTTTGGCACTAGCAGCAGGGCTTCGCAGGACCTCACAAATTGCAGGCAGCTCCTGGGGATGCCCGAATGATGCTGAAGGGGAAGCACATCAAAGCAATCTTAAAAAAAAAATCACCCCTATTTCACAGGGAAAGAAAGGAAAAAGGCAGCTAAATGTGGAATTAAATACCAGGTTGTTTAAGCCGTGTAGGGAGGTTTGTGTTTTCCCAGGGTGAGTCCATCCGTGGTGGGGCTGCAGAGCTCATCTGACCTCCATCTCAAAGGGAAAAGCTCCTGGGGTTACTCTGGCCAGCCAAGCCAGGGGCACGTTGGCGTGATAACGTAACGGAGGAGGAACGGGGGCACCGCTCCACGCTCGCTCCGAAAAAAAAATACAATTGGGAAATCACAGGACGCAAAGAGAATTAACTGCAGCGGCAAAAACCACCGGCACGAGGTGGAATTCCTGAATACACACCACAGCCCCGCTGCCAACGCCGCAGGGTGGCGGGGAGACCTCCCTGGCCGGAGTATTGCAGCCCTGTGGTAGAGCCACCTTCTCCATTTGATTTCCACTCGTGCTTGGACATCTCGATCTGCTGGTCCTGATCCGTATCCCGCCGGGACTGGTTTGAGAGCAGACAAACTCCTTCTCCTGAGCGCCGGCAGTCCCAGGCTGGTTCCAAGTCATTAGCAACATGGAAATAAATGATCCAGAGTGTTTCTGGATCAGTATCCCGGGAAATATATTATGAAGCAAGAAGGGTCTGCAGCAGACCGCTACGCTGCAGCAGGGACTTGACACAATCTGCTTCTTTAAGCAGCCACGTGCATAACATCAAATAAAAATCTTGTGATCACTGGAGACTTCAGACTGAGCGACGGATGCTGGAGGTCTCGAGCTGCCGGTATTAAAATATCCTTAGAATTTCTAGGGGAATAAAAAAAAGAGAATTTCCTAATGCAAAAAAATATTGCCTCCAACATGAGGGAATTCCACATTCGACCTCATACTGGCAGGTGAAGATGAATTTCTCACTGTGCTAGGCACAAGCGATCATGGCTTGATTACATTTGTTATGTGCAAATGAAGTAAAGCTCAAAGCAGTAATACATATATATACTTGGCACTTTAAAAGGCCCTGTTTCACAAAGCAGAAAATAGTTACAAGTCAGATCAATTTGGAGAAAGAATTTAAACGAAAAATGTGTTGAAAAGGGAGAAGCCTTTAAGAATATTTTACCCCAAAAGCAGCAACGCAGACAGAAATCTTTGTTAAAAAAACCAACGTGGCTTGGAAAGGAAGTGAAAGAGCCGCCAAGACTAACACATAAAATATAAACACACAAAAAGAAGAAAAGGGAAACTGGTAGTAATTAATAGACCTCAGAAGCTGGGGAAATTAAAGACAGAAGGATATTTTCCAAGATTTTCAAGAAAAGGAGCCTTGCGTTAGCAGTGGGCCGAGAAATGGGAGATTTATCAATAACAGAGAACAGGCAGAAATGCTCGGTGCAGGCTTCTTCCTGGTATCTGGTGGAAAAAAAGACAACGTGCTAATGAAATACTTTCCAAGAGTACATAGGAGGTACGCTGAACAGCAAGCTGATGGAGCTCGATATTTTTAAACCAGCAGATCTGAATAACTTGCAAGAGCAGTAAAGGAGGTGGCCAAGGAGCTGTCTGGATAGTTAATGGTGATTTTCAATAGGTCTTGGAACGGTCGTTGAAAGTACTAGAGGACTGGGAAAAAGCCAGCGCCGTGCCCACACTTGAAGGAGTGAACAGGATGAAGCTGATTTTAAGCTTTTAAGCCTGGGAGGGTTCTTGGACAATTAATGGAGCCACTAACACTGAACTTAATAGATAGAGAATTAAAAGAGGGTGATGTAATGAATGGCAAACAGGAGTTTGAGGGAAATTAGGCAGTGGTGAGCCCACCGTCTTTCACCGATGAGGTTACAAGGGTGTTAGGTAGAGATAACCACACCGATGCAATATCCGCAGCTTTCTGCACAGCCCTTGGCTTGGTCCCACGCGACGGATTGATCGGGAGACAATACAAACTCAACGGGGCCTGCATTAAATAGATTAAAACTTTTCTAAGGCTTGCTCGTCTCGCGTGTCTCTCCCGGGCTTGAGTGGGACAGCCGCCACCTTGCCACCACCGCCAAGGACGACAGGCAGAGTATTCCCCAGGTCTAACGACGTTGGATTGAAATACGCAGCTTTGGAAACCGGAATGATTTTCATTTTTGCTTCCCGCTTATTTCCTCCCCCCCAGTAAACTGAATTCCAGGAGAATACAATCACCTGGTGTTGTCCCCAAGTTTTCTCTTATCTACTTGGTCTCTAGCTAAATTACCCCCAAAACCAATTAAAGAACAGAATGATATTGCAGCAAGCAGGACTACTGCTAATCTTCCGGTAGATTGTAGCTTATGAAAGTGATTGAAATGGTTGGAAATTACATTACTTGAAGGAGGTCAGCCTTTGAGTTGTAAGTAGCATTTTTCTTTTTTAATATGTGGCTGCTTCAAGGCTAATAATCTCTCACAGGTCAACAAAAGTCAAGACCTGGGTTAACCAGAAAGAGAAACTCCTGCCCGTCCTTGGGTTTAATACCGGTTTGCGAAGAGCTTAGGAGAAAACGATGAAATGTTTTGCATTCTGCAATAACCCTCATTGGCTCAGAGGGGAAATGGGTTTGCAGAGAGAGGAAGGACGGGGACGGCTAATGGGCATGTTACAGGCATGTGTACAATAAATTACCTTGATTGGCTTCTCTGTGCTGGGCATGGGCTAAGTGCATTTACTGGTCACTGAATGTATCGCATTAACCTGCTGCATACAGTATGTGTCTGTTTATCCTGCCAATTACTGCAAATCTAATCAGCTTTAGCTGGGTAAAAATAGAGCCAGTTTCCGTGTGGAAATCAAGAGGCACAAAAACAGCAGCAAAGAAGCTGATCCTGATCAACCGAGCACATGGGAGGGGAGATTTGCAATGCTGGGAGCATGGAATGTGTTATGATGCTTTCTTCCTTATGGCCAGATGGATCTTTTCCCCCAGGCCTATATTCTCCCCAGCACCCATCAGGCAGCCTGAAGGAAGGAGCTGGGGAGTGTGGGAACCGCAGGCAGGCAGGCAGGCAGGCAGGCAGGCAGGGACCTCCTCCTTTCGTGCACTTTCAGGAGCGAAGGAGTAGGGCTGCAATCAGCTGGAAGGGACAAACAAGTCGGGACGGATGCAGAGGAGGCAGAGGTGTGCAGGAGGTATTTTGCAATAAAGATGAGCAGCTAATATGGGTCATCTGGCATTCAGGCTGCGGGAAAAAACATGTTGCTGCAGGTTTAGATAAATTGGTAGATGGATGGTGGCCAGATTTGAGTTCCTACGTGCTGCGGAACATACTCAGCAACTGTATTTGGTAAAATCAACCTGCTATCCTGTGTAAAGGCCCGCGGAGCAAATGTCGTACAAGGAGAAAGGAGCAGTACGTGGCTCCGCAGGCGGTGGCGTCTCATCCTCCTTCCCTCCCTCCATCCCTCTGCGATGTTTGCTGAAGGACGGAGGTAGCTTGTGCCCACCGTGATCTTGGAAGCCAAAGAATAAAGCCAAAGGAAAACAATGTGATTTCCCCCCCCCAAGATGTCTCATTTGCCCTTTTATTTTACTGGATTGGCCTACAATAAATGTGTGTCGAGCTGTTTGTTCATGATAAAACCCAGATCCTTCTCACGGTGATGGCTCTCCAAGACACAGCCTGCCATGCAGAGCGGCCCTGCTTTGCCCTTCTCATCCCAGGTGGCAAACCTCTGCAATGGGCAATACAGTACCGTAATTTATTTGAAGGGACTTGGCTTCCCCAGCCACCCACATCTCCCCCTGTTTTCCACCCTGCCAGCCTGCCCGCCGCTCTCCTGGAGGTCTGGCATACGCCTTGGCACGGCAGAAAACCCAAGGCGACTCATTTTCCATCGCTGAAAGATGCTTGTAAATAAAACCGAGGTAGCCAGTCTTAACCAAACAAAACACGGCCTTCATTTCAAGCCTCTGAATTTTATGTCTGAGACCAAGGAGCGGGAACGCTGCCGATAATTAAGGGACATCTGTCACCCGCGTGTTCCTGCTGGTTTTGTCAGGAAATGCGGCTGACATAATGTGAAGAGAAGAAACCTGCTTTGGAAAATGACTTGGCATGCCGGTTTCCATGTTCATCGCTGCCACGTGCAAAAGCTGCTCCCGCCCGCCGATGGTGGAAAGGGCCGGGGGCTCGTCAGCCTGCCCACCCGGGACGAGCTACCTCCCAAAGCTTTGCCCAACCTCGCAGCAAAAGCCACATCTGCTCCGTCTGTCCCACCTCAGGCTTGAGACGGGCTTCAACCTGCGTTGAAAGAATTATTAAAAAAAATAAACAATTCGGAGGGTGGTGGGTTTTTTTGTTTTGGGGACATTTGGGGTGTTTTCTGGAAAGAGCTTGTTTTTTTCCAGCTTTTCTTAACAGCCACAGAAAGTCACCTTTTGTAATTCAGAAAGCTCTCATAAGAACTCCAGGACTTCTAGAGCTGAAGGCTGCAAGCATTGGCCAAAATGGCTTTCCTGGTTTTTTTTTTCTCAAGCTCCCAGTGGACTGAATACCAATATCTGACTTTGCCAATGGGGAAACTGAGGCAGATATGTGTTTTGCAAAGGACCCACAGAAAGGCGGTACCGCCGCTGCCACACAGTCACGGTCAGAAACGCTCGCTCCTCTGCTCTGCCCCTTTGGAAGAGATGCCGCTTCTGACCGCCGGGATCAGGATTTGCTCTTGATGGAAGAAATAAGGCCCTTTCCCAGTTTTCAGGAGAACAGAAGATTGTCGGTGCTCTGCAGCTCATCGTGCATCGGTGCAGCCACTCCTGTCGCCAGCTCGGACCATGGCAATTTTAGGCAGGTTTGTCCTCTCCGCAGGATCGCCTGCGGCTCTCCAGCCTCAGCAAAGCCAAACATTAAGCTTAAAACCGTGAACACTCAGGAATCAACCAAGTAACAAAGTAGTTTGGACCTGATTAGATTACGTTTTCGCTTTAATGGAGATGCTGATGCATGAATTTCTATGTGAATAATGAATGTTTGGAAAATGCTTTGAGCATTGCAAATGGTAAGGACAGGGCATTTTCCTGTGTTCAGAAAGTCAGTGGTGGTAGTTCCCAGAATTGTTGGGACTGTAGCAATAGAGATTTATAATTCATACCAAAGAAGAAATGTCTTTCATTGAAGCAAGAAGACACAGCAATGTAAAAAAGTTGACATTACTCATATTCTTTTCTTATAAAATAGTCACGCAAGGGTGTTCAAGGATCTTTTTTTCTGAGCAGATAAACAGCTATGGAAGGATTTATTCCATATTTGATGTAGTTTTTCAAACAAGGTTTCTGTCTTACGGCCTGTTTTGCAGAGGATTTAAGCAGATGCACTCTGCAGTCTGGAATAGCGTGTCTAGACTGTCTAAACACATGAAACTCCTTTGCTTCCCAAAAGCCAGAGTAGAAAGCTATCCTACACATTTCATGAGCTGTGTTTAAAAAAAAAAAAAAGAAAGAAAGAAAAGAAGAGCGCAAAACAAACCTCCACAAAACTCAAAGCCAGATTCACGGGGTTTCAAGATCTGCTTAAGGAATCAGCAAGCAGGATTCAGGAGTAGTTAACAACAGACTGTATTACATGGTACCTATTAACATGGGATAATCCAGGAGGAAAAGAAAGGGCAAGGGATAAAGGAACGTCGCCCTAGAACAGCGAGACGTTTAGAAATCAAGCCACGAGAATTCTAAACCACCAGATTAACTCAGCTGTCACTGTCAAGAGACACCCCAGGCACAAAGCATGGGAGGCAGCAGGGATGAAGAAGAAAAGGGTATTTGAATTTTCACCGTTGTGAAATGCACACCTTGGTCCTGCCGAAACAGGATCCCAGGAGCACACGGTGCTGCTAAGTCCCAGCTGGGACCTCTTCGGAAGTGGGGGAACATTTGGATTTGGACTGGGATGAAGGGAGCTCCCCGAAAGGAGCGGAGCTGGATGCTACCTTCCCCGTCCTTCGTCTCGTTTGCTTCTTACCCAGTTTCATTTTCAGCCAGGAACACGATCTTCCTTGGGCTTCCACCTCCTAGAAATGCTCTTCTCACAACTCGCCCAAGCCTGTCCTTTACCCTCGGCTCATATTTACCAATATTACTTGACCCTTCCCTCCAAACTTCCTTTGTGAGTAAAGTCATCAGGATTTTCAAGAGCCTGTGAATTTTGGATGGTTAATTCCGGAGAAGGTCTCAGACCGAAACTCAGTGCCAAAGGACTTCAACCTGCTTCAGTTTCTCGCTTATCTTGAATGCCCCAGGGCCTGCCATCTTCATTAGGAAACTGAAGAACATACAGGGGTCTGAATTTTTAAAGTAAGGGACCCAAGTCACACTCTGGAGTGAAAAGCCTCCAAGTTATTTGTTGAAAGTGAAAATTTGGAAAAAAAACTTGTTTTCAAGCCACATGCAGGCACCCAACTGATTACCAGAGCTGCTGAGCACTCAGTTTTGGTCTTCAGCTCTGAATGTATTGATCCTACATGCTTGCACATAGCGCTGGAGTGCTGCAGAGCATCCTTTGCTCCTGCTGACATGCTGGCAGCACTCAGGATCTGGCCCTAAATCTGTGTACAAACCTCCAAAATTGCCACAGCCTGCTTTCCCTGCTGGGCAGAGGCTGGCAGAGGGGCACGTCCTAAAAAGGGGAAATCACATCCTGGGAAAAAAAACCAGAACCATCTGAAATGAAATCCCGGCCCAGCTGAAGACAATGAAGGTTTCGCCACGACTTTGGACAAGGCTGGGATCTCGCTCCGTCTGCAACAGGCATCTGTTCCGGTGTCCCAAAAAGACCTCTTTAAACAAGAGCAGGCTGCCCATGGTTTTCATCAGGCTCAAGTATTTCCTATGTTTGTTTTCTTGGCTAAGCCCCAGATTTGCCAATTGCTGTACTGTACACTCTGCCGGCCCGCGCTCCCTCCGATGCAGTCAGATGTCGAGAGTATTTTCCCTTCCTATCCTAAACTGCTGAGCTGTGCCGCTCTGAGCCAGAACTCCCACCCCGTGCTCCTCCCCAAATACCTCTGGTTTATATTTACTCCACAAAATGCGTCGGGATCGTTTTGGGAAGATAGAAGCTCCAGCAACGTAAGGTGACACCATCTTTCGGTGGCTCTTTCCATGAGGATGTGACTGCAGCTCAGCAATTTGCTATTCCCGTCCCATGAAATCAGAGTGCTTCAGAGGTATGAGAGGGGCCAGAGACTTGGGTGCAGCGTTTCTTCTTGCCCCTTGGCCACAGCAGCAAGGGAGGAGCCGGAGACAGGCTGCCCATGGAGGTCTGTCCGAGCTCCACATGGATTGCGTGTGAACCAGTTTCCATCCTTGCGACACCAGGGAAACCACTGTGACCAAAAGGATGGCCTCAGCAAACACCAGCACTCAGCCAAGCATGGTTTTGTTGCAAAACTGCTGTCTCAGACAAGTCACTTGCTCCTTTACCACCTCTGTTTTTTCATCGGTCAGCTGGAAATAATTGCTGGCACATGATGCTAACTTTTGGGTTCAGAAGGACCAGCTTCCTCCCAGAGCCGGGGAAAAAAACAGGCTGTGTGCTGACTGCGGACATAGCCCTCACCCACCTGGTGAAGACACTGCTGCTCCTGCTTTACGCTGAAATCCCAGGCAGGAAAGCACAGATCAGTCTTGCTGGTGGGGTTCAGGGTCGGCCCTTCATCCCATCTGCTCTGAATCACCCACTGTGGCTTGGGACAGGAGCAGACGGCTCCAAACCCTGAGCCACGTTGGCTGAAGTCCACAGGAAAAGCTGTCAGAGTGTGATGCAGAGCCAAGCAGCGCTGGGCTTTGGGATCTGGACACATTACCTTTCCCTTCCCCTCACTGCTATTCCCTATCATTTTCCAGCCACCGACCCCAAAAAGGTCCATATTCCCTAGTTAACTTGGCCGCCAGAAAGCCACGTGCTCCAGAAGAACACTGCGCTGGACAGGCGGACGGGGAAATCGAGGCATGGGGATGGATCTGCCCAGCATTGCACCACGAATCACTCCAGAGGCAGGTCAAGGACAAAGATCTCTCCTAGTCCAAGGCTTCATTTTGCTTTTTCCATGTGTCGGCAGCAGCGTGCCCCGCTGCAGCTGCACCAGGCGTAAAGACGGGAACCGGTGTCCCGTGCGTGGCCATCTCAGCTCCTTCCATCGGTGGCTGGCTGGGAGTGACTGACTGATCTGAATAGTTTCATTAACAATTCTTCCACAAAACTATAGATCTTGGCATTGTTTTCCAAAGGTTTGAAACAAAAAAGGAGACTTTCATCCCGCTCTGCCATGCTCTCTCCCAAAGTCTCCATTTCTTTTCAAAAGCCCAAATTGGGAGGACTGGGTTGTTTTCCCTTTTTAAAAATTTCTCTTATTTTTTTAATCTAACGCTGTTAAGACTAATCTGCTAATTTCTTTGGATTGCCATTTTTTAACCCTCTAGATGATTGTTGCTAATAATTTAGCAACACCTCTGTTGAGAAGCAGAAACCAAGTCCCGTCGGTGGTTTCGGTGGTCAAACACACTGCGTGTTGAGACCTCCAGAGCTGTGCACACCCCTCCAACCAAGGAAGGGTTAAAATAACTGCTGGGCGTCTGTCTACAGCAGAGACCTCAGGCCAATCCATCCGATAATTAGGTAGTTCATGTCGTAGCTGAGGTTGGGTGATTTTGGGCAAGTTTTTTTCCCAGGCTGAGCAAAGGCAGCTCTTTGCGTGTCCGTCCTGTTGTCACTAATAGGGACAGCCTAAAGTGAGGAACGAGCCTCATCAGCACCACAAGAAGCCCAGTAAAGACCTCCCCCGTCCCCAGCTTGGGCTTCATCCCGTTGAGTTTGCTGCGGGCTGTCACCTGCCGATGTGCTTTTAATTTACAGCTGCCGCATCAACTCTTCCCCGTCGGCATTTCAGCACGGCAGTCAAGTTACTTTAGTTGGCCTGGCTGGGCAGTAGGATTGGGTGTCCAAAATGAGCATGGATTTGCCTGGTCCCAAAATGTACAGGACAAAGTCATGTTTTCCATGATTTCTGGGGTCTGCAGCAACAGTAGGTTCCTGGCACCCTCTAATGGAAAAGATAAGTCACTGAATTACCATTCCCTCGGTTTGTGTGAGTCTTGGCTCCTGCATTTCTATTTTTAATCTAATATCACGGTAATAACTTCTAGCCAGGCACGATACACCCCGTGCCAGCACGGACCCGGAGAATGTGCTGAACAAATGTCAAGGCTGCTCTGGGGACGGAGAGGCTGCCTGGTGATCGTCCCCCAAGCCCTGGAAGCCAGCGCACACAGGGATTGCTGCTTTACCTATGGAAATGCAAGGCAATAGCTAATCAGCTCTGACATTTGTGCCTTGTTCGTGAATTTAAGACACGTGCTAGTGGGCTAGTCATTGCCTGTCCTTCCCTTTCCCCCTCCTCTCCCTTGGTCACATCGATAGAGATTTTCCAGGTTATTTTTCCAAGTTTGGCAGCCTGGAAGCATCTCAAATCTCTGCCCAGGTTAGACTGGGCTCTGGAGCTGGTTCGTAAACAGAATTACTCCTTGAATTATAAGGGGGTTTTTTTAAAGCTTAGCTCTTGCTAGAAAGTGACACCCATAGCCAGAGAAGTCCTGCACGCAGCCCTTTTGCTCAAAACATTTGTCCCCGGGTGGTGGAGGACACCTGACATTTAGAGGCACGGAAAAAGCCTGGGTGGTGGCAAACACAGCGTTCCTGCGATGATCCGGCAGCCTCGTGCAGCCCACGGCCAGGCGGAGCCGGCGTCACGCTGCCGGCTTTTGGCATCTCGTGCAGGAGGTTGGCTTCGGTCTGAGGATCCCTGATGGCCCCTGGGGAAGGACTGGTTTTTCCTTGGGTGGCTCAGCAAGATCCCTGCCTCAAGTAAAACAGGACTTTTCTGCCAAGCTTGAGTCTGCCCATTGCTGACCTGCCAACAGAGGATGCAGAATATCAGTAGGACCCAGCCCATCAATCACGCTCCTGTCCTTCACACGCTATACCCAGAGATAAATAAACTCATTTAAATAACTGTTTAATACAGTAAAATCTAATTTCCAGGAAACACTGATCCATGCCAGTCTCAAAGCTCTGAATTTACTGCAGCGTGCAGGAAGTTTGTAAACTTAGCAGCGCATAAGGTGGTATTTCCCTTGCAAAAAGGTTCCCAAAACCCAATGAAAGCGAAAGAAAAAAGCAAACTGCCCTGAACTTGGCAAATGTGCCGTTGCTGACACCAAGACTTTAACACCCCCATAGCTACCTACACATCTTTTGTCTCACAACAGAGAGTAAAAACCAGGCTGCAAAGTGCCAGATCATAAAAAAGCCTAGAGGACCAGTATCCCCCGAGGCCAGCGGAGACCGTCGGATGTATTTTCCCTGTAAGTTTAAGGCACAGTTGAACACAGACCTCTGGAAGTGAAAGCTAGTACTCAAATTCAGCAGGTCTCTTCTAAAATCCCTTTAAAATCGTTTTACTTTTAGAATCCCAGTTTCCACAGCAACAAGACACACAGCTCTCTGCAGAGTTTAGGGCTATAAATAAACCCTAGATCTATAGTTGTGATATTAGCTATGAGGGCTTTAAAAAATTGCATGTGGTAATGAAGTGAAAGGATCAGTGCTGAAAGGAAACAAATTTAATGAGGAAAAGATGGTTCTTAACTCGGTTTAGAGCGTAGCTTTGAACAAAGGAAAACCGACCAAACACACCGCCTGGGAAGATCCTGCCTTCTCTAAGGGCCGTTTTGATTTCGATCGAATTGTTGGAAACGGTGCCTCGCAATCTCCGTTTTACATGGGTTTAAAGTCTGTGTTTAAACAGTCGTCTTAAAAAAAAAAAAAAAAAAGGAGAAATGGCCATTAGCCATTGTTTCTGCAGCCTTGCTGTTTCTGGGGAAGCAATTAAGCAGCTAACACCGGGCCAGATTTTAATAGCCTTATGCATATCGAACCTTGCCTGCCATACCAGTGACTCCCCTGGCTCTGCTTTAGAGAGCGTCCCTATTTAGAAAAGGACTTCTACGTCTGCTAACTTTAAACACATATTTTAATCCTAATTGCTTTTCTGAACTGGGACCGTTGGCTGCTGCGGGACCGCCTGCAGAGGAAGATGCTATTCCATGAGACGCAGTCAGAGGGCAGGAATTTGGTCTGCTGGATCTAAAGAAGTGCTGTCCTTACGCCTTGACATCAGCGTATAAACAAAGACGCAATCCCATAAGGAAAGATAAATATTAGCTGTGTTAGAAGCAAAGAGGAAATTAAATAACTATCACATGGCATAAAAACAAGCTTGTCAGGGGAGAGAGAACTGGTGGTTTTGAGCTTGCGGAACAGATTTGTATACAGTAGTGAGGAGGAGGAGATGAGGAAGGAGAAGAAAGGAAACACAAATCAAAGAGTTATTTGGAGTTTCCTCTATTGCAGACAGAAGGTCCATGTTATTCAAACAGATGTACTGCATGTCACCAGTTTTCTGGTGTTTGTTATTTTAAGGATGGTCTTGGGAAGAAAATAAATTCCACTCTAAGGCTCCTTTATATCCATTTTAGGCAGTCTGTGGAGAGAAGCCCAGAGAGTGGAGCTGTGGAGATTCCTCCAGGCTGAGCCGCTGGTACATCCCCTGCTCTCTCCCCGGCAGGCAATTTTACCGACTTGCTGGGAGGGAAACCAGGAGCTCCACCTCGGTTGGGGCAGAAACCCACCGTCAGCACCCTGGAGCTGCATCGCTCCTGCTCACCGAGGGATCAAAAGAACTGGGAGAAAAAAGACGGATAGACTTGGGCAAAATCCAGGCAAAACTTGCATGTGTCTACGCGTAAATGGGAAGCTGCTATCTGGCCAGCAATTCTCTACCCAGTCCCCAGCAAAGACACCTCTGCCTTGGGCTGGGGGGACAGAAGGGCACTGCAGCAAGACTGGGGTAACTCATTTAAACGTGATCCCTTCGAGTTCAACCTGTGATATGAACGTCAGTCTGGGTTTTCCCTGACCTCATCACCAGCCGGAAAGATGATGAGGACGATGGTCTGCAGTTGTGCCTCTCCAAATTAATTGGCTTTGCAACTCAGAATAAAATAAGAAGCAGAATGACATTGCAGTCTCCCATGAGCGACACCAGGATCAGGTTTTGCTTCCCCTGAAAGGTGTTGGCTTGCCCATGGTAAGAAAAGCAAGACATAAAGCACGTTATTCTGGTCACTAACACAAGTGGTCTGATGGAGAGACGATGCAGACAGTATCGTGTGTTATAAATCTGAAAGCAGGACAAAGCAGTGTGCTGTTGAGGCGAGTCTTACACGAGACAGCTCTGACAAAGGCACGTGCACCAGTTTGAACTGATGTCTTTTTCTAACATTGCCACATTCAGAGCCAAACTGTGCTGTAGGAACTTCTTGGTGGGAAAGAAACATCACAAACATTATCCTTATACAGAATAAAAACACCCCAACAAACCAAATTACATGCCCAGCCGCAAGTTTTGGGCTCAGAGTGCAAACATTTAATTCCTGCACCTTCTGCCCTAGTGACATTTCTGGATTGATTCATGTTTTCCAAGGGGTTTTCAAGCTTCTGTGCTCCTCGGTACCACCTAGTCTGGATAAAAACAAAGCAAAAGAAGACATACGAAAAACCTTCTTCTTCAGAGAACGTATTGGGCATAAGACACCCACTCTGGGACTGACGATTGTTTCTTTTCCTGCGATCAATCGATCATCACACAGGACAGTTTAGAAGTAGCCCTTTTAATAGAAGACACAAAAAGTTGGAATTAATAAGCAATAGTAAAAGAAGCTGGGGGGCGGGGGGGGGAGACACTGCAGAGGAAGCAGGCACCAGGCCATTCTCTGAGGGCTCTGTCCTGCTCCCACTGAAATCAAAAGGAGTTTTGGAGTTGGCTGCAGTGGGAACAGGAACAGTCCTTAAGGCACTAATTAGTACAGCTGGCTGAATAATGCATAATGAACAGTTCATTCAGCTAATTTCATCTCTTTTTCTATTCATGAATTGCCCGTGAACCAATCCCAATTTTCTCATTTTGGTTGTCATTCAGAAGTTATTTGTGGGTTTCTTCAGGAAATCATCCCCAGCGTGCCATTGCAGCGCGCATTGCGACATGTAAATATTAGAGAAGTGTTTGAAGCGTGGGGCTGGCAGGTAGGGCAGACGACATTATCTTCTTGCCCGAGCTGATATTTGTGTAACCAAGTGTACCATGAATTTCAAATGTTGCAAAGAAACACTGAACTTTACATTCATATTCGGTAAATACTTGTGCACGTTCCTTTTCTTCCTCATGCTTTCTCCTCGAGCGTTTTAAACGGATCTAGCCGGTTAGTGGAATACCAAGAAAAGGCAGAGAGAGGAGGGATGTGATGTGAAAACACCCCAAGGAATGGCACTGGAATAACCGAGTAAATACTTCCAGACTTTCCTTTCCAGCTGTAAAGTGATTTGGCTGTAGCAAAGAGTAAATTAACGTTGTGTAATGGATGAGAGTTGGAATCAGCCTACGGATAGGAGGGGACAACTGCTGCACATCCTTCCCAGGTTAGCCTGCATGGAGCAAACGTTGGCTCCGGCAACCTGGCCCCCGATGTGGCAAGCAGCTGTGCTACCTCAAGTAAAAGGAAACCAAAAACGATTGCAACACACCCTTCTTTTGTAAAGAGTTGCCCAAAATGTGACTTTCCTGGGGTGAGATTAAAGTAAGGAAGACTTCAGAGCAGGAATCAAAAGGAAATAGCTGTCCCGTGACCGGGATGGTGGGGACAGGGAGGCTGGAGCTTTGGCAAAGGCTGAGACATCCCCGTCCTCCCAGCCATGCAGAGCAGGAGATGGGGGACAGGCTAAAGCACAGGCAGCGAAAGGCAGGGAAAACCAAGGGTGTTTCTTTTGCAGCAGTTTCCGAGACGGATGCAAGGAGTAAGGGAAGGGAGCTGGGGGAAGTGTTTTTGGCAGCCAGGGACTGTGGATTTTCAGGCTGAAGCAAGCCCCACGGGGGGGAAGCGCGCAAAGCCAGAAGGTCTGCCTGGCTTCTGGGGCCAAGAAGGGATGTGCCAGGGCTATCCCACAGGGGAAGGGACACGGGGGATGTGGGGCGAGGGGAGTTCATGGCACTTTGAATTTTGAAAGGTGACAAGGTGACAAATGAGGCAGGGTGGTGATCGAGGGGGGACCTTTACTCAGGGAGAGGCAAGTCTATCCCTTATGCCTTCGGCTGGGAAAAAAACCCCTGAAAAATCCCTATTTAAAGACACGCGTGTGCCTGCCTGAGTCTATCGGCAGAGGGCAGTGACACTCGCACACACACGCGTGCACGCACACACACATCACTGCCAGCCTTTAACCCAGCCTGCTTTTGCTGCTGTCACAGCAAGGACACCTTCCACCAGCCCTGTCCAAACCAAACCATCCGGTTTATCGCTTGAAAGACATACTGCACGGGATGCTGCAGGCCCGACATCTGGCCTCTTTTAGGTTTTTTTTTTTCCCTCCTTTTCCCAAAGCCCACGTGATATTTTTCTATGTGCTTCAAAGCCAGGGTTTGTTTGTTTTTTCAAACCCAAGAGCTCCAATTCCAGCATCTGCGAGAAATCTTACAGGAAATAACCCATGTGCACAGAAGTAGTTGAGTGAACATGCAATAGCAATATTTATCTTTCCCTTCCGACTAACGGCGCAGACAGCACGCAACGCTATTTCTCCTGTCACTCACAGCAGAAAAGGAGACTTTAGGGTAGAGCTGTAGGATCAAAAGACTTCACTGAGGCTGTGGGGAAGAGGAGAGGTGGGTGTTGGGCAGGACATTTCATGTACATTGATATACAGAAGTATGCTTTCTCTCAGCATATTGTCCTGGGACACAGTTCAATCCCGAAAAGGAATTTTGGGTGGAAGCCATGCCAGGGAGGGATGCCCATCACAGCTAGCTCATAGCCAGTGAGAACAAGACAGCAGTAGGTCCATCTATGGCTTTGAAAGTCACTTTGGGAGAAGACTTAGAATTTCCAGGTTTAATTTCTGGCAGAACTGCTAAGATTTAAGTTGCATTTAGGAGGTCTAAAAACGCCAAACATGTAAAAACTTCTGCCCATTTAATGCCAAGTGTTGAACAGCGTCCTAAAGGAACTGGAGAACTTTTAAAAGGTGATAGACAAAAGCTCTGAAAAGGTCCCTGCAGAGGAGTGCTGTGGGCTGGGAGCATTGGACATGAGAAAGATCTAGGTAACTCAACTGGCCTTTTAACTAGCAGCCTCCTGAACGAAGTTTCCCCTCTTGTTTCAGTGGTGGAGGATCTCATCTCCTGGTGACTCTGGATAGATAAAATAGCTCCTTTGACATAGGACTCAGTTACCCACCTCACACTGATTTATTTCAGTTAATTTTTATACACTTTCGGACATTCCATGTTGCATTGAGTCAAACTGACACGAAGAAGAAATTATCTTGGTGGATTTGGCTACGTTTGCTCTGACATGCTGCTTAAAGGAAAAAAAAAACCACTTCAGCCAGGCTCCTTGGTTAAACGCGATTGAGGAAATCTGAGTACAAGAATTCAGACCCTTAAGATTGCAGGTGAGAACTGAAGTAGGTGCATCCAGTGTTGAAGAAATGGATCCTCTCCCTTTGCTTGAGCCATTCAGGAACAGCCTCCGCATGTTCTGAAAACACAAAAAGAGGAAAATAACTGCAGTCTCCGTAATTGTTTACTGATTACTCTGACAAGGAATCTTCCTCAGCTGTTCGTCTCAAACATGCACAAGGAGAATTTAGAGGAAGAGAGAATATGCAGGAAATAGGATGATCTGGGGATGAAACAAGGAGTCAGTTTTGGCATCCCGAAGGCTGTGCTCTTATGGGGAGCACGGCTGTATGGCACCCTAGAACGACCTTCACTCACAACCTGCTGTCTCCAGCAAGCAGTAACATGAGCTCTTACAAAGTTGATTTATCTCACTGAGAGCGGTTCCTTGCTTTGCCCACTGGCTAGCCAGGAATTCTTGGTGGCTTGTGACAGAATTATATGGCATGTTCCTTTCGGTTTCCTTGGGCTTCACCCAAAGCCACTTCTAATCAGAGAAAAGGCTCCCAGTTCAACTACTCCACTTCAGATTAGACTTTATCTTACTGTCTGGCATCGAAGACAATTTCTGCTCTGGCTGTAAACCACAGACTCACTCTTTAGCAGCAAAATTCTCACTTTCATTTGGGCTCAGGCTTAGACTTCATTCCCAAGCAGAAAAGTTTAAACCTTCACCTTGCTACAGACCAGGGAATCACCAGATATCTGAGCACAGCGCAGTGCTTTCAGGATGGATCAATGCTGGGTAAAGACACCGATATAAGCAGAAAGGCCACCAAAGAACTCAGCGTCCTTATGCCTACCGCCCGGCCCGTGCTGCAATTCAATGCAAACCTTTCCTAAGGGACTGAGAGCCTTTCCTCTGTTTTCTGCATATCCCTTCCTCCGATGGACAATCTCGGGCATGGCAGGAAAAGGAAGCGCGTATGGTTTGCACTCCATGCTGGATCACTACAAGGAAAGGACACAGAGAGGCTGTGGGATTTTCAAGGACCCTCTCACAGCAGGAGTCTGCAATACAGAAGCAGAGTTGTGTAGCTTTACAATATACGACATTATGCAACCCCAGTAAGCGTCCTTTGATTGCTTACTCTTGCATTTCAGTAGGACTTCAATAAATGCAGTTGATAGTCTACGATATTCCACAGGGAAATAAAAAAGGATAAACTACCAGCATTTGGAATTTTTGTGGTGCAGCAGTTTGTCTTAGCAAGGTGTATTATGATATTTCCAATAAACTATCACCCAAAGGAATAAGCCTTTTTCTCTTATACAATACCAACACAAGTGTTCACACAACTCATGTGACAGCAACCAGCCCACATTTGGGCATCGTGCGCATCCCATAAAGATCAACTCAAGACAAAAATGCAATTGTGCTCATAAAAACATCAATGTTAGCTCTTTTGTTTATCTGCGTTGCAGCAATATTGCACTTGCTGAAATAAAAGACACGGTCCATCTTCCAAGAAGATTACAATCATATAAAAATCAAGTCTGGAATCATCCTTTGCCTGCCTGGGGCTGCATTTAAAAATGTTATTCTTGGCCTGCTCCACTTAAAGATCTCCACCCGTATCATTTATCCAGCTGATGGACAGTCTGGCTACTGGGCTACAACAGACATACAGCCGAGTCCCATGGAAAAACATTACGAAAAAAAGAAATTATGCATCCGTCTCTTGGTTGCTGGATGCCGTCTGTGCAATCCGTCGGCAAATCTGAAGACGATAAAGCTGCTTCAAAACCTCCATTGCTACGCTGCTGTCAGCCAGAATCCCAGTTTGGAATGGAGTGGGGAGGTGGTGGAAATGACCATTCTAAGAGGCCTTTAGAGTCTGTTTTGTTTCCACACAGTATTTAGAGACAATCTGAAGTCAACTGCCAAACTGGCCTTGACTGCACAGCGTGGCTTGGTTTGGTCAGACTGCTCAAACGCTGGTGCCAAAAGCTTCACCGGGATTTTGGCATCATGCACCCAGCAGGAACTCATGCCATACTGCACCCCTCCGCCCCGTCCTTGAGGCTTTTGGCCATCCTAAAACACCACCTAAGGAAAGTAAGCACCCTAGCCATTCCCTATTCTACTCCGTAAGGCTCCTTGTGGCTGAAACGAGGATAATTTTGATGGAAAAGGCAGGTATCACACTGGAGGCAGAAGTGCTCTGAGTTAGTGGACAGACTGCAGATGTGCCTACCATGAAGGAGAAAATGAAGCCCGTCAAACACGACTTCGGAAGCCAGTCAGGGTAGTACCTGGGGCAGCTCTCCAGGCTGGCACTGCCCAGGCCACAGGGACAGCCCTTGTCCTGAGGGGGGGAGGCAACAGGAGCCCCAGGCCCACATCAGTCACCACAGCACCCTGTGGGGTCAGCCTGGAACAGGGCAAGGCGCAGCTCCGCCCTGAGGGGGGGGTCATCACCTCAGGCCTGCCTCCAGGCACTGACGGCCCCCCAGCCCACCCGCCCCACCACAGCCGGCGGCCGCACACAAAAGGCGCCTGTTCCCGCCCCTCTCCTATTTAAGCGTCCCTTCGACCAATCAGCGCCAGGGGCGGGGTTAAAGGGGGCTAAAAGCTGGCGATTGACAAGCCCCCCAGACTCCGCTCCTGTACGCGAGGAAGAGGGCGGGTGGAGCGTGCTAGCAGCCAATCCCCAGGTGCGAGTAGAGGGCTCAGCCAATCGATAGGGCGGTGGGTGGGGCCCACCGCAGGGTCAGGCCGGGAGTGAAGGCGCTCTATCGCTCCTTCCTCTCCCCCCCACTCCGCTCCCGGCTGGGACTTCTCACCGCGGGATCCCTCCGCCGCGGACTGGCGGTGTGTGCGCGGTCCCGTTGCCCTCCGCCTGCTCGCTGCCTTCTAGCGAGGGATTATTTCCCGCGGTTGTGGCGGCGGCGGGGCGGCTCCGGCGGCGGCGGGGCCCAAGGCGGCGGGACGGGCTTGCGCGGAGGATGGAGGTAGTCGGCGCCCGGCTGAGAGAAGGAGCCGCCCCGTGAGGGAGGACGCGGGAGCGCCGAGGCCTGCTCGGGGCCGCCGGGCCCTGCCGGGCGGGGACCCCGCGGCCAGGCCGCGCCTCAGCGCTCGGGCCTGCTTCCCCCGGCGCCGCCGGCGGCCACCCTCGGGGGGGCCCGGCCCGGCCCTGCCCGCCGCCGGGGGCTGCCCCCCGCGCTCCTCGCCGCCGGGCCCCCTCGCCCCCCGGGGGGCGGGTTTGCCGGGGGGGCGGGAGCGCGGAGGGGGCCGCTTGGGGGGTGTCGGGGCGCCGGCCTTGCGGGCCCCCCTCGGGGCGCTGCCGCCCGCCCTCGCCGCCGCTGCCCCTAGCAGGGTGTGCTCCCTCCGGGCCGGGGGTAGGCGAAGCACCATGGTGGAGAAGCGGTGCCCGCGGCTGCAGCGGGACGGCGTGTACCGCTGGTTCTCCGAGCTGCCCTCCCCGCAGCGTGTGGAGTTCCTCTGCGGCCTCCTGGACCTCTGCATCCCGCTGGAGCTGCGGTTCCTGGGCGCCTGCCTGGAGGACCTGGCCCGCAAGGACTACCACTCCCTGCGCGACTCCGAAATAAAGGCCAACAACCCCGCCGACCTGGGGAGCCTCACCAACCTGACGGACGAGGTGGTACGCAGCAAACTTTTGGTCTCTCTCGCCCTGCTTGGGTCTGCCCACCGAGAGGCGGCCGGGGTCCTCTTCCGTACCCTCACCCACATCGACTCGGTCATCAACAACTATGGGCTACAACTCAATGAGGGCCGCACAGGGGATGAGTTCCTGTTGCTCTTCACGATGGCATCCAACCACCCTGCTTTCAGCTTCCACCAGAAACAGGTGCTGAGGCAAGAGCTCACCCAGATCCAGAATATCATGGCCAGCACCAGCAAGAATCCCAGCACCTCTACCCTCAACACCATGGCAACTTATCCTGGCTGCCATAAGGTGGGTACCCTGCTTTTGCACACCCTGATGGCACTGCTGCAGGGCACTATCTTGTGTCTTCAACAACGATTTTAAACCTTTCTTCTAGTAGGGGCACTCCAGTGGTGGCTGGCAGAGATTGCTTTGGTTGGTGATGGGGATGGTCAGCTGAGGGTGAAAAGAGGGGATGCATGGAGTTTTTATGGGCTCACGATGGTTAAATGAGAAGGGGTTCACAAGCTGATGAACAGGCAGCAATATAAACCTTAACTGATTGCTTCTGGCAATACATCTGCTGAGGGGACAGTCCTGCCAGTTGCATGGAAGACCAGTGGTTTAATAGGGGAAACAAACATGTAATATCTCTAGATTCAGGAACAAGCATCTGCTTAAAAGTTTCCCTGGAAGAAGTTGGAAAAGAGGATCAGCTTTGGGAGTAGCTGTCCAGTGGCAAAGGCATCGTGGTGAGTTTGGGTTTTGTTTTAGACGAACGTGATGGCAAACGTTTTGAGTTTCTGATAGTAAAATTAAAGAAATGTTGAGGTTGCCTGTCACCCTGAACCTCTGGGGTATTGATCCTGGTGTCAGTCGTTCACCGTCATTAACTGTTTGTTCATTCAATTGCCAGCAATTAAGCTAGACAGTAACATTTTAAGACGTGCTGTTAGTAATTAGATATGTTACTGACTGCTTAAGTGCTCTTAGCTTGCTACAAATTAAGGAGTCAAACTGTCTTTTTGACTGAATTTAACCTGCTTTAAAGTTCAAGCTAAGTACCAGCTAAGTGGGTGCATGTGATCAGTTAAAAGGCTGTAGCTTTTGAGGATGTAGGACTGGTCAGCAAATGTTACCCTTCTGTTGGGAAGGATGGTGTGTACCTAAAGGCTACCAAAATCCCTATATTGGAGTCGTATGCTAAATAAAGCTGTTTTGAGGGCTCAGTACAGATTCCATGAAGTTGAGCATTGAATTTCAGACAGAGACAGAAATCTCTGCTTGGTCTTCCCCTGAATACAAATTTCCTTCCAATTTTGTTTCTTTTGAATACTGCTGCTTTAATTCTAAAATTTAGATGAGTGTTATTAAACTTCCTATTTCTCTTAATCTTCCCTTCCTATGTCTTTAAACAGTGCTTGTTGCTGACATTATGTTTTAAGGGGAAAGAACAGGGTATGGGAATGCCTCTTTATTCAGTTTAAATGAAAAAAAAAATGTAGATGGAAAGAATATTTCACGCAGAATGTAGAAGGGTATAATTAAAACCAGAAAAAGCTTCCTTTCAGATACTTAACTGCTTGCAACTTCCCTTATTCAAAAGATGCATGGACTCTATGTTTGAAAGGAAAAACTGTAAATCATAGACAAGTTTTCCCAAAATAAGATGAGCAAAAAAAAAAAAAAAATTATGCAGGCAAGAACATTTTTTAAAGCATGCTTTCAAAGCTTCACAAATAGTGCAGGATTTATGTAGCTGAAAAAGTCCGCCACTATTTATGTCAATCTAAGATGGACGGAGAATCCATCCTACGTTTTTTTTGTGCCAGCAATAAGGCATACAGGACAGTCATTTGATTTTTTTAAATTCTGAACTCATTGAAGAGTTGTCTCGTAAAAATGCATTTTTTCTTTTTTCAAAAGAAATTGACATTGAAGAATACTGGTCTCTAAGTACAGAATAGTGGAGAGGAACAAAAAAGGTGACTGCTTTCACAGTCTCTTGAATATGCGTTTTGTTTGAACAGATGTAGATTTCCTTTTTTAAGGTTGATAGCTGGGTAATTTTGCTACTTTTAGAGTAAGCAGTTGGCTTAAAACAGGAGTTGGATGAAGCAAGTGGAAAAAACAATGTCTTTCTCCCTTCAGCCCTGTTTAAATATGCACAAATAAATTCCAACACTGTGGACTTAGATCTTGTGATGTTACCAAGTTATGTTGTGACAATACTTGTGTTGTAACATCACCTAGAAAAAAAACAATGCAGATGTCAAGAGAAAGTGAGCTGCACAGGGCTGCTGCCTGCCAAGAGTCCTGCGCTCTTCGTCCTCTTCGGAATTGGAGGAGAATTTCTTCCCCAGAGCCAGCACTTTCTCATCACTCTTGTAGCTTTACTACAGCTTGAGCTGCGCTAAGCTGGTACTTGAAGTCAGCGCTGCGTGTTGAATTGTATGAATGCTACTCCTAAATTCTCAAGCACAAACCTCTTTGAGCTCATCCCTAGAAAATGAGCTGGAGAAGTGGTCACCATTTGAGGTCCTGAGAAACTTTTGGAAGCTGGAATGGCGTGGATGTGTAATGGCATGCAAATAGGGAGCTCTTTGTGAACAGGGCTAGTTATCCTTCAGCGTTTCCCTTGTGCTGAGTGTGGGAATAGGGGCTAACATAGCCTGTGTGACTACCTGTTTTTCTGTCTAACTAGAGGTCCATTACAATTCCTGATGATTTACATTTAACTTGTTTATTCAGAGAGATGCAACAAAAAAGTTGAACTGTGCTCTTTGTTCCTTTTGCAGAAACAAATGGAACTGTGCTGCTTCTGCTTAGTCAGTCCTGTTAAAATATGACCCAACTTGATATTGGCTACAGGTTTTTTCGAGAGGATCAGAGCTTGCAATCCTCTTTCCATCTCCTATCGCTTTCACATCTTACAGCAAAATCACTCAAAAATAAATTGTGTTATAATAGTGAAGAGACTGATACAGTTGATACAAAATTACTGTAAACACTTCATGATTCTTCACGTTGCTTTGGGGTAGGTGAAGACATTTAAAGTTGATTACCGATGCAGACTGCTGCTTTTTGCTGTTATCTTCTACTGTCTGGTGCAATTGCTGACTACAAGGAGGCTCAAAACAGCTGCCAATATAGTTTGCTTTAATTTGTGCTTTTCGAGATTATTCTTGGATTATATGAATCTTATCTTTACAGGACAAGGTGGCTGTGGCTGGCTTTAAGTAGGTCAGTAATTATTAGATTCATGGTTTCTACTTGATAGTACAAAATGAACATTAAGTTTCCTTGCCTGAAGTACGGAGAACGCTGCCCTGGCTACAGCAGACTATTGCTTTAGTCTCTGTAAAGATGATCTTTTCTGCCCCTTGTCTTGTTCTGTATTTTCTTCTAGTTTTGAATGGTGCCAGTGCTTGCAGGACTTGAATTGTGGAGTCTTCAAACTTTTGACTTGTAGGCATAAAGTCTAAGGTGGTTGTATGTTTTTTTTTTTTTAACATTGGAACAGTGCAAATTGCCTTCAAATGAAGCCCGGGCATGTATCTAAAGAATCAGGTCTTTAAAAACTTCTGTTCCTGGGATTAACTGTAATGGGCTTATTTTTTAACTGGAGATGATGCAACTGAGTTTTCAGGCTGGTTTTGCACCTTAAGATGCCCGTTCAGCTGTCTTAAGCCAGCGCTTAGAGCCTAGTGTCTGAAGGCTCATTTCTGTGCTGATGTATAGTGCTCAGCTCCAAACTGCTGCTCCCTTCATAGAGCTGGAAGTGTCGGGGCACATGAAAACCAGTAGCCAAATGTCTCCTGCTGTGCATTACACATCCGAGTGCTTTGATAGGCAAATTGCCACTGACCCATGGAGAAGGGAGAAATGTTGCAAAACTGTCTCCCAACATCCTGAATAACCCATTCAGACTCCTATTGTGTACAACTTGTGACAGCGAACATCTTTTTTTAGCTATAGGTGAAAACTTAATGTTTTTATTCATTCTTGGTTGCTTTGAGGCTGTAGTGATGCTGTCTTTACAGAACGCCTTAGGCTTATGTCTAGTAGATAATGACATACCAGGACCTACTTGGATATGCTAGCTCACCTAGATAAAATAATATGAATCTGTCTTGGCTAACTTTTTTCTATCAAGAAGTCTACATGCATTAATAACATTGAGGATGTAACTTTCAGAGCTAGAGGAGAAAGTATTCATGAATCTCTGTCACCTTGTGTTTCTTGGACTTGTTTCATCTTCTCATTGAGACCATTCTGTAAAAACAGGGAAATAAGATAAAGCTTTGGCTACTTAGCGCCTGCTCTGCTCACTGACTGACAAGAGCTCTTCAGTGCAGTTAGTGCCATGATCTGGTTGTGGCTTCAGCTGCAGAACCAGGGTCATAAATAGCAGTTCTGACTACAGTTTGTTTGCTGCTGAAAGGAAATAAGAGTCAGTGACACTGTAGTTATGTGGCTGTTTCAGGTTGATATCTTGTGAATGGGAAAAAGGGCTCTTGCCTAGTCAGCTTCCAAATACTCCACCGATGGCTATTTCAAGTTTATAGCATAAGATGCTATTTTTCACCCGTGCTAATTCCATAGGCTCATCTAAAATTTAGAAATAACTGAAGACTATGTATTGGGAGTTGTGTAGAGCTGATGTTCTGAGGAGTCCATTTCAAATATCTTCACCTTTCTGCGCTGTTTGCTACAGGTGATTGAAGTTGCATGCTCCATCTTCACAGAGATTCAGAGATTTTTTTCATCTGTGGAATGATGAGTTGGAAAAAACTATTACTTGTTGGATTGAAACAGACTCCTTAAGTCCTCAGAGTAAGCAGTCTAGCTGTTAAGTGATCTATGTCACCTGCCTTTATGGCTTTTAGGCTAGCTTTGTAGGGATAGAATAAATCATGAAAAGCCTAATTTTTAGCCTCCTAACGCATTGAAGATATTTCATAGCTTTACTAGATTACCATGTTAATAGCAGTTGCTAGCTAGGATTAGAGGTGTTTGCTCCCTGATAATCAGTAGTTGCTATCTCAGGAATGATTTCATTTTCAAAACCACATGAAACTAACCTTGGGAGCTGTAGGGCCAGGACTCGTAACTTCCAGATGGTGACATGTGCCAATCTTTGCACGTCCTTTTAGTATTCGGGGTACTAGAGGCAGCACAGGTTACACATACCTATTGATGTTCCATTGTAAAAATGTGAGGCTTCCAGTTCTGGCTCATTTCTTACTGATATTCTTGTTTGAAAGTTTTTTGTAACTCTGATAAATGGTTCAGTCTCAAACTTGCAGTATTTTCAGAAATGAACTTAGCACATAAAGGAATCCTTGGAAGACAACGCTCTCATGTAGTAACAGTATTAATTACCACCAGATTCACTTTGCCTAATCATATGCTATGTGATGAACTTGAATTTAAGAACCTAAACTGGTGTGCTTGGGGAAATGAACTGTACACCCAAACATCAGGGACAGAGCAGCCAAAAAAATTTGAGCTAATAATGATGTTGTTTTTTCCGTGAACTGTTTTCCCATTTTTTGCGCAGGCTGAATGAAGTTTTTGTTTTAAGAGTGTGTTCTACTTCACTTTTTTAATTTACTCTTATTGCTACTAATTACCTTGTAACTGTTAGTTGTCAGTTAAGCAACACTGAAGTAGGCCTCATCTCTTCTGGAATAAAAATGCCTATTGTAAGGTGTTGGACATTTTGAACTGTACTAGACTTCAAACTGTTTTAATTGAATCAGTGTACAAGCTGTATGCAGATCCTGCTTGGAAAAGCAGAGCCAGCAGTAGTTAACCACACCTAACAAGCATTCCAGTGTCTGACTTCAAAGGTACTGAACAGCATCCTTGTTTGGAAGTGTTTAACCATTTGGTTTAGCATTTTTTTAAATGTTTGAGTTGCTAAGACTGAGATCCTGCCATCTTTTAGCTGGATGTTAGCTACAGCACTGCTTCTTTCTAGCAGGGTAGAGCTCTGATTCTTCTGTAGACTTCTCAGTGCTGCAGTACCTGTGATACTTTTAAGCGTGCTCTGGTAAAACAATGTGTATCGTCATATTGTATATGCACTGTCCATTTTACTACTTACTCTTGAGCATTCTTTCTCCTAAAAAAAAAAAAAAAGGCAAATATAGGAATGTTATTCCCAAGAACGCAGGTAAGAGTCTCTGAATACACAGAATCTTATGATAGAAATGCTAGATCAAATTCCTCTGTCAAAATGAGAACCATTGTCACTCTTAAACTAGAATTTGACTTTACTCTTTGGCAAAAGAATTGGGGCAAGTTGAATTAAAGTTGTTCCCTACTTAGATTTGAAATGGGTATTAAATCTAGCAAAGAAATGTTGATATTCCAGATATGTGTTTCTTTGCATGGGTTTTGTAATGAGCAAACATCTAAATTCCTTGCTCTTGCCTCATGCTAAAATATAGTTTTTCCTTTGATCCCGTTGGTATGATTAACCAATAATAAGCATTGGGAGGAATAAACTTTTTAACAGGTGTTCTGGCCAGTATCCTGAGTTTCAGGATTTTTGTAAATAGCTGAAGTGATCCAGAAATAATAAGATCAATTACTTAAGAGTAAGATCTTAATTTTAATTAAAGACCTGCCAAGTCATGATGATAAATAGTGAAAGTGAATCTTTTTCATGCATGTTATGAATTCTTTTCCAGTGTCTTTTTTCCACCATAAGTAGTTTTATTACATTCAGGCTGTTACTTATATGGTTATTGAGGAGAAGGAGGGAAAAATACAATTCAGTGAATTTGTGACTTGTCAGGTAACTTCTGCCAACCCTGTGAATTTGTGAATTGTTGCAGAAGAGACCAGAGTGCCAAGGAACCATTCTGCCAGGGAAAGGCTTATGGTATCATTGTTTGGATTATACTTCAGCGGAGTTTGGAATTGCTTCTTCGATGATCCTTTTACCTCCCAAATGTATACACTGGCCCCGTGGGGGCAATTTCCTACCCATATGCTGGCAACATAAGTACAGTAGCTCTAAAGTCAGCATAATATTAATGTTTTAAAGGCAGATGTCATTGAGGGCTATAGGTTTGTATAGTAGATAGGACCATGCTACACTTTGAATTCTCTTGGGAGTTTTAAGGTAATCTTCCTTCCTGGTGGCTATGCTTTTAGCTTTTGGTAGCATTCACGTGAAGAAACAAGGACGTACTTGTACATCAGTGCTGGAATTTAGAGCAGTAGTGTCTCTTTCAAGGTCTGGTTATAAGCAGTTGTCTGTTTTGATTTTTGAGCTGTTTTTAATCATTGGTTTATAAAATTAATATTTGATTTCTTTTTTGTTTTGAAGGAAAAATAAAATATCTATCTTGTCATCTGTCTTTTTTGAAATATGCCTGATGTCTCAGAAGTCTAGAATTAAAGTGCCTTGAATTAGCACAGTGTGAGTTAACTGGTTGCACTTGCAGCCTCTCCAGTAAGCTATAGTAAATCATGGAGGATCAGGTAGATAAAACAGACTATTGTTTTGTAGCTTAATGATTAATACTTGTTTGGGTGTTTTATGTTGCCTTTTATAGAGAGTATTTCCCCTTAAAGTTCAAACTTTAACTCAGTGTATCTTTTCAGCAGGAAATCCCACATACTCTGCCTGTTTGGTAAGCTTGTGTGGTTACCTGTTGGAGACTTGTAGTGATGGCAGAAAACATTGCATTAGCTAATATTAAAGAATTCTGAAACTTCTTTGCAGTGCACAGCCTCACTTGTTTGGCTTATGGGGTGAGTGCACATCTTTGCAGGAACTAGAGTTGCCAGGTGTTTTCAAATGCTTCCTTTGACTGTTTGTCCTGAATGGCAAACACAGAACAATGTAATTAAAGTCCAGTTACTGTGTGGTAGATTTATGTTCCTAGTATTAACAAAGTATTCACAATTCTTTAAGCAAAGGATTTTTAGTGGAAATGACTTGCTCTATAAAATACAACCCAGATTTTTTTGGTCCATCTGCTTTACTGAATTTATAATGGAGCCTTGTAGCAGGTGTGATTGTCCCATCCTATTTAAGTACTGCATGCCTCATTTCATTCCAGTAATAGTCTCACAGGACAAAAGCATCTGATCTATTATCCCGTTTCACTATGAATTGCCTCTTCACCCTTTGTGTTTAAAGATGGATACCTTTGTACCAACTTCCCATGAGAATAGGTGTGGGACCTCTTGTAGCCATTAAACAGCTTTGGTTGTTGAGAAACACCGGATTGGATTGCACCTGGTGCTTATCATATTTTTCTGGTACACCCTGGCTGTTGAGAACGGCATGGATTTCTAGCACAAACCAAACACTTCCAGTTGCATTCATGTCCCAGTCCAACAAAGCAACTAAACATACATAAATTTAAGTGTTGAAGACTTTGCTAGGTATGTGAGAAGTTGGGTGTATTTGAGTGTTCCTCAAACATCTTTGTGGAAGAGTCTAAATTTTCAAAAAGAGTAATTTTTGTTCTTCTGGTGGGCAAACAGTCAGGTATTCACATATGTATAAGTAAATGCAGAACGGGTGCCTGAGGCTATGGTTTCACAAGCAGCTGGGCGGACTAATGACTTCTTGCTACTAAGATGAAGATGTTTGCTCAGCCTTGCTCCTCTGGGTTTTGTAGTCTCAGTAGATTTTGAGTTTCAGGTCATTGCATTGGTTGCTCTTTGTTCAGTAGGCTAAGTCTGAACCAGAAGCACCTCCTGCATTGGTAGACCAATGTCTGTTAGCAATGCATTTTTATTATTTATTTTTTTCCAAATGACTTGGGAACCTGAGTTACATACCTGCGTTGGGACATAGCAACTTATCTGCCTAAGCATGCAAGGGCTCTATCCTTGCCATCGAGCTTCTGCTGGAGCACTTTTGCAAACAGGATTGCATTGTGGTAGAGACCGTGGTGTTAACCTCAAAATAAGCTGCTGTTAATACTCACTAATACGAAACTGGCAGGACTGAATGGAGTTGACTCTCTTTTTCCCCACCCCAGACTTCACTACTCCAGTGCCTGAGTGCACTCTTACATGGTATCTGCATCAGCCTCAAGCATGGAGGGCAGTTTATGATTATGAAAACCCTTTTTTAATGGAGACTTCCAAAGCAAGTATTGGCAGAAGCATTTATCTGTGGGACTCTCATGGGCCGCTTCTGGAAAACAGAACATCCTGTGAAAAAGTTTTCCTGCATGATCAATGGGAGAATGTGTTCCTGTGGCTTTTTGCAGCAGCAGCCCCGGTATCTCATTTGACTGACTCATTGCTTTTATATATTGTTCACTTTTTCTGTGTAATGCATGACCTAAATTTCATACCTAACTAGGTATAGAAATCATTTTTTATTCCCTTGGATCCTGTATCATTGTTTCCTTAAATTATATGTCATGTTACACTTTAGGTAGTAAGCTATGTTGATTTGTTAGTATTGGCTCCAGTTCAAACTAAGTCAGCAAATACTTTGCTATTAAACCATGTATTTTCTGTGTTCTGTTTAGTTATTTCTAAAAGGAACATATAATTGCTGTTTGGGTAAAATTCTTACCGCATTAAGTTTGACTTCTATCAGTCCTGTTATTTTTAGGAAAGACTTTGCTATATTAAATGTTAGGCATTGTCCCTGGGGAGCAAAGCTACTGAATCTTTGCAGATTTACCATTTTCCCTAGCGACTTCCACTGTCTTGGACAGTGGTAGGGCCAATTCAGGTAGCAGTGGTTGAAAGGGAAACACTACCTGTTGAAGTAACTGCTTCTGGTAATTTTGTGTGATTTTTTTTTTTTTTCTGTGTGCTTTTTTAATGGATCAAGGGATTTGGAGAGCCTTCTAGAACTTTTTTTACTGTCCGAAGAAGATCTAGGCCTGTTAGTGTATCTCTGCTGAGAAGAAAATCACTGCACTCTGCTGAAAAAATGTTATTGTTTGCTGGCAGGTGAAAAGGGAAAAATGTGATAATGGCTAAAATTCTAGCAATGACTTCTGACACCTTGACATATTTGTCTTCAACCTCTGAGTCAAAGCAATTGTTTCTCTTCCCAATTAACTCGTTGGGGTAGAGGGCTTCAGGGTGGCATTCTGGGATCTTTCTTGTTGGGAAGGATGTGCTTTTCAGTAGCTGATACTAGTTCTGATACTGTCTTTATTACTACGGAGAATGAGGCACAGAAGAATTCCGGCTGAACCCCAGTCATTAGGTAGTGATGAATTTTCTTTGTTTTCAGTTATGGCTGCTTCTTTAACTTGAAATTCAAGAGACATGCTAGGTTTTAATTTGGAAAATCAGAAGTTCATCTGTGAGCCAGATGCTTTGCTATGGAGGGAGTAGATGCAACACTAGAGTAAAAATAGCTTAAGAATCTCTTCTGCACCCATTTGAGTGGTGTATCTTCTAGACTTGTTGAATAAGCCTACAGGCCATGCTGATGGTAAAACAATTTACAAATAATCTAATGAAACTATGGATAGGTGCAGAGGGCTTTCCTTCTCCTTCCTCTACAAAATACTGTGCTAAGGGTAAGATTAGGTATAGTGAAGAGTATTGCTTTAGCTCTCTGGGGTTGCTGTTCTATTTGATTAGTCTTCATGTCATCAGTTTCTGCTGATGTTCTCAAATAATTTCAGTTGCAAAATCCAAAGTCTTCTGTTCAAATGTCTGGTGCTGTGCCCTCTTAGACCTTAGAATGATTCATGAATTTTTCTGCATTTATAAAATGCTACTTCTGTGGTTTGTTATGATATATAACCTGAACATTTTCTGGTTTCTGTGATGCCAGCTTATCCACCTTTACTGTGGACTGTTACTGCTTTAGAAAACAGCCTTTAACAGTTCTGGAACAGCAGATGCTTATTCTTTAATGGCCTCTTGACTTGACTTCAGAGATGTTACAGATCCTGAAAGGTCCAGAGCAATTTGCTTACCACTTCTCAGAATCTTTATCTCACTGGAATGCCTTGTTCTTTATTCAGAATCTAGTGACTACTTAGTAGTTTGTGCTGAGCCCAACCTAGGGATTGCAGTAGTGTCCAGACATGGTGAACGTTCCTCCCAGAATTTACGTGGCGCTGCGTTTCCTTCCTGGGCATCTACCATTAAGCTTTTACCAGTGTTCCTTCCAACTCTCCCAGGACAGCATCTCCTGCAGTTCATAGCTGATGGGTTATTGTTCCTCTGTTTTGCTTGGCCTCAAATTAAAAAAAAAAAACCCCAAAAAACCCAAACCCCAAACCTATTACTATTTTGGAAATAAAACTTTGATTTTAAAAACACTTTTCATTATTTTACTTTTCCTAAACAAATCCAAACCTTTGCAGTATTGGTATGTTTAAGTCAGTGGAAAAAATTATTTAAAATTTGGAATGAAAGCTTTAAGCAGAATCACTGGTTATAACACCATTCAGCTCACTAACAAAGCGCTCCATTTGGAACTAATCAGAGCTTTGTGATTTTTCTAGGCCAATTTGAAACTGCTTTGCTTTGATGTGTGACTGAATCAGATAGTATATGAGCTCAGTCAGTCAAGACATATGGGCTAAATTAATCTTTACCAAGTGTATATAAATTAAATCTTTATGGAAGGAATTGGAGGTTATGTGTAAACAAAATGCAAATTTTTAAACTGCACACAATGCTTGTTGTAAGGGTAGTGGAGAGAAGGGAATAGAAGATAGGAAGGAATATATTGTAACAAACTGCTTGTTCAGGGACTTTTCTGAAACCATGTGGCTTTGTTCTTACTCGGTTTCAAGTGCTGTAAGTGTTTGTATTTGCTGATTGTTCTGAGTATTTGGAACCTGGTTGTTTAGGATAACAGTCTTGCTTGAATCTAATTTTCTAGCTTGCTCTGTTAGTTGCTGTTCTGAAATCTCCCATTGCCAGGAGGATGGTGGTGTCATTGCTCAGCCCACTGGAACTTCTCTCAGCAGCAATCCACTGGAGTGGGAGTTTAATGAGCTCCAGGAGAGAGATGCTGTGAGATAAGCTTTAGGAAAGGCTGACTTTGGCAAGGAGATTTAAACTGTTCCCCACTCTTCCCCCCCTGCCCCAAGCTTAAAGTTTAATGGCTAGTCTTTCTAATGTGAAACTTTGATGTTAAATTTTTGTCGGTGGTGGAAAGCTGTGCTGAAGAAGCATGCAAGTAGACTTTATTTTTTGATGAGAAGTAGACCAACAGTGCTGAAGAGGAAAGCACGTACTGGTAATTCTGCTGTCTTCTGACACTCATCTGTCTTCTGGACTGACTTCTTTGCACATAAAAAGTTTATATGTATGCCAAGTGTACCAAGTCTTTAATTTGTGCTACTGCCTTAAACTGCATATATATCTATAAATGTCAGTCTTAAACTGGAGCTGACAATAGGTAATTGTATAGAGGTAAGGATGTGCTGGTTTTAGCTTGTGTTGTGTATTCTGATTGATAGCGGTAGGGTGAGCAAAGGATTGTTTTAAGCATAAATTGTCTTAACTCATGGTGCTGTCTCAAGTAATCTGGATTTAAGTGAGACTTTTTCCTTACAGGGACCTGTAGTCTCGGTGTTGGTTATCATGAATAAAGGATAGCTTCTTTTGTTATGTTGAGGTGTGCATTTTGTCCTGTGATTTGTGAAAGGCTCAAATCCATGTTAGATTCTAATTACGGTTCTCCATACCAGGATTTCACATGGATTCAAAATGTGGCAATTGAAATTCAAGTAAGGCATTAGTTAGTATGAGTGCTTTTGTTAGTCTTAACTACCTCTTTAAAGCACATTTTCCTCTTTAAGACACTTAAACCCTTGTGTTCAGTACTGCTAATGTAACTGTTCATCCCCTTCTGCTTCTCATTACCTAGAAAACAAGAGAGTAATTGCCTGGCTTAGGAGGCAGGCGTTGAATGTTATACTACAAGTAATAGATGTTTTTATGGGTTGCTACATAATTGTGAATGCTCTTGTGGACAGCAACTGAAATGGGCAGTTTTCAATTCTGCCTTTTCTAATGACTTATTTTTGTTTCTGTAGTTTTAAGTAACTGTGAAAATATGTTTTCTTATGCTAAATGCAGTTTAGAAGGTACATATTAGGTCATGAAGACTGATCCGATGATGCAGCCTTCTGCCTGGGCATTTTTAGCATGCAATTTTTCATTGAAATACGATCATGATAGCAGGCTTTTAAATGGCAAAGACAAGAAAATTAGGTTTTTGCTAAATTGGAATTCATTCCTTGTAATCTGCTTGGAAATACTTTGAAATGCCTTGAGTCTGCATCTATGTAGATAGGTGACAGAACATAAAAATGGTATTTTCCAAGAGCCCTTTTTCCCTAGTTTTCTTGTTAAAAAGTTAAGAACTGCAGTGTGGAGAGGTTAAGGGTCTTGCAATATCTCTACAACTGACTGCTGTGTGACTATTGTTTAAAAAGAATTATACTTTAAGTAGCTTTATAGATTAGCCAAGATAATCTAGATTTGTGAATAGCTGCTGACTGAAACAACTTCCCTGAACTGTTACTTGTGGAATATGAATAGTAACACTTCTTGGTTTTAAAAGAAGCAAACTTCTCCTCACTGCTTTCAAAGTGGTTCTGCTCACTCCGGAGGAAGGTGTGATGTTTGTGCATTGCCTCAGTTTATTTTATTAGGTTTTTGTGGGTTTTTTCTTTCCAGGTCACTCCAAGGTCTGAGACCCCCATCAACAGCGTCAGTAACAGTTTGGAAAATGTACTACATACATCAACACATTCCATTGAGGAGTCATTACCCAAGAGGCCTTCGGGGAAACACTCCAAAGGTGTGTCCTTTTCCGCATGCGTGCTTCCAATGGGGGAATGAAGTGGTATCTCTTGATGGTAATTAGCATTATTTTAATTGTGATTGGAGACTGGAATTTTGCTGCTTTATTTCTGGGTAGGGTTGACCAAAGGAAGTCATTGAAGGGTTTTTGTAGGAAATGTTAATGTATCTGTGAAAAATGGTCAGCGAGAGACAAGTATGCTTATTCTTCTGTTGGGGAAATAAGCAAGAAAGTTTCTTATGAGTTGAAACACCAGCTTAGCTCTCATGAAATATTATATTCTCAAAAGAGTGATTATCTCTGACACTCCACCTCTCATCCTTATAGTAGCAGGTTATTTCTTGGATGAAGCATATGGCGATGAGCGTTGCTTTACCAGGGAGAAGAGGAGGCATTTAAAAGAGCAGTTAGGCTTCCGCTTCCACCTTTCTCCTGGTTCCCGAGAATGTGTGAGAAGCTGAGGGAAGAGGAGTGGAGGATAGGAGAGAGCGAGCTTGCACCTTTCTCAGCACATGTGTGCACCCTGAATGTTGTTACAAAACGAGTCTTATTTTTGTAATGTTATACTGCATGCTGACCTGGCTAAAAACTGGGCTTAGCAAATTTGAGTTAGTAAGTATGCATTCCATTTCCGTGTTCCAGGCTATGATTACAAATATTAAAATGTCTAGAATGTGACTGGTAGTATTTTTGTTTAATGCATACAAAAAGCACTGTTAAGTGAGGAAAGTCTTTGAACTGTGAGCTGCTATTTGTGTAGAACAGCTTTTGTGAACTCTTTGTGGTATTAATAAAAATAACTCTGTATGGCAGAACTAATGCAGGGGAAATATACCATCACATTAGCAGCACTAGTATATTGCCTTGAAATGTCATTAAAAATATTTTTGTAGACCATATAATTTACTTTTTTAATTGGTCTTCAGAGTTCTGTTTCCTTCTCTGCCACTGGCTTGCTGTGTAACCTTGCAAATATAGTTTAATAACACATAACTAGTGATCAAGAATTTCAAAGCACGTCTTCACTCAGAGCAACTGGTACAGATTGGAAAGGGTTAAATGTCCCAAAGAAACGTTCTTAGCTTGCCTCCACTGGACCTCCTCCTCTGTGACATAATCGAGTATAATCCTAGTAGCTGTAAGTAGCCATAATTTTTACAGCGGAATAGTACTGTAAGTAGCTATTTCTCCAGCTGTAAAAGCTATCGGGGTAGAAGAAAATGCAACACTAAGCAAAAGCATGGCTAGGTTTGTGGCTTTCATCTGATTAAAAATATGACAGGGTTCAACACTGTTTTCATTTGTACTCAGTGATTGGTGTTCCAGTACCATATATGCCAAGATTAGTCATGGTACACTGCGAAAATTAATTAGCTTTTCCTCTGATCTGTTTTTTTCTTATAGAATACCTGCTTAGTTTTCAGAGAATGTAGCTTTTAAATTTATAGATTGCCTTAGTGATAGTTGGTTAAAGGAGTTGTGGAACAAATAGTTTTCTTACTAACTGGTATTCTGCTTTCTGGTACACCAGCAGCAAAGATTGTGTTGAGTTCTCCTTGATATCTGACAATCTGTCTGGTAGGGAGTTCTGCCTCTTAAGGTTGGAGTAGAACTGAAGATTATTTGCCAGCCTGGAGCCACCATTGCTCACTTAAATTTCTAATTCCCATAGCAGACACACTGCTCTTAATTTAGCAGGACCTGCTAACTTTTTAACCTAGGGCACATGAAATTCAGAGTAAGGGATGGACAGGTTGCTTGACCCAGTTGTGTAATTCTTGTGTTGGTATTTTCTAGTGAGTCTTGTTTCAGACAGCTTGAGAGGACAGGATTTCTTCTCACTTGTGGTCAGAAATAGTGAGCTGCTGAAGTTTGTCATTTCTCTCTTGGCAAAGTACTGGAGCTGGAAGTGTCTCCGTTAAAGACTGTAGCTGAAGCAGAAGAAAAATGAGAAAGCTCAGGAAAGGTGCAGTATCCATTGTGCTTAGTTGGATTAGAGACAGTTTGTATTAATGCAGTGAATGGTTTTAATCCTGACTTGTAGAAATGTCAGTAATATAACGTACTCTGTGTATAGTTGAACAGTGAGTGGGTTTGTAGTAGGCTTGGACCGATCAGTGGCTTTGTTGTCCCTAAGCCACACTTTGAAAGTAGCTTTTAGCATAAAATATTTCAAGTTTCTACATGGGAGAGAGACCAGAGTGGAGTATATTGCTGAATACTCTTTAACAAACTGTGGTGGAAGTCTGTATGTGCTTGTGTTTGCATTAAGTGGTTAGCTGGAAACATTCATACATGCTTCATGTAGAGGCTTGTCAAATACATAATTTCTGACTAACTTCACCATCCTATCTGCATGGAATATTGCTGCCTTGGGAAATGAATTTCTAAAATGAGTGTCAGTCTGTGGAGTCCATAAACCTTTCCTCTTATCTCAGAGGCCCAGCTAACCATGGGAACACTGTCAGTACTGGTTCCATGCTGTAATGCCCAAGTTGTTGGGAGTGGTGACCAGCTGGGGGCATTCATATGATTATTTAGCAAAATTCACTAGTTTTTCTATGCTGGTCCTCCAGTCCTAGCTAAAACCCCTTCTTCCTTTTGTATGTATCAGTGCTAAAGCAGGGTAAACTAGATGGACTTTCTGCAAAGTAGAGTTGGGACACTGGGAAGATCCTGTGCCTGTTGACATAAGTGTTTCAGGTATCCGTGCTTTATCTGGACTTTTCTTTTGTAAAATAAAGTTCAAAAATTTGGCCTATGCAAGTTTAGAAAAAATACAGATGGGTATTGACATAGAAGGATGTGGACCTCTTCTGAAGTCTAATAGCTGTAACATGCAGTATAAATTGTGCTTTATACTTATATTTTTTTGATTGGTAACTTAGGATTGTTCAAACCTGTTTTCACAGATGTGGAAGTTACCTTAACTGGAGGTATTGTGGGGAAGTAGAGACTTTCCCTCATCTCAGGGACTGGCTAATGTGCTTGTAAGCTGCAGGCAGGCTTCTTCGCAGGTTTTAAGGTATTGACAGATCTCACTGGTCAAGGAGAACAGAGGCAAATACAGATAGATTCTTGTGTTCCATGTAACTGAAATTCCAAGAGGAATATGTTGCTAGATCTTTGTCTCTTCTTCCACTGTTTCTAGAATGTAGTCAGGTTTTAACTATGGTTTTAGCACTGATCTGAACAAAACAATCAAATTTGCATATTATGTGAGTTGAGTGCTGCGCTCAACTCTTCCTTGTGTTGCCCTAAGCATTTTTCTGCAATGCTACAAGAACCAAACTAGTGCAAATACAGCTGCAGAAGGTGTCAGTGTCATAAATGTTGATTCCAGTTTCAAAGATGAGATTTCATGCTTGCCAATACTTGCCCGATAGGCACATACTTTAGCGAAAGTGCAGCTGTGTAGCAATGGTCCCTTCTATGAGCAGGTTTGTATTTCCCAGCACAACGCCAACAAAGTCAGCAAACTTACTTGGAGGGATTCTGATACAGGCACTGAGGCTGGTTGTCTTTAAATTTAGGATTTTACCTCACATTTTCTGGGGAGCCACCTCAGAACCTTTTCCTGGACCTAGGTGGTTAAAGAAGGTCACTGGTTAAAAATCATATATTCACTAGCAACTTGTGTTTTGCAGGCAATCCTGTGCTGGTAGCTAAGGGAAATTCAGTTGTTATGCTAAAGTCCAGAAGGAGCTATCTGACCTACGGGAAGTCCCATTCACAGGGCTAATTTGTAACAAGCCTATGGATGTAGAGTTGTTCTGACCTTGTGTGGCAATTCCCAAAAGAGAGTAGTTATAGTTATCAAAGCTGAATGAAAAATTCAGCTGCTTTTGCATTTTTTTTTAAAAAAGTGATAGGAATTTCCCGTAGACCAGACATGTTGTTAATTACTCTTACTGTAATGTTCCAAGCAGAACTTGGCCATTAGGTGGATAGTACTGTAGGCAAGTACTACTCTGTGCATGTGACATATTTTAGCAATGTATTAAACACAGTCAGTGACCACAGCATATTTTCCAAAAGCTCAGTGGAATAAAGTACATTAGACCAGATGTTGAAGTGCAGAACAAAAGAATCTTTATAATAAAGGCAATGTAAAACATTACAGTATGAAGACTGCACAGTCTTGATACTGTAATTTTTCATAATCCTGAGTAAAATTTTGATTTGTCACAGCCTCTGTTTTAAATTTTCCACAGTGGAAGTTCTGTGTTGGTATTTATAAGATGTTTATTACTGCTATGAGACTTTGCAGGTGGCACTTTTCACTGTTTTCCTCCATAAAGCAGTCTGGAAGATGGTTTCCTTGACTGAACAAGTCTCATTTTCTGCGAAGTGAGAAAAATTCCCCTATTCTTGTGTTTCCTGTATATTTATCTTGCCTTTCTGCTGTTGCCACACAAAACCTCAAAATTGTCTCCAAGCCAGTCTGATTTCAAATGAAGCAACTGTTGAAATATGAACCTTATATAGTGAAGCTGAATCACAATTCTTGCAACACACGCAGCTAATGATAGGCACAAACTGCTTTCTGTGGACAGAGAGGAGTAAAGCTTTTAGATGTAAAATGGGTGCAGTAGGCTTTATTCTACAGTCTGTACTCCATTTAGTACTCCTGCTCAGCGCAGTAAAACTACTTGCTTAATTGAAGGTATGCTATTAGTCCACATACAGGGTCCTGCAAAGCCTCGACAGTGTCCCAGGCTAGAATAAATACATAAAATAGCACATGACACTAGAGTAAAGGAGCTGCAGTCTGTGGACATGAGGGAATATAAACTTTAGAGAAAATGCAAATGTATTGGTTTAATTTTGGATTAATATTAGGATGTAAAATATCCTTGTATTTGTATGGTGTTGCACCTTTGTCTCCCACTTCCTTGACTCATCTGTTTTCCACAAGAAATGAGACTGCAGGAGCTCTCTTAGATAATGGCAATCAACAGTCTTTTCATCCTGGAATGTTTGACACCAGGTGTTCAGCCTGTTGAAGGCAGGGAGAAAATACAAGGGCAGAAGAAAGCTCTGAAATCCTTTTGGTTCAGGGTCCAGACTTTATAGTGCCTTGTTCTGCCTCAGTTGTGTAGCTGGATTATTCTATTTTTAAGTAAATACATCATCATCTCCAACAATACTGGGTCAACTACTGTTAGGGTGGGGCTTAAAGAAATATTTAGGCTATGATAATCCCTCAGGAAAAATATCCCTTTACCAACTGTATATAATTTTTCAGCTGTTTGTATATGTCTTTGTTCATTTTATCTCTGAAGTAGAACTCTGCTTCTAAACTTCAGCAATGTTAGTTTGTTAGATCACGTACAAGGCATTGCATTCCTGACTTAGTCTCTAATATACTAGCTGTTTTATGAATATCAAGTATTTAGAGTTAATTCTAGCAATCAAATCCAAGGATTAGTGTACTTAAAAAAAAAAATGTTTTGATGTTGCATATTTTCCCCTGTGCTAGGAGATTATTGTATATTAAGAAATTTTTTGAAGCCTGTATGTTGCATAAATCACGCAGCTTGGTCTTCAGTAGTTGGGAGTTCAATTAAGGTTGGAGGTTTAACTTTGCAATAAAGAGAATAGTCATGAGGTTTATTTAATTTAAAAAAAAAAAATCAAAAACATTGCATTTCATTGCAGGTTTTTACTGATTGTGCAGTTGTACTCCATGCTTACATAGGCAGGCATAGAAGCCCATTTTCTGTCTCCAAAGCCAGAGGCTAGGTTAAGGACCTCAACCCTTGGGCTGTGTCAGAGCTGGGAGTAGAGTTCCTGGGGCTGCACTTGGACTCTGGCAAATTGATGTTGTTAACTGTTAATAAGTTAGCTTTTGTACTCTCTAGAGGTTGGAGTCAGTATTTCTTCGTCATCCTTGTTACCTCCCTTTCCATGTAACAAGACTTCTCAAGAGAGAGCTGGGATTGCTATGACAAGATACTAAGGGAGAGGAGGGAAGGGTGGCATGAGGACTCTTTTATCTGAATGAGAAGTAGGCTTCTGGTCTGCCTACTCATGCAATAATTGTCATAACCTTTTTGTGCAAATACTTGAAGTTTGTAATTCAACAGCCTAGATTCCTTCAAGCCCTTTGTGGTTCACAGGCACTTTACATGAAGACTAAAAGGTCTGCCCCTTGGCCGAGAGCTGCGGTGAGTTGGCTTCAGTGGAAAGTCATGCTCTGTGTCGTTACCCGTGGCTCTTGAGTTCACAACAGGCGACTCTGATGTGCATGTCCTATAAGTAGTTTTAGTTGTGTATATACCATATGCCTTGTTCGCATATTCATTTAAAATAATGCTTATCTTGCGCATATACCTAAGGGCATTATCTTGAATCTGCTGAGTGGTTCTTTTTCTTTGGTTTGGGCTTCTTGTTTTTCCCTGAAAGATGATGGAATCACTCTGGGCAGCTCTGTCAGTCCCTACCTTATTAACTGTTGAGCCCGTTGATTAAATTAATTCAAATTTGACAGAGGTATTTGGAGTCTTTATTTACAGTAGTGTCTGGATAGAAGAGCCTCATTCATGCTTCCATCTCAAGAGGAGAGGTAAGAACAGTTCAGCCCTTATCCTATTTTGTCTGCCCAGCCACTCATTGTCTTTGTTTTTTCTGGACTAGAGGCAACATGTGCTGATTGTTGCACAGCTGGCAGTTCAAGAGAGTCCTGTGCACATCGCTGTAGGGATGCAAGACTGAACTGGCATCCTGCAGAAGTAAATGAGTGTGCAAGGGAGGCAGGTGTCTTGTGATAGTAAGCGTGCCTGGGGAAGGAAGGTAGCTGGTTATGTGTGTATGTTTAGGGACTATGTGGGAAATCTGGGAAAAATTTAAGGTAGATGTGTTAGATAAGGAAAGTACTATTGTTGTAAGTCTGTCCTAGGGGCTGGAGTCTGCAGAAGAGAAGAGACATATGGCACAGGTCTATTGGGGAAAAAGTCTTCATTTTGGGCCTTACTAATTAATATCACTCTTATTTATTCTTATGTTATATAAAGACTTGTTCTGAATTTGTATACTGGGCGAAAGAATGTTCTTATTGAACATTAGAAAATGACCAGCTTTCTGCTAAAGTAAGATTTGATTTTTGAGTACTCTAAAGCCTGCTCAATTTGGTTTTAGTGGGAGTTGGATGATAGTTCTGTTTACAATGAATTGGAATCAAGCTCCTCTGAAAAATAAAAAGTCTAACAATAGTATGCTGTTAAATTCAACTGTGCCAAGGAGTTTACCTCACTGTAATGCATTCCTCAGGCAAATTCCTGATCTTAGATAATGACAATGTAGTTGTCAGTGTCCAATGTGAGATGATAGTCATATTTAATACTATTTGCCTTTTTCGATGGCTTTTCAGAAGCACAGGAGGCAATACTTAGACATGTAGATTCCTAGGAGGACTCTCCTGTATCACCAGTTCATGCCTATGAAGCCCTGGAAGTGCCTGCTATGGCACATTAGTTGTTAATGCAGATGAAATTAATAGCCATTACCTCAACAGGTATGGAAGCAATAGCATGACCTTCTGCCAGTAATGGAAGCAACATAAGCGACTTGAGCTTTTAATTAAAATTGCATTAAAGGAGTAAAACCAGTTTTTCTCAAATTTTTAGGGAATGGCTTAATGCAGCGCATCTTCTGGGGAAAAAAAAAGTAGCAGAGTCAGAATAGAATGAGTTGTGAAAACATTACCTGGCGTACATCTTGGTGGAACTAATGCTTAAACCTGCATTTGTACTGAAAAGCCTTTATAAAGGCAGGAGGTGGGGGCGGGGGAGAAGACATCTGAAACGTAAAAACTTACTGAGGGATAGAAAACATCTCATGCAGGGCTTCAAGAAAAAACGAAGGTGAACGTTAACTGCTGATTCTTGTCTCCTGGCAATTTCTGCTGCAACCTGATGGCAAACAGCTCACTAGGACTGGACACTTCTGTGTGCTGCTTCAAGATTGACTAAGGGATGTGTGAAATGTTCAGAAATGCTCAGCTGTTCATTGCATTTCTTTAGAATTTAACACCCTTTAACATCTGGAAATGTCTGTTTTGGAATAACCCGTTTCACTGCCATGTTAGAAGGATATAAGAATTTAAAATAAATGGCTTGCTTGTCCTATCTAGGCTTACACTTCCCCTGAACTAAATTGGACAAAAAATAGTACTTTAAAGAAGAAAATAGGAGTGATTCACATGTATTCCTAGAAAACCATAATGTCTCTGCCCATTTTTTTACATACTGTCACAAGTGTACTAATGACTAAATGGCAATTTTCTTGTGTATGGCGTTCTTAAGAAGCTTTTATAGCAGGTTAGTTGTTAGATGTAGATGTTCTTTCCCTTTTCTTATCAGTTTATTATTAAATCCTCCATTTTCCAAAGCACAATTTTTGTTTCTGTATACTGTAATTAATTTAGATTCATTCTTTTCTCCAAAAGGTGGCTCCCTGAGGGTAATAGGCTTAAAGTATAATAATTTTATCAATAGGTAGCTGGAGTTTTTGCAAGTAGTTGTATATACAAGTAAGAAATGTTGTCATCCCTCACAGATTTTTGGGTCCAGCTTTGAAAATCCATGAGAACTTAAATCTTAAGTTTCTTGCTCGGCTTTTGATGTCAGCATTAGGATTCTCACATTGGGGCTTTTCTCTGCAGACTTGGGAGGCTGGCAATTTTCAGAAGGATCTGCCTACAGTAGGGAAAAGATACCAGACATTGTAGTTCTTGAGATAACATATGGTAAATTGGTGATGTTGGGAATTGGAAATGGTAAATTCTGGTTTCGAGTAGGGCAGTAAGTCGCAGGAGGAGATGCATTATCCTTAGTGCTGAGCACTGACATGACATATTGGTCTGAAAATGAGGAGGTGGGTGGAGAGGAAGGATGAGAACACTTCACAAAAAACATTGTCTACTTTGCCAGCAATTTTCTTTGCTTCCCCTACTACTACAGCAAATATTTCTCTACTCAGCTTCCCTTCTTTCTAATCTGGAGGTGACCTTATTTAGTAAATGACAACACTTTTCCAAGTGATCATGATTTCTCACATTCGGTATCTGGCACAAGGGAACAGATGGACTGCAAAGAAGAAACAACAAATGTAATAATACTTAATGCTAGTGAGAGACCTTTTGTAAATGGTAACTTAGGAGTCTTAACTGCAGGACGTGTGTGGTTAGAGGGGAGGAAATTGGTTGTGTGTTTTAAGCAGTGTTTTCCTGCACTTTGACTACTAGCTGATGCCAGCCTTGATTCACAGGTCAGAAGACAGTCAGTGATTTTATTATTTTTTTATGACTGCAGATTCAAACTCAGAAGGAATTGGTGCCTTGTGTTCTTTGAGGATCACTGTGCATGAGCTACTGATTCTTGGGTTCTCAATAGGGCTTTGCTTGTGATTTACTGTGGAGTCTTGTTTACGTATCTATCAAGCTAGGGTAGTTCTTGCTTCACATCAGGGCTGGCTTAATGTTTGTATAGCTCTCTGAGGAAAAAAGCTCAGGTTTATGTCAAAACGTTTGGGATTTTTCTAATTGGTGGTCAGAAGGGCTCTTTAGATAGTCTTTGTAGACAGAAAGAAGTTCCTCCCCTTTGTTTTGTTTTAGTTATTTCTTAAACTATATGTGCCTTCACTAACTTAGATCTCCTTTTGCTAATAACCAAACAAGAAAACAGTGCTATTAACATTGGGTTCATTATAAATAGAATCAAAGTGAAGAAAGAACAAAGCTGAGAACAGTCAAAGCAGTGAAATTCTGTGTATTCCATTTTATTTGGGGTTGTTTAAAGAAAGTTGAATTCTTCTGTTTAATGCAGGCTTAATGTAGTTTTCACAAACTGCATCTGTTGAAAAATGCCAGAGCAGAGCCAGATATTGAGACCTGGATTAAGAGATTTGACAGCTGTATGGGTAATGAAAGCATCTAGAGTTGTTCATGGGTTGATGCTAAGTAGTAAGGTGAGAGTAAAATCTCATTTGGGGATTGCAGATAGTGGAAATTGAGAGAAGTTTAAGGGGTCATACTGCCCTAAACCTGCATATAGCAGGATATCGTGTACTTTTAAGTGTTTGATGCTGTTTCTGTCAGACATGTTACTGCAATAGAGGAACTGTGGCTCTGATTTGTATGACATATCTGTTTACTGTGTGCTGCACGAGTAGAGGAGACAAGTAGTCGACTTGGGCATTGTTGAGGTGCTTTGTCAGATTTCATTTCTAATTTCATTTTCTCTTGCTCTTTTATGCTGGAAAGTTGTAGGCTGTAATTATGTAAAACAATGGTTTTGATTAAAGTAAATTTTATTTCTCAGGTGCACAGAAAAGCTAAGCTAAAAGGTTAATGCTTCATTTGCTTTCTGACTTTTATCTCCCTGGAAAAAAAGCAGTGGACTTGCTGCATTACTTCACTGCCTGGAGTGGATGCATTTCATCAGTGTATGTTGCAGTTGCTATTTTTAACAGTAACTCAAAGGGGTAGCCCTGCTAAAATTACATCATTAATATACACAACCGAAAGGAAATGGCATAAAACACAACAGTGCCTTAGAAGATTATCCCTATTGTGTCTTCCACTTCCGTGGATGAATTATTCAGTGTGTATCATTCAAGCAGAGATACGGTTGGATCATCATATTTGCAAAGCATTCAGACTGTTTTCTTGTAAACAATCCTGTGGAAGAGTAAGTAGTGAATTTTGTTTGCAAAAAACAGTAGGTAGGACATAGGTATTAGTGGCTTGGGGAACTCAAGGTTTGTGTTCCTGTCCACATTACTAAATGGTTCAGGGAGTTGCCAGATACCCTACTATTGCAAAAGGTGATGGGGAACTTGAGCTTTAAACTCTAGTTTTGGTAGAAGTGTGTTTTGCTTCATTCTGTACTGCATGCTGAAGAATCTAGTGGCAAGTGTGGAGATTCAAAGCTTCAAGACATTGAGATTTTAGCAGACAGGGTTTGGCTTTGTTTCTGTTCTTTTTACTTTAGTTTCTGGGCATTCTTACTGCCTCGGCAAATACTAATAAAATCTTCTTTGGTCTTCTCTTCCCTTTTGTATTTACTTCATAGATGTGTTAGCAAAACACTTGTCTAGTAGTTGTACAGTATCTCAAAATAAGCTTGAATGCTGAATTAGAACTTTTTTCTGTGTCTTTGAATTACTGGTCAAATCTTGTCTGGGATCCAGAATGAAGGAACAATGATTTATACAAAAGTATAAAAGGGAATGAGAATATTAAAGCCTGAGACCAGAGACCTGAAAATGTACAAGGACATAATTGCCAACGAAAGGAGAACCTCACAGAAGTGGTTGTGCAGGGGGATATTTGTTTCTCACTGAACTAAGCACTTGAATACATCTGTGGCTCTTGGCAAGACTGTGTGTACTCAAGGTTTTGCCTGTTCTAGATTAGTCCCTTAGTCCGGTGTTTTTACGTAGTATGCTAACAGAATATTTTTTCATTGTTAACCAGGTTTGAGTGCTGTAATTCTTTAGGGGGGGGAAAAGAATATTGAAGCTGATACAAAATTACTTTGTCCTTGCTGCTCATGCTTGCTTGTTATTGCAGCCTTAGTCATGAGTTTCAAGATGCTGATACTGTTCTCAAAAATGCAGAAAACAGCACGTGCTTATTTACATGAGCATTAAACTATGCTGGTCTGGAGTAGCTGTCTTTCGAATAAGACTAGCTGCGTGCATTCGTGTGCCTTTTGAGTCTGAAATGCACATTTCTGCTGTATTTTTGCTTTAGAGTTGGATGCTCTTAACTCCTTTAGGTAGCCGAAGAAATCCTTCGGCCAAGGTTGGAGCAGCCGGCCATCTGATCTCAGCGCTCTGGGGTTTTATCACCAGATTGCCCTTCAAGCCAGGGCATGCTGGCTGAGCAGCTGCCGCGTTATAATCGCACTGACAGGGGACCATCTATGCTGATATATGGTTACATGCTGCAGCCCACAATCTGTATTTGCCTGTGCTGTAGAAAAAAAATAACGTATAAACGTATGTTTCTAAACTTGTATAATTAATATGTATACATGTGATGTTTGAGTTCTGACTTGGTGATTTTTAAGCTTGAAGTGTTGCTGGGCAAATTGTCATTGTGCAGTTGTGATTGATTACAACTGTAATTGGGTTTTATGCAGTGGGGACAGTGTTTTTGTTGTTGTTCTTGTGGTTGGTTTTATTTTTTTAAATAGACTAACAGTGGATTATAATTATTGAAGTGGGACCCAGAAGACTTAAATAAAATCTCGTGTGATAAGGAAAAACTAACGGGTAGTGAGCAACCTTAACTCAGCCTGTTGTTAGTTCAAACTGCATTTAAGGGTGGGTCTGGTGTGTTGGTGAGAGACTTGATTTGTCCATCTGCATTTGGGACATTGCTCAAAACTTCAAAGCAAATGCCAGCTTGGATTCCCGGCTGTGGTGACTACCTGAATGTGTCATGTTTCCCCCATCTGGTTTCCTTTCAGGGTGCATCGGTGAGGTTTGTATTCTCTTTGTAAGCTTGGGGTATGTGTCTGTTCCATGTGGACATAGGAACTTCAAAGGCTTCGGCTGAACTGGGTTTCTTTCCTCTGGTGATGTTTGGGATTTAGTGAAGCCTGGGTTTTCTGGGCTTTGGCATGCTTTAGTACAAAACCTGTGGTTAGGAAAAGGGCCTAGACTACCAAGAGTGTTTTCCATGGAAAACTGACTTTGCGTTTTTAGTTTTGTAGGTGAATATAGCATTCAGATTAGAACTAATCATCTGGCTCATCTCGTGTTTGCGGGGGTTCAGTGAATTATGTGCCAGAGAAAATCCTTTCTAAGGAAGCATAAGACTTCTCTAGGATGAGCTAACCTTCTTGTAAAAATAAGAAACAAAGCCAAGATTTTGTTTAAAAGTGATCTAAGAACAGTAAATAAAATAATCACTTGATAGATAAAACTAGACTAAATATACAACTGTGTGTTACTTACCCAGTAAGTAGAAGTATTTATACACAAAGTTGAACCATCTCTCTTGATTGCAGAGATATTTTTACTAGCATGGGCTGTGTAATTAGATACGAGCAGCCTGCTTGTTTTAATTGCCTATACGAGAATTTATGTTAGTGGTTACTGAAGCTGCCTTCAAACTGATCGTTTGGGCTTACATTATAGTCACTTTTGCAGGAGTACTTTTCAAAACGAGCTGCGCATTCCTCCAAGAAGTGTACTCAAGTTAAATCGGAGAAGGAAGATGAGTCATTGGGCCGGATTTCCAAGCAAATTAAGTACACAGCTGCATTCAGAACTTAAACATGCTTTTCTCAGTTGTATGAAAATAGTTAATTAGCTGCAGATACACGTAGAATTAGCCAGCTTGGGGAATTAGGCAGTAAATATATTTTTACAAATTAAATTCTGAAGTCCTTTAAAAAACAAGCAGTCCCCCGGCCTCTAAGCAACAAAATCTGAGCACATGCTTAAGCTCAGACTCTGACTAGTGCCTCTAAATTTGTTGTAGGATACCTTTAAGCCTTCAGTGTTGCAAGTGTTTACCTAAAATTGTGCTTGAAAATGCCGAAGTGTTTCCATGGTATTAAAAAAAACACAGTTAAGGATTCCTTTTTGGATCTGTTCTGCCTGACACTATAGAGATACATCTTCGCTTGATTAGAGCTATTTGTTCAAAACTGAACTAAGGAATATGTTTTACCTGTTGCTCAATTGTCCGTAACTAATGTCAAACTCTCTTGCAGCCTTTCTTGGCTCTGTATCGTAGCGCTCTTTCTGCCCAGAGCGTTATTATATATATTTCACCAGCATATCCTTGGTACGTATATGTTTCAAGGCACAGCACCTGTTTAGTGACATGTGTTGGTGCTCAGATTTAGTAAGGCCATGGAACTGTTACACAAATACGTCCAATATGGCAGCCCTTTCTAGATAATTTATTCCGTAAAAGCTTTTTCTGGCATTAGAAAAGAAAAAAGGCAACTTGTAAGGCAGTTGTCTATTCAGTGGCAATGGCAGGCAGCTCAGCAGCAGTAATGCAAAAGTTAGTACTCTTGGCCTGAAGTATTTGGTAAGAACCTTAAAATCAGTGTTTGAAGCTGTATCTTGATTTTTTGAAAGCAGCTGACTGATTCTTCAGGGTTTTACTTTCCTGTCCAGATGGGAGTCTTTTCCAGCTTTCACTGGAGACAGCTTTTTGTTTTATTTAAGCTTTTGAATCCAATGAAGTTGCGAAACCATTCTTTAGGTTGATTGGCTTTTGTGGTTGGCTAATGTGCTGACAGTATCATTTGGTATTAATAAAAATAATGTACAAATTCAATTAAAATCTTAAAAACTAAGATATATGTGTGTCTTTTTTTTTTTGGAGAAACATAAGAAGGTCACTTAGTTGGCAAGTTAAATAAGCCAAACTGAGGAAATAGCAGGAACGTGAAAGCTACTGGTTTGGGGGTGGGTGATACAATCCCTGTATATTAGTGCTTCCTATGTGCTGCCAAAAGTAAGCTAATGTCCTTGATTTTTAAAAAAGCTGTGTCATTATTTCCTGTGGAATATTGCAGTTCATAGTCCTCAGTCTTGCTTTTAAATTAAAGTAGGATAAACTTGTCCCTTAAACTCACTTTAAGTCTGTGTTGCTTTTGATCTTAAATATTCCCTAAATTGGAAGAATCCTTATTTCTTACAAAGAAAAATGACAGTTCTGAAAGTATTTCTTCCACTAATGTTGCTGCTAACAGAAATTTTTCATTATGTCCATCAAGCTTTAATTTCCAGTGTCTTCCTGTGTGTTTTTGTAGAGGCAGCAGCTAGCCAGAAGACTTTTGTGCTAGCTAGTAAAATGGTTCTGTTTGGTTATGAGTTTTTTCCTAGCTGTAGCTTCCTTTTATAAGCAGACATCATGGAAAAGCTGCTGTCTGCTTTTCTACTTTTAGTCTTGAGAGATACCAGCAGAAAACCGGACAGTGAACCCTGTTATGAGGCTGAACTGGGTCCTGACAAGTCCAACATACCTTAAACTTGAGTTCTGTTTTCTCCCTTTGTCTCCACAAAACCATCTGTCTTATGGAGAGACAAAGATCGACTTAGCATTGACTTTTAAGTTAATCTTAAGAGAAGTAAAGGCCAAAAGTGGAAGTGCAGGGAGCAGCAAGCAATATGATGTGCTCAGTAACTGCTAGCCAGTAGTTCTTGGGTCATGTACTATGAGGGACTCTGCTTCATCAGCTTCAGTCACAGGAATGGGGGAGAAAGAGGTCCCTTTTTGTCCTCTGCTAAATTTTCCCTCCTTTGTTTTCTAAACGAAAGCTGTGATGGTAATTAATCCTGGCTCCTCCTGAATTTGTGTGAGCCAGGCAGTAGTTCCTGCAGGATACTTAGTTTAAAGAATCTGGTAATGGAAAAAATGTCTGCTCCATTTGGAGTCTCAAGTGAACATGTGACTTCTTTTCAAGAGTGTTTCAATGATTTTTGTATTGCTGTGGTCATTGCTAAGTTTCAAAGATACTGTAAATGTAGTAGTATTCTCCCTGGAATGTGGTCTTTGATTTCCAGATGGGTCAGGCTTCATGGAGTCCTTTTGAAGATACCCAATGTGGGAAGAATAAGTAAAGATCTTACTGTGCTTTCATACCAACCGCAGTTTTTTCTGCCCTCTTTTGGAGGGGGGATGTAAATTCTACATAACTTGTAGTTCACTTTAACTGTTTCTTAGCAAGCAGTAGCTTTATATTTGCATAAAGGTTTTGGGATCGCTTTGGTGTCCCAGTTACACCTCTTCACACGATGCTTTCTCAATCCATAACCACTGTATTATGTGAAAACAGGTTAATATCTTAATAAATTACCCTGCTGCGTCTAGAGAGTTCTGAGAATGAGATGTCATTTCTTTTCGCTACTAATATAATAATGAAAGGTCATTCTTACATGACAAATCAATGTAGTGAACGGTAGAGAGAATTGTTTTATCCTTTCCAATATTTGACTTTTTCTAGAAGTAGTAAGGTAAGTGTTTCTTTTTGAAAGTGATCTTATTTCCTTACCTGTTTCCCCCATTTAAGGAAATACTCTATAAACAGTTGTTGTTGTTGCTCTCAAGTGGAAGAATTTTTCCACCCGGTATAGCTATAGCTAGGCAAGATCATAGCTGCATGATGTGCGTTTGTCACTTAATTACCTCTGACACTTTTTAATTGTTTGATACGCTTGCAGTTTACAAATACATTCTGTGACCTGCCTTTTCATGTTATTTCGCTCTGCAGAAGCACAATTTCTGTAAGAACAAACACTATATATAAGGAAGCATCTCTTGTTATTCCATCATTTGGACTCTGGCCCATCAATACTTTGATGCAGATTGGATACCTCTTACCTAAAAGGAACAGCTTGTGAGTTAATGTGTCATGAAACCATCCAAGGTGTGCTTTTGCTGGTTGTTGAATAGAGCAAAGTTCGAGTTGAATGGTTTCAGTGTCATCCTCTTAGCATTTAGTGATTCAGAGCCTACTAGGTCGGAGTTTGAACGTTCGTCTAAGCTTTGTCTGAAGTGAGGCCTCGGGGATGCTCTTCCAGCGAAATCTTCCTCTGAAGAAGTCTCAGGGACAGATCAGCAGTGCCAGCTCCTTTTTGGCTTTAATGACAAAACTCTTACAAGCTAATATTGTAGTTGTCTGATTTGTTAAAGGAATTCTAGTAAATAAACACGAGATTGACCTGATTTGAGGTCCTGGGAGTTATTAAGACCAAACTCTGGGAAACCTGAAAGATGCTGATCAATACCTGAGCTATTTAGCTCTTGATTCTCACTAATTTCAGCTTGCTGTTAATCTTAGACTCTGGCCAACCATTTCCGTATGTGCTTTGAAAAACTACTATTTGATTCTGCAAGTTTTCTTCAGGCCTCTGGTACTTGAGTTAATGAATAATTGAAGTTTTGAGGAGTATGAGGCTAGAGAAATAAAATAAATTTAGTTGATTAGAAAACTTGGTCTTGTATGTTTGTGGCAGAAGAGGATTGATGTATTTGCTGGTAAGGAGACTGTTATCTTAGGGGGTTTTTTAATTCTCCATTATAGCCTAAATAAAAAGCTTTAAAAAGTTCAGAAATGCAAAAGCAGGAAGCTTTCTGAAAAACAGGCAAAATCCCCTCTTATCTTAGGCTGATACTTAAAGCAGTTTCTCAGCTTCAATTCAGTTGATCAGCTGATCTTTCTGTTTAAAAGACAAACCCCTAAACTTTGTAATTTCATGTACTTTGTTGCCCTAAATGTGCTTTGAAACTAGCAAATAAACTTTCTCCTGTTTTGCCTCGCTTTTGCCTATATGGGAATATAAATACTGGTGGGTTTGAGGGTTGAGCGGGGAGACTTTGTGGGTTTTTGTTTCCAGTTTTTGTGCAGTCACTTGGGATTGTCTCCTGCTGTCTAATGGACAACAGTAATTGAGTAATGCTGCTTTTGAAGTATTTCTTTCAGAAAAACAAGAGGAGCTGGCATGTGAAAGTCTTGGTGTTGCATTTTTGGTTACCACTTCTGTGTAAACAAGGATGTGGAAAGTATTTTATTAGTTCCTTTTTGTTAGGTAGACCTTTTCAGCAAAAATTCAGTTGCTGTATTTGTGTTTGAGTGCTTATTTTCCATGAAGGCACAACTTCATGAATGAAAATTAATAAATCTTTAAAGCCAGAAGCATAAATTATGATTATGTACTTGGCCTCCTGCATAACACAAACTAAAGAATTTTACTTATGGGTTTTTTTCCTGCTTAAAGTGTAGCATTTCTACTTTTTTTTTTGGTCAAGTACCATGTCTCAAGAGCTGCACAGGTTCAACCCAGTCTCAACTCTCAGATTTTACCACCTGAATGAATACTGGAGACCAGTATTTCCATGCTACACGCCACGCAAACTGAACTTACATGCAGTGATTTAATAAAAAGGAAAATAACTAGCTAGGTATAGAGTAGAAATTACTCTTTCAGACTAGTGGTAAATTCTTCCTGGTAGTTTCAATGTCACTTTAACCCCATTGCTCAGCTCTCATGATGTGCTGCTGGCTTGCAGTCTTATCTGTAGTTTTCATCTAGTGTTGCACCAAAAAAGCTGCTTTTGCTAAAGAATACTGCTGAAGAGAACAACACTCTGTAAAGCTATTAATGAAATCAAAGGAGAAACATACTGGTACAAATTATATTGATTTGCACAGTAAAACTGGTGGCATGGGTGTTTGATTTAGTTCTAGAGTGCTGGTGTTAATGCTGAAATATGGATATTGTGAAAAAGGGCTAGCCTTCAATCAACACATATGACTATCTTGAATTTTTTACTTCTTCAGAAGGAACACGAACATTCTCAGTGTGGATTGAGACATTGATCTATCTAGTCTTTTTACTGGTTAACAGAGGCTTGATCCAGAAGTTGAAAAAAAAGGGGGTTATAAAAACCATAACCTACAATGGGATATTAACGTGGCTTCCAAAAAATGATGTATTTCCTACTTTTGCACACATCCACTGTGTATTTTACCCTGACCTTGACCTGCCAGGAGTGGGTGATCCTGAAGTGTTTGAATCGGTCTTTCACTTTATGTAGCTGCTGACTTGTTGCTCTTTGAGAGGGAGAGGCTGGTCAGTGGGTGGCATCAAGAAAGCCAGAAGGTTTAATGCCTGGTCTGGAGGAGAGGGAAGAACAGAAACACTGATCAGATGACAAATGTACTAATATCAGCCAAATGGGTAAAAATCCCAGGCTAGCATAGGAAAACAGACCTGAATAAAATGGCTGCAAACTCACTGGATCTGTTTTACCTTGACATTTTGGAAGGGGGGGGCGACACAAAAAAGCACTATTGGGAAAGGAGAAAAGATGACTTAGAAATTGTGCCATTAGAGGAACTAACTCTGCCTCTGTGCTGTAGTATTTCAAACACAAGTTTCCATACTTGATACAATTCTAGGTACGATTGAAAACTACATGAAGAATACAGCAAGTAAAGTAATAATGATAAAAAACCCTTCAGAAATTTGATTACAGAAAATCTCTGCAAGTGAATGAAGATGTTTTTGTCCTGTCTGCTGCCCTTTCAAAGTGGAGTTCAACAAAAGATGAAGGTTCAGCTATTTAAAAATCTGATTCCTAGTAACTATGAATGTATGCTTAGGGTTGTTACTCTGCCCTTTTCCAAATGATGCCACAGGACACTTGTAACACAGTGTACCGCAGCCTTGATGGGAGCACTGAAGTTCTACAAACCTCCTTTGTATTTCTTTACTCCTTTTCTATGCTGTTTGTGATCTCCTCCAACTGTTTCACTTACCTGCCTTAATTTCCCAGATAATTATGTATATATCTCCATGATGAAAAGTCTTCTGAGCCCTCTGCCAATGCAGCTTAGTAAGCACGTACGCATACACACACAAGTGCTTTTCTTGGATCGTTTTACAGGGCAGTACTGGGAGAGAGGAGCAGACAGAAAGGTATGTCTTTGAGATGGCAGCCCTGCCAAGCTCCTCCCGTTGGTTCCTGTCCTATGCACAACAAAACCTGACGTGGAGCGTGTAGCTGGACTATTTGTGGATGAGTTCCCGTTGTTTAGGTCCAGATCTAAAGCTCAGGTTTAACGTAGTGCATCTATACTTGTGCTGGCTACCTCCTGAATTAGAAACATAAAAAAAAATAGTGAATATCCCATGTATTGGGAAGCTTGAGTTTTGTTGAATTCAGCATCCTGAAAAGACAACAGTATCATGTGTCCTTAATTCTGTACTTAATTCTTTTCTGGTTGTGGAATCATTTATAGTTATATGGGGGAGAGTCAGCTCTTTGAGCAATTTCCTATGCTTTTGAGAGTAAATATAGTTTAAAAAAACCCACTTTTTTTTTTTACTTTATAATTTGTTAGATAGCCAATTTAATATCCACTCATGCCTGCTTGGTGGATGACACCTTTTTCTTCCTGAGTTTTGTATGATTGATTGCTCTGAATAAAATTAAGCTTCACGGTGGGTTTAGGAAGGCTATTTTAATAAAATCAACCACACATTAAATAATACGAAGAATATGTGAGGGGCTGCATAACAAAAACAGACAACTTGACAAACTAAACAAGAACACTAGAATTTTTTACATGGATGACATTTTTCATGATATTGGGAGAAAATTACTGGAGCACTTTGTGTAACATCAGAAATTATCCAGTCCCTTGTCCCTAGCGGCATATTGCTGCTGCACAGTGAACTGTATTTTGTGCTCTAGGACAGACCTAATCTTACCAAGATTCACTTTAGAATCACTGCAGAAATACCTACCTAATGGCTCACTTTGCTAATTGCAATCGTTTTGCAGAGGATAAATTCACTGCAGCAGATTGTATTAACTGGACAAGTTCAGACCAGAACTTTAGCATGGAAAGGTCATGTAACTGTCACGACAACAAAATCCACAAGGTGATTTAAAGTTTGTTATTAACCCATGTAGTAAAACAGAAATAGCTTCATTTTACACTGATAGGTAATCCTGTTTCACTTGAATTACTGTAAAGGAACAATGAATAGATAAAAGCGATGATAGTTGAATACTGTAGAAATGCCAATGATAAGAACAGTTTCAGTAAAGTGACACTGGATTTGCTATAAACGACAAATGTTAAGTAACGCTTGCTATGTCTTTCTGGCTTTCTTTGTTCCACTCCAAGAGCAGATGTTGCAGCAGTTGACACTAGGCTTTCGAGACGGTATTTGCTCTTCCTTCAGCTGTTTCACCAACAGTATGGTGATACCCCCCTCAATATCCACTTTACAAGTTCTTTCTAATTATAATTCTGAAGTACATATAATTCAATCAATATTCAGTATATTTTAACTGTGATCACAACTAAGGGTGCCTAGAATTCTCTTAAATAAGTGTAACGAGGTAGACTTTTCTTAAAATGGCAGGAAAACCTCTGAACCATGTGCGTGTTTAAATCTTCGTGTCACTGCGTACTGTCTGGATAGCTCATCAATATCTGGTATGCAGATTTATTCCTGTGGTGCTCAGCGTGCAGTGTAACAGCGTGGTAGTACTGTAAAATCCTTTCAGAAGCGTGCGAGGAATCCACTGAAAACTTTTTAAGAAGAGCAAGTCTTTACAGAAAGCATAATATGCAGGAGAAAGTAGTAAGTAATGAATTCACATTATTCACAAACTCAGGGATTTATGTTAATTGTAATTGGGAATTACATGGAGAAGGAACGGTTGAGTTGATCATAAAAGAAATGTTAATTCTGTATGTTAAAGAACATCTGTAGATCTATTTAAAACTTGCCAGTTCTAAAAATTTCGACTGCAAATAAATAAGTCTCAAAGAGAAGGTCTTTAAACCAGCCAAGACCTAGGTCGTAACACTTTTTAAATGAACAGGACACAGCAGAAATTGTTTAATGGCCAGGATAAAGACTTCAGGTCATGATTGTTTTAAGGTAGAGGAGACCCAAGCTGCAGGCAAGCAGTAGGGTGGCGTTGGCTGCATCTCACCGTGGGCAATAGAGAAGCGTGAGGCTGATGAAGCAGGTTGCCTGTTGTAATGTTGTCACTGTGACTTTTGCACCGCAACTGTTTTGTCATGCTGTTATGAGGAAGTTACATGTGATAAACATACGTTTGAGTCTGTATAAATAGTCTTGAAAACAGGTAAATGTTTTGTAAATGGTGATTCCCCAGAAACAAAATGGTAGGGCTCTAGGTTTTGCTTGTTAGGGCCTCTAAGTGAAAACACAACGTGCACAGCCTGCATCCCTTCAAGCACCTGTTGCTGGGAGGGAAAATCCTAGTGACTTTGGTTTAGTATAATTGCTTTTGAATTTTTAAGCCAATGTAAATTGGCTTTTCATAAGAAAAATTCTATGTGTGTATCCCCATGCATGCAGTGAGAAGGCAGGAGAAAGTTGCAAGAGAAATAGAAAGTCAGTAAAATAATCTTCAAAAAGTTAGACATGGCATTTCTGATCTGTGCGTATCGGGAAATGAGTCTCCCAAGAATTTAGCGTATGAAATACCTGATGTGTAAGATCATATCTTTAAAGGTTGCATGTCGTACGTAGAGATTGAAGCAGTGACCTGTACTGTTGTTCAACCCTTTACACAGTAAGATCTTGTTTTTACTTATAACTTACTCAAATTGCAGTAATTGAGGCTGAAATTTTCTATGAAACTGCAGTCAAGGAGGAGTTGTGATGTCAGCACAGCAATAAAAGCACACTAAACTCCTTGCAAAACCAGTCCCTGAAAACCTGGAGACCTTTTGCCCGTCTTCCTTTCTCTGTGCACAGGTTTTCCCTCAGAGCGGTGGTATTTGCTACTTGATACTATTCAGATAAATCCCTGCGTGTTTGTGTAGCATTCTGTTGTTACGCCGATGAGTGGTACGATAAGGCCATGAGGAAATAAGGAACTTTGCATTTAGCATATTGTTTGGGTGGTGGTTGAAACGAAGCCTTGCTAAGGTTTGAACTGAAAGCAGCACGGAGCAGTGGTACCAACCTTCCTGTCTGCCGAGTGAGGCGAGCCCGAGCTGTGCACCTGAAGCACTGCCGCACGTTGTCGGATGCTCTCAAAGTAGCTCCTGGCGCTACCGAAGAGTAATCGTTTTTGCATGTGTTTAAGAATATCCTCCTCATTCTTCTTATCGCTTTGTTTTTTCATAGTGAGTGTTGAAAAAGTGGAATTAAAGGGACTGGCACACAAGAAGAACGAAAGAAATGTTGAATATTCTTTTGAGGTAAGTTTTGGTGATTGTTTTGGGGTTTTGTATTATGAAAGAAGGGAGGATAACGTTTAAGGATGGGTTTAAAGAAATTCTCACACTTTATTGGCAGATCCCAGAAATTGTTCTAGTGGGGCTCCTTGGGGATAGATGCTAGTCATATTTTATAATCAATGATTTGAAAGAAGTGATAAATTGCTGTTGGCGACCATTTGTGGATGATGCAGAGCGGGACACAGGCAAAATAAAAATATTCACTCTAATGCAGCAGGTTGTGACAAAGTATATATTTAGGGGAAAATGTCATGCCACGCTTACAGACTGGATGTCTAGGTGCTGGGGTGCAGAAGCTAGAAAGAATTTAAGTCCGGACAAACAAGAGAATTTAGGACAAGGCAGCGCTGCACATATGGGAAAGGATGGTCATTTATCTTTGCAGTCAGCATTGAGGGGAGTGCGAGACCGCGGCGTACGGTTCAGGCGTTACCGGTTTATAAGGGATGGTGAAGAGTACAGAGAATAGCTGTGGAAATTGCTCAGGACTTGAGGAAAATGCCATGTAGGGAGAGACTTGGAGAACTTGACTGAAAGATGATTTGATTAGCATATAAAAGCATTTTCGAAGGGAAGAAAATATTTTACGGGGAAGAGGGTGTTAATCTAGCAGGAAAAGGCATAACAGGAACCGTTGTCTGAAAATTGAAGCCAGACTAATTCAAACTGGAAGTGAGAATAGTTTCTTTGGAATGAGAGTGGTTAGCCACCAGCTGCTAGGAGAAGTGGCTTCCCCCCGTTTTTACGCAGCTTTTGGAGGTTCGGTCATTGCTCACGGTTTCTGTGGAGGGATGACTTCATTCTGTGAAACCTTGTGTTAATAGCAGAGACTGGATTCTGGGTGCTGGCAAGAAAAAACAACAAACTGCTTTTCTCCCATCTACTTGGAACGTCGTATTCCAAAATTCAGAATGCAAAGCCCAGAAAACGTCTTGGGTTTGCTTAATGAGGCAGTGGAGCCAAACAGTTGGTGAGAAAAGGAGAACCCGAAAGAAAATGGACAGTAGAATTTCAATTATCTACAACAACAACAACAAAAAGTTTTTCTTTAAAACTACCACCCAAGAAAGAGTGTTGGGCCAGCATTGTCTTGCAATGCTGACAGCATTAACCTCTGCACAACTTGATTCGTAGATAATGGTCTGAATTTTCTGAATCCCATGATTGTTCTAAATGTCATCAATATTAGAAAGGATTTTTTCAAGGGGTTTTAAAAATCTTTATGAAGTATGCACTTGTCTGGACTCCAGTTATGTATTAGTATCTTGTGAGACATCTTTTCCTATTATAAATTTTTCTATAAATACCAGAAATTACTTTTACCAGTATTTCACTTGACAGCTTGTAACTGAAAGAACCGTACATAGTTTAGCTGAGCTAATAAATCGCTGTTTGCTGGGTTAGAAACCCAACTATTACATGTTTTGTTTAGTAGCTTGGGAATAGAAGGTCAATAGATAGAGCACTTCAGTGTTTCCAGCATCGCTTGGCAATGCTGCTGTTGTATAAGATAGCAAAACATAAGTTGTAACAAATGTTGGGTTATTACAAAACTAGAAAGAAAGAGAAATTTCTCCTATATTTTCTGAAATTTCTCATGAATCTAAAAAAAGTATACATTTATCATGAACTTTAAAAAAAAAAAAAAACAAACCCAAAACAACAAAAAAACCCCACAGGCTTTCTAAAACCAGAAACTGCTTTTCTTTCTTCTTTTCTCCCCCCCCCCCCCCCTTTTTGTATAACAGCTCTGCAGAGAGGAAATTCCTCCATTATGTAATATATTTTGAAATACTCTCTTCTCATCAGTCTTTTTGGCAGCATTCTGATGACTGGAAAATCTTTGTGTATGTTTTCTGTTGTCATTGAAACTGGTGTCATGTGAGAAGATGACCTCCTGATTCTTAAACACATAAACCCAGCTTCTTCCCCTATAGAACCGCTGAAGATCCATATGCGTTCCAAACGCCTTGAACAGATATCTGGAGGGACTTATCATGGCCAGACCGGGGCTGATATTCTGCGTGCCAAGAAATCCTGACTTTTGGCTCAAACTAATCATCTACCAACCAATAAATGCCTCCGTATCTAAGAATGTCATGACTTAATGCAGAAAGCGTATGGGAAGAGATACTGAGCTATTTCCTTTTTCTAGGGCATCTGCAAGATGGTGCCTAAAGAGCGTAGCTAGAGCAGTAACGGCAGGTTTTGTTTCTAAGGTTTTGCCTTTTTTTCCAGTGGGGTGATTCGCTACCGTCTTCAACTTTGCATGGCATATGGAGTTGATTAATTATAAATAGGCAATGTTGTGCTGTGGCGAGTTGTTCATATTGTACATCAGATTCTACAAACCAGCTGTTTTCTTTAACACTAATAATAAGGAAAAAAATTTCCATTACTTCGTAGTCTGTTCCTTAATACTGGATGTCTGCAGCGTGCAATGACTGTGTAAACTATGAAGTGCTTTTTTAAGCATTCAGAATAGTTGTTAAGTATAATAACAGCAAGAATCGGGCAGCAAGGGAGGACTGAGTAATAGTTACTTGTGCAGAAAAAAAGCTTTTCCGTATTGGTGTCACACATTACAAACTTTCTTGCAGTCTATGGGGAACATTTGGTACCTATTATTGATCTTTTGGAATCAAACTTAAACCCCTGACTGTTAGTTACTAAACTGAATACTTTTTTACTTCCTAAGGTCCTGTGGTCTGATTCTTCAGTGACGTTGGTAACCAAATCTTCCACTGAAGTGACTGAATTTATTTCAAAGGTAAAGGCGATACGAAAAATACTTTGAAAACAGAGAGATGGTTTGTCCCTGTATGTAATTTTGTTCAATGACATTTTTCAAATTGTACTGAGATAATACAGATGGATTGAATTTCATAAAATGTTTGACTTATAAATTGCTGTGCCTTGAATCTTATATGAGTAACAAATCCTCTTTTCACTTTTTATTTGTAATATCCTCCACCTTTAGCTATCTCAGCTGTATCCAGAAGAAAACTTGGAGAAATTCATTCCTTGCCTAGCTGGTCCAGATTCATTTTACCTAGAACGGAACCACATGGACCTGGAATCGGACCTTAGGTATGCTGGGTTTTTGTTGTGGTGGGTTTTTTCATCTTGACACTTGGCTTTTTTCCCCAAGTGGAAGAAAGAACCAGGAACTAGAAATATTACGTTCATATTCTAAATTACTTTCAAGAAATTAGAGCCTGATCCTAAGCATTATTTCTTGATGTTCTACTAATTCCAGTGCACAAGAATTTTTCAGGAATTCTTTCTTCAGAAATACAGATGGTAATAATATTCTGTATTAAGCTTCCTGGAGAATTGACATTTCCTCATTCCTTGTTAAAAACAAATAGAGGATCATTGGCTTTGCAGAAGCTTGGTTTGGGCTCAGAAAATAGCCAAAACTGCTTTAAAAAAAACCCCCAAAAGTGAGGAAAAAATAGTTGCTTGAATAGTCATCCTTCTGTATTGAGGGATGGGTTGTGCAGATTTCCCCCCCCCCCCCACCGCTTTCACAGAGTTTTTTGTCTCAGTTGTTTTAGGTTGTCGTGGTGTTTATTTTACTTGAATTTAAAACAGATGGGTATGTATGTATATATTAAAGCCATTAAATTTTTTGAAGCCATTAACAGCTAAGAAATTTTTGAAGCCTTAGCTAGTACCTCCACGCATTATCACAGATCACCTGGCCATTATCTAATCTAAACCATTTTAAAAATCATCATCTGTGGCAGGTGACATCAGTTCTCTCTTTCTAAATACTGAAATAATTTGGGTAGGAAAATTTGCGGGACTTAAATTTTTTTCAACTACTACTGTCTGTATCTCTGCAAAGTATTAAATGACATTTTAAAATACTGATTAACTTTTTGTTAGAGCTTCTGCTAAACACCTATTTTCCCTAGGTCGAGACGGGCTTTTTTCCACCTTTGGCAGAGCCACAGTGGATATTATTTTTCCATAGTCAGAGCCAGCAGGTGCACGCCTAGATTACTTTTCATGGCAAACAGCGTTAACATTTCAAACAGTCCCTTCTGCGCTTTGAGGATCGCAGCCTATCGACGAGAAATGCGTGTTGCTGCTGCCGCTGTTTAGCTAGCAACAGCTTCTACAAATCTGGGTTAATAGAGCAGCAATCTGCGTTTACACAGCAAGGGTTGTATCTTCGGAGCAGAGAAAGAAGCTCTTAAGTGCTGCGTATTGGAAAAATTCCGAAAAGAACTCTGATTTTTCAAGGTGGAAAGCACATTTTTGTGTGTGTATATAGTTGAATTATTTTTTACTCAAAACTTTTTTAAAAATTACAAACATACGGTCAAAATGCTCTCTTTTTTATACAATTTTCTATACATTTTCAAATCTATAGAAGATTTGGCAAAAGGCAGTCGGGTTTGCCTGACAGAAGTTTAGTCATGTTGATGAATACACTTTTTATACATTGCAAAGTTGTAGGAGATTGCCATTTTTTCCCCCCAAAGAGGCACAGCAATCCCAGGGAAAACGTAACATAAGTTTTACAGCCTTTTCCCCTACACTGCCAGACTCTGCATCTGCTGTTTATCTCAAAGAGGAGAAAATTAAATAACAGATACATCTATATTTTATGGTCTGCAGGTTTGTGAATTTAAAAGGAAATTTTCAAGTTTATATTTGAACATTTTCTGCCTTAGAAGTGTTCAGCGTTCCTAAATTAAGCATCTTTACAGAAACTAAACAGAGTGAAAGCAACGCAACAGTAATGTGTTTAGGTAGTATTAAGGATATGAATATCCATACATTTCAAGTCTACTTTGATACAGAATTGTGTGGTGTTATTAATTTGAAAGGTCTTTTATGTTTTCGTTTCAGAATTTCAAATTCAATTTCAAAATGTCATGTACAGTCTACAATCACGATTGCATAGGCAGCTGCAAATCAAATATAACCGAATGGGGGGGTTTGTTTGCTTTTGACGAACTGCAGGTATTTGGCACCCTTACCTTCCCATGTGGTGAAAAATGACCATGTCAGAAAGTTCTTCAGCACTTCATCTCCTTCACAGCAACTTCAGAGTTCAAGTAAGTTTAAATAAAGTTTAAAATTATTTTTTTTTTCTACTGATGTACATGCCATAAACTGATACCACTTGTAACTTCTGTCCCTCTTTTTAGATCCTGGCAACCCCTCCCTTTATAAAGTAGGAACTACACTGGGAACATCTGGAAGGTGAAATATTTATTTTGTTTACATTTGTCCTGGTTAGTTGTAAAACCCCGTTACAGAGGTAATTATCTGTGTCCCCTTGGGGATTTATTTGCATCTACACTTTCCTATTCATCTGTAGAAGATTTTAAGAAATTCTAGCCTTCGTCTACCCCAAACAGACAAAAGGTGAGAATATTGGTGTAAAGTACTGCTAGCATCCCTAGTGTTGTCATTTGTTCATGCCTTAAGAAAATATTATTATAATAACTGCAAGAGCTCAGGATAGGCAATTGCTTAAAGAAAAGTTTTGCAGTGACTTGATCGCAAAGACAACAAAACTTCCGTAACAGACAGTTTGCAAGTCAAAATATAACATAGTTACTGGAAACAGAAGAAAGAATTCAACTTCAGCTTCAAAAACAAAGGATATAAAATGTAATTACCATTGGACCAAACTTTCCAGCATTGTGACAGAATCTCTCATCGTTCGTGGTTATGAAATCAGTAGTGGCTGTCTTGGCCAAAGAAATGTGTATGTTCAGGGAAGAATTTAGGGAAACTTTTTGACCGGCGTTACGTGGGAGATGAGATCAGACAAGTGCAGTGTTCCTGCTGGCAGTGAAACCTATGAACACCCGATCTAAGCAGCGTTTCTCAAAATGTTTAAAGCTGTAACTACTAATTAGCATCAACACTTCAATGTGGAGCTGTTGTGATGGGTGATTTCTTTGTGATCCACTACTTAAGTCGTAATGGTCTCAATCACATACTTTAAAGGAATAATAATCATCCGAAGTGTAGGCACAGATCTGGTCATCCCTGGTGTAAGTCTTTGTGAGCAAAGGGAGATGACAACATCTCTGAAATGGTTTTTTTCCTTTACAGCATATTTGAACTTTTCCTTGTACAGCAGGGGTTTTCCTTTCAAAGGGAGGAAGGAAACTTCTTCCAAGGGAGGTACAAGTCAGCCTTGGGAAAAGAAGGAAAGACATTCTCTTGACTTTTGTTAGGGTTTAACAAACTCAGAACTTGTTCACTTAAGAGACACTTTTCATTTTCTCCCAACAAAACCCAGAATCTTCCAAGGAGCCAATATTGTGGGTTATTTTGCCACTTCCACATGTAAAAAAAAAAAATTCCACCAGATTATATTTGGGCACTTTTTTAATAATGCAAAGCTGAACCATGGCCATTTTCTTTAAATGTTTTTTTTAATCACAGAGAAGTAGTATAACATATATTACCTGTGATTATAGAAGGAAACCTCTGCTGAAAATAAAGCTTACTGTTTGTTACTGCACTGTTTTTATTGTGCTATTGAGCAGCGTAGGTACAAATCTGTAACTTGGATCAAACAGTGCAGATTTTACCAAAAATCCTGGAAGCAGTAGTATGGCCGTAGTAGCTGAACTCTGTGTGATACAGATTCAATGTGCTAAATCAAATTATGTTACTATTTTGCAGACCTATCTGTGGAGTGGCTGGCATTCAGTCTTCTCAGAATCATGTTCAGCACTCGGCCGCTGCTCCCGTTGCACTACCCCACTGTTCCCATGCAGGAGGTACTGGCTCATCGCTGGCCTATCGCACCCAGATGGACACCTCTTCTTCACCCATGTTAATGTCTTCCAGTCCACAGACCCCTCAGACACAGGAGCAAAACGGGATCTTAGACTGGCTCAGGAAACTGCGGTTGCACAAATACTATCCTGTCTTCAAACAGCTCACAATGGAGAAGGTAGGGCAGTAGATTGAGAAAAGGGAGCGAGCTTTTAAATTATCCTTACGTTCTCTGGTGCTGAGAGGCTGCAAACATCTGCCCTGAGAATTGCAGAAGTTATTGGCATGTGCTGCGAAGGTTTGCACTCTCTTGAAGCAATAATATTTTGATGAAAACCACCTTTCTATTTTCAATCTGTGTTATGTCCGGGGCCTGGGCTGTTCAACAGCTGCTGCCTGTTTCAGAGTTCTCCACTAACTGCTCGGAGATCCAACCTGCACGCTGTTCTAGGAGCTCTGCTCTGCCTCCCTGGTCATCCCTTTGATGTGCAGTAGATAACTAACATTTGTTGATTTTTATATTTTTTTTCTGCTTCTTGATTGATTTTTCTCCCAAAACATTTGGTTATCCTTATCTTAAAAAATAGATTTCTGACACGAACATTAGCGTGTGCATGTACCTGCAAGTGAGCGTGAGGGTTTTATTTTCTGCAGAAATTCTTGTGGAAAAATAATTGCTTATGTATTTGCATAGAAAGAGCCATGAATGATACCAATGTGTGCTGGATTTTATCTAAATAGAAGACTTTTACAGCATTTACCCAGCCCCATCTGTAAAATTCAGGTCCTCTTACTGTCTTTTAGCCTTGAACGCCCTCCAGTGGACTAAGTGCTTACATTGAGCCAGGTCTAAGTGGGGATGGCTTTGTGCTCGATATAGTATGTTGTACGTATTTAATTATGATCTGTTACCAGAGTCTTGTGATTGGATTTTCTTCCTTATGTGAGGGGAAATAGTGGGTTTTTTCTTCAATAAAGTAGCAAAACTGTATGTATTCTAATGTGTTTTAAAAAAGCGTACGTTGCTGGCTTTAATTTTCATTATTATAAATTTATATATTTTATTTTCATATCCTATGTCTATTTTATTATAAAATCTAATTTTGGTGTATTTCCCAGTTAAACCGATGAGAGGGCTGCACATTGATTTCTGTGTTAAATGACACAACTAGGAAAACTAGAGTGATGTTGTAAGAGAACCAGATCCTTAAACTCATTTATAGCACAAAGTTCTATTTTAATTTGTACACAGATTACTTCATCTTTATTGTGAATAGGTAGTATAAGCACACACCTAATTAAATTTAATCTACGGATGTTCTTTCTTTCATCCCAGTCCCCTACACTTTTATTCCACACTGACTCTATAATTTAAAACTGGAGTAGAGGGTTTCTTTGAATTAACATGTTTAAAAAAACGACTTTAAAGTTTCCTCTCAGAATTGATCTCTACTGAAAATATAAATAAGAGTATTTCATGCTGTAAAACTAAGCACACATTTTTTCTTTACAAGTTTCTGAGTCTTACTGAGGAAGATCTGAATAAGTTTGAATCCCTCACCATGGGAGCAAAGAAGAAGCTCAAGACCCAGCTAGAGTTGGAGAAGTAAGTGGCAGGGAAAACCTGGTTTTTTTAAGGTCGTAAATTATTTAAGGCAAGTTTAAAATGGTCTTTGTTTTCCAGACCAGGAATTCTCACCTGTAAATATGGATAATGCTTATCTCCCTTCCTTTGCAGTTGTGTCGCTTACTTTGAAAAGCTCTTGAAACGGAGGCTTATTAGATAATACGGAGTACTGACTAGCTTACTGTTGCCTGTTAGGGTTGTGATCGAGATAACCAGCTCTAAAGTATTGGAGAACTCCATTTGTAAAAGGATTTGGCAACCCAGTTGTTACATAAATGCCTGTCTTTACCTGTCAACATTGGCAGCTCTTGTAAGGAAGGGGACATTTGTAAAACAAATTACAAAAGATACGTACTGTCACTTAGAGTTCGGGGTTTTTAAACTTCTATAATAGATATTGTAAAGCAGGTGCAAAGCCCATGTAGATTTTGCCCTACCACCTACCTGAGATTCAAAGCTTTATGTGGTGGAGGTGATATAAAGAAGGCCAGTGCTCCGTGCAATATTAATAGGCCTTTGGGGAAATCGATGCAACAGATTGTCCTGGTTTTTATGTTCCCCTTAGAGGAAAATGTTTATTCTGAAGCTACTGCAGTTACTTAAAAAGCAATTAAAAAATCCAAATCCATGCCCGTTTATCAAAGCTCCTCGACAGCATTTTTTCATCAGTCTTAGTTTTTCCAGAGTGTGTTTGCAAAATTAAAACTTTGGACTGCGTTTGGCTTCTCTTTCATTTTGGAATGCCTGGCTAGGTTTGAGATGTGCTTACGTAATGTGCGATAGAATTTAGTCACCATTTGGTGATGCTTTACCTTGTACAAATAAGAGCATTAGTATTGTAACCAGATGGCAAAAAGGCCAAATGTAACTGCTGGCAAGAAGCTATGGTCAAGACTGATGTAATTTCCAAATGCTTCCATTTGAAATTAGCATAACTTTTAAATGGATTATTTAGTGGCCTTTGTCTGCTTCAGTTTCATTCAGAAATTGATTTGTCTGTTGTGCTTTAGCTGTTTTTTTGTTTCTTCATACCTTTCTCCTTTACCCTGTAGAGAAAAATCGGAGAAACGGTGCCTAAACCCTACAACACCTTCTTCAGTTAACAGCAGCGGAGTGGCAAGGGTTCCCCCAACTACGCATGTAGGGCCTATCCAGAGTATTCGAGGCAACCATGCTGCAGGTAAGAAAGAGGAGCAGAGGACACTGTTGTGCTCTCGGGGCTGAATATGTCCTTGCACAAGAGCGAGCTCATTCTTATACTGCTTTTTCACCAACCTGTCATAAGCTTTGTCTTCCAAAATGCCATTGGCTTAATAGGGAGCAATCAAAAAGTCCGATTCCTGTGTATATGGAGTGCAATAAAAAGTAGTTGCCTCTTCACGGCTTCTGTGTGACTGGCTAGCTGCACTAGTCAGCGACCGTTACGCCTCCAGACTCCCGCTTCTCTGTAAATCATGAGCATTGCTGTATGTTAGATGGTGTCGTGGAGCAGTTGTAATTAAGTCCCGTCGAGTAGGTGTTGCCACTTGTTTTTGCATTCCCTGATTGCTCGCACACCCTTTATCTGCAGAGCTGCGAGTGGATGTGGATCAGCCAGCCCACCCACTGCCTCGGGAGGGCAGCTCTTCCGAGTATTCCAGCTCTTCTTCCAGCCCCATGGGGATCCAGACAAGGGAAGAGAGCTCGGACAGCGCAGAGGAGAACGAGAGACGTAAGCAGGAACAACCAAAGAGGGTGCCTGTGTTGCCCAGCTTTGTCAGGTGAAGCAGTTGTGTTCATAGATGTTTCTGTCCCCAGGTTTAGAGATTCACTTAGACGGTTCAGAAAAGGAAAAGCCAGTGATGTTACTGAATCATTTCACTTCGAGCTCTGCCAGACCCACGGCTCAGGTCTTACCAGTGCAAAACGACGCAGGCTCCAATCCGTCCGGCCACCACGCTCTGCCAATGCAAATGATGTCAGCGGCCTCTACTCATATCACCCCCATCCGGATGCTAAATTCGGTGCATAAATCAGACCGCGGCAATGCAGACATGAAGCTACTTTCGTCGTCTATGCATTCGCTTTTATCTTTAGAAGAAAGAAATAAAGTTTCTCCCGGACCGAGGGGTAGCATAAAAATGGAGAAGAGCTTTGGAAATGCAGTGGTGGACGTAATGGCTGCATCTGCTCCCCACCAGCCCTTGCAGGTGCTGTCAGGGGCTGCTGAGAACAGCTCACCCACATCCACGATTAACTTTGGTCCTCGAACCAAAGTCATACATGCTTCGACTCTGGACAGAGTGATAAAAACGGCTCAACAGCCAGGATTAATAGTAGAAACGAGTACTGCTGCCACTGTAACATCCAGCACAGTCTTCCACGTGGCTCGTCCACCCATCAAACTCCTGGTGTCTTCATCTCTTCCTACAGATTCTGCCATTGCCGGACAGACTTCCTGCTCCAGTAATATGCAAATAACGGTGTCCCCTGCAATAATAAATCCCCGGACTGCTCTGTACACAGCCAACACCAAAGTTGCCTTTTCTGCGATGAGCAGCGTGCCAGTGGCGCCAATGCAAGGCAGCTTCTGCGCAAACAGCAATGCAGCCTCCTCCAGCAGCCACCCCTCCACGTCGTTTGCAACCATGGCGAACCTGCCCAGCTGCCCCGCACCCAGCTCCAGCCCCACGCTCTCATCCGTCGCTGAGAACAACTTCTACAGCAGCAGCAGCAGCAGCAGCAGCAGTAGCAGCAGCAGCAGCAGCGGATCTGCAGGGAGCATCCCGGTACCAAACCAGAACCATCACCACCATCACCACCAGCAGCAGCAGCCACAGCCGCCTGGGTGCATGGTGTGCAGCTCCTGCGGCTGTAGCGGGAACTGTGGTTCGAGCGGGATGACCGTCAGCTACGCTAACTATTTTCAGCACCCGTTTTCAGGACCTTCAATGTTTACTTTTCCATTTCTGCCCTTCAACCCTTTGTGTAGTAACGGCTACATCAACACGCAGCAGTACAACAGCAGCACGACTTTCCCCGTGGTCCACACCGCCTACAACAGCGGTATAGCACCGGACTCCGTAATGACCGGGCAGTCGACGTTTGCGGTACCGCCGATGCAGAACTTTATGGCAGGGACAGCAGGGGTGTATCAGGCACAGGGAATGATGGGAAACAGCAATGGTTCGAGTCACAAAAAAAATGGGAATCTCTCCTGTTACAACTGTGGGGCCAGTGGTCACAGAGCTCAGGACTGCAAACAGCCTCCGATGGATTTCAATCGACAAGGTAAAAGCAGGTGGAGGGATGGATGCAGGACGCGGCTGACACACAGAGCGTTGCCTTTAGCCAAGGGGAACGCCTGCGGACCCGAGGGCAGGAGGGAGCCTGGCGGCACTGCCGTGTCTTTCCAGTTCTGACTCGTGTAAAAAAATCTGGTTCTTGGAAGCTGGTGGTTTTGAGCTATATTTACAGAAGTTGAAACTTCACTTTTGTGCAGACCCAGCAGGAGGACGGGGCCCACGTAAGGCCCTGGGTCAGACCCGGGTGCTCTGCGGGGCCCGTGCTGGCTTCTGGGAAGGGGAGAAGCACGCACAGAGGGAGGGAGGGAGGGAGCTTCTGTGGACAGGTTGCAGAGGAATTGTTGCTGCTGCTTTTATACCTTGTCACCCAAGTCATCTTTGGTTGTAATTGCAGGTTCCCCTGGAAGCTTACAAACTGAACATCTCTGTTCCCCCTTTCCCTTCCTCCCCAAAATAGTAATAGAAATGCAGAATTACTGTTTGAATGCCCTTGAAGGTCCTGTGTTTACCACTATACTTATTTTGTAGGGCATGTTGCTTACGTGGTTACAGCACAGGCTGCTCCAGGAGAGGGTTGAAATCCTTAATTCTGGGTGGGAAACAATTAAGAGAGAAATGCTACTTTACCGAGAGCACTTTCTAGTCCCATTTTCCTTTTTTATTTTGGTTGACATAATCTGCATGTGGTGTAGGCTTAAAAAATTAAATACAAACTTTTGACTGGAGCGAACAGCACTGAGGTCTTACATTTTACATTGTGTCCTGTCTGTAGTGTATGTCTGTATTCGCTTTTATACGGTACAGACCAGGTCTCGAATATTTGACCACTATAAATGAACAAGTGACTGGTTCGGAGGCAGCAGTTTACAGCTGGTGTTAGGCTGCCATAGTGCCTTACGTGTCTATTAAGAAGCAGGTTGTTTTCGAAAGTTCTGAGACGTAACGGGTGTGAAAAGGTTGATGATGTTTAATTCTTCTGTTTCCTCTCCCCCAGGTACGTTTAGGCTGAAATACGCTCCTCCCTCTGAAAGTCTTGACTCCACAGACTGATACTTTATCTGGCAAGAAAATACTGTAAGCCATGGAGATATAAGGAGATTGAAATACAAAACTGAGACGTCCAGTTGCTGTTAAGCTTAAATGTATTTTTTAATCCAAAGGTGCTTTACTTTATTAGACTAGGTAGAAAATCTAGCTTAGGGGTGCATCAAACCCATTTTTGATTGCCAAATTCAAGCTTGGATCTTGTTGTTGGAACTTCTGACTACGTGTCATAGGACCGATGCGTACTGGATGGATGGTGGAGCTGGTCAGGCTGCATTTTCTGTTGCAAGTACAACATCCAATGTACTTTTTTTGCTGGAGAACGTTGCCATATGCGGACTTTCTAAGGCGAAAGGTCTAACTCCAGGGCAGCTACATTCTGAAGTGGAAGCTGGAGGCTGAAGGTAGGAGCGGCCGTTCGCCAGAAGGACTTTGGCACCCCTGGGCTAGGTAAAATGTCTACTTTTTTTCAAAAGTGATCAGGCACTAATCTCTGGGATTTTTAAGGATTGCACTACAGAAGAATGTAAAACTCTTCAAGCTTTCTGCACTTTTAGCAGACAGTGTCACTCCGAGACCAGTGCAAGAGGCAAAGAAGTTCCAACTTTTAAAAATTGGCACCAGCAGGCTATGTGACTTAAATACACAATAAACATCTTAAGTAAGTCTCTCCTTTCCCTTCCAAAAGAACACACACGGCAGTTTCGGTTCCTTCTGGAAAAAAATTTGTGCTTCATTGTCTCACTTATTACTAGATAGTGCTGGGTTCCCAGCAGTGGAATAAACTTAGTTTCCAAGGGTCCAAGTCCCAGAGACTCCAGAGTCATAAAGGCTTCGAGGATATTTTCCTGTAATACACAAAACAACCTTTACGTCCTGTTACTGTATATAGGTCTCTTTCACAGAAACCTTATTATTCTGCTTTTGTAAATGAATTTTAAACCATCCTTTAAAAAAAAAAAAAAAAAGAAGAGAACTCTGGCAGCAGAGTTTGTAAGCTTTTGCTTTACTTTATATAAAAAAAAACCCCAACCCTTTGACTCCTACCCTGAGGCTTTTGCTACAGGATTCAGAAGTGGTAGAAGTCAAACATGTAAAAGGTAGTAAACTTCATTATTATCAAGACTTTGAAGGATTTATTGTCAGCCTCCTTCGTTGCAATAGATTGTAGATGACTAGCTTTGGTGTTAACTACTTAGCGTACATAATTTGTGGGTGACAAATCTAAATTAGGACTTGAGAGGAAGCCAAACAAATCTTGAACTGCTAATTTGAAACAGTTTGGTCCTGTCTGGTTGAAAGAAGATACTAATCCTCGTGGCTCACCCGAGGAATTTGACAGCATTAAATGGGTGAGGCCTTCTCTTGAAAATGTCTGACATAAAGGTATTTGCATACTGTAATTTAGAAGACACCTTTAAAGTCTGAAGCCTTGTTTACACTTGGAGGTATTTCTTACACCAATTTAAACCACACCAGGATGAATAGTATTTGTAGCGGCGCAGCTGGCTTTCACTTGGAAGCGAGGGAAGTCCTCTCCGAGAAGGAGGTTTGCGAAGCGGTGCGGAGCCGCCCTGAGGACACGGGGCCTTAGCGAGGAGGAGACGTCGGTGTGAGGGGGTAACGCAGTAGCTTGACAGTCGAGACCTTCCTGGACCGTGTCGATAGGAAAGAAACGTTGTGGGCCATCCTTCGGTCCTGCCGTCTCAGCGGGCGGGCGGCAGCCTCGCCGGGGAGGCGAGCAGGATAAACGAGCATCACCGCAGAGGCACGGTAGCGCGAGATGGCCAGAAACCAAACTCGGTCCAGGTAGCGATCTGCAGCTCGTAGCGGATTTGGCTTTATGGAAACCCAAATCTAAATTTGCATATAACGTTTGGTTTAAAAGAAAGCTAATTTTTATTCCTATGCAATGTGAAAAAAAACAAAAACCACCAAACGAAACCCACCCAGATTTGCGTATTCTCAGCCCAGCTCACACTACCCGCGGCATTGCGCACACTTGCAACGCGTCTGCTCGCTCTGCCTGCGTTCGAGGCGGTTCCCTGTGTTCTAACGAACAACCTTCAGACCTACAACACTAAAGCGATGAGAACTGACAATGCAATTTACTTTGCCTTAATGAGCTTGAGACAATGGTAGGAACAATCTGTCACGCTGTATTACGCTGAAGGAAACCTGCAGTTTTTCAGTGACGATGTTTACTATTTACAGCTTTGAGGGTCTCTCCAGTGGCCTGGAACATGTGCTGAAAGCCAAACCTTAACATTTATTTTATTTTTATTTTTCACTTTTTTAAAACAGTATTTTAAAACTGAATTGTATTTAAATAAACTGTATTTCAACACACATGCAAGTGTTAAAAACCCTCTCAAAATAGCAAAAATCAACAGCAAAAAAAAAAAAAATTTTATCAGTTGCATTTTGGTTTAATGCCCAATGTTGGGCACACAGTCTCGTCTAATATTCATCAGAGTCGAAACCGTAACAAAAGGACTGTAAAACTGAACTTCTGTCCAGCAAACTGTTTCATTCCTTTCTTCAGAGCTTTCTTTGGGATTGTTTCCTTTGTGTAAAGTTAAGGCTGATGTTTCTTCAAGTGGCTTATGTGTACTTCGAGGTAACGTTTTGAAATGGTGAAGTCTGGTTTTAGATTCAGTTTAAATTCAGAAGTCTCAATACCTTAAAGCAACTCGAGTGTAACAGAGAAACGTTTGATGAGCCAACAGCGATGGCAGAGCCCTCCCTGAATCAGAGCGAGCTGTGGCTTCAGATCTGCTAGTGACCGCTGTCCGCTTTGTACCGGGAACAACCAAAGTTGGTAAGTCTGAACAGAGCACTTTAGTTCCAGAAAATAATCTTTAATCCATTTTTAAAAGGCACAAATCCATCTTTCCCCCCCAAAAAAAGTAAGGCAGCTTGTTTTAGAATAGTAGTTCCAGCTTCACTGGCTTGAAAGAACCAGTTCTGAAAACCTATTTTTATACGTTGAAAGATGGAGATTTCAAAGAAGGCTATTTATTCTTATCTTTGTCCTAAAAGTATAAAAAGAATTAGTTCTCCAAATGGATTTCACCGTGGAATAGAAATGATTTTTAAGCGTAAGAGAGAAGGGAATCCCGAGTCAGCTCCCTGCAGGGGCACGGAGAAGTCAGCAATGAGTCTTCCCTGGGGGGAGCAGGCGACGTGCGGTGCAGTTTCCAAAGAGTTTTCCATTTTGGGAGCGTTGGTGATGGAAATACTCAAAATAGGATGGAATTTCCAGCAAACTCCTCCTCGCGCTGGCAGTCTGCAAATTAAGCATTAATAAATCTGCCAGGCTCGATGCTAACCAGCAGGAGAGCCAAGAGGGAAGCTTCATTTTAGCAAGTGAGGTGTCGATCAGAGTGTTCCACAATGCTTTTCCTTAAAAACACGTCACACTCCGCTTTTTGTGAAACTTTCTCATACCACAGTCCTTAAATCTCGGCAAATTAAGCACCAGACTTCCGAAAATTAATGATCTAACAGTAGACCTTTACCGTTACCCCAAATTCCCTTTCACGCTATTTCTCGCAGACGAGCTTCAGGGTGAAGGTATTAAAAAACGAGACGTAGCCTGTGGTATTCAGAGTGCAACACTCCTCCCCAAAATAAAAAATGCCATCATCCGAAACCCCCACACAGGGGTTAGCCGGCTGTTTGTTTCTCGGAGGTCAGGGACACTCGGAGCCGTGGATTCGGGGGAGTCAAACGAGCTGGATGTGGGCAAATCCGGACAAAAATCCACGAGAATTTGCCAGAATCTAGAACCCACTTTTGCTGGTTGAGGCCCCGGTAACTCTGCCCGGCACCACCTCGTGTAATAAACCCTTGGAACAACCCATTCGCTCTCGTCATTTTATTCTTACGTAAGCAAGAAACGTGTCGGTACCGAAGCAGAAAGCAAATCCTGTGTGTTTTCAAGTGCAGATTAACAGCTTCTCTTGGACATAACTTTCCACTAGGAATGAAGGAAACTCCTGCTCCCATTTGAGCCATTTCTTTTACTTCGGTCAATTCTAGTATTACGAATTGTGCATGTAACTTTATAAATATTTTAAATAGTTTTGTAAATATTTAATATTCAGCTAATTTGATTTTGAATTGTAAATGTCAAGTATTCTGGTATTGGGATTTTTATGTTTTATTATACTTTGTTAAAAGTAAAATTGTACATTTTTAGAATGTTTTTATCTGAGTAAATTTAATGTATGGAAAATAAAGAGTTAAACAGAATCCCTTTGTTTTTTTGGTTTGGGGGGGGTGTTTAATTTAAAGGGGCTTCATCTGTGTGGGGGCTTCTTCAGCTTGGCAGTTACCAGGGACTTGGTTTGTTGTGGGTTTTTTAATTCCCTTTATTACTTTTGCTGTCTGTCCACCCACAGCCATCTGCTCGCGAATCGCCGATCTAGCACAGCGCTTGCAATTGCTCTCCTCGACTCAGCTCCCGGCCGAGCCCAAGGAAGCCCAACTGCTCCGAACGGGTTTGGGCTCGTGGTTTGTTACCGAGCGTGGCCACGGCCTGACGCCAGCTGCCCACCTGAGCCCCGCAGCTCGCCGGAAAGGAAGGGGAAACCAGGGGAGGATGAGCAGGGAAGCTTTGCGCCCTGTTCAGCAGGGAAGCAGCACCCGAACCCTCCCCGGCTCTGCTCCGATGCAGCCACAGGTCGGGGTGAGCGAAAGGGATCGCCAGCACGCTGCGTCCCTGAACCTTCTGCGGCCGCTGCCTGGGGTCCTTCCTGACAGCAGAGTCGAGAGCGTTGGGAGGGAGAGGCTGGTGGAGCAGGGGCACAAACAAAACAGGGATATGGAAACGCATCCCTCCGTGCCCACGCAGAGGGCAGAAGGGTTTTACAGAGCGCTCACAGCTGAAATTCCTCCTCCCGGAGGGCAGCAGCTCCCTCTCGAGCTGTTAATGACATCAGAGGTTTCAGTATTTGTCTAGTTCACCACCTCGTGCATCCTGAAGCAGGCGAAGCAGACCTCTCTGCGCCCTTCCCTGCAGAGACTCGAGTTCAGAAAGCTGTCTAGAAATAACCACACAAGCCATCATTAAGTCGGGATGTAATCCATCCATATCAGCACTGTATTAATTTTAAAAAAGCAACATTTGTACAGGAATATCAGCCAATCACGTCGTAATTACAAGTATGGTTGTCAGTTATGAGTTAAACAATTTCTTACACGAACAAAACTAAACATAGAACAAGCTGCATTTAAAAGTTTACGTTGGAGTAAAAACACAAAGACCAATAAAAAAATCTGAAGTAAGCGTTGTGAACGAGATGCATGCAAAGAGGTGTAGGTAGGTACAAATTTTACACCTTATTGAGCTAGAGTGCCAAGACGCAGTAGTATTGCTTCTTTTTCCCCCCGTTAAGAGTAAATTAGCTTCCAGTAACAGATGTAGTTAGTTCACAGACACATAATATACACGAGTAATCTCATCCTGCTACGTTCCACTTAATGACTCTAGAGGAAAAACACAGAGATACCCTAAGAGCTGCCTTTCCTCTGCACAGGACAGTAGTAACACCAAGGTCTTCCAAACCCCACGCGAGTGGCAGACTTCAGTGATGGAAAAAAAAAAAAAATAATAAATCATTTGTTCGTCAACTCTTGACAGCAACTCCTGGCCGCGAGCTGCTTCTAAAAGCGCTTCTCCCTGACTTCCCCCTCGGTGGTAACATGCAAAAAATACAAGTGCCAGACTGGTTAGGCAGGGTGGGTTGGTAATTCCGGTGGCGTGTCCGAGTCCCAGCGTTCGGCACAGAGCTGGGCACAACAAAGCCGCTCGCCCGCTCACGTCGGAGGGCTTCGACGCGCCCGCCCTGCCAAGCAGATGGGGACGGCGAGGATGGGCAGCACTCCCGAGGCCACGAGCGATGCGGGTGCCGCTCGTGTCTGCGGTTACACCACCATCGGGCAGCCCCTCGCCGCCGGGCAAGGACACCGCAAACCTCCGGGCTGGGGGGGGTGAGCTTTTGGAAGCGAGCTTTTATACCAAGTGTTTCACTGCACACACAGGCATTGGAAATTCATAACGGACTGGAGTTTATTTCAACATTACCTGTCCAGGTGTGTATTTTACAGTTAAACACTTCTTAAAACTATGATAAAGCTGTGGTGTTTGGTATGAGTATTTCAGAAACTGGCACCGGTCCTAAGTTTGCGGAGCCACAAAAAAAACAGAGACAAAAAGAGTTGTGCACCCCCAGCTCACCCCAAGCACTTGCCTTAACTCACTGCAGCACTGACATGAGTCTCACTGAGCTGCAGAAGACAAAGCTCCACTTTGGAACTTTAAAACACATTTGCTCTCATGAGAAGCCTTCCCATTTAAAAAAAAAAAAAAAAAAATAAAAGCTTTAAGGAATCATAGGGAGATTTTCCAGGAAACTGTCACACGAAACACTTTAGCTCCTCCCTGGCGCCTGTTCGCTTGTTAAAAGTCGATCGAGTGTCCCTTTATTTGCAATTGTCACATGCACAACTGGGTTCCATTCATAAAGTCCAGAAATGTAAATGTGCCTGTGTGGAATATTACAGCAGGTTTCAAAGCTGGAGGTGCTCGTCTGTACTGTTTAATAGTCACAAACAAGGCAAGGTAAGATGAGACACCTGCTAAAGCAAGACTATGCTACGGTACTGAGAGCACAGGTGACATCCGTTTCTTTCCCTGGGGTGTGTGTGGGGAAGAGCGGGGGTGATGGCCAAGGGTAAACCAAAATCCTAGGCTAGAAGCCGCTCGCGTGTCTTAGACAAAAGATTGCACTCCGAAAGTCTCCTGGGAGGCGTACACCATGTACAGGAACCCATCCTCGTCCTTCTCGCTCTCGTACACCTCGGATATGGGCGTGGAAACGCTCACCATGCTGTGTCCGTTCACCAGGAGGAAGAACGCCTGGTTGGAGTTCAGCTGCAGGCGTCGCCTGTTGGGGGGAGGTTGGGGGAAGGAGTTTGATAGTGATAACGATGCATTTCCACTCACGCTAACCAAGGCTTTAGGACAGACAAAACAACGTCCTCCACCACTGACAGCAGTAGGATGTCCCCGCCCAAAGCAGCCCTGCCATTGGAGAAGGCATTTGCTTCCCACCTCAAAGCTGTATTAAATTCTAAGTCTGGCCAAATACATCCACTGACCCCTGTTTCACTGGAGAAGCTACGCTCCACAAGAGCGATACACTGAAGCGGAAAGGAAGAGGAACTCCTTGCCGGGACGATCCCTGCACACCCAGCAAACACCCACGGCCTGTGGGACCTTGCAGCTCAGCTCAGCTGGAAATGTAAACCCAGGCTGACCCCGAGAGATCCGTCTGAAGACAGGGAGGGAGGACGGGCAGAGCTTCTGCGCAAAGGGCCTGGACCTTTTAAACTCAGTCTGTCACCAGCTCTGTAACAGCCCACATTTAACCCTCTTGCATCTTGCCCTCTCTTCTCCCTCCCCGAAGGGCACGGAGTGACAGAATTCCCAGATTGCGCGGCACACTAAACATTCCCTTGGATCATTCATTCCGGTTGGGGGGAAATAGGTATTTGTGCTAAAGTGCCTACTGGAAAGCAGGTTTGCAGAGAGGAGCTCTCTGACTGCCTCATAAACCAAGTGAGCAAGAGGAACTCAGACGTGTGGAGGTGCAACCAAAGAAAGGAAAGAACAACAGGTCAGAAGAGCTTCATGCTGCTTCCGCTCACTGCTGAGGAGCAGCGGCAGCTGGAAACCAGGATTTATTTCCCCTCCCTGCCACAGCCCTGGAAAGGACCCTCCCCAAACCAAGCTCCAGTCACCCCAGAGACAGCGGGCTGAGAGAGGCAGCAGCGATCAGGACAGGCTTTGCTATGCTGGCTGGGGACCAAGCCCAGCTGAGACCAAGTCACCTATTAACAATGAAACCAATGAAAAAAGGTGGGAAAAATCCTTCAGCTTGCCGTTAACCTTTCCGCCCAGGGCCTTTAATGTTCATGAGAAATTCTGGAAGACTTGAGCGATCTGGTTCCTGCTTCCTAAACCCTATCTCACCTTCTTACTCGTGTAAGAGCTGGGATTTGCTTGCGACAGTTTTTGTACAAGCCTCAGGGCAGGGAATTGTTTGGACACGTGGGACAACTCTCAGCTTTTACAGCTTGCGGCCTCCAAGAGCCAGCTTCCTGCTAGACCGTGACCAACAAAAAGCAAACTCTGGTTTGCTGCTAACTTCCAAGTTTACCGCTTGAGAACTCTCACTAATCAAATACTCCTTCTTGACATTAAGCCAGGAGAAATGCACTTGCAGCAGAATTTCTGACCACAATTTTAGACCACACAACTTCCACTCCATGGCTATTTCCCCTTTGCCTTTTCTTGTCAGCAAAGCTCAAGCACCAGAGCAGAACGCTACTCAAGCCACAGTCTGTGCAAACAGCTGGGAGAAAAAGACACTGGTCTGAACGCATATTTTTTTTCAGGCCTTGACACTATCATTGAGGGAAACCTCATTTCACGATCAAAGGATACCAACATCAACCCTAAGCAACAGCTCAGAGCTCTGGCTATGAGCCCAAACTCCCCTCCAGTGGGTGGGAAGAGGCAGGCACTCTGGAGAGGGACTCCCAGGCAGAACACCAAGAAGGCACCCTAAAATAGCCAAGAAGGAAGCACTGGGGCCCTGGGCCAGAAGCACCCATGTTAGACAGGGATTCATGGCCCCAGACTCCCTCCTACATCTCCGGGAACCAGTTATTTCTCTTGAAAGCAGACTAATAACTCAGCTCTTTTCAGAGGTTTGTTGGGTTTTTTTTCAGCAAAGCCAAAGGAAAAAGCACCTTCTCATGAATTTGTCCCAGTGATGATACTAAATGCTTGTTAGATGAATTTTCCATTTAAAGAGTTCCCAAATGCATACACCAGGTGGGGAATAACAAAGAATCATAGTCTCAGGCTGATGCAGCTTACACTGAAATCACAGCATACTACCTGATAATTTTGATTAGCTCGCTCATGTTGACATGATCTGGCACCAGGAACTTGGTCTTATCCAGAACTGGAAGCTGCTTCTCTCCCTTGTACCTTTCAATGATCACCTAAGAAGACACAAAAGGAAAAAAAGGAGCAGAAGATGTGAAAGACAGAAACGATGCCCTCATCCCCCCCTCATCCATCTTAAACACAGCAAAGTACAAGCATTTATGCTGAATTCCATTCCCCTTCATTTGTAAATGCAGTATCTCAAATCTGAAAAGGAACAATTACGATTATCATCTTTGGTTTGTTCTGTTTGGGAGAGTCACTGCAGGGAGGGGTAACAAGCAGGGATTTAACAGCAAATATCCACAGCTTCAGTGTGGTTTTAGAGGAGTTCATCTGCTGGAATCATTTAATTTAGCACCGAACTACCCAGCAACAAGGAAACCCAAGAAAAGATAAAGCACTCTTCCCGCTACCACATTACAGCGGCCCACCAGGGGCTCAGGCTGCTACGGAAGTCTGCAAACTCAAGCAGTTTTCACTACAATTTCTCCGGTTTCAGGCCATCTCTTTCCAAGAACTCCACCTCCAGATTAGTATGCTATTCCATTCACCTTCCACAGTTACTCTCATGCATGAGCGAAAGCTACTTTTGAAGGGTGGAAAGCCTCGAAGGAGAGAATTTCCTCCTCCTTAATCTCAAGACAGCATGCTTAGGAACCAGTAATTCTGTCAAGATTGTTATGTAGTAACCACTTAATTCAGTAGGAAATTGCAGATTTGCCAATTTAAGTAGCACCCTGCCCAGCAACTGTATATAGTTCCTGCTTTTAAGAAATGATCTCAAAATTCGTGTGCTCCCGTTTCCACAGCCACGTGGGTTTTGGGTTTTTTTTAAATCAATGGTAGCTACGTGACACCATTCGCTTGGATCGTTTCCATGCTCATGGGGTGTGGCTGTGTTCATATTCAAAAGTTGCACAGGTGAAGAGATATTGAGCCAATTTAGTTATACCAGAGAAAGACTTCCTTACACCAGTTTAAATAAATACTGTCTCATTCTGGAAAAAAAACCCAACACTATTTTTAAGAAGGTACACCATAACCGATAGATGGTATTTCCAACACCAAAATGAAGGATGTTGACAGCACAGGAGGGATTTACCATCTAGCGTGACATTGCCATCTCATCTCATCCAGAACTGCTAATGATAATAATGAGGCGGTGACTCAAGCTGGGACATGGACAGGCAACCACAGCAAGCCTCCAGGGATCCCAGCAGGCCTCTGCCATAGCTGCGAGTTTGCATCACTGCACCTTCAGCAAGTTGCTGTCGTACCTCTGAATTTCTGCTAGCAATACGTCCATGGCTGACTAAAAATGAGAGCTTTGCTATAAATCAATGGCTTTCAATCTCTGGTCACAGAGCTTGGGGACTACAGCTAAGTGATCTGTGAAAGGTGGGTGAAAAAGCGATCTTCTGTCAGGAAACAGATTTGTTAGGAAAGGGCCTTTGGGGAAAACTGCACATTCCAGGCAAGTCAGAAAATCTCTGCTATAAAACATTACTTGTTCCCATGCCCACCAGCATAGTAAACCAGCAGCAGCAGCTTCGAGATGAAGTAGTTTAAAGCTAAAGGAAATCTGGAAACCTTTCGGTTTCTATTTGACATGGAGGGAGCAACTGCTTCTGTTAACGAACTTGCACTGTACCTGCAGACAGTTTGCAGGAAGTTTGTTCACAGGAGAATTCTCACTCTCAGGGATCATCAGCTCTCATCACTGAGAACCAAAGGCCAAGGTGTCCGGTTAAATTCTGCCCCCCAAGATCTCCTGAGACTTTCCTTGTTCCACTCGATGGCCATAACAACGGTTGCATTTATTGCTTACTACAGTGACAGCCGTCACACAGAAGCCCTCCAGTTGTGAAGAACTCATCAGCAATAGATCACCATCCATGCCTTTTGCTTCCTAGGATGCTTTGCTTGGCATTTGTAACCTTGAGGATGCCATAAATAAAAGAAAATAAAAATTCAGGCAGCATTTGCAGCTGACCAGCTAAAGAAGAGTGACAAGGTGAGGGCTGATCCCCAGTTTGAGGTGGCCCAACACTAGGTGGAGGGGTTTGACAGCCAAGCAGCATTTCTGGAGACCTCAAGCAAAGGCCCACTTCCCGGAAGGCAAGTGTTTTTGTCTTTCTCGGCACAGATTGGTGAGGAAAGCCATGACTGTCTCTACATTACTGTGTGTTCTTCTTGGTTAGCCTCTGCAGACTCTTCATTTGGAGAAGAAAAACACTGAGATGAGAAGAGCTGAACAGTCAGGAGGAGCTCAGCTTGAAGTTACAACACAGCACACAGGAAACCCCATTTTCTCCAGCCCCCAGCTAGTACCTTGCTTTTACCACACTGACTGCCAGTTACTCATTTGAGAATGTTTCTGAAATCCAGGCTTAATGACCCTGAACAGCCAAATTTTAATTTGGTCTCATCGGGACAGCTCTTTTGCAGGTTTCTAACTAGTAAAAAGAACATGAGACTGGAAATTGAAGTGAAAAGACCCAGACTTACTGGTATTTTAGTTGGATGCTGATCTCGAATCAGTCGTACATCTTCCACTCTTTGCTCTGCAAGAGATTACAAAAAGTCTGTTCAAACATCCACACTTAATGCTGTTATTACCTTATTTCTCCACCCCTGAAGAGAGGGATTGCATGTTAATAAAAGCCACAAAAGCAAATTTAGGCAAAGCAGTTTTGAAATGGGACACCACTGTCACAAGTAAAACCTCTCCTTTGACAGATGATACTTTGCTCTTTACCCCAAGGTGACAAGTACTGCACGCACACTGCCTGGGACTCCTAGAAAGTGTTAGAGGGGAGAGCTTCCTCCCCACGCACACCTCATTTTCTGCCCACTAAAGCAGACGTTTAATCTCATAAATTTACAGCATCAAATTACACCACCCAAGTTAATGACTTAATATCCCGTGCTATTTCTGCGAGATCCCAGAAGAGGAAGTTGTCAACAATTACTTGAGACCTAAGACTAGCCGAAGCCTGGCAGCATCAGCTTACGCCATGTGTTCTAGTATTACCAAATTACAGTTTTCTATTTTGATTATGCCGCACCCATTGTTGCGGAAGCTGTCGGTAGGTTCTCGTGCACCTAGACATTTCACTGCTCTCTGTGCCAGTTTTCAGAATAAAGTTCATCTCTCCTCAGACGTAAGTATTAATAGCACAGATATTATAAACCAGGCTAAAGTACATGTCTGAGCCAAAGTAAACAGGCACAGTTGCTTTTAGAGGCAGTTGCATCTACTGATACCCTGCCTACTTTCAGATTCAGTGAACCCACTTGTAACCTCTCTAGTTCTTTTCAGTGGGCCGGGGCTTTCAAGGCCATCTCCATCTTAGAAACACCTGTCGGAGAGAAGATTTAGTGTTGCATCACAGCTTTAACAGACACCTACCTAGGGAGAGGTGCTGCTCACAGGAGAGGAAGGGATCAGGCCCCGTCAGCCCGACTCACTGCTGGTATGCTAAGGCACAGGACACAGTACCTCTCCGGTCACTTAGCAATAACATCACTCAGCTCTCCATTAGTCCATCTGTTTGTGTGTATTAAATACATCCATAGGCCTTTTTACGAGCCCAGCAAGGAAATGCAACTCACGTGAATCACGGTTTTAAGCTGGAGGTGAATCAAGCAGAACTAAGGCAAGGGGTATGCAAATCCTTCACCTGACTGCAAGACCGAGAACCTGAAAGCCATCCTGCTTCACAGTGCACAGCCCAAGCCACACTCTTACAGACCAGCATTAACACTTCAAGGGCAGAGATTACTAGTCAATTAAAATACTTTTTAAGATTAACTAGAAACACAAGAGATACGGCGAGCGAAAGAGCCCAAGTGTCAACCTAGCAAGCACAGAGAGGTTTAACTAACTTTTCAGCTGAAACAGGTTTATTCTCAGCAATGTTACTCAGCAGAACTCCCTGGAGTGGGAGGAGCATAAACCGCACAAATAATTGAGATTATTGTGTACGGTGTGTTCAAAATCAGGCTTCAGTCAGCCGCAGATAAACACTGTTCTCTGACGACATTAGTTGCAGTGGCAACTGCTTGGCTGCCATCCTAGCTGAACTTAATACCTGCAACAGAGGCTGCTGACAGGCGATGGGGTCAACAACAGTTTTGGAAGACTCGAAGAAAAGGGGCAGCTTAAACACAGACTCTGTTTGATCAAAATTCTCTCTGCTTCAATGCTAACAGCTTATGTTTAACAGAACAGCAAAGACAAGGGTGGGCACACCAGAAAGCTCTCTTAAGCAGCTTGACTTTAACCCAAAGGCAGAAGGAAAAGAAAATCTGGATCAATTACTTCCACCAATTCCATTTTACATACAGGATTTTATAGTTCACGCAGAAATAGGTTACGCTGCCAGTTCTTGTTACCCTCAGAGCGTTTCAGCCTACCTCGCCGACACACATGAACAGATACTGAGCTCTTTGATTGCTTTGGTCCCAACCGAAGCACTGAAAGAAGCGTTGGCACCGCTCTATCAAGGCTGTTCCTTCTAGAAAGAGACTAATCTCATTTCCCCAGCCATCATTACACAGCTCTTTTCAATGCCTTGCTAGTTTTCAATAACCAAACGGAGACAGGAGGCGTACATCCCAGTCCACTTGCAACTCCCCCAGTAGAGAATTCCTCACACCGCGCCAAGTACCAAACGGCAAGCGGAGCTTAATTCTCCTGTCAATAGCGCAGACGAAGCCGGACACTGAGCAGACCTGTCGGGAGGGACGGGCAGGCCCAGCTCCTGGCACACAACGCCAAGCGATGTTTCCAGGCCCCTGGGAATTTTGCAGCCGATATGGATGATGTGGAGAGACCATCTCCCCACGCCGCGGAGCTCACCCCGGCCCAGCACTGCCACTCACTTCCACACCTCGCTGACACCCCCCCACACACCCCCTCCGCACACCCAAAAAACACCCCTGGCCCAAACTTCCAGGCTCTCGCCCCACAGCAGAGAGGCTCCCCCGCCGTAACCGGGGCGGATTAAGCCCCGCGGAGGTCGGCCCGGGGTTTGTTTCCATTTCAGCCCCGAGCAGGCGGAGACTCCCCTTCCGCCCCAGCAGCCGGGGACACCGGCGCAGCCCTCGGCGGAGCCGCACGGCGAAGCCGGTCACCGGGGCAGGGCGGCCGGGCCCGCTCCGGCCGCGGACGCCCGCTGTCAGCAGTAGCCGGCCGCGGCCTGGGCGGCCCGGGGATCTCCGCGGCTCCTAACGAGATCTGCCCCCTCCCCGCCTCGCCGATTCCCCCCTCCCCGCAGCGAGGGCAGCCGCCGTCGGCCTGCCCCGCCGGCCGCCCCCGCAGCCCGCCCGCCGAGCGACGAGGCCCGGAAGGGGCCCGGGCAGCCGGTGGGTCCTGTCAGCGACCCTGCCCTGCCGCGTCCCTTCCCGGGGAGCTCACCGAAGGTGCGGCGCTGCTTGAAGCTCTTCTCCGAGGGCATGGCGGCGGCGGCTCAGCCTCAGGCCCGGCGGCGGCTCTGCGCGGCAGCGGCGGACGACTCCGAGTGCCGGCGCCCGCCCCCCGCCGCCGCCACCGGCGACTCTGCCGTCAGCTGACGCCGCGCGTCACGGCGGGGCGGGCACGGCCACGGCCGCGGCGACGGCGACGGCGACATCTTGAGTGTGGCGGGGCGGACCGACCGCCGCCTCCCTCGGCGGCTCCCGCGGGGCATACAGCCATGGCTGCTTCAGTGCCCTGCCGTGTCCCTCCTCGGCGACACACAGCCATGGCCACGTCAGGGCACCCTGCTAGTGTACCCCCTCAGCAAAAGACAGCCGTGGCCCTTTCAGAGCGCCCTGCCATGTTGCCCCTCAGCGATACACAGCCACGGCCACCTTGGGGCACCCTGACATGCCCTCCTGTCAGCAACACACAGCCATGGCTGCTTCAGTGCCCCGCCATGTACTTCCTTGGTGACACACAGCCATGGCTGCCTCAGGGCACCCTGCTAGTGTAACCCCCTCAGCAAAAGACAGCCATGGCTGCCTCAGAGCGCACTGCCTGTCTCACCTCAGCTACACACAGCCGTGGCCACCTCAGTGCCCTGCCATGTCCCTCTTTGGCAACACATAGCCATGGCCACTGTGTCAGTGCCCTGCCGGTGTCCCCCCTCAGCAAAAGACAGCCATGGCCACCTCAGAGCACCCTGCCATGTCATCCCTCAGTGAAAGACAGCCATGGCCGCCATGCCAGTGTACCCCTCTCAACAACACAGCCATGGCCGTTATGGAGTGGCCCACCATGTCCCCCCTCAACAACATGTGCTCTTAAGCAACTTTGCCTCCACGCAGAGGTGCAAGTTTAGTGGTTTGCCTTCGGTTTGCCTACAGCACACATAGACATAAGTATGCAGAAGCTGTGGCAAAGTTTGCGTTGGGGGAACAAAATTTTAGGGGCAGGTGTTCCAATTCGCTTGGAAGCCCACCACCCGTCCTGGTGCAGTTTGTCAAGAATTGATGAAATCGCAATTTCAGTCGCAAGCCAAGTTTGCTTGCGTTCCTCCTGCAGATACTGCATCGCGATTAAAACCAACTGTTTCCTCCTTCAGCAGCTTTCTGACACAAGCTGTTGGCTGTAGACTTTCAGCTGCCTTTCTTTCTCCTTCTCTCACATATGTTCCCGGCACCGTGTTTTGAAATACAAGAACAATTTTGCAGCAATAGGGCTACACAATCTTGCTGTACAATCCAACTTCTGTGGCTGAAGGGACAGGGAGTTGCAGACAGTGGTGTCCTTATCGAAAGGAGAGGATGAAGGAACAGTTTCTAACCAACTTAGAGATTATCAGAGGTTTTGCATTTTTTTGGGGTGGAACGATGCACTGAAGTTAGAGTGATGCTGCGCTCACACACTGGAATGAGGGTTCGTCACCTAATTTTGTGATTCAGGGTCATACAGTTCCGGTGGCTGTATAATTATAGGATGAGACCATTAAAGATGTGACTAAGCAAGGGAAGAAAAACAGCCCTAAGGTCTATGAATGTTCTGTCCATCACATCACTGCCCAGGGACGGCAGGTGAGACATGGTGGATGATCATCAGAGGCTGATACATCTGAAACTTAAAACTAGCAATCCCAAATTTCTGTTTCAACAGAATTCTTTCTTATTTAAATGTCTGCCTTTTAAAAACCATTTTTTGGATGGAGGAAATCCTGCCACGGTCTCCGAACTGTTGTATCTCAAGGACTGCCGCCAGCTGTGTGGCGAGCCCTGGTGACATTGTGTAGTGTTGTTTTTGGGGTGTACAGGTGAGTGCCGGTGGCAGGGCCGGCAATACCGAGCGCTGCGTGTCGTGCGGTTTTCATCGACACTACCAACTGTTAGCAGGGCTGCAGCTCAGGCTGAAAGCATCCATATGGTGCTTAGGAAGAGCCACAATCAGAGTATCTGCTGACAGGCTGGGCTATCACATGTTCCGGTCATGAATAATCTGCAGAGACTGTGAGAAGGAAAACTTAGATCCACACTGAGACTCGCTTGACCTTTTCCTCCTCATCTCAGCCTTCGCCTGTGTCTGCATGTCGACAGCACAGACAGTTGGTGAGTCTGGATTTGAGAAAGGTGTTAGGCGCAGTTGGAATGACAGCATGGACATAGCCTTTGGGACCAGCTCCGCCTAAGCATGATTCTCCATCCCTAGTGAGAAAACGCTGCTTTTGAAAATGCTTTTGCTTCAAACTTGGTGACTACACTGGAATAGAGCCCTTTAAAAATCCAGCCCGCAGAGCATTTTTTATTCTAGTCTTAGAACACTTTACAAAGCATTTAGTCGGAAGGAGAGAAGATGTAGCTGAAAGGAGACATTATATTGTCTTCAAATATGCAAAAGGTTGCTGCAGAGCAGGGGGGAATTAGGTCTTCGCTGTATGCAGTGAGTCTAGGACAAGAAATAATGAGCTTACATCTTGGAAAAGGAGACAGAAATTAGACATTGAGTTAAGGGTAAGAATAGTTGAGCACCGCAACAAATTGCCTAGGAAAGCAGTGGAATAGTCACCATTGGATATTTTTATATAAAAAGAAATTAGTAAAACATCTGTTCTGAGCAGTTTAGGGAGAATTGTTCTTATCTCAGGGAGAAGGATGGGGTAAATAATCTCTTATGATACCTTTCAGACCTGATTTTTCATGAAGCAAAAGAGATGTGATTCACCCAAACTTACAAAGCAGGTTAGAGCACAAGCTGGGTTGGGATTCCAGCGCAGATCCTCGTGTCTGCACCCTATACGGCAGGAAATACTAAATCTCAAGTCTGAAGTACAGAAAAGCCAGGCTTTCCCAACTGTTCTATCTTCCAGAAGGCTGTTTTGGGGTGGGGTTTTTTGTTTGGTTTTGTTTTTGGTTTTTTTTTTGTTTGTTTGTTTGTTAAAAAGCCAGTATGAATGGTGACTCCAAACCTTAGCTGATATTTACAGCATTTCCCTGGGGAAAAACTCCCACTTACCCCTAACCCCAGAGAGAACCGAGTTTCCATATTAGCTGCCTTGCAACAAAGTAAGTGTATAAACCATCCTCTCATTTCTCTGGTAGAACAGTGCTGAAAAGGCTTTTTACAGTGAATAGATGAAGCTATTCCTCTTCAGTGCTGCACCCTTGCACTTCAGTGTCTAGGGCTATTAGCTCAGCAGCTGTCAGCAGTATTAAATTCACCAGAAACATGGAGAGAAAACCCCCATAAAATAAAAGGAAGGACGCTCTGCTGAGAGTAACTTGCATTTAAGCCTGAATCAAAATACCTTCCCTCAGTTATTTGCTCATGAATTGTTCTTATTGATCTAGCTCAGCTAAAGATCAATGTGGGCTTTTTTTTTACCACAGTGTGCAGCCATTACCCAGCTACTATTGGAGGTTTTCAGACAGAGTCAGATTGCAGTGAGTTGTTTGCAATGCCTTAAAATAACTCTTCTGAGGAGTTTTAATCTTAAATTTGTCTTCAGGTGGTGTCTACCCTATGAACAAATTCCCAAACTTCAAATTTCTCTGCGGAAGTCACTTTCTGAGTTAGGAGAACTCCAGTAAGACGTGATGAGAATGAAAAAATATCACTCTTTTGTGGGGATATAAAAGTGTAATTTGAGAAAAAGTAAAACTAAAGAAACCACTCACAGAACATTTTCCCTGTGTGGGTTTCCTCTGAGGTCTAACAACAGATGAGCCTGTCTAACGCTGTCTCTCTCCTCTATCTGGCCACCTATTTCACGAGATTTTTGGAATATAACACTTTTGAGATTATTAGACAGATGCTTTTTTGGATGCTAAATCCAAACTAACACACAGACGTATGCAATGTCGTCACAAAACCCATCATTTTCTTAGAATCTTTGGCTAAAAACTCATTGCACTCCCTTTGCAAGAGGTATTGCCCAAGACATCATTGCCCCGTACCATAACCCTGACATCAGTTACTGCTGTTTCTGCTGTTCCAGCAAACATTTCTTGGCTTCAGGATCAAATTTTAAACGGGACTTATTTGTTTCACAAGGAAACACGGTAAACCAGTTGGTATAAGCAACAATAACTTATGTTTACATACTACCTTTCACTCAAAAAGACCCATAACCTCTTGGCAAGCAGTGATGACAGTGTGAGTGCGAGAGGCATAGCAGGGCAGTTCTGGAATGATACAGCATGTAACAAAGTCATTAAAATTTTTTTAATACTCATAGGATTTAAGTGATTCCACACATATTCAAATATTAACCAAGTACTACGTAGCCTGTGGCTTTAGTAAACACCCTCCTTATTTACCTCGTGAGAAACTGAGGCATGCAGAGGTTCAGTGAGTTGCCTGCGATTGCACAACCATTGCTCAGCAGCTGACCCAGTAATAGCATCTCGAACACCTGACTGCCTGTCCCGTGATCTGTCCTGGACAGGATAATGCTTCCGCAAACGGAGCTGCCAGAGGTGTTGGGCACAATGAAATTGTTCTGGCTGGACCGTGGCCACAGCTGAAAGAACAACGACTGCTTCTAGTAGAAGTTCTATACAGTCTTTGGTAACCCAAAGCATTCATGACAGTAGATGATCATCAGATCGACTATTAACTTGCTGTAAGGACGGTATATTGAAGAAAGACCATACCCTTTTTCATAAAGAGAGGGCACCGAGCTCAGCTCTAAAGCAGAAGGATGCAAAACACTTCCTGAGTCATCAGCAGCATTCACAGTGCTCTGGATTTTCCCTGAAGAGCTCAGCCTGTCCGCTGATCAGTTTATCCTGCAAAATCTGGTGAGATCTATGTTCAGGCAGAAAGGAAGAAGGTGGGAGATACTAAAATCAGGATGAGAAGAGCTATTTTCCAGCTTAAAATAGCAAGGAAAGAATATCTGAGATGAAAATGGGTACGTCACAAAAACCAAAGCAAAATTATTTGGTCTTTCTATTGAAATATTCTCTCTTTGAAGTGTCCTGCCTCCAACAATGCTTATTACAAAGCAGAAATCGCACTGCAGGCTTCTGCCAAAAAACCATGCTGCAAATACTTTGTGTGGCAAACAGGGCTTGCAAAGAGGGATTGTTCATCTGTCTCGGCCTGCCTTGCCATACTTTTCTGTCCCTCTTGCCAAATGGAAAATAAATAATTCTCTCCTAGCTGTTCAGGTTATAATTGGCTGGATATGCCATCAGCTGGCTCATCCCTGCTCAGAGGCTGGGAAGGCGTAAACACTTCCAGGATTACAGAAAATGAGGACACTAACTTTGGGACCAATCCAAAGCCCTTTAGAGTGAGCGTGAAGACTAATTGACTATAGTGAGAGCTGCATCAGCTCCTTAATTGCTGAAGGGAAATGAAACAATCAAATTTCCCCTCTCGGTACATCCTTTCTCAAGAGCCCTGTGGTAATGGCTGCGAGCTGCCTGCCTGACACTGCAGGACTGGAAAGCTCTGGGCTATTACTCCGGTGACATTTGCACAGAAAGGTGCTCGGAGACTTGGTAGCGCCACAGAGGATGGGAGATGATGATAATGCACTTTTACTGTTCTCCCTATCGTCACAAACAAAGCTGGGAGATTTAGATAATGGATTCGGTAACGTAGAGGAGAAAGTGCCAATTTTATAGGCTGATGACAGGGTGGTAGTGGCTAAAGTTGGAAGTTATATTCAGTTACAGGCAGCCCATTCTGCACCAGCTCTGCGCCTTCTGAGCAGTGCCCAGCTTCCAGACTTCTAACTATCGTGTGATGCTCCACAAGAACAGCACCGGAAACCTTGTCTGTCTGGGTCTTGAAACTTGGAGTGGAGACAACGATTGTTTCTGCTCTCTAATGTGATGAGAGATTGGGATTCCCCCACTCCGCTCCAGGGGAAGGGGAAATGTGGTCACCCTGAGCACTGAGAGCCCGCAGGGCTTGTCGCGTTGCCTCTGACTTTGCTGGGCTTCGCTCCCTGCCAAGTGACATCAGTGCGTCACAGAGGTGGGCACTGCCTTTCAGCCAGACACACTTTTCCCCTTCTTCCTCTTAATCTGGAGGAAATGGGCACGGGGCGATGGAGCTCTGTGGGAATTGGCATGGATTTGCGATGGGCTGTCCTGCCTTCTGCTGGGTTGGATTGGAAAGGGGGTCAGTGGGCCAGGGGGAAGGTCTGATCGCTGAGGGATGGAGGGGGATGCAGTAGCTCAGCATCCATGGAGCCAAGGCAGTGGGATAAGGTTATAGGGATCAGGAGGGTTAGGGAGAGAAGGCTGTAGGGTGATTAGGCACAGCAGGAACATTCAGAGGAAAAGGAGAAAGAAGAAAATCCAGATAAAAATAGAAAATGCAAAAGAGGGGAAAGCATGTGTGTGCTGTAGACTGCTGAGTTTCTGCTTGAGGCAATGTCACCAAGGACATCTTTTGTTTCATTCACACAAAAATCCTTGCCATCAGTACTTTTCCCGTCCTCTCCATGAATCCATCAGTTCCTAAACAAACAGACGTGACAAGGCCTTCTAGAGCTGTGTCAGAAACTTTGAGTACCAGCTGAGCGTAAAGGAACACAGGGGAAAACCCATGTGATTCAATACAGGTGAAAAACAGCTACAGACCTATTTCCAAATGGCTGATGTTTGATTTAGGTGACACATTGTCCATGTGCCTTGGTTTAGATGCTTGGAGCAGCTTTTCTTAATTTAATCAGAATTGTGGGCACTAAACTCATCTGTCACCGAAGCCCCAAAGGATTGGCACGCTATTAAAAATGACATCCTCGTTCTGCACGCGGGCAGCGTTGGAGGGAGGAATGCGGCTCTAAGAACCCTTGTGTTTACTCATCCTGTGGTTGTAGCAGTTTTGTTGTCACAAGCCTTGCAGCGTGGACTCATCATCTAATTATCCTGAACGCATAGCCAGCCAGATCCTTGGAAATCGGAGTATTGTCCCCCTGACAACAAGAGCTGCCCACTAGACCCTTGGTAAAATCCTCGGGCTGTCCAACACAACCCAAACATCTCTTCTTGTCTGGTAGGACTGATCTCCAAAGGTCTGTTCCTCCTTCATCTTCTGCCAGTTGCTTGCTCTGCAGGCGAAACGCCGCCCTACAGTGATTCTTGTTTGGAGACTTTCTGCATCAAATGTCTGTTTTCCCCTTCTTCTTCCAATTTCGGTATCTGTAGCTTGATTGTCATGGTGACCGCTGCCTTGAGACCCTCCCCGAGGGTGAAGCCTCTCGATTAAGATTCAGGGCGGCACTTGTGTCGGCACCGCAGGGAATCCTCTTCTGCTGAGCACTTCAATGAATGCACGGAGTTCGTTCCACTGCAGAAATCCCAGTCGAACAGCGACTCTTCACAGCGGAGAGGCAAATGAGGTTTGCTTTAATTTTGTAATTATGTGGAAACAACTCGATTTCCTTGCAAGTGTGTTGTCAATGCAGCCCTCACAGTCCATTCCCGGCCAGCGGAGCTGGATGAGGATGTTCAGGAACCCCGAAGGACTTTTTCAGGAATGCAGCTGTTTTCCAGAACAACATGGGAAAAGGGAACCATTTACAAAAAAACCCCAGCCAAGGTCTCTCTTGCAGAACGGCATGGGAAAGAGGAGCCATTTGCAAGAAATGTAAGGTCTGTCTTGCAGAAAAGCATGGGAAAAGAATTAATTTTTGGGGGGGGGGGGGGGGGAACCCCTGAAACAGGTCCCTCCTGCAGGAAAGGAGCCGTTTGCAGCGCCGGGAGGTCTCTCGGGCAGCACCGAGCAGGGCCCGGAGCGAGGGGGGCCGGCAGAACAGCGGCGGGCGGGAGGGTGTTTCTCGAGGAGCCTCGTTAGCGCAGTAGGTAGCGCGTCAGTCTCATAATCTGAAGGTCGTGAGTTCGATCCTCACACGGGGCAGCCGTGGTTTCCTCCTTTTCTGCCGGCAGACAAAGGGGTTCCCCTATTTGTCTGGTTTTTTTTTACTCGATTTGAAGCAGGAAACGCGGAGGTGCGGCGGGACCGGGTCGGCGGGGCCAAGCCCCACAGGCCGGGAACGGGCTGCATGCAGGCCGTTACCGGCACGGGCACCCCTCCACCGGGTCCGCACCAGGCGCTCGGTCCTCCGCCACGCTAGGGGGCGAACCTCCCGCTGACCGTTGTATCGGGAAGGGGGGGGGAATAACGGCGGGGAGGCGGAACGTTCCGTTATTAGCGGAGGCGTGGCGAGGCTGCAGGAGAGGCGCTGATTGGCGGCGCCGTGCGGTAGGCGGGTCCGGGGGCGCCGCGCGGCGCAGCGCACCGCCCCGTCGGGCAGAGCGGCCGCGGCTATGGCGGTGTGTGCCCGGCTGTGCGGGGTGGGCCCGACCCGCGGGTGCCGCCGGCGGGGGGCGGCGCGGGAGCAGCGGCGCGGCGGCGCCGGCGACAGCGAGCCCGACACCGATACTGACCCCGAGGAGGCGGGAGGCGGCGGCGCCACGGAGGATGAGGAGGCGGCGGAGCGCATCGAGGGCGAGCGGCCCGCGCCTCACCCCGCAGGAGCCGGCCCGGCGGGCCGGGCCTCGCTGTCCCTCCTGGAGCTGCCCCCCGAGCTCCTGGTGCAGATCTTCGGTTCCCTGCCCGGTACCGATCTGCCCAGCCTAGCCCGCGTTTGCACCACCTTCCGCCGCATTCTCCGCACCGACACGATCTGGCGGCGGCGCTGCCGCGAAGGTACCGCCCGCCCCGAGGTGGGGGGCCGGGGACCCCCCGAGGAGATGGCCCCGAGGGGTGCGGGGTGGGGGTCCCGGAGGTTGCAGAGAGGAGGTGGGGCCGGGGGTGCAAGGTCAGGGTCCCGGAGGATGCGGGAGGACGCGGGGGGTGTGGGGAGGTGATGGGGTGTGGAGTGCGGGTCCTGAGGGGTGTGGGGCCTGGGAGTGCAGGGGCCTGAGGGGGTGCGGGTTGTGGGGCCGTGAGGGGTGCATCTAGGGCTCCCTGTGTGGAGGGTGGAGAAGAGGGCAGGTCTCAGGTCTTCTTGGGGCACAGTCCCTTCTTGGTGGCACTTGCTGCAAGAGGGGTGAGGTGTGAGCGGCTCTAGCAAAGGGCATCAAGGTGGGGTTGTGCTCTGGGGTGGCAGCTGGAGGAGAGGAATGGGGATGGGCCCAGGCCTGGCAGGTGATGCCTTCATGTGGGGTGTCCTTGGGTGAAGCGTAAGGATGGAGTATTTCAGGCAGTGAGGAAAGGGAATGCTCAGTTCCTGCAGAATGGGGCTGCACTGGGGAAGAAAGGCGTCCTTGGGTGTGCAGCTGGGGGTCCTGGAGCTGTGGAGGCACAGCACGTAAAGCGGGAGCAGGGAGCCTGCTGGGGAGCGGGGCAGGCCTGGGTAAGGTCATCCATTGCTGTCCTGTCTCAGGAAGTACAGTGCCAGGTTCGGAGGGTTCCTGGTTTGCGTGTGCATGTCCTGGGCTGCGTCTGTTGCCAGGATGCTGTGCTGCATTAATGCAAAGGCTTGTGGGTGTATTTTTTTTTCCAGTACTGCCTCAGTTCTGTGTTGCTGTAGCCCTGCTCTGTTAGGTTGTGATTCTTATTCTTTACTCCTCTTCCTTTTCCTCATATCAGTGTGGTTCTCTGTCCCCTGTTTGTTAATCCAGCGGCCGTCCCACCCTCCAAGGGCTGTTTTGCTGTGCTCATCGTCCCTCTTCGTAGCGTGATCCCGCCAGGTGCATCTGCTGCCAGCACATGAAGTCATGTATATTTTGTTGTTGTTGTTTGTTTTCTGTTTTTAGTACCAGTGAGGGCATCGGGATGAAGAATTTAGGTATGTCAGAGTGGCTGCCTGCCATAGGCAGTGGGATCTGTTCAACTGCATTAAACCTTGCAGGAATGAATTCATGCCTTATCAGCATTATCCAAGAACCCTTGGACAGTACAAAGGCTATACCTAGAAAATGTATACCAAAGCATTGTTATTTTGTATTTCAGCACAGGATGATTCCATTAGCCCAATGGAACTTAACATTGTGTTTTTGGAGACAGGCTAGTAAAACGGCATTCATTCTTTCCTTATACTCCCCTACTGACATAGAGAAAGATGTCCTCAGGGACATTTGTGTATTTCATGAATGGTTTGCAAACCTCACTGGTTAGTCATTTTGATAGGTTATGATCCTGGCAAAATGTATGTAATTTTAAAATATAGGCTAGATTGTCTTGTAAAGGAACCACTAAATTAGGCCTGATAGGGAAATAAATGTATTTATAAAATTCATGACTGCTCCTTGGATTTTCTTGCTAGTATATAAAGCAGTGTTCAAAAACTTCACTGAAATTTAAAGAAACAAAAGGCTTTCTATGGCTAAAGCTAAACTGGACAGGAAGGGAAAGTATTAAGACTAGAGTGCTGTCTTGAGGCCCTTAGCTAGCTACAAGGTGAGATGTGTGTAAAACCAAATTTTTATTCTCTTTTTGCGCAGTTTCCTATATTTCCCCAATGTATCCATTCCAACCACTGTCAGAGAGTGTACTGGTGGACTGCTAGTGTGGTTGAGGTAGATCTTGTACCAAAGGCATGGCATGCAAGCTGTGCTGAACAGGTAAGGGTCAGGTTCTTGGCTGAAAAGCTTACTACCTCTGTGAAGTTCTTACTGCAATCTTTTAACCAGCCATGGTTCTCCAGGCGGTTCCTAATCTGGATTTCGTGCACCATTCATAGTGCTTTGCATTGCTCTACACACCAGTGTAAGTAATTACCATTGTGGTAGTACTGTAACTTTGAGTATTTGTATATGTGAGTATAAAATTGGTCACCATTTTATGGAGCTACTCTGCAGTTAATTTCTCTGCATATATTTTGGTGATGTGTTGCACTTGCTCAGTTACTGAGTGTGTTCAAATCTGAGCGTGCAATTGTGTGATGAGTGCAAGTACTTGAGAACGTATATGGACATCAGGTGTTAGTATAGAAACATGCATATAAAATGTAGAATATCCTGTACTGTATTTCTGTACCAAAACAAGCCACTTCCCAACTGAGGACAGTTTTTAAGTGTGTGCTTGTATCTGCCTGAGTTGATGCATGGCATAGTAACGTGTCATGTGAAGCTGCACGTCCTAGAAACAGAGTGCGAGCGTGAGCGCCTCTCCTAGCATACTCCTTGTATTGATAGCTTATTCACTCTGAAGCCTACTGATGATGTTCCAGAGCTGAGCTCTTTGAGGAAGTAACTGGTAGACTTCAACTTGGTGTCAGTTGCATATGCAAAACTATTTGTGTTTTCAGAAATGCACAACAGTAAATAGACAAGACAATCCTAAAATTAAACAGAACAGTTCTTGTCTGAGAGAAGCTGATTGTTGCCGTGCTTTGTTTTAGCCATTTTCTACCTTCGTCTTGGACAGGAGCAGTGCTGAATGTAAGCAAAAGCCATCGCCCAAGTCAGATGGGGCACTTGATCCTTTGAGCGATGGTATCTTGCGAGCATCCGGAGGGCCTGCCCTGAAAGTGGAGTGGCTTTTGCTGGTGACTCTGAACTGGGAGAGTGCTGGGATTAACCAGAAGTAGTTGTGTAACACTGGCATGGCTGTTTGGACTGTTGTCCTTTTATCATTGTAACTGTTTGGGGTAAACAATGTCTCTGAATTGCTGCTTTGGCAAGAGGAGGATTGCAGTCACTTTCAGGTTTTCTATAAATAGGAGATTGCTGATCTCTGCAGTGGGAGCAGAATTAAAGCCTGTTTCACCCTGGCTGGTGGCCTGACCTACCTTGATTAACACCTGATAGTCCATTTTAAATGGTAACCACTTTCATCTTAAAATAAAACAGTGGAAGTGCAGCGGAACACCCAGAAACAGACCAGTAACTCAGAATAAGCAGATCTAGAACTTGGATGAAAAGGCTTTTGCTTGTGAAAACAACCTCCAACAGCTTTTGGACCTGCTGGAAAATGTCAGCCAAGGTATTAAAGATGCTAACCTTCAGTGACTTTTATAGAAAGAAGTGCCTGTGGGCAAGAGTGGGAAATTTGGTTTATGCACTCAGTGAAGGGACTGTCGCGTGGAGCTCAGGTCTTACAGGACTCTGGAGTATCCACGCAGGAGTTGAATGTACAACTGCTCCCACAACAGGAACAATTTCTCGTAGTGCTGCACCCTAGTAAATGCGAAGGTTGGTTTCAATAAGTCACAAAGCTCTAAACTCTCTTTATGTGAAGTTAAAGCATTGTATAGTGTGTTTCTCTGGTGAACCATCGTGGGCTTTTCTTCATCTCTGACCATGTTCTTTGGATTTTAGACTACAACTTGGCAATGGTTTGCTGATTCTCACTGCTAATGGCAGGTGCTCAGTTGCCATAGCCATCTTTGAGAGGGTTTTCCTTAGACCCATTTGTAAGATCTGAAGCTATCTGTCTTTTGCTTTAGGGTTTCTGCAAACACTTTTCATTTGTTGCAGATCAAATCATCTTTTGCTCAGCTCCGTATTTGTGGCTGCAAAATATCTCGATGGTAACTACAAGCCTTCCCCTGGGAGAAGTGTTTGGAAAGTATTTGGTGTATTTTAATCTGATAGTTCAGCCTTTGGAAACAAGAACCTGGTTCCAAACTTGTCCACCTTGTATTTTGGAGATGCTAGCCTGAGAATCTCCCATTTTTGTAGTGTCTGAAATAATTCAGTAAGTTTCTATGCTCTCTGTTCTGCGTACAGCCTTGTAAACATGCATTTATTTATCCAGAAAAAATTAGAGGGCTTGATTAGTCAGGGTGCAGTTGAAACTTAGCAGTGATAAGGGTGTCAAGCTCCATCAGACATCCTAATTTCCTCTGAATTGCGGATGTCCACATACAGTGCTTGCAGCTGCTTAATGGCATTGCCATGCTGAGAAAGAAAAAAAGCAGTAATTTGGTCTTTGGTATGAGTACAGGGGTTCTTCCTTCTCTGGGTTTAAAGAGCCTTGTTTGGTTGGTTGGTTTGTTTTGAGTTTTTTAAAACTTGTGTGGGCTGCACAGAGGGAGGTGTGTGACATGGCTCCTTGTAGAAAGGAGAAGGGAACACGAGACTTGGAAGAGCGTATGGTGAGAGCAGGCCAGGGAGTAAATTACACTTGCAAAAGTACTAGTGCAGTTCATAAGAAATGGAGACTGCCTTTCCTTTAAATTCCACTGCATGTGACCATGGAAACAGCACTGTGTCACTGTGTCTGTGGTAAATCTTTCAAGCACTCCTTATAAACCTAATAAAACAGGCTTTCCAGCTGGTCAAGTAAGAACTTTAAAACCAATTTCCATCCTTGCTTTTGAAGCAAGACTAAGTAGCCATTTTCTAACGGTATAAATTTTGTGTGTGAATTTCTGTGACTATTAACTCTTCAAAATACTTGGTGAGCTGTTGCACTGAGATATGTTTCCTTAAAATAGACTTAATTGCACTGAAGTGGAATTTCCCAGGAAGATCGAGCCTTTCAAAGCTTTCTTGGAAAAGGCTTTCTATTCTCTGTAATGTTAATTTTATGTCCCTCTTGTCTTCTGGAATAGAAAGAGATGGCCAGCTTTCTTGCTGATAATATTTGGAATTTTTGTAAGCACTGCGAGCTGAGAGGCTGATTTTTCCCATCATGGTGTTACCAGCTCATGAGTCAGAAGACCTTAAGTGATGCACTTAACCCAGAGCTATGCCATCACTCTGGGATTTTGACTCTTGGAGTTGTTTGCTGAACAAAACAGTGTAAGGACTAGTTGTTATAAAACCAGATGAGTGTCAAAGCTCACTAAAACGAGATTATTTTCTTTCTTGACAATACTTTCTTATAAGCCTTGGATATCTAATGTCAAATAGTGTGTAGCAATATCAAAATTCTAAATTTTTCTCTCTCTCTCTTTTTTTTTTTTTTTTTTTTTTTTTTTAAGGAGCTTGCTATTACTTTGGAGAACTGAATCTTTCCAGGAAAAATTTGAACTACAAAATTTAGGAAATGCGTCTTTAGTAGTGGTTTGGCTTTCATAAAATTTCACTGCAGGTTATCAAGGGCACTTGCATGAACCTGGGATGGAGCTTTAACATCAAATTACTTCCCACCCTGTTGTTTCAAGGTACCTGCTGGTAGTGGCTCTGTCCTGGCACTGCATTGAGACTGCACTCAAAGTGATTTACAGATCTACTAGGCAAAACGCTTTGCGAAAAATCAGCGCTTTCTGGAGGAAAAGAGAACGTCACCGGGCTGGTACTGCTGTTAGAGAGCAGCACGGAGAAATGCCATTTGGGCAGGATCCTCCGCATGTCTCCTCCCTTTCTGATGCAGTATAAATATCTTCAATGACAGTGAATTTAATCTAGCTGCAATGCCTGCTGCGCAAAGTGCGCATCGTACTGACTCTGTGGCCAGGTGAGTGTTTGTTTACACGGAAAGAGTTGGCTGTTTCCAAACAGCAGGCTGTGACCACGCTGTTTCTGTCATCTTAGAAAGATCTCTAACTTTCTGATCAGCTGAGGAAACATCCTGTTCCCTCCATCCCTTTGATGCAGTGACCAAACACATACCCACTTGTGTACATATGCAGACCAGTGCTCCAAAGCCGTGCTAAGCCTGGCAGGAGGGACAGACATGGGGTGACCTGCAGGGTGGGTCTGAATTTCCAGCATCCAGCAGAGCTCTGGTTTCACAAATCTGCAGAACGGCTGTGTCGGGTCAGCTGGCCGTAGCCCAGCACTAAATAGCTTGTTTGTGCTGGGCTGGATGTACTATCCCGCAAGCTCGTCTGCTCTCTGGCTAATTGTGCTTCCTCATCCCACCTTGCGTTTGATAACGCTTAGAGCTTCCTCTGGCTTTTGCTACGGAAATCAGCAGGAACTTTGCCACTAACCTTTGCATCTTTTAATGAAGGGCAATGTGTTTGTTGTACCTTCTGCCCACTCTTACCTTTGCTGAAGGTACTTAAGCAAAGTTAGGCAGAACGTGTATTCCCTGTAGCTGGGCTGATGGTGAGCTTTGCACATGCTTTATCATCGTGTACATGTACCACAAGTCTATTTATAGGCAGGAGGAGATTGAATTCATTCAGGGAAACTTGTGCTTTTCTTGTACATGAAAAATGAATTCTCGGTTTGCTGCAGGTTACCAGCATTAGGTAGTGGTATTTGGCAGCCACGGTAGGTTGTTAATTCAAGGAAGCTCAACAGAGGATAAGTTTCATATTTAATGATTTGATGAGGGTCTTCACAGATACACTTTTGCGTCAAATATCTGGCAAATGTTCAGTATTGCTAAGAAAAGCTGGTGTTTGATCTGTAGTGTGGATGTCTTTGATGTCAAGGAGGGTAGTTTTCCACACTGAGATCTATCGGGGTTGCTGCAGCAGGATGTTTTTTGTTGCTGATGATTTTTTGGGATCTCCCTCCTCTCATTTCCTCTCTCTGGTCTTCTAAGGATTTCTTGCATCGAGATGTTAGTACTTGCTTCTATTTTTTTAAAGTTTCTTAGAAGTTTGACATTGACTTCCTGAAAATGAAATGAGAGAATCTCATTTTCTGCTTCAAAGCTGTCTTTAAGATCTCTGGATTGCTTTGTTTTCAGGGTGTTCTGTAAGCAATCAAAGGCATTTGAGCGTACAACAGACCCATCTCAATCTGATCTGCTTTCAAGTGTAACCATATTTGTACATGCTGATGCCTGTTTTATGTCTCCATTTCATTCTTTTTAAAGTCTGACCTTTTCTTTAGGATCGTAATAAGCAGTTTTCCCTGTTGGATACCTCAGTGGGAGTACATAATTACTACACACAATCATGATTTGATCTAAACGGGCATACAGTCCCAGCTGGAATAAGTACGTCTTCCACATTTCACACTCTTCCTGGTCTAGGTGTAAGAATCTGCATCTTTGCTGTGTTGTGTGTTCCTTATGGTGTGTTTGTTGCAGGCATTGCTTGTAAAATGTGTTAGATTCCCAAACTTCAGTATAATTACATCTAGTTTTCTGTTACTTCTTCAGAGCAGCAATAAGATTCTCGGACTAATGTGGCAGCTTGCAAGAACACACCTAATAAGACTGCATTTTTGCTGTAACAGTAGATCTTAAGATCCTGAGTGGCAAACACCTTTGTGCCGGAGTTGACATTGTTATCTGTGTCATTGCAGAATATGGCGTCTGTGAAAACTTGCGGAAATTGGAGGTCACAGGAGTGTCCTGTCGAGATGTTTATGCCAAACGTAAGTGCTAAAGCTAATATAGATCTGTATGTCCTTGCTTAGCACCAATTATGAAAGCATATACTTGTTGAATATTTATTAAACTTTCACGGCATAAGTTATTCAGACTTACTTGCTATAATGGCAGGGGTTTCACCTGTGAAGTTGACATGTTTGGAGTTTTATTTAATACTAAGCAGATGCCAAGAATTGGGATGTCTTGCCCCCGAATCCTTTGGTGGGAAAAGGGCATGTAATTTGACTTTATTATAAAAATGTATTGAGGGTATTTCATCCTTGCCTGTTTTGCCATTTTCAGATCTTGCTAAGGAATTAACTGATATGTTTTCATAGCCCTAATGTAGCTAAGTCTCGACCTCAGTGAAAGGATGCTGTTATACGCTGACAGTGGGAGAGTGCTATAGAGTGTTCCTCTGGAGGAGGAGAGCCTGGCAGGGCTGGGCCTCTACCGAGGTGTTGGTGCGTTTTGGGAACATCTGTGGGAATGGGACTCCAGCTCTTTAGACCCACTGTGCCTTCTGCATGGAAGATGGATGTTATCTGTCTTAGAGTGGGGAGGGGACATCATCAGAGGAGAGAAACCAATTCGGGCTAAGGTCTGAATGGGGGCCTGGATCCATGGTGAGGCCGTCTTTCCCCCATCACCATATCTCGCCCTTTGCAGGCAGAAGCTGAAGTGGTTGCTCAGGGAGCCTTGCGAAGCCCTGAGGAGCTCCCATACCAGCACTGCCAGGCTGTGTTGTCATGGTTCCCCACCACAAATTTTGTAAAACTTTGTGGTTCGTAGGACAAAGAACAAGATGTAACCTGCAGCATGTGAACTATGGTTTCTGGCTGTTCAAATAAGGTCCTGCTTTATGAAACAAAAGCTGTTATTGTCCCACATTACAGCCATGAGAGGTCTCTGCAGGCTTTGCAGATCCAAAACCTGGCTCAGCTTCTACATGTACTGTATTTGCTGAACCTTGAAGCAGTGATGACCTCGAGCACTGATCTCAATGCTGGAAAAGAGGACAGGTGGAAGGGTTTTAATCCCATCTGTAATAGACTTGCTGAGTATCCATGGGTAAATTATTTCATCACCTAGTGTCCCTCTTTACCTATTTGTGCACTAGGACTGGAACTGCCTAATTTTCCTGGGTGGAAGGGCTGAGCAATGCTGAGCCAGCACTTCGGTGTCCACAGAGAAGTCTCATCAGCCCTTGAGGCCTCCCTTTCTTGCCATTCTATCTCATATCTCTGTATGAGGGTGGTGTGGTAACAGCCATACTGTACATACCGTACTGGATCTCAGTTCTGCATTGCTGGTCTTAAATGGCAGACCATATCTTCCTGAGTTGTAGGCTTTTTCCACTACAATAGCTCCATGGTTCAGATTTATTACAGTGATACTTAGTGCTTTTTATATGCAAGTTATCTGTAAAAATGGCCTTACTGGCTCAGAACAATAATCTGTCTCTAGCCTGGCACTGTATTTTGTGGCCATGGCTATGAGCAGTCACCCAGGGAAGACCAAGAAGAGGGAAGCCTATGCAATGCTTTCCTAAGTACTCTCCCAGCTTCTGACTATCCTCAGGTTGGGGGATTTCCACAGTCTAATGCAGTTTGTTGATTTAATAGCCCTCAACAGAGCAGTCTTACACATTTGCTTCCAGTCTTCCCTCGCACCAAAGTAGTTTCTGGATCCATAGCACCCATTGGCAAAGAGCCACACTTGACGTGTGAGCACGGCCTCTGTGATGGACAGCCCTTCTGAGTAAGGGCTGTGTCTGCATCCATTCAGCAATCCTGACTACCAATGGTTACTCTAAAGTCAGAATGCTTGGCAGCTCTTTCTGGCTTTCAGGGATGCACCATCTTAGCTCTCCTGCTCAGATTCAGCAGTTTGCCCTGTTGCGGACATGTAGCAGAACCGTTTCCTGATGGTGTCACCCCATTTTCTCTACTGTCCCATAAACTTCTTTAATTGCGAAAGAGTTAATTTGGGTCTACTGGCAGGACGAACATGCACTTTTCTGCCCACTGAATGTGCTTCTGTAAGAAGCAGTATGGGAAATGAGGAACTGGAAGTGCTAGAAAGCATAACTAATCCGTGTAGTTACTTGGCCTAAGTGGTCTTACTGAGACAGCGGTGCTGTCTCAGTCGCACTGCAGAGTTTGAGGGGGACCCTGATTCTGCTTCAGATTCAGTGGGTGCCATTTGTAAATATTGTCTGTGGGAATCTTGAGCATGCCAAGTTCTGTGTGAGTAATCCTGTGGGTATGCCTGCAACTGGGGCTGATGGAAACAAATGGTGCACCACAACTGGAAGTAAAGTCAAAAGAGAGTTTGACTTTCCTGCGTGGTTGGTCCAGATTCATGGCACTGTTACGTACTGGTTACAGTGGAGCAGAGTTTGCTGGTACTTACCCTGCTGTGTCTGTTCAGGTATAAACCCACGAGTGAAGTCGGGGCGTTTTATGAAAATCCTTCCCGACTACGAGCACATGGAGTACAGAGATGTTTACACCTGCCGTACGTACCTCCTGCTGGTTGATGCTTCCTGCACTAAGCACACACAAGATGCTGCATGGAGTGTGACGTTGCTTTAAGCAAATTATTTTGGGGTGGACCTTGGGACAGTGCGGAGGGTGCTGATTAGCCAATTCTTTCTGTTGTGAGCTAGTGGAGTATTCTGACCCTTTAGAGTGACAGTGTGAGTGGGGCAGGCAATGAGGTAGGTTGGTCTCCTTTTGAAGTGCTTTGAGGTAGAAAATTGTCCTGAATGGGTGCAAAAAGGACCTCCTTTGTTCACAGTAGGGGAGCGCTCTGCTCTTAGTGAATTGCTCCTCTTTTAGAAGAAAGTATTCAGATACCCTTGTGAGGGCTCCAAAAAGCAAGTTTAAATAAGCTCTGGACTGCAAAAAGCTTTTTCTTGATCCAGATGAGCTGCATTCAGATCCACAGCCCTTCCCAGTGAAAAATGCAGAGGCTTCCCATACTGATTCCTTCCCTGCACAGTGAATCCTTTTAAGCACCATCTCCATCTCTAGGAAACATTCTGCTGGTGTTTCAGAGGTTGTGATTTTCCTTCCTTAGTCAAGAAGCTACTCTGGGTAAACTGTTCTTTCCCTTCTAATGTTATGTTGAGGGAAGAATAGTAAAACATTGGAGTTGAATGCTCACTGTTCGGCAGGAGTTGGGGTGGAAGCACTGATGACAGCAGTTAAGGAAGCCAGCAATGTTTGATATTTGGAGGGGGTGTTGAGCTGTCTCTAATGCTCCTTTGGGTCTACAGAGTTTTGCAGACTGGAGTTACTAACTCACCAGTGCTTGAGAATGTAGTTTTTTTGCACACACTAGTAAGCAGTGTGGATACTGCAGACTTACCTGTGCTAAAGAAAGCAGTTGAGCATGGGCCACGCAGAGAAGATGGTGCCTTTAATGTGAGTCATGACAGAACAGCAGCAGTGCTACAGCAGGAATCGGTAGGAAGTTTTAAGTTTGGAGTCCTGCCTGTCAACACCAGCCTTGTTCTGGAGCTGGATGGGAAGGAGAGGCACGTCCCAGCTGCCCCGCAGGATGAGGGATTCCTCTGTAGAATGCTACCTGGGTGTTTGCTCCAAACATGCCATTTGTGGTGGCTTTGAAATGGCATGTTGTGCCGTTCCCTCAGTTGTTAATTCGTTAGCTGCAGCCCCAAACTTCTGATGTCTCATGTCCCTTTTCTCTAGGGGCGTGTTGTATTACTTGGGGAAAAAACAGTGTGGTTTAAGATGCGATTGCCCATTTCTCCCTTTTTCCCCTCCTGTGCATTAAGGCCATGGCCAGGTTTTATCGTATGAGTGCTCCCTAGTTCATATTCATGCAGCATTAGCCAGGTCAGCTCAGATCACTTTCCCCAGGGTTTTAAACTCGCCTGGCTGATGCTTTTTCCACTAGCAGGTCAGTTATAACCAGCTGGAGGGCAGTAACTGCTTACATTGTTCCAACTTATTTTGCTTATAGATACCTTGCTGCATCTGGAGAGTCCAAGAGAGTTGTAGTGGATCAGGTCTTTTCCACTCAAAGTGAGCTACCCCTGCTTTAAAGGCTGCAGATTTCACTGAAAACTCCCATGTTAGGTTTTTTGCATTTCTCTGCCTGTGCTGTCCAAGCTGGACACAGGTTGTGAAATAAGATTTAGTTAAAACAGTGACATCTGAAAGCATCTGCTCTCCTCCTGGTTTAATAACCCATTCGGGGGTTGTAGCTTGTCTATTCACACCTATGGTGTCTGTGGTGCTTGCTTGAATTGCCGTGCATTTGCTCAGTGTGCTTCCTTGTCCTGTGTCTAATGAAGAGCACAGGCATTAGACCTTTCACCGGCAACCTTCTGTTGGTGGGAGTTTGGGCATTCACTGCTTTTCCTAGCCCATTCCCAGCTGGATTCAAGCTGCCTTTCCCTCTGAAGAGCATGTAGGGCTGCTTCTGGGAATGTGGGTAATATCCAGGCTGGGTGGACATTGTACTGAAGCATCCAGTGGATGTGTTTTTGCTCCATTTGGCAGGATGTGGGCTCAGAAATTCAGATAGGCAAAAGGCTTCTTCAGGATTGGGAAGAGTAGGCAGTGTGCAAAGGAAAACCTTGGAGAAAGACCCAAGTGCTGTTTTCTTTCAAGGAGCAGGGAGGGAAACAACTGTCAGATCCATCCTGTCTCCTGCCAGGGAGAGCCAGCGCTGGAATTCATCAGGTTTTCCCTGCAATGAATATAGCTGCTGGCTCGCTGGAGCCCAGAGACACCCCAGGCTTGAAAATGGAGCTGTGCTTTTGCTTTGAGACTTGCTGGGGCCTTTGGCCGAGTACCAGCATTTTCCCCAGTAACTTCCTTGTTGGTGTGTAGGGAGGCTAAGGCTCACGTTGCCGCCTGGTTCCCATCAGCTCATCTGGAGACTTCTGTGGTGCCAAACAGCTGGGGTTTTCAAAAATTAAAATAGAAGAGCTGCCCTCAATCGTGGTGCAAGCTCAGCACAGAAGTTGCTATCCAGTGGATAAGATTCTTCTGGAGGCGAATGGGAATTTTTGGCCTCCTCCCTCCTTTGCAGCCCCAGGTTTCTGCGTGGTTGCGGCAGATGGTGAAGCAGGCTCTGTCTGTGACCCAGCCATGTTTCCTGAACCGCCACAGCTCCTGGCAAACCGAGCTGCAGCTGGAGCCGGCTGTTTACTCAAAGTGAGCACACAAGCTACCCACGATAGGTGTATGTGGTGGTGTGGAAGGGCTTGCCTTCTCAAGCAGACGCTTTCCCCGCTGTTGAAAAGTCCATTGATTGTAGCTACAGCTTTGAGAGGGCTTCAGACAGGAGCTGAGGGAGGAGGGACATCCTCAGTTCTCTTGGATAGCTTAGCATCAACTTTTCTGTCCTAAAAATAAAAAAAAGCTGGGTTTTGTCAGCTCCATGCCAGACAGGGTAGAAGGCAGATTGCGGCGGGTGGAGCGGCTTATGCACATACCATTTATTAATATGTAATTACTGCACTGAGACGAGAAGACTGGGAATGTGGTTTGCTTGCTTGCCTTAGTGCTGTTTGTGCTGCACTCGGTTCACTGGGTGAAACCAGGCCGTCAATCTTAAATTGTTTACTGCACAGGAAAAAGGCTCCTCCAGGCCAGTTGGCAGCAGCTCCGAACAACCCTCCCCGCTGTCCTAAACCTCTGTGGAGGTTCTCTGCTTTGGTGTAATGAAAACACTCCTATAGTTCTTGCTATTTTAAGTTAGTTAACGAAACAAAGCTATTGTAACAGCTGCACTGAAACACAATTCTTCCTATAAATTGATGCGAAGTAAAAACCATTATTCAAGCCAGTCCTGTAGGTTAAAACGGGTTATTGTGGCCTTCTGAGTTGGCCATGAACATCATTGCAAGGCAAGTGTAGTATCTTCTTGCCATCTTCATAGAAATAATCTGCATCCTGTTGTTCCTGCCCAAAATGCCAGATTGTGTGTAATGTCTTCACGTGAAGGTTACTGGTCATGTCAGGAAATTATATGGACAAAATTAATGGCTGACTGTAAGGACGGGAGGCAAGAAGCATCTCTAAGCTTTCCTCAAGAGAGGAGGTTTGTTGAGATCGTTCTGTAATAAGCATTTTCTCCTGTTTGCTGGAAACCTTCCTACTTGTCCTTCAATTTTGGTGGGATTGAAAGTGCACCTAGCTCTGAGATGAGACACAGAGAAGCCTCACCTGCTGCAGTAGTTTTTGAGGGGGACTTTTGAAGCGGCTTTTGGGCACTGCTGAAATGTAGCTGCTTGCTTAGAATTTTTAAGGCCGTTACTGACCTGGTAACACCACCAGATCTCCTGAGCTGGCATGGTCTGTGTGCTTTGCCTGTGCTCTCTCAGTGGCTGTTTTTAAGGATGCTTAACTCTGGAGACAAGTTTGTCTATACAAGGCAGGGAAATTCTTTCAAAATATTCAAATTTCCCTGTTCCTTACTGCCTTTCTGCCCTTCCTTATTTTCTGTTGCTTTGCAGTCTGAGGCTTCAAGTGCATTTTTGGTAACTGGAGATGGCAGATACTTTATTTGTTTTTAGCTCTGGGTATATCACGTGATTTGTATTAACAGGACCATGTTGCAAAAGTTTTCTGGGAATTCCTGGTGAGGTATCTGGTTGTGTAAAGTCCTGGAAAATAATTCTGGCATCTCCACTGGGCCAGGAGCAGGGCTGCAGAGAACAACAGAAATCTGTGTGAGCTCATGGGAGGCCTCAGTTCAGAACTCCCTGGTTGTGGTTGGGTGAAACCAATTTTCTCTTCCTTAGTAAAGGCAGTTGTGGGTGGTGTTGGTCAGTGTTGTGTGCAGTCTGGTAGCAGTCTTCCTTTTTCTTTCTTTTCCCAATATGCCAATTCCTTAGCGTGATGCGCTCACTTGAGTGTCTCACTGTTCCCTAGTGCTGCACCGATACCGACACATCCTGGGATTATGGCAGCCGGACATCGGGCCCTATGGGGGACTGCTGAACGTGGTGGTGAGTACCTCATTCTGGGGGCTGTGGTGTCGAGGACTGATGAGTCTTTTCTTTAGCACTTTCTAGACCTGGTTGCCATCTCCATGCTATTGAGAAGTGCCAGATTGAGACCCAGAGGTTGCTTCTTGGATCTTTTCAGCATCACACCTTTCTCCAGACAGTCCTTTTGTTTTTCAGCTGTATTCCAAACAGCCACAGGAGGACACAGAAAACATGAGCAATGTTTCAGGGAAAGGCTTGATTTAGAGTTTTAATGCCGGTATTCCAGTGGCTGGCACAGGAGTCCATTCCTTGTGCATTGAGCACAGCAGAGGCTTCAACGCTGGCGCGTTGCTTCCTGCATTATCTTGGCCCACAGCTGAACATTTTGCAAAGGGTTTTGCACTGGAGTTGGTACACCTCTGCTTCCTGTAGTATGCAATACTTTTCACTAGCTGTGTCTAATGCATCAGACGTGGGGATACTGGTGCAAGACCTGTGGAGACTGGCAGCTCTTGTTTTGCTGGGGAGAGCAGTTAATGAACAACGCTTGACTCTGCATTGGTGAGAGCTGGGCCAGAAGTTTGCCTGAAGACCTTGTTCTTTGCACCAAGGTTCAATAGCTGACAGGTTGAAGCATAGCAAATCACGAGGCCTTTAGGTTTGCAAGATTGTCTTTATAAAGACAAGCGTGCCTCTGTGGCTCTGCTCTGCTTTCATCTCAGAAAGAAATATCTTTTCTCTGGAATTGCAGGGCTTGAGGGGAAGGATTCTGTTAAGCATGCAGGAAGAGGGCTGGCACTTGTAACTCTCAGCAGAGGAGATTGTTGCTTCCTGTGCTGTCTGTGAGTAATAGAGCCAAATAATTCCTTATCCAAAAGGCACGGATAATCATGAGAACCAGAATTCCTCTATTTGAGTATCTGCCAGCATGAGCTCTCAAACCAATTAGAGTTTCACTAGCTGTGTGGTCTCTTCAGTGCAGCCTCTCCCCCTGGATCCTGCGCACCAAGCATCCGTCACAAAGTCGTTTGCAGTAATAAAGGCCTGATCATTTTCCAGTGGTGCAGAAAGCCTTGTAAAGAAACCCTCTCCCTCTTCACCAGGGGTGTGCTGTGAGTGCATATGGTCTGATTTAATTGCTGGAAAGCAGTTTAGAAATGGAGCAAGCTGTTCTACAGCTCCTGCCCTGTTGCAGCATAGGCCCTGGAGCTGTTTGCTGCAAACTCAACAGAAAACGTGCGAGTCTGATCTTGTACGCTTTGTCTCCCATCCCTCTGCAGGTAGATGGTTTGTTCATCATTGGGTGGATGTACTTGCCACCTCATGACCCTCATGTTGATGATCCCATGAGATTCAAACCTCTCTTCAGGATTCACCTCATGGAGAGGAAATGTGCAACGGTTGAGTGTATGTATGGTCATAAGGGACCTCATAACGGCCATATCCAGGTGAGCTCTTCTAGCGCTTTCAACATCTGTCCTAGGTGCGGTGTGCGTGCGTGCACATTGGCTCTGGAAATGGATTCATAAATAAACTATGAGAATTTTATTTAAGGGATGTGGCTTTCACCACCTTGTTGTATGCATGGATGCCAGCTTTACACTCATTATGTGTCTGACAAGTTGTGTGGGCTGTTCCCCACTCTGAATTTGTTCACTGGCAATAGTACAGCAAGGCTGTTATACAGTCTTCTGTTGGACTGGAACAGGCAGGGAGGGTGGGAGCACCGGTATATGTACAGGCTGGGGGAAATGATCCACAAAATGGCCTTGTGCAGCTGGTAAAGGTGTCCAAGCAGACACACAGACCTGTTCTGTTTTACCGCTTGCTCTCAGACCTTGAGAAGTTGATGTAGCATCCATTCAGTACATTGGATGCTTTGAAAAGCTTCCCGAGAGGTTGTTTCCTTTTCTTTGAGGGAGGAAGCTCAAATAGAGAAGCAACTTAAAACGACCCTCTTTCATTAGAATGCATTGGGGTTTTATTGCTTTTGTTTCTCTATTCTGTAGCTGATGCATTTGGTTTCACGTAGTGATTTCTCTGTTGTAGCAAATTCAGTAACATTTGTTGTATAAAGCGTTTATTCTAAGCAGTCTTAGTTATGTCATCCTAGGCATCTCTAATCAGGTCTGTAACCTGTTAAATTCTCCTCCATGGTAACTACAGATTTTAAAGAAGGATGAGTTCTCCACAAAATGCAACCAGACAGATCACCATCGGATGTCAGGGGGAAGGCAAGAGGTAACAGTGCTTTGCCAAGAGTCTGCATTAAGGCTGTTTGTATGTCCCCTTTGATAAAGCATTGCTGTCTTACCTAAGCTCTTAGCTAATGTTGGGGTTGGGGAGGTGGTCTTCTGCCTTCTAATTTCTTTGTATCTGAACATACGTGAAAACCCAGGCTGGTAGCTTCTGGCTGATCTACTGTGATCTTTCATAAGTGAGTAGAATTGATCTGTGACTTGAATCAAAACTTAAAGTGGCCACACTTGAATAACTGCAGGATCCTGGGGAACCTCTTCTATACTTGCCAAGGTGTGGTTTAAGGATCCAGTATATGGGATCAGTTCAGTGTTACATCTGCAGAATGTCCAGATGGAGATCCTGTGCCTTACTTCAGTGCGGAAGGGGGTGTTGGAGCAGGCTGTTAGGTCCATCCTGTTGAGCAAAAAGCTGTTTTAGGCAGTTGTCTGTGGCAGGGTGCTCTTTGAGCCCCAGCACTCTTTTTCTTCCTGTGCTGTGACACCGTTGCTGTTTGATAGCAGGTCTGTCCAAAGAAAGACAGCAACATGTATTGTATGCCCTGCAGCACTTGCCAGGCACCGATCTCTGTGGTATTGCTGCCTGTACAATTAAAATCTTTCAGACATGCCTAATACTGAGTACCAGCTGCATTTGAATACCTGCTTGTCAGTGGGCACCTTTCTACTGCTTATCGTCTTGGTGGAGGGATTAAAAGTTTCATTTGGTTGTTTATCCTGGATCAGCTATACCCAGCAAGGCAGATTCCTGACTCAAGCTACATGGTTTAAGGTGCAGGTATAAATGTTAGGATGAAAACCTTCAGCTAATACCTGTTCCAGGTAGTGGTGTTTGCTGCCAGCTAGTTAAATGTGACAAATTTGATACTTCAGTTGCTTCTAACAAATGCTTTAAAATGCCTGTCTACTAATGGGAAACAGCTGGGTGAAAGGTTTAGTTAGTTTTGTAGCAGATGAGAAACGCTTTAATACTTTCAAAGCACTGCGTTAAGTGTGCGTGGCATTATGGTAATTGGAAGATCTGGCTTTCGAAGATAAAGCAAGCAGGTTTGGAGTATCACTGGGTAGGCTGCTATCTTAGCGTAGGCTGTTATCATGCTAACTCATGGTAGGGTATTAACTTGTCAGAGCTGCTGTAGAGGTGCTTCAGGAGATGTTTTCAAAGCACCCTTTGGATTTAGATGCATCAGTATTAAATCAGCAGGATTTAACCTCCTAAATCTTCACTACTTTTCAGAAGCTTCCCCTTTTATGTTTAACATGCCAGGATAGGGCACAGGAATCAGCTTATGGGCACACAAATGAGTTACTGCAAGGTAAGGCAGGACGTAAAGGAGTAGTAGATCAGCTACTTTGCAGTAACAGATGATGCTTATGCTTTTATTCTGAGGAGGCAGATTGGTTGTACCTGTAATTTATTTGAAGGGAAGCATGTTTGTTGTGTAGCGTCTGGCAGCTATAGGGCAGTTAGCATTATCACTACTTGTTAAGCATATTTCCAAACCAGCTCTGTAGCAACATGTGCTTGTTCCCAAATCCAGTCATGATCTTCTGCCTTTGACAGAGCATTTGTCTTCTCTGTGGGTCTGCCAGTGAATCGTGCTGACAAAGCAAAGTCACGTTGGAGTCCGTCACTGTGGCAAATGAAACGCGTTTATTTTCTCCCTTTTCTCTTCTTGTGTTGCAGGAATTCCGGACTTGGCTAAGGGAAGAGTGGGGTCGGACTCTGGAAGACATCTTCCATGAACACATGCAAGAGCTCATCTTGATGAAGTTCATCTACACCAGCCAATATGAGTAAGGGCACCAACTCTTTCTAGGTATTGAGGCTGCTGCAACTTCAAGAGCACGTGGGATCGTTTGTTCCGAAGACAGGGTGCTTGCAATGGGCTTTAACAGGCAGGGGAATGTTCTGTCTCTGCAGGCGCTGTGCAAAGATATGGTGACGCATAGTGTTTTCCACTTGTACAGAGAGATGAGACGCAATGACAGCAGTAATAAGGTTCCAAGTTCTTTACAATAACTATGCACAATAAGGTGATTTTAGTCATTTCACTGTGTTTAATTTGAAGACAGAGCAAATACCCGTGATCCCAAGGAGCTGCCTGCTTATTATCCACATTAATAAGCAGCATGCTTTGTAGTGCGCTAGGCAGAAATCAGACAGTCCCTGAGAACTGGGGTTTTTTTTTAACTGTTACTCTCAACTTCAAATAGCAGCCACCTCACTGTAGCAGATGTTTAAATATGCTTCATTCTTAGGTTCTCCAGAAATCCCAGGGAGCAAGGAGGTTTACTGTGACCTTGCTGCAGGAGCCTCCTGGTGTGCTAACAAGGACTGGGAGAGAGAAGTGAAGGGAGGGAGTGCTTGCAGAGGTCTAAATGGAATGTTAAGCTAGTTGGTGTTGCTGAAAACAGAGATCCCACCTCTCGACGACATCCCAAAGCTGCCTGGAGGAGCAGACTGCAAACATGTTCCTCATGTTGAGGGATTCTCTTAACCTCTAATCTTTTGGGTTTTTGCGCAGCAACTGCTTGACATACCGACGCATCTACCTCCCTCCTAGCAGCCTTGACGACCTCATAAAGCCAGGTCTCTTCAAAGGAACATACGGGAGCCATGGGCTGGAGATTGTCATGTTGAGCTTTCACGGAAAGAAAGCGAAGGGGACTAAAATCACCGTGAGTGCATTTTGCTTTCTCTCGATGCTTGTTGAAGTATTCTCTTCTTGATGCCGTGGATTCATAGGAGAGATCTCTGTCTGGGAGGCAGTCAGTTGTTGCCACCCCAAACCCTGCTCCTCGTGAGGATTGGTGGTATTGAATGAATTTTAACACACGTACAGAGTAGCTAGAACCAGCTCTGCAGAGTTTCTCATGACGCCTCCTGGCTCCCCTTTCCTTTCCTCTCCCTTCCAGCTGCTTTCTGTGAGCAGCTGGTAGCAGGTCCCTGGAGATCACTCACGTGTATCTGAGGAGCAGGTACCAAATGTTGGCAGCTCTTCACGGAAGCTAGGCTAGCGAGCTCCTTCCTCTCTGCAGGGAGGGACTCTGACAAAATGCAGTTGCAGCTTTGACTTTCTTTCACCCTTGCAAGTACAGCCTGGCTCGTAGCTTTTGATTCAAAATTCTCTTTCTGGGAGGGGGGAAAGCAGAGGTGATGTAGACAGCTCAGGTAACAGTGAACAAGGTCTGAGTTTGTGGGGGTTTTTTTGCCCACTTAGTTATTGTAGAATAGGGTGAACTATGGAGAAGTCAGGTGATGGATGCGGGAGGATACGGGTCTGAACTCTGCAGCGCCCTGCCTTTGCAGCCATGCTGTTCCTTCCTGTCTCTAGGGAGATCCCAACATCCCAGCTGGGCAGCAGACTGTGGAGATCGACCTGGCACATCCTCTGCAGCTACCTGATGTTGAGAACCTTCGCGATTTCAGTGAGCTCTCTCGCATCGTCCTGGAGGTCCAGGAGCAGGTGCGTCGGGAGGAGCAGGAGGAGGAGCACCGGCAGGAGGAAGAGGACCGCTCCCAGCAGGCTGTCTCCCAACCTGCCGCGAACCCCCTGGGAGGAGAAGGTGCCGAGGGGGAAGAGACTGCAGCTGGGGCAGAGGGGACGACCCAGGATAAGGCACCAGCTTCCCGGCCCTTCGTGCTGCCCATGGGAGTCATATCGAGGAATGAAGACTATCCCCGGACCTGCCGAATTTGGTAACGCGGACTAGTGGTTTTACAGCCTAGTCGCACGGGTCACTTTTTGAAACAGAAGAGGGGGAGTCTTTGAGGCGTGTTCTGTATTTGCTTGCCCTTTACCTGCATGCAGATCTCTCAGCCGCTTGTGCTCAGATTTTCTGCTGCTGCTGCCCTGCCTCCCACGCTCTGGGTTGCTCCCTCTCTTTCCTACCACAGCGTCATCTGCCATCTCGCTTCCTTGCTAGATTTTATCCTGTTACTTCTGAAGCTAGCTTCTCTCCCGTATCCACCACCCCCCTTTTTTTTCCTTGGTGTTTTGTTTCCCAGAGCTGCCCAGTGTGTATATTTAGAGATCTGTTCAAGCTGCTTCCCATTTCTGTGTGTGTCACTTGTGTTCCTTGGCTGTGGGAATGCTGTGCTCTCTCCCACCCCTCCCTGGCCTCTGGTGCCTTGGGGTGGGGCCAGCTCTGGAAGGTGCTGAGCACCCTGAACAGTAGGTGCAAATATGCAGAGCGCCTTGTTGAATGGGACCTGGAGTCAGTGAAGCAGCATACTAAATGAAGTGTGGCAAAAGAGCCCAAAAGCTGAGGCTTAGGCAGGTGACCTTCAGCCAAACATCTGTGCTCATGGAAAAACCTACCAATAGCTGGTTAATCCCAGAAGGCGCCTGCTGTCACAACTGAGTTGTGTTTGAATAAAACCCTGCTCCACCTGCTGCTTGCTTGGAGGTTAGGCTGACCTTTACTCCTCCCCAGCTCCAGTTAGATTTTTCTTTCTTTTTTTTTTTTTCCCCCTCTTCATTCCCCTGGGTTTTGTCACAAGGTTTGCCTCTCTGGTCACTCTCTCGACATGCCTTTCCTCTTCTGTGAGGATTGTCTGGGCCTGGGTTGATCCTTAAGTTGCGGAAGTAAATCTCAGATGGATTACTGGGCTGAACTACAGAAAAATTCAGCCTTTGTGTGCAGGTGCTAATTAAAATAGCTAAAAGCAGCAACCTCCAAATAGTACTGGATAGTTTCTTTTCTTAAAATGGTATCAACAGTGTTTTGTGCTGTGTGATAAGCACCTGGCACTGTGTTTGACAATGGCTTGATTGTAGCTTTGTATGTGTTTTTCTTTTTAAATTTCTTTTTATTAAATATTGTTTAATTATGGCTGTTCTCACCTCTTTTTTTTTTTACTTTTTATTTTTATATTCTTCTCTCCCTGCAGTTTTTATGGAACGGGGCTTATTGCTGGCCACGGCTTCACCAGCCCTGAGCGAACACCGGGTGTTTTTGTTCTCTTTGATGATGATCGCTTTGGATTCATCTGGCTGGAGCTAAAGTCCTTCAGTCTCTACAGCCGGATCAAGGTCTCCTTCCAGAACGCCGAAGCGCCTTCCCGTGAGGCTTTTGATGAAATGCTGAAGAACATTCAGTCGCTGGCTACTTGATGGGTGATTTGTGATGGACAGGGCTAGGGGTTGCAAAGGCTGCTGCACTCCCCAGCCAGGGCTGCGATGGGGATTCCTCGCTCTCGGTACCTCTGAAAAAAAGCATGCACTTTTAATAAAGCCTTTTTACCCCAAATGTACACATCCCAGTTAAAATATCCATGACTGCCCTTTCCTCCCTGCCACTCCACACTGCTCCCTAGCAGTCTTTGTTACCCAGTCTGTAACATAGCTTTGTATAGCTGAAGGGATCCTGCAGAGGAGGAAACAGACCTTTCTTCTTGCAAAAAGAATGTACTGGAACAAAAATAACTCCAGGTCAGAGCTGGATCAGAAGAACATCTAATTGACTGGATGGACAGAAGCCCTCTGCTCTGACCATTAGCAATCTCCTGTGGAAAGAGCTCTTCTTCAGGGAAGGGACTCGTTTAAGCCTTTGTTGTGTTCTAGGCCGATCTATTCTCCTGGAAGACTTGCTTAACCCTCCTGAAAACCTGTGCGGTCCCCCACTGCAGACTGGCTGGCTGCTTAATGATAAATTGCATCAGCAGTGACAAAGCACGTCCTCCTCTCCAGAAACCTTTCTCTGGCTGCAGCGTTGTCAAGAGAGGCTGGTGTAATACCTGCACCCTTGGCATAGTAATTGGAGTGGGTGGTTTCCTTTTGAGAAATTCCCTCAGCTTGGCAGCAAGGGGAGGATTCCCTCTGTAAATGACTGTGTGTTTAGCGTTGCCCTAGCTTCTGGAGCTTGGTGGATGTGCTGTCCCTGGGGCTCTGGGTCTGGCTGTTGCCCTGAGCGTAGAGGAGACGATTCTTAGAGGAGCTGGGTACGGAACTGGAAATGAGTGTAAACTGCAGAAGCTGGTACATTCAGAACTGGTTTTGTACCTGAAGGGTTCACCTCAGATGTTTTAAACTGGGCCTGAAAATGTAAAGGAAGGAGGAAAAAACTGTGAAATAAGCCCAAATGCAGCCTGCTGACTCCTGTGGCCCCGGTTACGTGCCATTCTTGGTTCAGATTGCCCTACGCAGTCTGAAGGAGCGGTGAGGGATTCTCCTAATACTGCTGTGGCTTGTTCTGGCACCTTTTAGGGTTGGTGCTGACAGGTGGGTGCTGCCGCTCCACGCCCAGGACCCTTCTGTTCCCTTTCTAGTTGCTCTTGTTTCATCCCAGATGATTACTGCTTCCACAGAAGGCTCCTGGGCTTCATTTCTTTCCGTGTCCTGGATTTCTCCGCTGGGAAATGTGGGCTGCAGGCTAGGGAGCCGGGTTCCCCATAGACTGTCCTATGCAGGAAAATCTGTACCAGTGCTAATCTACTGTGAGTTGTGCTTAAAAACCATCTCAGCATTTGCGTCAGTGTGAGTTATTAATCATGTGTAGGAAGAGACGACAGGGATCCTTATGTAGGAAGAGAAAAGAGCCATTTGTAAGGAAGCTCTTGGTTACAGGCAAAATGCATCCTTTGTTGTGGTTCGTCTCTGGCTGTGATTATAAACTCCAGGTTTTCTTCTCTTCCTGCTACCAGCTGGATCAGTGTCTAACAAAACTCTGCCTTGACATCTTCTGCAGGTTTTGGTTCGTAAATGTGTCTGTACATGCGTTGCACTGGGAGGATGCGGGCCCCTTCTATGGAGAAGTTTCAGTCACTGCCTAGTTTCACTGCGAGCGGCTTTTAATTCTCACTCTCACAAGGGCTTTTTGCCATTTCTGGCTCTTGAGTGTTCCCTCAAGCTGTGTGAGAACCGAGTCTCCAGCAGAGACTTTGAGCAGAAGGTCACGTCACTCACAGGATTAATTCCTGTCTCTTTGGATATAGTTTTATAAACCTCTGGGAATTTGAAGGTGATTTGAGGCACTTTTTCCTTTGTTTCCTGCTGCTTTGTTAGTAGTAGAAAACCTGCCTCGGTGTTAGAGGTGAGGATCTGAAGTGCTATTGCCCTTCTAGTGAATAAGCTATAACAAGTCATTTGCTTCTGAGCAGCCCGCTGGAGGTGTTCTGTCAGCATCACCAGAGCGAAGAGTTGATGTGGATCTTACCCCATCACGTGGGGCTGGGAGAGAGGAAGGGTGGCACTTCTCCGACCCTTGGTGTGTGGGCAGAAAGGTGAGCCAGAGCTAAAATCGGGCATCTCAGCCTTTTGCTGCAGCCGCCAAGCTGTGTGCAGCAGGAGAGCATCTGCTTAATCTTGTAGCCGGGGGTTTCCAGCTTGATGATGCGGATTTCTGGGATACCTAAAGACATTAGGTATCTGGGTGGCCAGTTTATCTGGGAGCGTGCTGTTAGGCTGGTGCAACCAGTGTGTTGGCTGCTTTGTGTTCTCCCTAACGGCCTAAAGGGATGAGAGAGGTCCCCATGGGCAGCTGTTTGAATCGCTTGTCCTTGAAACCAGCTCTGCTTCAGCTGCCGATTGTGGATTCCTCTTCCTTTCAATGTCCCCACTCACCTGAAAAACTAAAAATCCTGAAGTTTTACTTAATAGTTTTTGCTGCTGCTTTTTTTTTTTTTTTTAAGTCAGGTTGAAAATCCAGGCTGTACTGAATGCAGACAAGCACTTGGCCTGAGACCCGAGTCACTGTCTTGTAAGTACAGACGCTGACACTGTAGCCGGTCTCCTCCCTGCTGTGTTGGGTTGGCCGAGTGTGTAAAGGTGGTGTAGGTATGTTCCACTGCTGTCATAAAATGCTTTTAGTAGTAGTTCCCTGCAGCTTAAATTCCCCTGGATATCAGGAGTCTGCTGGGGAGTGCAACCCCATGGATAGCAGTTTTGCTCGAATACAGGTCTGCTCTGTGCCTTGGGCCAGGACCTGTTGTTGGCTGTTGGCACAGGTTGTGCATCTGCTGTTCTCCAGGCTCAGATGGTTCTTCTGCTTGTAGCTTGTCCCTTCTGATCCTTTTCGGTGGCAGTGTTAAGGGTGTCCCTTCTGAAGGCGAGACCTGCTTGGCTGGCCAGAGGGAAGGGCTTTGCAGAGGCTTGGTGCCCTCCAGGAACTTTTCACAGCTCAGCTTTGCCCCTGGAGAAGCATCTTTCTATTTATAGTGTACCTGATTGGCCTCAAAACGTCAGAATGTGTTAGTCCCGATTAAAAGCAAAACTGCTGATACACCATGGCTTTATTCTGTCTAGAGCAAAGGCAATGAAAACAGCAAATTTTGTATTAATACTCCTCTGCCTTCTCTTCTCACCTTCTGCTCCTCAAAGCCTGGCAGGATTTTGTGGCATTTCAGAAGAAAATTCCCTCTGATTTGGCTTTGGGTGAGGAAAGCTGTCAAGGCAGTGAATTTGGAGAGACTGGCATAACCGCTCTGGGTGCTCCTGTGCCTTGGCTGGTTCCTTTGTGCACGGCTACATCAGTTCTTTCAGAGAAAAGCAGAGTAACACGATGAGGAGTTACACCTTGCAGCTCTGAAAGCTTTGGGAGAGGAGAACGAGCAAGAGGAGTGCAGCCAGATTTAGCGGTAGGCAGTTTGGATCGGAGCATCGCCCATGGCCGAGGGGGGTGCGACCGCAGCCCCGGTCCTGCCTTCCCTCGTGGTACCCGTGGGAAGCAGCGCTGGCAGTACAAAATTTTCCTGTACTTGCTTGTGTTCGATACAGGCTGTACCACCCTCCTGCGCAGTACGTCTCGGAGCATTCCCTGCTTGCTTCCTAGTTGTCCAGCTTTTGGGGATGTTTCTGGGAGCTGTTGACAGGGATAATGTGTGGCAATGCCTTGCAGATGGTGATAAATTTCTGGTGCTGACGTGTACTCGTCCTCTTCGCTCTGTAGAAAATCTTGGGGGCAATTGGCTTTATTTCTTGATCCCAGATGGGTGGAAAGTGCTGGGGAAGATGGAAAACAACTCGTCAGGGGTAGGAATCCTCTCGTGGCAGGAGCCTTATTGCCCCAATAGCCACAGCAAGACCTAGGGCTGAATTCTAGCTCAGGAGCAGCAAGGGAGTGACTGGCTTACGTTGCTTGCGCTGCGTTTTGCTCCTAGATCATCCTTTCTGTCTTGTCAAAACACATGGGTTTGGCCAGCTGGAAAACAGAAGCATGGAAGATCCTCATCCAGCCGGTGTGTTTGTTTGTGTTGGGCCTGATTTCGGAGCTGTAGATGTGCTGTGATCAGGCGTTGCGGCTGCAGGAGACTCGCTGCAGTCCACATGGACTTATCAGGCTTTTTTTTTTTTTTTTTTCTTTAATTGAGGAGGAGGAAAAAAGGACGGAATTACTTTGGCTGTCAGCTTCCCTGCGGAGTGAACGGCGCAGTACTGCCGCGGCTGCTCTGGAGCGGGACAGCAGAGGTTGGATGGCGATTAGTTAGGAAATTTGTACTGGGGAGAAAGCAAATTCGTGTGCAAGCGTGCTTGGAGGGAAAAAACCTTTTAAACAAGGATGACTTTTTATTGCTTTTAATTAATTTAAAAATAGTGGAACTTAATGGGAGTGTTGGGTGTTGTGTGGAAATGGGTTGTATAATCTCGACTTGCTAGTTTAGGAAATGATAACGTATTAACTCTGTCTTGTAGCTGGTTGCTCACGTGGCCAATAATCTTCTGTTGCGTTCAGCTGCCAGAGGATTGCGTGCTGGCCTTGGCGCCGCGGGCCAGACGGACAGCATAACTTACCAGTTGGGTAGTGAAATATTTGAGATGTGTGATCAGGCGGCGGGGTGGAAGATAAGGTACCAAACTGTGAGTGCCACTCACTTTTTTTTTGTTTGTGTGTGTGTGTGCTAAATTAAAATGTATGATTCTGGTTTTTGTTTGGATTGCAGTCTTTTTAATTTTTTGAGGAAAAGAGCACTCAGATCGACCGTGTTCATTAGCTTAATTAAAGCAATCTGCACTTTTTTCATTGATTAATACTCCTGCTTCCCCTAAGCAGGTGTACCCTGTTTCCGTGTGTATTTTGCACTCACCACTTTAACGTGACACCGATGGATTAATCTGGGCATCTCCTGTAGGCTTTGAGTGTAAATAAGTCTCTATAACGTGCCCCGTCGTACTTATTTAAAAATGAAAGGGGAAACACCAGCTCCCTGTTTCATACGGAGGGTAGCGCAGAGGGAAACGGTGAGCTTTTCTTTCTGAAATGCCGTTTGACATCAAACACCTCGGTTTCATGCCACAAATATCCATGTGGAACGTGATAACTGTAGTTTAAACAACTCGCCTGCTCGGTCTGCTCCCCTGTCCGAAGGGATGGATGGGGTTTTGCTTGTCCTTTTGTTTGTGAGTTTGAGAGGAACGGGCTGTATAAAAGCCAGGCGTGACTTTGCAACACTTGGCCTGCTTCATCCCGAGTATCAGAAAGCTAAGCAAAACATGTGTGACTTTTACACCTGATCATTGTTACCCAAGGAGCCTTTTCCAGTTTCAAATAATAAAAAGGAAAGTTTTGTGAACTTACTTCTGTTTGCTTCTTTTTTTTTCTTTTTTTTTTTTTTTTCTTTGTTCCAAAGGAAAGCAGCGGGTGTTTCACTCTTCTGACACGCAGCAGCCTGGCTTCCACCGCCTGATAAGAATTAATTTTCCCTTCTCTGGATATTTGGTGAGGAGTTAAACTGATTTCCTGAAGATGTGAGGCGCACACCCCCACACCTCATGCTGCAAAATCCCAATTCTTCCCTTGTCCCTGTTTCCTGTTCTTTCCCCCTGCATCTCCAACGTGCAGCTCCCACCCCGGGGTGCCCGCGGTGCCCGGCTCCCTCCCGCAGCGGATGCAGAACTAACGACCTGAGCCCTGACAATGTCTTTCTGCCCTCCCAGCCACAGCTTTCTCTTTCTGAAAGGAAGCCTGTGGTAATCCTGAATTTTTATTTTTTTTCTTCCTTCCACTTAGTCTGAAAGAGATCAGCTGGCACAAAACTAACAAGAGGGGGGAGGAGGAGGAGGAGGAGGAGGAGGGAGGCAGCATGATGGTGTAAGCCCCCTTCTTTACGGAAGCAGGCTAAGAGTAGTCTGTATTTAAGCCTTTTTTACACATTTGGTCCAACCCCCCCACCTCCAACTTCACACCCACCTCAGATATGAGCTGCTCTCACTGCTTTTTCAAGAGTGCTGATGTTGAAATGGGAGAATGTGAATTTGCTGCTGTGGCGTGAGCTCAGCTCCCGCCGAGGAGTCGTTCGTCCTCGTGGATACGCAGGTCTTGTGTCTGGTGGAGTCCCCGCTTGGGTGAGAACGGCCCCAGTCCTGCCCTTACTGGAGTGGATGTTGTGCTTCCAGGTACGTGACCCAATTCTGCCAGTAAGTTTCTCGGCAGATGATTATTTTTGAGAAAAACCTTGGCTGTGGAGCACTAAACTACTGAAACTCACACATGAACTTTTAATGTGGAAATGTCTCTGCCTTAATGCTGGTAGTTAATGACAGCCAGAGTGCAGCTCCTCGAGTGCAGTCCTCTGAACGTGTGACGTCGTCTTTTTTTTTTTTTTTAACCGCCCATGCCTTCCCCTCGTCCCAGGTGTTAATTTTCTGGTGCTAAAGGCACATCTGACCCCACTCCTTTATGTGAAGTGTTCTACATGCGATCACACATTCGTTCAAGCCTTAGCAAGGGAAAAATAGTAAAACATGTCTAACTCCTACCATATGTTTGGCGTTCGAGGAGCACAAATGTAGTTTCTCAAGTGGCAGTGCTTCTGAACGCCAGCCACGTGCGCTTCCCGAATGCTGGCTTCGTCTCCTTCCAAAGAAATTCGGGAGATGGGAAGGTTCGGAGCTGGGCAGCTTAACACCTCCTGGAGAAGAGTGGGGCAGCGGAGGGCTAAGCCTTGCTCGCCCCCCTTTGCCACAGCCCCTGGCCGAGGAGCGAGGAGGTACCTGTGACCTGGCAGAGATGTTCCTCAGCAGGTGGGTTCCTCGGCTTGGTGATGGATGAACTGCTTTTTCCATCTGCTAGGGGTAAAGTCCCGAGTGTGATGGCCAGTTATGAGCTGTTAAGTGTCAGGCAGAGGGTTGTCCCTGTAGTTGTTAGCTTAGAAACTGAGGCCGTGCAAGGGTAAATTTTTCCCTCTCTGGGAAGACAGTTGCTGTGAACAGGCACGTCCCACGCTGGCTGGGGGACTGTGTTTGCAGCTGGGTCTTAGTCTCCTCTCAGGGCTGTGTTTCTGCTCTGCCAAAGAGGCCACCGCCGCCGTTTGTGGTGATGCTTCTTGTTCCTACTTGGCATGTTTCTAAAAACCACAAGGCTTTGGTGCCTTAACGTGGAGTCAGAGGTCTGTTGGTTGCAGCCAGGAAGGAAGGTGGGTCTCCCTTCTTAATGCCACAAGTATGTGCCTGAAAATCAGTTCCCTGTGTGAGCCCGACTCCTGGCAGCGGCTGGAGACCTTACCCTGGCGGAAGGATGGGATGTGAAAGCAACTTCAGGTTTTGCCACTCCCTCTCCACGCAATGCTTTTGCCTTTCTGCCTAACGCTTCTTTTAATGTTTGCTGTTAGGGGACGCGTGCTGCTGGGCAGGTCTGGACCTCATGCTGAGTGACTGGCCCAGCAAGCCCAAACTGAGTTGTGTGAGCTTATCTAGGGCATCAGCACCCTGGAGCTGCGGGAAACACCGTCTTGCGCTCTGTCCTGATCTGCTCCTTTGGGAATAGGCTACAACAGAGGGGCTTATTCAGCGCTGCTTGGGAAGGTTGGAATTTTTCAGTTCTCTGCTCATCAGCTGTCTCTTTCCCTCCCGTGAGAGGGGAGCATCATCTGCCTTCCCTCCTGGTGCTGGCGGGGGACAGACCCACACAATCACCCCCGGGGGCCGCGTTACCCGCTGGGAGTCCTTGTGTTGAGTCTGGGGATGAGGGGAAGAGGGAGGAACCTCGCCCACCTCCCTCCTCGATCCAAGGGCTGGTGTTTCCCAGTTTCCAAGCCTTCGGAGGCACCTGGATGGGGAAACGTTCGGCCGTCCAAACTTGAGTCTGCCCTCTCCTCTCTGCATCCCTCCCGGTGCACAGGCTGGGAGGAGGATGAGCAATTCCCTGTGCGCTTTGCTTACCCCGCTTCCCAGCAGGGCTTTGTCTCTTCCTCCTCTTCCCAGTGCAAAAGGTTAATTAATGGCAAGCTCTCCACGCCTAATTAAAGACACACGAGCTCTTGCTTCAGTTCCTTGGTGTTGTCAGCCTTTTGCTTGCCCGCTGCCATCCCCGCTGACGCATTCTTGCCATAATTAACGTGTGGGCCGGACCTGCGTGACGGTCTCTGTTCCCGGCTCCCCGACGCGCGCGGGCGGAGCCTTTGGGATCTGGGATTGAATGTCACCACGTCCCTTGTGACACCCCCCCCCCCCCCCCCCACCTTCCTCCGCGGGCTGAGGGTCCCCCGGGGGCTGCGGCAGCCGGTGCCGGGCGGGGTCGCTGCGGGGCGGTGGTGTAGCGCGTCGCGCCCGCCAGGGGGCGCACAGAGACCGGACACGGACACCCGTGGGACCGGCACCCGCACGGACACGGGCACCCCCGCGGACACGGACACCCGTGGGACGGGCACCCCCGCGGACACGGGCACCCCCGCGGACACGGACACCCGTGGGACCGGCACCCCCGCGGACACGGGCACCCCCGCGGACACGGACACCCGTGGGACCGGCACCCCCGCGGACACGGACACCCGTGGGACCGGCACCCCCGCGGACACGGGCACCCCCGCGGACACGGACACCCGTGGGACCGGCACCCCCGCGGACACGGGCACCCCCGCGGACACCCCCGGGACCGGCACCCCCGGGACCACACACCCCGGCACCCTGAGACTCTCGGGACCGGGCACCTAGGGGACTCGAGACCCCAGGGGCATCCCCCGGGTGGGGACACTCGGGGGCACCCACGGGACCTGGGGACCCTGCACCCCAGGGGAGTGGGTGGCAGCACCCCCGGGATGCTCTACCCCTGCCCTCTACATCCGCACTGGCCTGCCGACGGGCAGCCTTGTGCACCCTCCCTGCGGCGGTGCCACGGTGCGTGGGGGGGGGGGACTCGCAGGGGGACCCGGGGACCCTGGCGTGTGGGTTTGCCAGCAGCCACCCCTGGGGGATGCCTGGCCCGGGGAGACGTGGGGACGGTGATTTCTCCCACCAAAAATCGGGTGGGAAGGGCTGAGCCGGGTAACGAAGCGCTGACCTCCCCGGGAACACAGCACGAGGTGAAGCAGAACACTGATGCGAAGGGCAGGGAGGTCGAAGTGAGTCTGTGGCCACCAGCCATCAGCTCCCTCTGAATTATTCAATAAGCAGCTCATTAGCCGACCTGACGCACTTCCTTCCCCCCCTTCCTGCTCTGGCACCGTCCGCCAGTCCAGGCTGTTGGTGGCCCCAGCATCGCCCTGGTGCCGCAGGGTCCGGGCTGGAGGGAGCTGGGGGGACGGCGATGTTCCTGCTGGCGCTGGGTCTCCCGTTTGGGGCTCGTGGGCTGCTCTGGGGTCGGGTTGGAGAAGTACACGCTGGAGCATCTTTCCTGCTCTCCCACCGAGGTGCTGTCACACCACCCATCCTTCTCCACCCACTCCCAAGGGAACCCGTTCCCATCTGCTATCTCACCCTGTCGCTCCAGTCCTCAGGGGACAACCCAAACCCACCCGAGTCACTGTGAACGTTTTGTGCCACCCCTGAGCCAGGGAGGATGTCACTGCTTTAAATTTATATTTAAATATAAATATCCCTCTCTCCCTTTCAGCCTTTGTGTCTCACCTCTCTTCATGGTGGTTTTCTCCGTGACTGGCTTCTCCCTGGGGCTTTTTCCCACCTTCTCATCCCTCACCTCCCCCCCGGGAACCCAAATTAGCCACGGGCTGGGGGCAGGTCTTGCAGCTCCCCCCCGTTCGTGCAGTCACCGCTCTTCCCAGGGAGCTTCCTTTGACCCCGTGTCCCTCAATCCTCGTTACCATAATACCCGAGACACAGAGCGAGTGTCCTTTTGGCAGTGACCTTGTTACCTGCTCCAGTGCGTTCATCCCACCCTTGCTCCCAGTATATTAGGGGGTGATTTGCAGCCAGCGGTCCCGGCTGGAGGAGGCGAGCTCCGTTATCTGTCACTGTATCGGCAGTGCTAACGCTGCCTGGCTCAGCCCCCTGCATGTTGCTGCTAATTAAAAACAAATGAGGAGGGGATGGCTGGCAAGCGATGCGCTAGATGGCTGCGACTGATCCGCTCCATTTAGGAGTTCTGTGAGTTGCTCGGATAAATAATGTGGAAATTTAATTTTCTGCTACTCTGGAAAGGAGAAATCTCAGATATTATTTGTGCTCCTCTCTGAGCATCTTCCTTGCTGTAGAGGGGAAACCTGTCCTCGCTGGGACCCTTCCCAAAGGCTCCTGTGTGGATAACGCATTTGTTTCATCCGCGACCGCATCTTGGCTCGTGCTGGTTCGTTAGGGAGAAGGTGCCAAATTGGCCCTGTACCGCGCGGTGCCTGACACGAGGGCAGCTGGAGGCAATCACCAGCTGGGGGGGAGCCTTCTCCTCTCCAAAACAAGCAGATACGGCAGCGATGGGGAAAAATACGGCTTAGAGCCGGCAGCCAGCTGGGAGCCAGGCGGCGGAGGCCGTACCCCAGCCCTTGCCGCGCTGTACGTACAATTCCCCTCTCCCTCTTTGTTTTCTCTAATTGCACAGCGAGGCCTCCCCGGCACAGCCTGTTTCTTAACCCCGTGCTGGTACAAAGCCCCGTGGAATGGGGCTGGGACGTGCTGACCCGGGAACAGGGAATACGACCTTGGAAGAGGGATTTAACCGGTTTGGGCTTCCCTGGGGAGCGATGCTCGGCCATTCAGTGAGCCGTGGCTCGTGATGGTAACTCTCCTCTCGAGTCTTTGCTCCCGGGGGGGGGGGGGGGGGGCTGTGGAAGCGCTGCTCCCAGGGGAGCGCTGCCATGGGGCAGAGCGGGATGGGTCACCCCCACCCCAGCTCCCCCAGCCGGGGGGCACCCCCAGCTCCCCCGGGGTGACTGGAGGCGTCGGGGCAGCACCGCAAACAGCCAGAGCAGGGTCCCCGCTGGGGTCTCAGCAGCTTTAACGCTTTTCTTTAAGCCTCTCGGGTGGGATATCAGCTTCTCCCGCTGGGCGTGGGTACAATTCCTCCACAATCTCCTTTTGCAACCGGTTCCTTGCCTGCGGCCGGGTTGTTTCACATGGGAGAGGGCTCAGGGCGGCAAGGTGGAATTACAGCATCACAGACAAAGCCTTAATATAATCTTCCCTGCATGAATGGCGTTGCAGGGGGAAGACACGGAGAATGTTCTGCGGAGTGGGTTTCAAATGAGGCAAGCTGCAGTTCAGGATGTACACTGAATTGCTTCATCACCACTCCTAATGGCTTAACCAACAAAATCCATATTCATAAATCAAAACAGGAGCACGAACGACCTCTGTTCAGCTCTGCTGCCGAGCTGTGGTGCATTCAGAAATAAGGGCAGATTATATATTACAGGCAGCAGCTCTGTGTATATCTTCTGCAGCTGCCACGACTTGGCCTTGGTATTTACTGAGCCCAAGGAGAGATGATACGATCAAATCTGTCTGTCGGTGTCTGAAGGATTAGCTGAGTCAACCAGGAAAAAGCTGAGCTAATTTATCATGCTATTTTCAGTACTGAAATGTACCCTGGACGTAATTTCACCCTCAATTACAGATCCCACAGTTCTACAGAATGTAATTATCTGAAATGTTCTTTTTCAATATATTTAGTGTTTGGATTTGGGCATTGCAGCGGCATGGTGGCAGCTCTGCGACCAAGGCTAGCTGATGAGATCTGGAAAGTGGAGCCAGCAAAGAGATAAAATGAATGTATCTGTTCTCTCTGGCCAAGGAAAACGCGGTGCGGGAAGGAGAGCGTCACAGATGTGTTGGCAGAAGGACCTGGCGGTCTCTCGCCCACCATGCTGGGCTGTCACCGGCACCGGGTCAGATCAGCTGCGGCTTTTTCTGTCCCCCCGAGGACAGAGAATTCACCATTTTCCATCCTGAACCCCCCCCGAAGTGTCGTTGGGAAGTCCAGCACAAAGTCTGGCTCTGCCCTTCTGCAGCTGCCCTTGGGTGAGCATCCCCTGGGATGCCAAACGCCAGCCCCAAGCCCTCTGGTAGCCCTGGCTGGACCGGCACCTAACCATCCCCGAAGTGGTGCCCGCTGTCCCGAGCAGCACGCCGAGGGCACAGCAGCGTCCGTGCCGCAGCCAGCCCAGGCTCACGGCATCCCCCCCGGCCGATGCCCTTTCGGCATCCGCAGGCGGATACATTCCAGCCACCCTGGTTTAACTCCCTCTGCAAATTTGGGCTGTCGGTGGCGGTACCTGCTGCGGGCTGATGTGTTGGGTCTCCGCTGGGGAGATCTCCTAGGCAATAAGCCATTTCAAGGGGAAAAAAACCCAACCAACCAAACAAAAAAACTAAACCAAGACCAACTGCAAGGAATCTGCAGCTTTAACAAAACCTATCTCCATTTTACCGAAAGTTAAGCCATTTGCTGGTAAGTTTGGCAGCCGTGGAGGAAATGGGCTTTGCAGGGATCCCTGGGGGCTCTGGGGCTGGCTGGTTTCCCAGCCCGGTGCGGGTGAAGGCAGCGGCTCAGCGTGACGGAGGGGCCAAAAATAGAAACTTTACCACGAGCGGAGAGGAATAATACTTTTCCTGAAGCCGTGCAATAGCCTTGAGGCTGCTAACGTGGTGATAAGCTGTTGTTTGCTTGTGCTCTGGAGCAAGCGTGTTTTATCTCTTCCTTGTTCCAGCCCTGGAGAAAAAGCCCAGCGATTTTGCTGCCGTGGGACCACCAGGTCTGTATTTTATTATTTCTCTATTCCGGCAGCACCTGAAGACCTGACTTGAGTTACGTACCATGACACGGGTGACGGCCCGGCCGTGCTTTCGGATTAAAAACCAGAAGCAGAAAGTCCAAGGGAGTTCTGCGGCTTTTTTGGGGGATGGGCTGAGCAGATCCGGTGCCTTATTTAGGGGCGTTTTTGTGGGTTTGGGGAGTCGTGGGTGCTGATGCCCGGCCGGGCTGCTCCCCGCGGAGCTGCTTCGAGGGCTGAGAGCAGCTGTTTCGTGGCACCGGGAGGAGGAAACATTCGCAGCCGCCTGTGCAAACAAGAATCCCGAGGAGGAAACGCCATGAACCGGGCTGGGGAAAATCCCAACCTCCTTGTGCAAAGCCTGGGGCTCGAGGAGGGGATTAAATCCCATATAAAACTGGGATTCTCCCATCCCTCTCCTGCCTCAAAACTCCTGCTTTCAGAGGAGGTGATGCCACAGGTTTGCGCAGGAGCACGGTAGTTTTAGTGGTGCAGGGTTTGGTGGGTGGGAGAAAACCTTACTGACAATCTCCATAAAAGACTTATGTTAAATGTTGAGCTAATTTTAGCTATTTTATTAGCAAGCAGCTCCGGGTGATAATGCCTATAACAGTTTAGTGGCCAGTTGCCTCTTGCAACACCGACACCGTGCAGGTTTCAATGAGCTTTTCCCTTTATAAAACTCTCCACAAATCCCCTCCTTGGCCTTGCATCTGCCCTGAAGCACAGCCGATAAAACCAGAGGCTCTTCCCAGCTTCAGCCCATCTCCGGGAAGGAGGATGATATTCAACTTGAAACAAATTGCATTGTGCGTTCGAGTGCGGATGCTCAAATGCATTTTCTTTTCCTAATGACAGAGGCAGTGGGAATTGCAGCACCATTAATTTCTCCTTTTGCCTCCTGCGAGTTGTCAGCAGCTCTCCCCCTTGGCTAACAACTACCGCATCCAATGGGTCGGATGCTCTGCCGCGGTCCCGGCGCCTTTTGTATGAGCTCAGTGCTGAAAAAATAACCGGAGCAGCCCGGGAAATGCCGTGGGTTGAAGCCAGGAGCCGCAGGATGCTGTGGGGACGCGGGGTTTGCAGCAAGCTCCGGAGGAGCCAGCCCAGCCCTGGCACCTGGGGCTCTCACTTCCCACAGTGTTTCCTTCTGGTTTGTGCCTTTTGAACCTTTCGGGGTTTCTCATCGCCGGTGGAGGGTGGGGAGATGGGGCAGCCCGCGGGCTTTAAAGCGTTTCCAGCCTGGAGGAAGATCGGCCATGTTGCCAGCTCCTGAGATGGGAAACTGCTGCTCGGAGGACAATAAAGGTTATTAAATGTCAGGGAGAGATAAAGCTGCCTTTTTTCCCCCCCCCTCCCCGGCTGAACTGGTTTGCAGGCACTTTGTGCCGCAGGAGGAGCAGCGGGAGATGGGGACCGGGGCACCGGAGTGGCTGCCTTGGGACATCCCATCGACTCTGGATTTGGGATGGGGGGCTACTCCTCGAACACTTGGGGGTCCTGGCCACGGGTCAGGGACCCGCAGACCCAGCCTTTTGCAAGGGCAGAATGAAACGGGTGTATTCCCTTTGCGGGCGCAGCCTCGCAGGGGGGTTGCACGGGTTTGGGCTCACGCTCCGGGCTGCGGGATGCATCCAGCCGCCTCCGCCGCCGGCTGCTGACGCTGCTCCGACCCTTTGCCAAGCGCAGGGCTGTCGGTGACGGCTTCGCTCGCCTCCGCCACACCTCTCCTCCCGGCCCCGTGCCCTCGTGGCTCCGGCAGTGTGAGCAGCAACAGGTCTTTCCAGTCCCGCCTCGGCGGCATTTCGGCACGCAGCCCCTTCCGGAGCTCCCATCGTGGCTCTCGGGGCACGTCGGCAGCGGGGCGGTACCCGGGGAGAGGGAAAAGCACTGGGTGCGGCACCGGTTCGCCTTGTCTGCCTTTTATTTTGACAGTTGTAGCTTTAATTAATCATTGTGCACCGGTAAATGCTTGCTAAACTGTCCCTGTAACACCAGGCTGCATCCCCGCCGGGACCGAGCATCGCCTTCTGCCAGACGCTTCTCGCCCGCTGGAAGGAGCAGCCCCGGGGAGCCGGTGCCCGCGGGTTGAAGGTACAAATTGGTGCTGAGGGGCTCCCCGGGGAGCGTGCTGGGGCTGGAGCAGCCCCTCGGGGCTGCTGGAGGGTGGGCGTCTGCCGGCGGCACACTGATCCCTCCTGGCAAAGCCGCTGGAGTCTGCTGGGAGAAAATATTGGGTGCTGGCCTGCACCCCACGCAGCAAGGACGAGGTGTGGAACGGCAAAAGTTGGCAAATTTGGTGTAGTTTGGAAATCGGGCATTTTTTTGGACTGTGAGGAGGATGAGCCCTAGGATCAATGGCCAAGGATCGAAGCGCAGCTCCCATGAGATCCCAAATCACGGCATCTCCCCCGCTCCCCTCGGAGCTTGTCCACGGCACCGCTGCAAAGCTTTCCCCTGTATTTTTACCTCCGCCGCGCTGCTGCCTAGCTCTCTCCATTTTAACAGATGGCGGGAGTGACAATTACTGCCTCAAAAGACGATATTTATAAATTCCTTGTTGGGCTGTTATCCGGCATGTGATAGAGCTTTACACAAACAGAGAGCCGCGAGTCACTGCTGGCTGTTGTAACTGGAAAGGAAATTCTATCGCACAAAGCACTTCAAGAGAGCGTGATGGATTTTGCCGGGGAAGCAGCTTTGGTGGGTGTGTGCAAAACGAGTTTGGTTTGCATAGATTTGGTGCGCGTTAAGAAATAGGCACCTGGGGGTGACTGGTACCGGTTGGATGGCTTCCCTTCCCCTTCCTCTTCCTCTTCCCCTTCCCCTTCTGTTCCCTTCCCCTTCCTTCCCTTCCCTTCCCATCCCACCGGCAGAAGCACACCGCATCGCGGAGGGCTGCAGGACCACAAGGCAAAGCTGCCTTTCATGGCCCCTGGAGTTAATTTAATTGCTTTTCTCTTCTTCTTGGTTATCGTCCTCATGAATTTGGAAGCTTTTAATGCAAAACAATTAGGGACAGGGTTCCCTGGGGACGGAGCAATTTCCTGTCTGGAAATGCAACGGGTTTTTCACCCTCCCTGTCCCTGCCCGCTCGCTGCTGGTACTGCGTGCTGCTGATCGGGAAGGTTGATGGTGATGCCCGACGTGCCAGGCTGCACATCGAGGACTGCAGAGGATGCTGGTGATGTTAAAGTTAAATCAGCCGACCCTTGGGAAAGATGAGTGGGAGAGCAGGGAGGTCTGCTGGGACGCTACACCCAAGCGGGGTCCTCAGGAGGGGATGGGTGAGGTGGCCTGCTTGGGAATCCACGTCTGTCTTTGTCAGGATTTGGAAATAAAAGCAGAAAAATAGCATTCGGTCCTCTGCCAGCGTGACGTGCCCTTAGCATCTGTGGTGCTGGGCTCGAGTCCTCTGCACCATCTTGCTGGTGACCTTCCCTTTGGTGCTGCGGCTGCCAGCATCCCCCGAGCATCCGCTGCGCTCGTCCTGAGCTGCTCATGTCCGAACGCCCCAGGGACCACGGCGCTGCCACGGGCTCCTCTCTCCCTGGGTAAGACAGCACGTTTGGAGGTGATACTGAACCGTGGCTTGTCACCCTTCCTAGCAGCTGGGATAGAAAAGGGAGAGAGGGGACATAAAACATGAGAGCTGGGCGAGCACGGGGGTGTCAGCAAGCAGCACGGTTGGAAGAGGCTGGTGGAGGTACCGCTGGGTTTTGCCCAGAATCGAGCTGCAGTGCCGGGCTGCCCACACCGCCTTTCCCGGGAAACTCAGCGGTTTGCACAAGCAGAGGGGTGTCCTGCCACGCCGAGGCCCCTTCTGCCGTGTCGGGACCTGCCCGGCGATGCTGTTCAGGTCCCCGCTGCCGGAGCAGAAAGCTGAGCTGTCGCTCACTGATGCAACCTTTGCACTCCCGGCAGTCCTGCATTTGCTCCTCGCCTGTCCCGGCTGCCTCACGTGGGCGGGAGGGATCAAACCCTCTTTCATTTCCCCCAGCTCCACTGCTGCCGGCACTCCCTGCGTGGTTTGCCGTGCTACCGTGGGCTGGTTTACCGGGAGGGGAGAGGACGAAGAGCAGCGATCTGGGGAATTATTTCAGTTGGAGGTGCAGCAGGAGCTCTTCCCCGGGCGCCTCGCCATGCAGCCAGCAATGGTGTGTATGCAACTCCCTCGCGGGCCCCGGCTATTTCTGTATTAAGTGTTTGATGGAGCCGAATGCGATTTGGGCGTATTTGCAGGGAAAGCACAGGGAGAGGAGCCCCGCTCCTGCTGCTTGAGCTCGTGTCAGCCCGGCCATCTGCGTCTCCCCGGGAAGGCAATATAAATAGGTTCGGCTGCTTTCCTCTTCCATGGCATAACTTTTCGGCGCTCTGCAGATTACAGGGAGGCTGAGGGTAATTATAACACCTTCGTCCTAACTTGCTGACGCCTGCCTCCCTTGCTGAGCTCTTCTAATGCACGTGCTATGGCAGATGTTTGCTAACCGAGAGGACCCCGGGGAGACACAGGGAGGGTTTTCCTCCCTAAAGAAGTTAGCATCAAGGAGGAGTGTGTCTTTGACAGCCCCTGGCAAGCTCCGCTTTGCTCAGCGGAGATGTAAGCGGCAGCTGGCAGCGCGGTCGTGTTCCCCCGATGCGGGATCCAGCCGTGGGGTGGCCCCGGGAAGGGCAGAGCATCACCTGAACCGAGCCGCGGTGGGGAGCGTGTGCTCCGACATCTTAAGCTCTGCGTGAATAACGTACCGAATCGCTGTGTTTTGGGGCTCGTTTCGTAACCTGGATCCCAGCTGTGATTTACTGGGCCAAGCTGGAGGTCAGCGCAGGGCTCGTCCCCGCTAGCTCTTCCGCCGTGTCTGGCTAAGGTGGAGAAACCCCCTGTGTTTTAAACCACATAAACACCCGGCAAAGGAGAAGCTGCTCGGCAGTGCCCGGCTGCGTTCGGCTGCGGTTGGCTCCGTGACACTTGGAGCAGAGGGAGGTTTCCCACGCCTGGACCGGTGATGTGCCACACATGGGATGTGCCAGCGGGGTGTGAAGCTGGGAGTGCAGGTAGATCCCCGTCCTTAAATACTTTCATAAGTGAGGAGAAGGAAGCTCTGGTGACCAGGAATAAGGAAACGAGAGGATTTTCCCAGCCGTTGTGCAAATAGGGGTGTTCACTACTGGAGGGTCCAACTTAATGCCATAAACCAGATTGGATTAGGAAGGATTTGCAGAGGGCCAGTCGGGAAGAGCAGCTTATTTAGGTTTTTAGCAGCTGTGTCACAACCATATGTGGTGGTGTAATGCGCTGTCGAGTTGTGCGTTCACGTTGGGGTGTTGGGTTTGACGGGCTCAGTGAGCAGCCGGGGCTGGGCACAGGGGAGACGGTGTGGGGCGGCCATGGGACGGTGGTCTGGGCATGGGAGGACACGGCAAGGTATACACCGGGAACCCGGCATCTTCCTTCTCTTGTGAGTCTGAACCACATCCCTTAGCCCATGAGGTTGTAGAGGGTGAGTATCCTTTTGGGGCTGGGATGGTTTCATACTGTTACGGGTCTTTTTAATGCAAATTAATTTCTTATTGTGCGAGTGACTCTGTGGTGTTGACGTGTCTTGTCGCCCCTGTCCCACTCCACGTGCTTTTCCTGTGCTTTGGGTGTGCTCGTGGGCAGGAGCCCGCGGACACCTCCAGCCGCCGCAGAGGAGCTGCCCCTCTTTTAGGTCAGCCTGGCCCCGGGGTGTTTCCATGCAGGACCTGGGCTTCGGGGCTTTTAGCAGAGATTTTTATCTCATTTCTCCCTGCCCTTGCTCTTCTCCCATTCCTTACAGCGTGATTTTGCATCACATCCTTCTCTCTTTGAAACCCTTTCTGCTTTCCGGAGCCGTCGACGCCTTCCCCTGTGCCTCGTACCCAGCCCCGCTCTCCCGGGCTGCTTTTTGCTTGAGGGCATGAAGTAAAAAATTGCCCAATACTTTAGTAACTTCCACAAAAGAGGCGTTTCCCCTTGTAGCGGGCCGAGTAGGTGGGGATGTCACCCTCTGCTCAGCACCGATTCCTCCTCTCTGCCTCCCTCCTGGTGCTGGAGAACCGGCCGTGGCAGATGTGAGCTTGGCCGTCTCCGGCGCCTGCCTACTGCTGGAGTCGTGCCGTGTTGTGATCGGGGAAGGAAAATAGGCCACTTAGCGTCTGCGACAGACACAGCCACCCCCAAAGCCTTTGTCTGCAAAAATGGGAATGGAGTGATGAATATCCGCGTCAGCCCGGGGGCAGAGGCACCTCTCCAAAGCTGCAGCTGGGGCCCCGGTGCCGGTGGGTCCGTGGGTGCCCACGGGGTCCCTACAAACACACCCAGGAGGGAGGTGGGCGCTGGGAGGTGGATGCGACTGCAAGCGGTGGGAGATGGTTCTCGGCTGGAAAGAGGGGTCATTCTCCCAGGAGGGTGTTTTTGGGGGGCACCACCATGGAGAGGTTTCCACAAGCTGCTTGGAAAGTCTCGAACATCTCGTCTATGTTAATAACCCAACCTGAACCTTGGTGGAGATGGTCCCGGTCCTCGGCCGGTGTGCCGCGGCACAGTCACGGGGCGGATGCTCTCGCGGTGCCCTGGCGAGCAGCCCCGGGGCCTCTCCTTTCCTCCTTCCGGTGAATCATTCCTGGGGAGGGCTGTGAGTTACCAAAGCAGGTGGAGCAGGCACAAAACTGCCCGTCTCCCATCCTGGAACCGGAGGCTGGGTTTGGTTCCGCGCCAGCAGCGTGCATGCCGGCACATCTCCGGGGTTTCCGTCTCCCGTGCTCTGGTGCAAACCCAAGGTCAACAGTGGAAGCAACAGATAAAAACCACGACCTGCAAGTCGTGCTTTAAAGATCAGGCGTCCACGTAAAAACCCAACCAGCAAGAGCTGGCAAGGGGAAGGCAGTAAAACCCTTGCTATCATGTTATATAAAAATTGGGGATCTGGGATGTGTTTTTACATGTCACTTGCAATTTCTGAAGTCTGGCTTAATTATAATAATCACCCTCAGCAGACAGTCAATTAGTAATGCTCTTGGATTTCTGCTGAGCTCAAACTTTGTGTCACAAACGCATTATTTCCTCTGTGGGCCGCCGCTGATGTGTGCGGGGGGCAGGCAGCATCCCCTCCGCGTGGGGACGGACGGGGCGTTGAGCAGTTTTGCACTAATTGACACCAGGGGAGCTCTCCTGACGAGGATGCTCCGTGGCAGGAGTGACTCACCCATCTCTCTTTTGCTCCTGTGTGGCTTGAAAGGACCGAAAAGCCACGCGGAGGCTTTTGACTCTCTTCCAAGGGTGCCTTTGTGCGGCAGAATCGGGGTTTGGCCAGGCTGTGTTGGGGATGCTGCATCCCCTCAGCACCGGTCCCAGCAATATTTCCCTATTTGCTGCTCGTGGGCCATCCCTCGCGGCATCTCCTGGTGGGGGAGGATGCTGATGTTAGAGCCAAGCCTTTTTTTTTTTCCTCCCAGTGGATAGCAGAGCAGGACTGGCTGTTGCTGCTGGGACATACTGGGATGGCTCCATGCCCGTGGGGGGATGCTCTGATACAGGAGTACGGAAAGGGGCTCTGCTCTGGGCTGGGGTGATGCTGGGGCAGGGAGGATAAGCAGGACCGGGGATGCCACGCTGGCACAGGGGGGGGTTCCAGCCTCCCCTTGCTGTCACGGGGTGCGTGCCACTGCCTGAGCGGTGCTGCAGAGCTGGGGGGGCTGTTGCTCCCCCCAAACACCTCCCCTTTGGAGTGAGCCCATTGGGTTAATGCGGGCAGTGGCTGGCCGAGTGACAGGGTCCTTTGGGGAGGGCCGACATGCCCCGGCAGAGGCTGGCAGGGGCGGAGGTGGAGGGGTTGGTGGCCTCCTCTATGTGGTTGGTTCTCTTTGTATCAGAGACTCCCAAAGCACCCCAAAATAGCCACCTGGGCATGTAACACCCCCTCTGGGACATCCCTCCCAGAGGTCTCGCTCTTTCCTTCTCTCCCATCTCTCGCCACAAAACCCCTGGAGCTTTTTCTCCAATGGTACCAGGGGAGAAGCTGGACTCCATCGTCACTGCCCTCTGACCAAGCAATTCCCCCGAGCGCTGCCCTTGTCCCGCTGCATGCTGCACCAGCTGCTCTCACCCAGTTTCTCCTCCCCGCTGGGACTTTTCTCCCTCTAATCTCAATTGGTATTTTTTTCCCCCGGAGTGGCTCATCTGGGGAGGAGCAGAGCAGGTAACTCACAATCCTCAGGGGTCAGGATGATGGGGAGGCTTAAAAACCAGCTAAAGGTGATGGAAAGGGCTGGAGAACTCTCCTTTGATGGGGACCCCACATAGTTTTGCTTAATACTTTGGATGTCTGCGTGCGCAGGGGCTCGGACAGGCTGTTTGGCGGGGGGGGGTGATGAGCTCGGCATGGAAATCCTGCCGCAAGGCAAGTGCTCTCGCAGGGGCTGTACGCTCGCCTTGTGCCACAGGAAAGGGGCCGGCACAGCTCTCGGGAGACATCCGCGCTCGGCCGGCCGTGAAAAACCGTGGTGAAATTACACAATGAGCTTTTTTCCTTCCCCTTCCTCCGAGCCGGCGCGGCAGCCAGCCGGGCTCTGCGCGCAGCCGTGTGTGCCTGCGTGGGCACCCGGGGGGGACACGATGCGCCTGAGCTCCGGAGGGAGGGATCGCATCGTCCCCGCGTCGCCCTCCTCGGCTGCTCCCCGGCGTGCCAGGCACGCTGGACCCGGCCGCGCCGGATGCCGCTGACCCACCGGCGAACGAAGGTGCACCGAGGCTGCTGGGTGCAGGTAAAAGCGAGGGGAGGGAGGGAGGGAGGGAAGGAGGGCAGCCGCCCTGGGACCCCAGCCCCGCCGTGACCCCGCACAAGGACAGGCCTCGGCATGGCAGCACGGTTCCCCCCCCCCGCCAAGGTTTAATCCATCCTCTTTGCCCATCTCATGCTGGGAGGGGATAACCCGCTTTCTTGTGGCCGAGGAGAGCACCGACCTCTCTTTAAATTCAGCCCGTGGGCCGGATGCGTTCATCCTCCCTGGGTAGGACGGAGGGTCCCCAGGCACCATGGGGGGTCCTGGGCTCCGTCAGCAAAAGGCTTCAGCCGCGCTGCCGTACCGGCTGCGTCTTTACCCGTGAGCCCAGCAGTGCAGGCTGGAGGCAGCATCTCCCGTGGGATTGGGGGGGGGGGGGGAGCGGGGGGGGCTGAGTGTGTTTGGGGCAGGGGAAACCCTCCCGTGCCTTTTGGGGAGCTCATTTCCAAAATACAGCCCAGCCCCCGGGGATCCTTAGGTGAAATTTTGCCGGGTGAAAATGGGAATTGTGGAATAAATAGCTCCGTTTCAGGGCTCCCCGGGGACGCGTGTGCGTGGCGGCGGGGGGGTGAAAGCTGTGCTGCTGGCGAACGATAAAGGAGAAGCCGCTGCTCGGCACAAAAGCCGGTCTTAACGCGGCGCAGGTCTATTCAAGAGACATTTAATTCTCTTCTAAAGTCCAGGCGAACGGGGAGCTGCCATCTGGTGTCTGATGGCAGCAGGAAGAAAGGGCTCGTTGCAAAGCCGGGGGCACGTTGGGAGCTTGCTGGGCTTCAGACTGTCTTGAAACAGCTCCGTTATTAAAGCTGAGCGAGCCGGCTTTGTAAAGCGACCCGCGTGGGTTAACGCTGGCTTTGAGAAGGGGAAGGGTCCTGCCTGCGCCTGCCCGACCCAGCAGGCAGCGGAGCCCCCCGCAGAGCGACGCCGGGCCCAGGAGAAGAGCCGCGGCTGGGGAGGAGAGCCAGGGAACCAACGGTGTTCACATCACCTGCCAAAAATCCTGCAGCAGGAGCTGCCGGGGGATGGGACCCGGCTGCAGGCTCTCCGTCACGCCGCTCGCCGGCTTTCCCTGTTTTGGTGCAGCGCTGGGTGCTGATTCTGGCATGCACCGAGTGTGTGCAGTCTCTGTTCTGCCTGCGCGAGCACAGCTGAGCGCGGGTCTCAGTTCATGGCCTGCCTGGTATTCGGGGAATTATTTTTATTATGTTGCAGAGGCTGTAAAACTTCTCCGCCTGCGGAGTGGCTGGGCAGTGTCTGGAGTCGGGGTAGCTCGGCTGTGCCTTGGCGAGGGCACAGCGTAAGCCCTGATAGAACGGGGCCCGAGTCCTCGCTGCCAGCGCCGGGAGCGGAGCAGATCTGCAGCGGGGACGAGCAAACTCAGTGTGGGGGAGTTTCAGCTTCCCTAAGTCCCGGGGCTTGTTGAAGTAAGGAGGTTGGTGTGTTTAAATCTTCGTGGGGCACTTTGGGGAAGAGGGGTCCCCTGGATTTAGGGTGCTTTGAGGGACCCGGCACTCAACGGGTCTGTCCCTCAGCCGTGACCCCACTGCTGGGTTGTTGGAACCGTGGGAGAGACACCGGGGAACGAGCCCGACCAGTTCCCCATGAGGAAACAGGCCGTTCCTTTACGGCACAGGGAGTTTTCCTTGGCAGAAACAAAGCTTTGCCCACGGTGCCTTTGCAGAGCCACGGTGCCTTTGCTGGCTCAGCGCCCGCCGCAGCGCTTCTCACCGGTGCGGAGGTGCTTTGCCGGGATGAATCCGCGGCTGCAATGGTGGCAGGCGGCTGCATGGTCTCTCTGGGAAGCACCGGAGCTGCTGCAGCGGCCACGGTGCGAGCGACGTGCCCGTGTCGGACCCCCCCCGCGCCGGTCCGGCTGCACGGTGGGCGATGCAAGCCTGGGTGCTTGCGGGGATCTGGATGCGCTCGCGTGTGTGCTGTGCACAGGACGGATGAGACAAGCGTGGATCTCCGTGGTGGAGTGCAGCGTGGAAAAGTGCCAGCACTGAGAAACGGCACCGTGCCCTGTTCCTCCAGCAGCAATGACTCCCCGTGTCCCCCTCCGCATCGGGGCTGCGTCCTCTCCGGGGAAGCAAGACATTCGGAGGGAGGAGGTAGCAATGCACCGTCCCCCTTCCCGCAGGTTAGAAGGCCACGTCCCCTGACACGCCTGGGAAATGGAGACGTGAGACATGTTTAAACCACCTCTGCTGCAGAGCAAGACCAAGCCCTGCCGTGGCCAGGACAGGATGCTGCCCGTGTGCCGCGGGAGCATCTTTCTCACCGCTTGCACGGTTCCTCCCGCTCTGCGCAGCAGCGGGGCCGAACGCAGCCCTTGGTACGGCACGGATGCGCTGCCGGAGATCTTGGCAGAGCTCGTGGCTGTGGCGGTGTGTGGCGGCAGAAGGAGCAGAGCCCATCCCCTCTGGGCTGCCAAGCCAAATCCTGCAAAAATATTTAATCGTGTCTTTTCCCCTTCCCCGGAGCAGCATCTCTAGTGGGGGATGCAAACGGGCCGTGTGTCCCCAGGGGCTGGCGGAGCCCTTGCACTGTGTGTTTGCACCCAGGGAGCAGAGGGGTGGGAGGGATGTACTTTTGTAGCTATGAGAAGACAGCCAGAGGTTTCTTCATTTTAATTACAGTTTTTAACCGTCCCTGACGGCCCCAGGCTGGAGCACCGTCTCCATGTAGGACGCAGATGCGAGTGTGGGTTTGAAGCCCCGTCATTATGCAGGATGCCACCCACGGCTTGAGCTGATAATGAGGATTAGCCGAGTTTGTCATCCAGCTCTGGGGACAGGGCAGGCAGGGGCACACCGGGGGCCAAGCCCCGTGGCCGGGGAGCGAGGAGACCTGGGCCACGGTCTGTCTGAATCCTGTTCCCCGCTGGGACTTTCATCACAGCAAACTGGGGTTGGATCCTGCTTCCTAGGCGTGAATTGCTGAGGTCCTGCAGCATACCCAACCTCAGCACCCAGCACACCTGTCCAAAGCCCCAAGGGGAAACTCCATGCGGGTTTTAGGGGTGCTGGGAGAAAGCATCCCATCCTGAGATCCCTGGAAAAAGCAGGCTCGCCTGGCAGGGTGTACGAGGACACCCCGTGGCGTGGGAACACAGGCTGCTGGCATGGTGACAGAGCCACTGGGTTTGGGTGGGATGACGGGGTCTGTGGTGCAAGGGGGGATTTGGGGTTTACCAGTGGCCAGGCCACTCATCTCGCAGCGTAATAACAGTCCCTGGGGTGGAGTGAAGGTTCTTGCCTGGGGGAGAGCATCACGTCCTCGGTGCATTGCTTGCACCCGCGTTGGCAGTGGTGGTGGATCTGCCCCGGCACGTGGGCACGGAGGGTCCCCGAAGGCTGTGCTCGAAGCTGGGCTGAGCTGTGTCCTTTATCACTGTTGTTCTCCGGTCTTGGTCCCATGGCTGCCAGTTCAGCATCACTCGGTGGGGCTTTGGGGGTAATTTTATTTTGCCTCTGTGTGTCATTTCCCCAGGCTTTGTGAAGAGAAGGAAGTCAACTGCAAACCTAGACTGGGTGGTCCTCTCCCCTGGGAAGGATGTGTTGGGACCAGGGTGGGGAAATTTCCTCTGAAATAGGGCAGAAAAAAGGTCCACCCTCATCCCCAGCTCCTCACTCCTCCCTTCCTCTCCCAGCACCGTGTTTAAACACCCCGTGGGTGCCTTCTGGGCTTGCACACGCCTGTCTCAGGGCAGAGCCACACGACATCTCCCATCCCTCCTTGCCTAATTCCTCGGGGCACTGACCCACCAGCAGCCCCAGGGCCCAGAGCTGCACAAACCAACTCGGTTTTATTCATCTCCCGATGCCGGCAGCATCGTTACCCCTGGGTACCCGGGCATGGTGGGTCCCACGCCGCCCACCGTTCTCGCAGTGCCCATGTGCTGGGCAGGGGGTCAGCAGGTTTTGCCCCGTTCTTAGGTAGCTGAGGTGTCACAGGGGTTGATGCAGGTGAAGGAAGCAGCAAAACTGGGCAGCTCCCTGGTTGCGATGGGCCAGAAATGCTGGATCCAAAAGCAAATCATGGATGAAAGCTGCTTGCATATGTATGTGCATCTATAGGTGCACCCTTCAGATCTATCCCAGCATTTCTTTTTAGTAAAAACAGGCCTTTTCCAAACTTTCGGGCATCGCAGGTTTCCCGTGGTGTTTGCAGGATGCTGGGAGGTTGTGGTGACAAACGTGGCTGGCTGGTGGGTAAATGGCTGCTCGCCGGGCAGGGAGAGATGAGAGGAAAACAACCTAGGCCAGGAGAAGCCATGAGCTTTTAACCATTTAAAATTGAGATCCCTGCCTCGGGATGTCTCCTGCCACCCGAATATCCTCTGATGAAACCTACAGAAGAGAGGCGGCTCGCAGAGCTCCCTGTCTGTCTGCCAGTGCGTGGCTCCAGCCAACTCTTTTGGGGTTGCTGATATTCCTGCCGTGGTGTGTCCAGCTGTTGTACGCCAGCTGCCCATGGGGAATACAGATGTGCTGGAAGATGCTCGCTTGCAAGAAAGACCATAGTCAGCTCTGTGCTACCTTGGCTGGCTGGCTGAACTTCGTGGTTAAAGGCAGCCCAAGAATTGCAGGACCTGAAAGATGCTGAAGCTCGTGACACTGTAGTAAGGCTCCCCAGCAGCCAAAAAGTCCGTTTTTATTCCAGAGCCCTTGTTCACTCTCAAACTGGACCCAGCAGCAGCAAGCCAGGAGCGGGGTCCCCCGGGCAATGCCTGAGTGGTGGTGGGATGCGCAGCCGGGCTCGGCTCCACGTGTGGATGTGCTCAGGCTGCGGGAGCTGGGGCTCTTGGTTTGTATTTTGGCTATTCCTCTCCTGGATTTGTTCCACTGCAGCAACGGCTGGGGTGCGGAGTGGGTATGGGGCTGAGCTCGAGGCTTGTTGTGTTTTTGAAGCTCTTCTGGGCTCTGTGCTGAGAACCAACAACCTCGGAGGCTGCAGAGATGCCTGGGCACCCACAGCAGCTGCCAGCACCTTGAAACGCCTTTTGTGGCCTTCGTTCAAGGGCAGGGCTTTATCGTGAGCTGGCCGGTCTGGTCTTCACGAGCAGAATGCACTTACTAACGCTGCCTGCAGCCCTGGCCAGGTTTCTGCTGACCCTGCGATGCTCCGTATACCCACTGTGAGTCCCGGGGTCTCGCTCAGCCTGCACCCCAGGTCCTGTCTCCCAGAGGGTCACGGCACGTGTGCACATGGAGAAGGGCACGAGGGGTGCCGGGAAAACACGGGTCAACGTGTTTTAGAGCAGTTGTTCGGGCAGCGGAGTGTGCCGAGAGCCGTGTGCGAGCTCCTGCAAACTGCTGTGTGCAGAGCAGCCCCTGATCTGCTGCCTGGAGGGGACGGGGATGGGCAGAAGCTGGTCGGGCAGCGATGCCATCTGCCTGCTGCCTGCTGTCCACATCTGGCAGAGAGCTTGGGGATGCCTCTCTGTCCCTCCTGGGCCCAGGCATGGCCTGAAGCAGAGCCAGGGACCGCTGTTGCCCCAGCACAGTCCTGTTTTCTTTCTGGTGATGCCTGGAGAAACATGTTCTGGATGTGGCTGTCTCCTCCCTGTGCTGCTGGGGTGCTGGCGCTGGGTTTCTGGGGCAGGACAGACCTGCCCAGAGCCAGAGCTGATGGCTGAGCAATGAATCTTCATTTATGTTTGTTTTCTAGATCTGGAACTCCCTAATCTTGGCAATGTCTTGCTCCTAAGCAGCTTGTTGCTCGGGGCAGCTTCTGCAAAGCTCTCTGCTGGGCTGCGCGCAGGGTGGGTGGCAGCCCACGGGCAGGCTGTGCACGGGAAGGGGCTGATCAGCGGCTCTGGGATGGACCGTGCTCCCCCTGTTTGCAAAGTACCAGTGCGGAAACGCTCTCCCCGAATCGCTTAGTGGGAGCAATTGTGATTCGGATGGATACTTAGAAGGATGCCCAGCTGGTAGAGGAATTTCTGAAGTTTCCTTACAGGCTGCATGTGAAAGGGGACATCTGGGGTTGTCACATGCCAAGGAACGCCCAGCTCATGGGTTACCTGCACAAAGTCTTTTGCACAGGACGTTGTTGGGTGTCACATCCATGCAGTGGCTGTTATCTGGGCAGGTGGATTTGTTATCCCCACCCATTCCCTTCCATTAAGTGTAGAACTGAGAAAGTATTCTCAAAAAGCTCTGACAGCTCAGCTTGCAAATCTGCCACCTTCTGCTTCCAGGCATGGTCCCGAACGAGGTGAAGGCGGGAAAAGCAAGGTCCAGCTTAGGGAGGAAGGCACGTGCTGCAAAGCACAGCTGTGTGAAGGTCCATTGTGTGCATCCTGGCCTGCCTCCTGTTAAAATACAGCCTGGGATGGTTGGAAAGGAGCTTGCCCTGCCAGCATTGTAGGAGGCAGCTCTGAGCCCAAACCTGCAGGTGCTGGAGGGGCTGGCGGAGGAGGTCCCCGCTCCATCCCTGCAAAAAAGGGACTTTGCAGCTGCCTTGGGGGCAGGAAGGGCCGGGGGCGGATGGATGAAGCACAGCGTGGTCCCTGCAGCTGGAGGAGCTGGTCGGAGGGGGTCACGCTGCCTGGGGGCGGATGAGCCGGACTGCAGCTGGCTGGCTCCCCGCGGGCATGCCGCCAGTCCCTCCTGTGCCGCAGCCTCTCCGCTGCTCCTCTCCTCCCAACGGCCGACGCTCTCGGCGATGCTCTGGCTGCAGCAGCGTCCTTCCAGCTCCCCCGGGGACCCAGGTTTGGGTGCGTGTGGGGGGAGAGCAGGGTTCGGCGCGTGGGAGGGTGGGAGAGTGGGGTGCCGGTGGAGGGGGAGGTGACCTCTCGGTGTTGGGTGCACGACTTGCTGCCACCCCGGATGATTTGCCTTTCGGTCCCTGCTGTGTCCCTGCTGGGGACCCGGCTTTCGCAGCCAGGGTGATGAGCTGTCTGGTGCTCAGGGAGGGTGCAGGGTTGTGCCTCCCTCTCTGTCCTGTGGGTCCCAGCACCCCCAGCACCCCACTGACCCAAAGGGGCCCTGGGGAGGAGGAGGGCACTGCTGGGAGAGCTGCTCCTCCTGCAGCCGGTGGGTTATTTTTCCAGCCCCTGAGCCGGGACAGTGTGCTCTGCATGGTGAAACACTTCAGATTTGGTTTCGTTTTGAACTCCTTCTTGTCTGATGAACTGAACATTCATCCTTTGGGGCATGCTAATCTTTGAGCTGCAAGAAATCTGGGGGGGTTTTTTCCACTCTGGGAGCGGTTGCCTGTGTCCTGGGATCAGTTCCCTCGAAGGCAGTGGGGCTGTGGCTGCCGTTGTGCTGCCCTGGGGATGTCACTGTTTTACCCGTGCTGCTGTCCCTGCTCCTGCGCTGCCTTGCCCTGCGCTGGCCCCGTGCCCAGCTGCTGCAGCGGGGCTGCTCATACCGGCCTCGATCCTCAGAAGGCATCGCCTCCCGGGGCAGAAATGCACTCGCCGAGGACTCGAGTGACTCAGTGAGGAAGGGGCGGCTTCAGGGCAGCCCCTTCTTTGCCCCTGTTGCTGCACAGCAGCTGCTGCAGTATTGCCCGGGATGTGCGTGTGCCGGAGCATCGCGGTCCATCGCCGGCCAGTGCTCCCCGTCTGCAGAGAGCAGAGCTGCCGGTGGCTGCCGTACCTGCTTTGCAGGGCTTTTGCAATCTGGGTTGGATGCCAAAACTAATGAATTAATTGCAGCCCAGAGCGCTACATCCACATCCCATTATGGTTTCTGTTGCGTTCAGCATCCCCTTTCCATTCCCATTTTAAGCAAGTCAGTGCATGTTTAACACTGGGATGCTCCAGCCCGGAGATGGCCCCATTTCCAAAGGGGGTCAGGCAGATCCACGAGCAGAGAGGAGGGAAGGGGAGAGGAGGATGCTTCTCTGGGGCTGTCTTGGAAAATCACCAGTGTGTTTGCCAGCTCCTGGCTCACGCCGGCTCAGTTTTGCCCGTCAGGCTGTGAGATGTCACATCCCAAATGTGGCATATGGAGCTTGGGCTCAAATTGTCTCTTTTCTGGCCTAAAGGACAAAAAACCCACTTGAAGGGTGAAGAAAGCACACGAGCACTGCATGGTTTTGCTTATTCACGTGGCTGATGGAGAGCAGCCAGCTCTGCCTGCCCCGTGCGCCCGTGTCCTGTCCCTCCCTGCTGCTGATGGGCGTCCTGGGGACACCGTAGGTGGTGACCTGTGGTCTCCTCTTTCAAGGTCCATAGTGGCCATTCCCAGGGATGTTCTCCTCAGTCTTGTCCTTCCCCTGTCTTTCAGATGTCCTGCGGTAACCCGGCCGCCCGCAGAAGGACCTGCCTGCCTTAGCCAGCCCATCCTCCCAGGCACCTTGCTGGCCATGGCCTCAACGCTCCAGTAAGGGGTGAAAGGACAAGGACCAAGTCCCCCTGACACCACCACGTCCTCTCCCAGGAGAGCCATGGAGGCCCCCCTGGATGTGCCCGTAGGGAACCTCATTGACTTTGATGCCGAAACACCCACCTGCATCCCCTCGGAGCCCTCTCCTCCCCCTGCCCCCGGCGGCAACGGGCACCTGGGGGACACGGAGGACATGGCCGGGGACGAGAGCGATGCCACCGAGTCGGCGGACAGCGAGAACGATATGGGAGACTCTCCCAGGCACTGGGGTGGCTACCACCGCTCCTCCTCCAACGAGTCCTTGTCCTCCAGCCAGAGCACCGAGTCGGCCCGGGACGAGGTGACGGCCGAGCGCCGGGAGTTCATGCGGCACTACGTGGAGAAGATCTTCACCGGAGGGTAAGCGAGCAAGGGCCAGCCACTGCCGCCGAGTCTGCTGCCAGGGGATGTCCTGCGGGATGGGATCTGGCTGCTTTCCCACGCCGGGAGCACCGGTTTGTGTCCCTCCCTGTGCTTGGCTAACGCAGCTTGTTGCTCCCCGCCATAACATGGCAGTGGAGCTGAGGGGGGGATGCGGGCTCTGGCTTGCACCCCTCTCCTGGGCACATTCCAGCTCATCTTTCACCCCCAACTTCCCTCCCTTCTTCTTTCTCCCCTTTCCCATGGCAGGGGTCTCCAGCTCCAGAGAGGGAGAGGGGTCTCACCCCTCCCCGGCATCTCTGCTGCTGTTTGTACAATTATCAGCAGCTCGCACGTACCCCGGGGCCCCACAGCAGCCCCCGGCTTCCCCGCCCCAGCCCTGCATCCCCCCCAGCTCCCATCGCTGTGGTCTCCGTAACGCCGCGGCTCGCCGTGTCGAGCAGGATTGAGCAAACTGAGTGTGATGAGCAGCAACCGGGGCTGGTTTTGCTCTGGGGCAGAGCGCCTGTCTCTGGAGCTCAGTTTCTGCTTAGGCTGTCCTTGGCTCTTCCCGTCTCCCTCTGCCTTTAGTTTCCCCCTCGCCAGGGAGGAACAAAAGAGCAGTGTGAGCTGGAGGACGACAAAATGGATGTTCTCCTTCCCCTCTTCCTCTGCCTTCCTCCCAGCATCACAGCACCTGGATGCCGCTGCTGAGAGGGGTGATGTGGGGGAGCTGAGCCGTGCTGGCTGGCTGGGGGATGCTGGCCACATCCTCAACTTTAATGGTGGGGTTTTTTCTTTTTTCTCCATTTCAGAGAGGATTTGGACCAAGAAGAGAAGGCCAGGTTTGGTGAGCTCTGCAGCGGCGAGAACGGGAAGGGCAGGGAGTGGTTTGCGAGATACGTAAGCGCGCAGGTAAGGGGAGAGATGGGCGAAGGGGCGGAAATCCTGTACCAGGGTTTGGAGCAGCCTAAGCAGGAGGCTCAGGGCAGGGGAAGTTAGCGATGGCCCAAAGCAATATTTTCGGAGGGCAGGAACTCGGGGAAAGGAAGGAACTTTGGTACGGGGAGATACAGAAGTGAATAAATACAGAAGTGAATAAACGCATCTCGAGGCAGCGAAATACCTGCTTGCTGCCATATGGGCGAGAAGTCATCTGTTATATTTAAAATGAAATCCCGTCAGCACTCAGAAACATCTTATTTCCTGGAAAAACAATTCAGAGAGGCAAACCTCTGTCTCCAAGAGGAAGGCCCGACTGCCTGTGCTCTCTGCCCACCTCCCTGCGGCGGGGGGGTCCCGGGGAGGGGCTGAGGTTGTTCTTGCTGCTTGCGGCGGGCAGCTGCCCCACAGGGCTGTGCTAAACCCCGGGCTTTGTGCCTGCAGCGCTGCAACTCCAAGTGCGTCTCGGAGCAGACCTTCTACCGCCTGATGCAGTCGTTCGCCCTCGTGCTGTTTGAGTAAGTTGGGGGGTGGGGGGGTGAGGGCTTCGTTGCAACCACCAAAAGCCCCTGAGATCAGAGCCAAGGCTCGAGGAAGGGCAGCAACCACGAGGCTGCTTCAGTTACCATCACTGAGTGTCTTCACCGAATCCTCTCTCTGTGTCAGGTGTCACCAGATGGATGACTTCAGCCCTGCCAAGAACCTCATGACCATGTGTTTCACCTACTACTACGTGGGTAAGAGGCGCCTGCACCCTCAGGCTTTGCTTGTGCTGGAGACCGGTGGTGAAGTGTGCCCTGTGCATGGGAAGGGTGATGGATGGGTACCCAAGCTTACTCTGGCTGACTCCGATATTCAGAAGAAAAGAGCCTCCATGGCTCAAAAGCTGTGCAAACCTGCTGGGGACCCTCACTGGGGTGGTTCCTCACGCTGATGCTGGTTTGTCATTGCTTCTAGCCAGGAATGTTTGTATGTGGTGATCCCGAGATGTTCCCCAACCCTGGGGATGTGATGTGAAACCCTCAGCCCAGAAGCACCTTGGCTCCTTGCTAGGTGTCTGGTGGTCACTCCTCCATGGGGAGCTGGATTTTCTATGCAAAATGGGGGGAGGATAAAGACCTACAGGAATTGGGATGGGATAGGATGGGGTCCAGGCTGTGTCCGTCTGGCTCCTGGTCCCCATGGTGCCTCTTGCAGCTTGGAGCAGGTCCTGCAAGACCTGGCAGCACCCAGCACCATTGGGCCAACTGAGCTCCTGACACATTTCCCACAGGCAAGACCCACACACTGCCCTTGGAGGCCAAGGAGAAGCCCATGGGCAGCATCGACTCGTACCTGAAGTCGGCAAACAGCTGGCTGGCGGAGAAGAAGGACATTGCAGAACGGCTGCTGAAAAACACATCGGCCAAGACAGAGAACGTCAAGGGCTTCTTTGGGGGCCTGGAGACCAAACTGAAGGGTCCTACCACGAAAAAGAGCGAGTGGGTATCACTCCGTTGGGTGGGCAGGGTGGGCTGAGGCTTGCGCTCGTAAGGTGACCAAGCCAGAAACCTCCTGGGTGTAGGGCCACCATGAGCCAGGGGTTATCATGGCTATGGGAAGGTGGTCTCTAGCCTGGTCCCATGCTTCATACTTTGGTCATGGGGCATTTCATGGTCTGGGAGTCCCTTGCCCCTTGGCCATGGAGATATGTGGTTCCGGGAGATGGTGCTGCTGCTTTGTGGTCTTCTGCACGTAGATGATCTCTGAGCTGGGTCTGACAGTCTCTTAGCCACCTTTCTGGTCCCAGGGACTGTGACATGGGAGCAGGGGGTCTTTCAAATGAAGGTGCCCCCCTTGCCAAGGGGAACAGGGTTTTGCCGCTTGGGCTGTCAGGGGGACAGGCTTCTCGGGAGCTGACACTGATTTCTGTGCCACAGCGAAGGTGAGGACAAACCAAAGGAGGCGCTGAAGAAGACAGGTGAGTGGAGCCAGCGTTGCTGAAGTAGGCATGGTCAAGGCATCCCTGGGAAAGGAGAGAGGGTTGGAAGTGGTACAAAGTGCCCAACCTTGCCAGAGGTGTGGGGTGGGGAGAAGGGCAGGAAGGACCGGTGCTGTCTCCTCTGAGCTCCTAGAGAAGTGCTCCAAAGGAGCCATCACAGCTCCTTGATTTGGACCAATCACAGCTCCTGTTCTGCAAGAACATCTTGTGCCATCTTGTCCTCAGTGCACCAGGTTGTAGAGGTTTGGCCATCCACCACCTCTGACCTTTAACGCTGTTCCAGCTGTACCCCTGGTAGCTGTGTGTGCTACCGAACCAGTGGTCCAGTCCCTCGAGCATCCTCCTGGGACATCCATTCCTTGATCAGAGCTGATACCTGCCCACAAAGGGCAGCCAAAGCTCCTCTTCACATTGCTGTGGATGTGTTGGGGATGAGTATTTGGTTTGCAAACCTTTGCCATCGCGGCTGCTTGAACACCAAGCTGGCAGGGGGGGCACAAAGTTTGTGCATGGGTGGCAAGGTGGGAGTCATCCAGACCTCGGCATGTAATTGTGTGTCCCCACAGTTTCCGTGCAGAGCCCAGAGGAGGTGAAGAAAGGAGAGAAGATCTACCTGTACATGCACCTCAAGCAGCAGCCCATCTGGTAAAGCCTGCCTGGGGCGAGCTGGCTCCTGCCCGGCATTGGCCTCCCCGGGGAGGGGATTTGTCCTTCTTGCCCACACATTCCCCAGACTTTCATGAGTGCTTTTAGGCTGCTGCTGTCCCTAAAAGAGGTGACCATGGCTTTTGCACACCCCTTGTGTTAGTGAGGGTGTGTTTGCAGACACACAAGGAGCTGGTCCAAAGCCGGGCCAAATCTGCCAGACTTGCTTAGCCCCCTCCCTGAATCATCTCCTGGCCCCCCGGGAAGCAGCTGAGCTTGACCCCGGGAGGACTTGGGGACAGGCTGGGGAAGATGGGGGGTGGCCATCCCCAACATCTCCCCTCCCTCCCTGCAGGCACAACCTGCGGTTTTGGAACGCCGCCTTCTTTGATGCCGTGCACTGCGAGCGCAGGAAGCGGTCCCCCACCACCAGGTAGGACATGTCCCCACGGGAGAAGGAGACGCCGTGTCCCCTCCAGCCCCCCGGCGTTCCCCTCTGCTCCCAATGGCCCTAAGCATTGCTGACCACGGGGAAACCCTCTGCTTTCCACCCCGGACTGGCCACTGGGCTGTGGGGTGGTGAGATCTGCATCCCCGTAGGGATTTGGGAGCACGGAGGTTTCCTTGCTCGTTTTGCATCGGTTTTGCCAGAACAAAGCCCTAGAGGTGTGCCCAGAAGACCCGGCCAGGGTTCAGGGTGTCGGTGCTTAGTTTGCAAGCAGATCTGGGAAAAGATGCTTGGTGCAGCTCTTTGGGGAGGTGCAGCGGGCGGGGAGGGGATGCGCTGGGTCCCGGCTGTCCCCAGGAGGGCTGTGGAAGTGCAGCCAGTGCGGCGTGGGGACCGGCCAGGGCAGCCAGCAAGGAGGAGAGCTGGAGATGGCGGTGTGGTCGGCCCCGAGGGCTGGGAGGATCGGGATAAACGCTGCAAAGGGAAGGGGCCGCTCGTTTCAGAGGGTGGCTATGTGCAGGGAACGTCTGGGTGCCCGGGCATGGGGACCCCACGGGGTGCAAGGGAGAGTGAGGCGCTCGCCAGGCTCGTGCCCATCTCTTGCTCCACCCTGGACCTGTCGCGAGGGCTCGAGCCATTCACTCCTCTCTCGGCTGCAGTTTCATCCCTCCGAAGCCGGACCGTCTTGCCACGTGTCTGTGCAGCGCTTTGAGGCTTTGAGCTCGCGCGGTGAGAGCTGTTGAGCTCAGGGCATTTGAACAGCCCCTTTTCTGAGCAGTGATGGCACTTCTTGAAGCAGCCGGCCCTCCTGCATCCCCCCAAAACCTGAGCGAAGCCGTGGCAGCCCTGGTTCACACCATGGGATGCTCTGCCAGCCTCAGCGCATCGGTCAATCTCTGCTTTCTCCTTTATTGCTTTTCTTTTTTTCCAAGCAAGCCACTGAAAGAACCTATCGAACAGTAATGTAACCATAACTGCATTTGCTTTGATTAAGCCCCAAATTAGCAGTAGCAAATGTCTCACAAGGACGTACGCCACAGGCAGCTGCTCTCTGCTCCGAGTGCCTTTCTCAATTAATCTGATGGCTGAGTCTGCCTCCGCTGCAGAAACGAGCCCGGCTAACGAAAGAGCTTCAGGAGCTGCAGCCTGGAATACGCCAAATATCTCAGGGGAGGTTGGAAGATGGTGGTGACCCCCCCGCTCAGTCCTCTGGAGAGGATTATGGAAGCCACTGGGTGAACTGGGATGGTGCTTGCTGGACTGAGGATTAAAATCCCTAGCAGGAAGAGCTGGTTGGCGAGGGCTGGCATCCCACGGGCTGGGTTTGAAACCCCAGGGATGGTGCTTGACCATGGCAGGCGTCTGCAGGGTCCGTGGTGACTGGTTTGTGATGGTGCCCATCTCTGTGGGGTGGCCAGGGCATCGCTGGGATGGCGGGGCTGCGTCCTCCCGGGGCTGCAGCAAGAGCCAGGGAGGTTTTTTTTCTCCTCCCAGTGGGGAGGGCCGGGGACAGGGGGGAAGGAACCAGAACTAAACTCCTCTTTTTCTCTTTCCTCTCTCTGCTTCTAACAACGTTCTTCCGTCTCTTCTTCTCTCCTGTCCCCTCCATCCCTCTATCTTGCATGATCTTTCACGCACCACTTTTGTCGGCCCTGTTTCTGCTGCCGCTCCAGAGGGAACGCTGGGGAGGAAGAGGAGAAGAGGTGTGTCTGTCCCCGTACTTCGGTGCAGTAGTGTCCAGAGGCCGACGCTCAGTTCAGGTCCAAATCCTGCCCTGGGGAGGGGGGTAATGCATTTCAGGGGGGCTCTGAAAGGTCCTTCTCCACTGGGGAGGAACGGCCGGCAGAGGTTTGACTTCATGTGCATCACCCTCTCCAAAGGGTCAGAGAGGTTTAGATTGGTTCCTCTTTAACGTGGCTTTTTAAAAAGAAACCCGAGCGGTTTCAAGCTGTGATATTTTACCGTGGGAATCGGGTGCCCAGCTGCTGGGGAAGCCAAGGGCTTGTGCCGGGAACGGTTCCCCGGGCAGGTTTTGGACATGAACTGAGTCTCTTTGTGGAGAAAGCATCCCCCTCTCCTGTCCTTCCCGCTTGCTCCCGGCTTCTGCTGCCACGTAGACGTGCCAGGAATCCTTTGCCAGCTGGAAAAGCTGGTCCTTCTATTATTTTTTTTTAATGCACTCTTGTGCTGCCATCCCTAGATAAAAAGAAAAACGCAACTGAGGCTGCATGTCGTGATCGCGAGCGTGTCCTCTGGGTTGCAAAGCTCAAAGCAGCCGCATCCATCCGTGCTCTAAGCTGGGATTGGGGAGCGGGCAGAGTCATTGCTGTCTTGCTGGAGCGTGGGATATTCAATCTTGGAGCAAACCACTTGAAGTGATGGCATTAGCAAGAGGATGAGGGCTCTCTGAAGCTTGGTAGTAAATCTTCCGCGTGGCTAAAGCATGCGCCGGCAACTGAATAACTTAAATATTGCTCGGATAGAGCATTGCTCAGGTCAGCTGTGCGGGGTGAAACGCCGCTGCTGAAAGACGAGCGATGCCGGGCGGCCAAATTCACGTCTCACCGGCGCAGTTCTCCCCAGCTCCCAGCCGTGGCGAGGCGTTCCTGGGTACCCTGAAATACGGGCAAGGTGTTAGCACAGCCCCTGGGGTTATGCACCCTTGCGCCTGCCCCACCGTGCCGGTATAAAGATCAAAGGGTTTGGGTAGAGCCACACATGGGCTTTCCCCCTTCCCAGGCTTGTCACCCCTGAATAACAAGCCAGAAGCATGACAAATTTTTCTTGGGCACTTTGATAATTTTTTTTCTTCCTCCTTCCTCCCTCAAAAACATAAAAAAGCAGGAAAAAAGTAGTTACAAGCATGCTTCTTCTCCAAGTGGGCCAGTGAGATCTGTGAAGTTTTGCTTCCAGATTTCAAAGCCCCTTAATTTGATTCTTCTTTCTCTTCAGGCTCCAGATTTGGATGTGGCTTGTATTTGCTATCATAAGCTTTACCTGGGACAAATTACACCATTGTGGTTTTTTTTCTTTTTTCTTTTTTTTTTTTTGTTTTTAAAATCCCTTTAAACGTATCGTATAAGTTTCCAGAGCTGTATAAATATAAGCAGCTCACCCCTGGAGACCGAAGGCTCCGAAGGCTCAGCTCAGCTTTCGCACGCCCCGGGCTGGGCTGACCTGAGTGAGAACAGGCTCCCCTTCGTGGGCTCAGCCTGAGCGCTCATCCTTTTCCAGTTTCAGCAACACAGACGTGCTCTGGGGCTGAGCTAACCTCACGGAATTTGCTGTGAGACACCCTTCTTCCCAGCCGCCGTTTCCACCCTCATCCCTCATTTCACAGCTCATCCCACCCTGCTTGGCGTGCCGGTGAGCTAGCGCGAGCTGCAAGCGTGCGGTCCGCTCCTGGCGTTCTCCTCTTCCTTCTCCTCCGCAGAGCTGGTTTTCTTCTACCTATCCCCGGTTTTCCTTGCTTTTCCTCCTCTTATCCTTGGCTGTAACCTCATCTGACTTCTCCTCGGGAGAGGGCTGGCTTTACCCTGGAGCTGTAGTTTCCCCGGCGTGCATGCACCGAGCCCCCCCGCCACCCCCTGAGCGTTGCGCCAGTGACATGGCCGTGACACAGGCTTTATTCCCAAAGAGCCCCAGGTGGGACACCTGGATGGGGACCCCTGCACTGCCTCCACTTGGCTGCAAACATCTAGAGCTTAAACCTCCCTTCCTTTAAGGCAATGCCGCAGTTGCATTTGCCGGGGAGCCGGAGCGGAGCCGGGGCATCCTCAGAGCAGCGCTGTGATTTTGGCAATTCAGCCCCCGAGTGGGGCCGTGGGGAGGGGTGCGGGAGCCCCCCGCGCTGTCGGAGTGGGGGAGGTATGTCTGGGGAGCAGCTCGCTCGGGGTTCAGGGAGCTGGAGCCCTGCTGCAGCCGGGGCAGAGGTGCCTGGTACCCTCCTGGTACCCCTCCCCAGCACGGGGGGCTTCAGCAGAGCCATCCCCAAGAGCTGCTTCCTCGCTCATCCCCCTTGCCGAAGCGATGGCACCGAAGGTGAGACGCGAGCTCTGTGCTGGAGAGGCCGGTGCTATTTCCTAGCTCTTCGTCAGGCCTTCAGGAGAGAACCAAGGTCAAAGGCGACCTTTATTCCTGGGGTGTCTCTCGCTTTACCCCAGGGCGAGAGATCTGCGGATGGATGCGGGTGTACGAGCTCATCCAGCGCCGCGCGTGCTGGCTCTCGGTGCCCTGCTGTCCTCCGGCAGCGTGGCCCGGGGAGGGGGGATGTGCAGGCTGGGGTGTCCCAGGGTGACAGCGGAGCCAGACGGGCTTGTGCCTTGCAGGGAGAAGTGGTGCCACATGACGCAGGAGGAGCGTGACGACAGCCTCCGCTTCAACGAGAACATCACCTTCGGGCAGCTGGGGTGAGCAGCGTGCGGGGACCGTCCCTCCTGCAGCTGGGCTCCGCGGTGTGTCCTCACCAGCTGTGGGTGGGACACCTTACAGATGTTCCCCCGCTGGGGACACTCCTTACGGTGCAGAGGATGGTTGATGCTTCTGCCCTGCTCCTGGCCCTGATGTTGCAAATCCGGGCACGGCAGGGACCTAGCACGCTCTCCCACGGCCGAGCACCATCCCAGAGCCCGGTGCAAGGGGCTGCGGAGAGGAAGAGGAAGGTGGGGGGAAGAACGGGCAGCCTGGCCCTTCCCTCACCGAGAGCATCTCTGTCCTTCCTCAGCACCTTCATTCACAACATGCTGGCGTTCGGCCTGAACAAGAAGCTCTGCAGCGACTTCCTGAAGAAGCAGGCGACCATCGGCAATTTGGATGAAGGTAGGGGCGAGCCCGGGGGACGCGCACCCCCTTCGCGGGGTCCCACAGGGACGGAGCCCGCCTGCCTGGCTGGGATGCTTCGGCACTCTCCGAGCACCCTTTTCTCTCTCCTCCGCAGAGCAATACAAGCTGCTCAGCGACCACATCGAGCAGATGGCCACCGAATAGCCGCCTGGCCGGCACGCTGCGGCGGAGAGACGGCGGCCGGAGTGGGTGGGGAGGGGAGAGAAATCCACCTCCGGGGCTACCTGAAACTGAAGCTGGGCTACTTAAAAAAAAAAAATCACACACACAAGCTGCAATAAAACCTGCATGAGCATCCACCAAACTTTAGAGCTGCACCAAGGCAGCCTGTAGAAATAGGAGCCAAACAGCCCCCCCCCCCTCGCCAGACCATCCCGTATCTATTTGCAGAGTAGACAGTCCCAAAAGTGTATTTTGCCAGTTAAAAAAAAAGAAAAAGGAACAAACGAAAAACAAGAGAAAAGCAAAAAGAGAGCGACTGCTGCAGCCCCTCGGTGTGTTTGTGGGAGCTGGATCGCTGTGTCTTCAGTCCCCCACGTGAAATGCCGCCTGTGGTCTTTGGTGTTTCCCGGCACGACGGCAGCGGGTGCAGAGTCGCCAAATATCTTTGCTGCTCAGTGCCTTTCCGAGGCTGCCATGAACGGCGGTAAATCCAGAGGAATCCAAGGCTGTGAGTCTCCTGCTGCCTTTCCCCGCCGGCATCCGCTGGGCGATGACAATGGAGGCTGGAGCCGGACCAGGGATGCGGGAGGGGATGGCAGGGGCCGCATCCAGCCACGGACAGAAGCCGCTGCCGGGGAGGGGGAGAGCAGCCGACTCTGCCTCCAGTTTGACCCGTCTCGCTCCGTAGTGAGGCACTGGGTGTTCGCAGCACGTGGGTTTGTCCTGGCAGTGCAGGAGCTGGCTGCTGCGGATGGCGATGGATGGGATGAGGGGCTCTGGGTCAGTCTGGCAGCAGGCTGTGTGGTGTATCCAGGGATGTCACCGCCGGCCGGGGACACGGGCAGTGCGGGGGCTCGCTGGGAGCAGAGATGGGGCTGGCAAAGTGCTGCTGCCTTGCTTGGTATAAGGCTCCTGGGGAGCTGGAGGGAAATCCTTCCCTTGGGAAACCTTCCCTGCGCTGCCTGTGTGGTTTGGTACCTCCGGGCAGAGAGAAAACACAGTTTGCTCTGTATCATTAGCCTGGATCAGCAGGAAAAAAGCCATGGCCTCGGGTGGGATTGCTGGGAGAGGAGGCAGAGGAGCATCACGTGAAAGTGGCTTGGGAGGAGGTAGCAAAGCAGCAGCGAGGCAGATCCCCCCTGCGCCCGCTCCCTGCCGCATCTCTGTGTCGGTGATGCCGTGGGCTTGCGGCATTTCCCGAAGCCTCCTGGCTTCCCGTGGCAGCCGTGGTATTAGATGAATCGCCCTCCTTCCCCGGGCTGCGCCTCGCTGCCCGCTCCTTCCCCGGCCCCTTCGCCGCAGCTGATCATCAATCGAAGCTGAAATAGCCCTGTCTCAAGTACATCTCCTATTCCGCTTGAGTGACCGCAGCTACCCGGGATCTGGGGTTTTTTTTTCCCCGCAGACCTTGGCACGGCGTTTGCAGAGAGGCTGGGGACGTGGGGCCATCGCTGCTCCCCTCCGCAGGGCGCATCCCTGCTCTGATGGGAAAAGCTGCTCCTCGAGCAAGAGGAAACCCCAACCCCATGCAGCCAAGGGGGTGTCACCCCAAAAAACATTGTCCTGAAACATAAATCCAGGTTTCAAGGGACCGTCACCTCCATTTTTTCCCCACGCTGCCAGCTGTATCCCATAGGATAAATAGCATCCCAGGAGTTTTTCCATGTAGCTCTTAGTTTCTGGTGTCATTTCCTAGGATCAAAATGATGCTTTTACCTAAGCTGGGCTTGATGCTGGGCTTGGGACTCTGCTCCACGCTGGGTCTCGTAGAAGGATCGCATCCAGCACTGGCTTTCCCTTAGCCATTCCCAAACCTGGGCAGAGTTACTGAAGGAAGATTTTTCTTTTTTTGTCGGGGCGAGGGGCTGCCGGAGGGGACTAACGTGCACGAAAGTGCACGTTAGTCCCCTCCGGCAGCCCCTCGCCCCGATGAACATCTTTCTGATGGAGAGGATGTGCTGGACCACAGGTATCGGGCAGCTCAGCGCCACGACCTGCATCCTGGAGCATCCCATCCCCGTAGCACGCCCGGGTCTGTTTGCATTTGGGTCTTTCCCGAATCCTGCTTTGTTTCTTTATTTTTTTAATATTTTTTTTTTCCAGTATGAAAAAGAGTTCAGCAGTGAAATATATATTATTTGCATGTGTATTTTTCTAAAAAATATATGTATTAAAATAAAAAATGTCCACAAAACCTTCTCGACTGGGACTGCGTGAAGGATGTGGGGAGAGAGAGAGAGATTGGAATAAATTGTCTTAAAAATTACTTTCTTGCTCAGTCCCGTGTTTTAATCAGATGGGTCTTCTCCATGCTGCCCGCTCAGCCCCGATGGTCCCCAGTGCCTTCCCCAGCTCAGCCCCCACCAGCTTCTCCCTTTTGATGACCTACTTTTTTAATAGGGAAAAATTGATGCACCTTTTAAAGAAACGTTAATGTTTGCCCCGGAGCCAGCTAGGCACACGAAGGAGATTTAATTTTTATTTTCTTTTCCCCTGTGCGCTCAATCTCTGCCAGTCACCGCTGATCTGAGCTGGGATCCTGCTCTGGCCTCGGGACATTTGATTTCACTGTATTTAAAAATCAATTACTCAGTATTATCTTATTAAAAAAAAAAAAAAAAAAAGATGTTCCCTCAGATTAATGGGCTGGGAGTGTCATCCTCCACCCAGGCTTCGCAGACCACGTCCCCTCGGGTCTCCGTATGTCCAAGCTGAGCTTATTCCCTGCAGCGCTGGTTTATCTCTCTCGATGGCCCAGGAACGGGGTTTCACGGCCACGTTTCTCTTCGGAAGGAGCTGCCCTGTTCCTTCCTTTTTTTTTTTAATTACTCCCAGCTTCACCATTGCAGGAGGGAAACCCGTCAGCCCTGCAGCCCGTGCTCGGATGTCTTACCCGGGGTTTTTACCTGGATGTGGGCTGAGCAGCTACGGAAAACCAGAAGCCACGTGCCCTGGGAGCGCTTTTGTTTCCTCCATCCGATGAATTACTCATCACCGCCTTGCCCGATAAGCTTGTGTGTATAAGAAAGGAGGTTCTTGTTCTTTAGGTGTTTGCTCAGCGCCGGGTGCCCTTTGCAGTGGGTGCACCCGTGGCACCTCCCGGCCGCTGATTTTTGGTGGCTGGGTGCAGCGGACGCTTACAGAACGGTATAGAGAGGCTATAGGGGAACCAACGCACAGCGAGAGGGAGTGAGATCCTCGGCCACTTAACCCTGAGCTGGGAGGTCTGGTGTCCCTGTCCTGAGCTTGTTTAGCCTTTAATGTGTGAGAAACGAGGTGCGTTAAACGAGGCGAGGGGCAGCTGAGGGATGGCACCCTACCCAGGAGGGTCTTTGGCTGAGCTGAGACCGCCCTCATTTTAAATCCCCAAAGGTGGGTTAGACCAGCCGTGATTTGGGTGACTGCAGGAGGAGACCCTGGCGAAGAGTAGCACTGGAGGAGGAAGGTGCCGTACGTACGTCATGGCTGCTGCCTGTCTCCCCATCCCCGCCTGCGGGGTATTAATTACACCCTCCATGCAACAGCTTCAGGCAAGCTGATTCAGTCCCCGGCTGATGCCACCCAGCCATGAGACCCAGGGCTTGGGGACAGCCCGGGGGCTGCTCCAGCTCCGATCCTGCCAGCCTGAGAGCAGCAAGTGGCGCTCAGCCCCCTCTCCCTCCCCCGAGGGATAAAAAGGACGTTAGCTTGCTGGGCTCCGGGGGTTTTATTGCATCTCTATTAAAGCTGTTAAAAATCTTTCCATTGTAGTAGTGTCTGGGAGTGATAAGTATTCATAACAGAGGGGATTCAAGATGGGTTTGGCTGTAAAAACACCTCTAAGCTGGCTGGATTTATGGCTGTTAAATCATCCCTTTTCTCATCTGCCACAGCCTTTTCAGATGTTCATCACTGAACAACAGCGAAGTTGGGGCCATAATTCGTGCCGCAGTGTGCGGAGCAAGAGGGAGGGAGTCCTCTCCATCCGTAACTAGCTCGTGATTTACAGGGACCGTCTCTTACTCTTTTTTTTTTTTCTTTTTTTTTTTTTTCCCTCGAGCAGGAGATGCTTTGACTCTCGTTAGCTGCTCTCATCCACACGCTGCTGCCAGCTTGCTTGGCCAGCTGGAGCCAGGCAAGGGCCGGTGGATTTAGAGCCACGCCAGAAAGTTTGACAGCAGCATTCGGGGAACTCGGGGCTGGCCCTTGCCCGCAGCGGGCTCCGCAATGCGGGGCTGCACCTCTCGTCATGCTCGGGCTCTGTTTTGGGACTGCATCTCCCCATCCTCCCCTTGCTTCGGGGTGAAACATGGGAAAATCCCACGGATGCCCACCGCAGCACCCTGCAAAGAGCCAGGGTTTAGGCAGCGGTGTGGCGGGAGGGAGCGAGGTCTTGCGACAGCAGCGTAAAACTTAATCCGTGCTTTGCAAGGGCCTGCTGCCCGCTCTCCCTTTCCATTGCTTCTCAAAACAGATCACTGAAAATCTTTTGGGGGTAAAGCCTCCGGCTTTGTCCGGGGGCTGGCAATCCTTGCCCGGCCGCAGCGTGTCCAGGATGCGACCAAAGGCCAGAGCGAAGCTGCCAGGTAGTGGGTCCTGCTGCACCGGGGCCAGCATCCCGCCTGGGTGCTGGCAGCTATCGCAACGCCAGCCCGGTACCTGCAAAGCGGGACCCCAAAACATCTGGCAGAGGTTGTTTTGCCCCCCCCCCCCCCCCCCCCGTTTCTGCCAGCTGTGCCGGTAATCGGTTTCGTAGCCCCATCAAGTGTCTGCCAAGTGAACTGCATTGCTGGCTCCCAGCTTTCTGGCCCCCGGGTGAGGCAGCGCTTGGCCCGATACCGCACACGGGATTTGAAGCGAAATATTCGGCCGGTGGTGCCGTCAAAGCCAGGACGTGCCCGGGAAAAAAATTCCCGGCAGATGTGGCCCCGTCCGCTCTCCCATTGGAAAAACCCCTGGTGTGAAGCAGGGGGGGAGAGTTCTGTGCAGAGCTGGAGTTGATTTGCTGCCAGGGGACCCCGGCCATCGCCCCGCGGTGTCCCTCGGTACCCGGACGTGTCACCGCAGGGTGTGCGGGCAGCGGAGGATAAATAGCAAAGGTGGGTGTGAAAAAGGCTGCTTGTGGGGGTGGTATGGGGGGAAAGGACACTGCCCAAGGTGAGGGGGCTGGGGGCTGGGGCTGGGTTTGGCAGGAGACCCGCAGAAATAATGTGCTGTGCTCAGCTGGCTGCAGTGCTCCCCTCTTTAGATTCTCTGTTGTCTAATATGGGGCGGCTCAGCCTTACCTCAGTGCTTTGGGGCTCTATCCACTGAATACTGCTGAATGTCCTAGGGGTTGTAAGAAGGAGATCTGTTGAAATCCCCTTATTCCTCCCTCCAGACACAGAGTATCTCCAGGAGATGTTTCCTCTTGTCCTATGGTAAGTGTCAAAGAAAACCCAGGCGTCCTTCCGTTGGAATGGGGGGGGATGTTTAGCTTTTAAGTCTCTAAACTTAGAGACATAGATCCCACCACTAAAGCATTTGATTTTATCATCCTCTGAATGATTTACAATTGAAATTGGAAGATTCCTATGGAGAAACATGACTTTGACTTATTTTAATTTTTTTCCCTTGCAGGAGCGTGAACATCCCCAGTCTGTTGTACAGCAGCCCAGGGACGCTGCTGGGAAGAGATGTGCCACGGCTCCCGTTTCGGAAGGGCTCGAAGGCAAGGCTGAGTCACCGTGTGCACGGGCAGAGCTGCAGATAGGGCCCTGCACAGTAATGAAACACATCTGTCCTTTGCGGCCACATCCCAGATGTGAGTCACATCCTCTCGCTCTGCACTTTCAACCCGACACACTGTGTTCGGGCAAGGTCACTGCAGCTCCTTGGCCGGCCAGGGAGGCACGTGGTGGTGTCTTGCCCAAATTATTTTCACCAGGCCTTCACCCGAGCGCTGATTTTTTAGTTTTTTTTATTTTCACTGCTGGTTCCCCAAAGGGCATTTTGCTCAGCTGCGACCAGCCTTTGCCATGGGCTCAGCCTAACTCACCCCTCCGCAAGCAAAGCAGGACGTGCAGTCTGGATAAGCTGGAAAATCCCAGTCCTGTCCTGCCAGCACGCTTTTTCTCCCCAGCAGATCCCTCTGCAGCTGGTTGAGTACGATGCTGGAGGATGCTTTCTTGGCGGGGAGGATGCAGTGCTAACGGGGGCCGAACCCACGAGGCAGTTCCCCTCTCTCCCCTCGCCAGCAGCAAGGCTGGAGCAGCAAATGCACCGGGGGATTTGCTATGCAAAGCATCAGCCCAGCGGGTGTGGGACCTGCCGGGGCTCGTTTGTGGGTCCACAGGATGAGGATGACACAGGACGGCTGCCGAGCATCGGTGTTGCACGCCCTCCTGGGCAAAGCAGGGCACCAGCTACGGCACTGCTGCTCCTGGTGCTATTTCTGACAGTGCTGCAAAAGCTGTTTGCAGGTTTATTCCAGCCTTGGGGCTTGTCCACGTGTTGTGTTGTGGCCCCCCACAAGTCCCGGGGAGCAGGATGCACGCAGAGCCTGGCCGAGCAGGCTGGCCTGGGGCGGGGGGGGAGTGGACTCTGGAGCCCCCACCAGCAAGAAATCCCAGCCCTGATCCTGGGAAAATCAAAGACCCAAAGCAGCTGAGCGTGTGTCCTAGCTGGGAACGTGAGCGCAGACTGAAGGGTGATTTTTCCTCTTACAAATAGGGTGGAGGCATGCGTTTTTTCCCTGCAGCACGCTGTGTTGCTCCAGCAGCGCACCGTGCGGGTGGCCGATCCGCTCAGCTGCATCCCCGAGCGTGGGTTTTATGAGCCATTTCTGCAGTTCCCCGATGAAATGGGACATTTTTGGCTGCAACCACAGGACAGAAACCTTGGGGGGCCAGGTGGGACGTGGGGTCTCCTGTGTCACCTCTGCACAAGGTCACCTTCTCCAGCCTTTAGCTATTTATCAGAGATAAACACTTCCTCCTCCTCCTCCTCCTCGGGGACCAGCCATTCAGGGCGCGAGAAGCCCTACAAACAAGAAATCCAGGGATGCGGCACCAAAAAAAAAAAAGAAAAGATTGAGGTCCCCACGGGTTTACTGTGGGGCTGGCAGCCAGCAAAGCTGCTTCCTCACTGAAGGGAGGCAAAATGGAGCCGTTTTCCTTGGCTGGCCTCTCCTCCGGCCGCTGCGTGCGCCGCTTCCAGGCAGGGTGCTTCGACAGGAGGGACAGGCAGGGCTCTGCCTGCAGGCTCCTGGCTCTGCTGTCACTCGGACAGCGCTGGAAATGGGTCTGAAATGACCTTTCCCCATTGCAGCCCTGTGGGGCGGTTGCTTTTGCCCGTGGATTTTAGGATCCGGCCCCTCCTGGTCCCTGCAGGAGCTCGCTGGTCCTCACAGAGAGGATGCTTGGAGAGGAACGGGTCCCCAAAGCAGGGGAGGAAAAGGATGCTTGCACATGCTTAGCTGGGAGGCCAAGTTTCCCAAGATGGCACTGTGGTGTTTTTTTATAAGCTGTCACCGCCAGCAGAAAGGGGAAAAAAAAAAAAAAAAAAAAAAAGAAGCTCCTGAATAACGTGCGTCTGGTGCAACTGCGCAGGGCAAATATTTGACGTGCTGAATAAATGAGCAGGAGGGAGACGTCAGGCTCTTGCACTGGGGAGCTCTGACTCATGTTCCCGCAGCAAGCAGCACTTCAGACACCTTCCCTGCAGACAGCTGCCAAATGTCCCCGTCCCCGGAGCGTGGCACGCAGGGACGAGCGTGCCCACGCCTCCGCTCCCAGCCGGGGATCCTTGCACAGCCCTGGCACCCGGGGGTGCAATTAACGCCCCAGGGTGGGCTGGGGCAGCCTCATGGGTGGTGGAGAGGCAGCAGCAAGGGGGGGGTGACCGGGAGGGTGCTCCTGGGTTGCACCCACTGGTTTGGGCCCCACCTCCCCTCCGTTTCTTGGGGATGCTGAGCTCTGATCCAGTCGTTTCCCAGCCTTAGTTACACTCAGGATGCTCTTACTGAACAAACAGCCCGGACATGCTGCAGCCACCTCGCTGTCCGTGTGGTGGGTTTCACCTCCTGGCTCTGACTCAGGTTTCAGGTGAAAATATTGGGCAATTCCCCCCCTCTCCCAATACGCATTTTAAGCCTGTGCTAAAGCAACAGCGTTTTTCTGGCCAGTTACTCGCGGTCGCTTGGGTGGAAAGCTCGTTCGTGCAGCAAGAGCGAGCGTTTAAGCAGAGCACTGTGGTTTTTCTGCCCGTCCGATTGCAGCTGCAGGGGAAAAGCGGAAGATCTCGGCCGAGCTCTCGTTTCCCATCAGGGCAGCGTTTGTGCACGGGGAGGTTCGGGGCGGGGGGGGGGGGCAGACCTGCAATTCAATCTCCGGCATGAAAACCTTCGCTTCGGGTACAATACTGCCTGTGTCCTCCCGCTGCGGCCGCGCCATCCCGGGTGCTGCCGCAGGGACAGGCTGTCCCAGCCTTGTGCTCGCGCTGGTGGCACTGCCTGCCTGGAGGGACAGCTTGTGCCTCTGAGGACAGAAAGTATTTTGCGACGTGCTTTGGTTTTGCAGCGTGCGTGTGTCTGTGAATTGTTCTTCCCCCCGCCGATTACGTCCTGAGGTTTGTGGATATGAAAGTCCACATGTCCCTTTCTTCTTTTTAATTGCTATAATTTGTCCGGCTCTTACCTGTGGTCAGGAGCAAGGCTTGCCTTTGAGCTCCCTCAGTGGATTTATTTTGGTTTTGATGCTGCGCAAAAAAAAAAAAAAACCAAAAACCAAAAACCCAAAACCAAACCACTTGTGTTGTGCCCCGTACGTGCATCCTGCGCACGGGTAATTTTGCTTGCTGGAGTAATTTCCTTGCCCCCAGTGGGACTTCTCTTGTGAATAAAGCTATGTGGGATCAGAGTCTAAAAACCACAGCCTGGGAAATTTATGCAGAGGAGGGAAGGAGGGAGATTGTTCCTAGCAGGCGAACAGCGGGGCTGATTGCTGTTCTCATTGCAGGCGGAGGGCTGGGCTGGTGCTAATTAGCAGGCGGCTGGATGCAGGGCAGAGCGCGATAGCTTATAAATTGCCTCGGAGCAGAGGTTGATGCCTCCTGCCCTGGACGCTGGGGTGGTGGGTGCCTTGGGGGGGGCTGCTGCTGGGCTGGCGGTGCTTCCCTGCACCGGTGCCAGGCGTGGCGTGCTCGGTCGGGGCTTCTGCCCCAGTTTTCCAGCATCCTGGAGCCTGTGATGCTTTTTTCCTCTCTTGGGTGGGAAGAGGAGCCCGGCCATGCTACCAGCAGCTGAGCTGGGGCTGCTCTGCTTGCACGGTGTCTGGGACAGGAGGAGGGGGTAAGGCTGCTGTGAAGGCAAGGGCTGGAACAAAAGGTGCGAGATCAGAAAAGGGAATAGTTGAGGGAAATGCCTGTCTCTGAACAGTCTGAAACCTCAAGTATTCAGGGCAGGAAAAAGTAAAGGCTGAAGGTTTTGGCGGGGGCATGGGGAGAGCACCGGGCAGAGCCTGGGCTGAGCTCTCGGCTGAGAGCAGAGGGCACAAAGCAGCCGGGCCCCGGGGAAGGGACCGGGCTGTGGTGGAACATGTCCCCCGGTCCTGCTCCCTGCAGCCACAGGAGATGCCCCCATCCCTGGGGGGACTTCCTGGGAGCTGCTCCCCGCAGCCGGGCTCATCCTGGGCCCTCCACAGCAGCCCCCATCCCTTGGGGACCGGGGCCCCCCAAGCCCCCTGGCACTGGGGAGCAGGGCGATGCCCCTCCAGAGCCCGCTGGCACTCGCCGCCTCCGAGCCCCGGCAGCAGCCAGCGCGCTCTGTGTCCCCAGGCAGGGCCTGGCAGCAGCCCCAGGGGACCGCCCCGCCAGCATCGCCGCCCCAGGTGGCCTTGTTTTGCTCGGCAAAGGCGGATGGGAGCCACCATCTTCTGAACGAAGAGCATTTTTAATCTCCTGCTCCCGCTCCGTGCAATTAACTTGATTCCCTCCCCTCGTTTCCTGCAGAGGTTTAATTAAAATGCATTGTTCGCCTCGCCAATTATTTGCTCTGTCCCCCGGATAACCTCTGTGCAGCGGCTGGGTTGTTGGGGCTTTTTTTTTTTTTTTTTCCCTTTCTCTCTCTCTCTTTTTTTTTTTTTCCCCCTCTTGTTGTTGACAAGGTTTTTATTCCGCTCCCCCCCCTTGGCAGCTCCACGTTTACCTGCCTGGGAGAGCGGGACGGGGGAGATATGCGAAGCACGGCAGCCGTGCACGCACGCGGGCGAGCAGGGGGGCTGCAGCATCATCCCTGCGGCGCCGAGCGAGGCTGGGGGGGGCGGGGGGGGAGGCGCATGGTGCTCTGTGCCCCCAAGCAGCTGAAACAACAAGACCTTGTTGACTTGCCTTTGAGTTCCCCAGCCCTCGGCAGCTGCTGCTCCAGCAGGTGATAATTGAAACCGGGAGCGAACCTGGATGGCGTCAGGGGTTGAGATGTAGTTCAGACCTCATCCCCCGCTCCTCTCCCTGCCACCACGGTGCAATAAAACTGCTGTCGCTGGGGCTTTGCACAGGGCTGGGGGAGATGAGGAGGGGGTGATGCTCTGCTCCAGTCCCCGAGGGTAGTGGGACTGGGAACCGAGCGGCTGCAGCACCGCAAGGTCATACCTCCAGGAGCGATTTTGGAGAAGGGGCGTTCAGCGCTTTCTAAAAATAACCCCGGCGCAGGACCGAAATAACAAGCTGCTCTCAACCAGCGCTGTGCTTGAACCCGGGCCAAGGCAGCTGCTGCCGGGCCGGCGGCGGCCCCTCGGTGTGCCGCGCAGCTGGCCTTGGCGGGGGGGCACCCACCGGTAGTTCCCCCCCCCACCGGCAAGGGCTGGGGAAAGGCCAGAGAGGAGGTGAGCATCGGATCCCTTTGAGAGATGCTGATGGTCAGCCCTAAAATACAGTATAGGAGGAAGGGCAGGCTGTTGCACAGGTCCCTCGGGAAGCGGGGGGCTGATCCCCCCCCCCCCCCAGGAGCCGGGCTTTGGGAGAGGGGCACAGCCGTGTGGTTCCCCCTTTCCAAACGGGTCGGGTTTGGAGAGCAGGACCCACGCCTTGTCTGGGTCTGTTGGAAGATGCCGGCCTCATGAGGAGTCTGCGGGTCGTTAGCGTCATCTCCTCCTGCATGGTCTCACTAACCCGTCCCCAAAGGCTCCTCTGCTCCTCTCCCAGCAGCGTTTCCCCTTTCGCAGATCCTGCTCCAGTTCCTGGCTCTCCTTGCAGGGGTGCTGGCAAATGCCGTCTTCGTGGTGGTCCCGTGAACTGGGATTTACTGGCTCACTGATTTCAAGGTACGGGTCTGGGCTCGGGGTGTGTTTCATCCGGCTCTGTGCAGCTCCAGGCTGCAAACTCTGTCCCCGTCCCCCCAGGGGATCCCTGGTCTGGCAGCCTGGGGGGATGTTTGGGGTTCCTTCACGTGTGGAATCCCAGGGGATGGCACGTGCTGTGTCCTGGTCTGCGATGAGGTGCTGGGAGGTCCATCGTCGCAGGCAGGGCTGGGGCTGAGCGTCGGACCCCGCGGGAGGAGGTGGTTTTGTCCCTCTGGAGCGGTTGGAGAGGAGCCCAGGCTCTTTGTGCTGCAGCCCCGGGGTGAGCTGGCTCCAAGCCCCCCCAGCTCCCCCATCTCCCCAGCTCTTCCCCAGGAGCAGGAGGGGATGGGGAAAGGCAGAGGACAGACCGAAATCTGCCCCCACTATGAAGCACATCGGCATCGCCCCCCGCCCGGCTCCAGCTGGGTACCGCGGTGGCGCTGCCCTCCCGCGCGGTGATGGGCAAAACCTCTGCTGCCTTTGATTTCAGGCTCGGGACCTGCTTCATGTCACGATCACCCAGCTGACAGCCTCCGTCTTCCCGGCGGAGTGGGAGAAGCCAAAGGAGGGACCCGTTTTACAGGTTGCTGAAGCCGAGTGCGTGGACCCCCCTTGGCATCTATCGCTTCAGCAGGTCCCAGCGGGGTGAAATTTTGGCTGGCTGAAGTCAGCAGCGGCTCTGACAGGGAATTTAGGATGGGGGGTAGAGAGAAAAATGCCGGCCACCATGCCGTGCCCTCGGCTTTGGGACCGCAGGTGCCAAATATTCCTGAATGATGTGGGTGGATGTTCCCATCGGCTCCCGGGTGCTTTGGGAGACCCCCCAGCGCACTAACGCCACGCTCCTATAATGACCTGCAGGAGAAAGGTGCAGGAGCCATTGCCCCGTGGAGAACAGGATTGCACCCTCTCCTCGAGGTCATGTCGTGGCTGCCAGAGCTAATGACTGCTTGGAGACGAGTCTCAGCCCTGGGGGAGTTCTGGGAAATCAGTGCCGGTTCGGTGCTTCGTCCCAAGACCGATAGATTAACTTCAGCTTCGCGCTCCGTCGACGGCCGGCATGGTGCTCGAGGATGGAGGAAATTGAACCCAGCGTGGCATTTTTCCCCATGGGAGATCTTCCTCTGGCAGGCCAGGTGAACCGTCCTGAGTGCCAGCGAGTAGGGCCAAATCCGGACTCGCCGGAGAATGAACTCACTGCTGCAGCAGTTTGTGGTCCTGCTGCTCCTGGAGTGGTGGGGAGCTGCGGCAGTTGTGGTTATTCAATAAATATCTCCTGTGGCCAGCTGGAAAGGTTTTTCCTTGCATTTGCAATTGCCGCCTCCTGAGCATCGTGCTCCTACGCTATGCTTGCATGCAGTGCTGAGCTCTGGCCTGAAAGCTGGATGAAAATTTGGTGCAGGTGAGCCCTGGCCCATGGGTTGGGGATGCACAGGAGGGAGGATGGGAGGAAGAAACCAGGAAGAAACCCACCGTGGTGCTGGGCAGAGCAGGCTCGGTGAGGATGCTGAGCGCCGAGATGCCGGAGGGAAGAAGGCCAGGCTGCGTTTTCATGGTCCTTGGGGTGATTTGGGGAGCTAACGCTGCTCATCCCGCAGGTGGTGGGTTTTGGTGGCATCTACAAGGGGTTGGTGGGGGAAGGATTCAGCTGTTTGTGGACTTCTGCTCCTTGAGGGTTCAACCCAGTGACCTGGTTGAATCTTGAAGAACCATCCCTGATAGATCTAGGTTGAAATTACTCTTAAACTGTGAAGATGAGCTGTTCTTGGTGCTCTGGAGCAAGCAAGCATCCCTCCCGGGGCATTAGCTGGGTGCTGCATTCAAGCCCAGCGGTGCTGAGCTCCCCTCTTCTCCCACCCACTTTTCCAAGTCCACTGATGAACCTTGGAGCAGTTTCCAGTCTAATTGTACCCTGGAGTGGGAATTCCCAGCCAAGGGAGGTTAAATCTTTTTTTTATCCCTCTGGAAGAGGATATAGCAATAGCCTGCGGACCACAGGCCCACTCCACACATCCTACCTGTGCACATGAGTGGACATCCTTCAAGGGAAGGGTCCAAACCTGCCCCGCTTCCAGCTTAAAGCCTGGCCTTGAGTTCAGCCTTGGGACCTCCCCATCCAGACCTACAGGGCTGATTTTGGGGGAGGGAAGAGCCGAGCTCCGTATCGCAAGCTGTTGACATTGAAGTTGCACCAAGCACATGCGTGGTCCTCGTGGTCCTATGTGGTCCGGTGGCCCTGCTCCACCCGGCCAAGCAGCAGACGGTCTCTCCTGGGGCAGTGTGTCCTTCTGAGTGCCCATCATTTTGTGTTGGGTTTTTTTATTTATTTTTTTTTTTGGCTTAAAATCCATACGCCTGGCTGTTACTGCCTTTATATGTATGTGCTTTATAATTGAAAACTCTCAGCTGTGCGCTTCTCCCATGCAAAGTGAAGGCTCCAAAGCAGCAGGTGGAAATTGAGCCGATATCTCTGCTGCCGAAGTGAAAATTTGAACGAAAATTTAATTTTTCCTCCGCAAAGCAGGGAACCGGGTTCCCAGGGCGCCGGCCAAAAGCCTGCGATGACCTTGCCTTGCAGGGGCTGCGAGGCTGTGGGAGCAAGCCCTGGCTCTGTCCCAGGTATGCAGAGATATGGGCGATGAGGTGAAGGAGAAGGTCTTTCTGAAGCATGTCTTGGCCATGGAGTTTCAATGCGATTTCCCGATGGGTTTCTGGGTTGGGGAGAGGGAACTGAGCATCCCCTGGGCTTTGAGCATGGCCAGCGAGGCTCAGTCCTCTCCTACAAGGAGGCTCAGCAGCCTTGGGCCAAGGCGTGAGCCCACTGATGGTGTTGAGTGGTGCTCCATGCTCAGCGAGGTCTTGGTGCTTCCAGACATCCAGGTGTACTTCAGCCAGGTGCTGTTCTGCAGCATCGAGCTGTCCTTGATCCTCTTCAGCACCCTGCTCTTCATCAACCTGGTGGCCCAGGACTTCGTGCGGGCTGCCGTTGTCACCTGCAGAAGGTAACGATGACGTTGGCATTGTGCAGAAGGTAAAACATTGCCGGGAGCATCTGCTCTTGGGCTCGGGGCTTTTGGGCACCCAAAGGCTCCCGGGGGCTGCAGAGGATGGGTTCCATCGCTGAGGGACCCCTTGGAGGGGCAACACTGACGATGCATGGAGAAACGGCAGGCATGGAGGGAAGCGGGGAGAAGAAACCTGGCTGCCAAACCGCTGGTGGAGAGATGCTATCTGAGCTAGAGCTCTGCCGCTGCCGGCTGTGCGAGGGAGGAGTGTTCTTCCCGGCGGGGCCGGGGGGTTCGGGGGGTGCACGGCCCCGTGGGAGCGTTTTCTCGCATCCCACGTGGATTTGATTTCACAGCCCGCGGATTCCTTTCCGCTGAGCAAAGCCTGTGGAGCCGCCTGCGTGAAGGAGCCGCGCGGCCGCAGCAGGCGTGTTCCTCTCGTATATTATTTTTCGTTTGTTTTTAATTGAAAGACAAAAGGCTGCGTGCTGGAGGGAGCCTGCCTTTCCCAGAGCCGCTTTGTCTTACGTCTTCATGGGAAGAGGAGAAAGATGCGTAGGGAGCCGGGCAATCCCCGGGGCCACCGATCGCCACCCAGCCCTGGGGTCACCCTCCCCCATTCCCGTGGGATGACCAAACCCCACCGAGCACCAGCTGCCCCTTTCCTGGGGAACTGGTTTGAGCCAGGGGCGAAGGGGGAGCAGCTGCGGGGCGCGGGTTTACGCCGCAGGCAGGTGTGCCTATCATTTGTGCTCTCCTGAGCTCGCTTGCTTTCTTTTCTTGGTGGGTTTTTTTTTTTTTTTTTTTAATCCTCTCGAAACAAAAAAAAAAAAAAAAAAGGAGAAAAAAAAAAAAGAAAAAAGGGCAGCTGCACCCAGCAGAGCATCCCGCAGCAGCCTGCGGCCGCCTGGGCAAAGCTGGGGCTTCACTCACGTGCCGGATCTCGGCTTTGCAGGTGATTCCTGCTCCATCCCTTTGCCAAACCAAACCCTCTCGCTGGCCGGGGAGGGGGGGTTTCCAGGCGGGTCAGGGTGTTTGTCAGAGCAGGGATGTTTTCGGGAGCAGCCGCCAAGTCGAGGAAAGCAGCCCACCCTGCAGCGCTCGGGGCCGCCCAGCAAAGGGGTGGCTATTTATGGGCTGAAAAAGGAAAATTGTCCAACTGCCGAAATTGGCAGCGAATCCCATGACTATAATAAACAGCTTCCCAGCCAAGGTCCCTGGCTATTTTCTCTCTGTTTTGGCTTGGAGAGGAAGATTTATTTTGTTTGCTGCTTGGAATTTTTTTCCCCTCTATTTTTTTTTTTCCCCCCCCTCTTCCTTGGGGACATTTAAAGACAAGAGCCACCCCCCCACCGCCCTCCCGAGCCCAGGCGGGGTTCACTGCCTTCCTGTGTGTCTCCTGGGTCCATGGAGGTGTCAGTGCCCCCCGCCGCACTCGAAGTAGAACCTTCTGGGGTGAATTCAAAGCCCACCCCTTACAGACCTGCAGGGCGTTTGTACCTTCCAGATGAGCCTTGATATTAAAGAAAAATACTATTTAAAAAAAAAAAAGAAGGCAGAAAAAACAGGCCTCCAGGAAGTGTTTTCCTGGCGGTGGGACCAACTGATGGGGCAGGAGGATGGATTCTACGTCAGCCCTTTCCTTCCCTGTTTTCCCCAGGGAGGCATGGGCTGCCAAAGCCCGGTTTGGGAGCCCCCACGTTGTTGCGCTGCCCCTGGGTGCCCCTTTCCCCATCCTGCAGAACCCCCCAGCTGCCGCATCTCATCCCCGTGGGACGCAAAGTGCATCAAGCCGGAGAAATCAGGAATAAATGACGGGTGCCTGTGCAGCATCTCGGTGAGGTGACGGCTCCGGCGATGCAAGGGACCCACAGCATCCCTGTCCCCGTGCTTGCAGCAGGCTGGAGCGGCAGGGGGGAGTTATTAGGAGTTGAGACCCGCATTTGGGGACAGCCCTCGCTCTGCACACACAATGCAGCAGCTGTGATGAGGGACCACCGGCACCCAAAGCTGGTGGGACTGGGGCAGCTCCTGGCTCTGCTCGCAGCGGGAGGATGCGGTTCGCAGCTTGTCACAGAGGGGATTTGGCAGAGGCTGCTCCCCGCTGTTTATTGATGTTAAAGCTAGGTTTACTCTCTTGGAAGGACTTTTCTTGCCCCCAGCTAATGGCTCCTGTCAGTTTTCCTGCGGCACTGTTTGCTCTCCAGCCTGGGGAGCGGGATAAGGTCTAACTGCGTTTTACCCGATACCAAGGTGCTCCCAAGGACAGATTCCCGTGGGCGAGCGTGAGGGTGGGCACAGCCAGGCAGGGACAGGCCAAAGGCACCGGGGAAAGCCTGCAAAATGAACGGCCTATTTAACCGCAGCCTGTAGCTTTACTGCCTGCATATTAGCAGCACATGACTTCAAAGCAGCCCCGGCAAACTCCCCGGGGAACTTTGCATCCCTGCAAGGTTTTAAACCCACCTTTGCACAACCAGGAGCAGCATAAATGAGGTTTAGGGGAAGCCGTGCCGTTGGGTAACGAGGTTTTGGGCAGGGTGAGATGCTGCAGCCAGTTCCGGTCCCACAAAGCCACCACCTGCAGCAGAGGGGACCTTTAGGATTTTGCGTGGGATTTCTTTCTTTTCCCACAGGAGCCAGGCTTGCCAGCTGGCTGTGGTTACGCCAAGCGCGGACATCTCCAGGATCTCTTCCTGATGGCAGAGCGGCGCTTGCCCATCGATTGCCCTGCTCCAGGGCCCTGCCAAATGGCAGGGATGTCCGAGCTGGTGCATCCTTGAATTCATCGGGGTCAGTCCCAGTCGGAGGTGAAAGACTGGCCGTGCTGGAGCAGGACGGGGCAGCTCCCCGGGGTCAGCAGCGTTTCTGCAGGGGTAACACCTCCCTGCGGAGAGCCCCACGGGACACGAGGTGCCGTACAGGGCGGGATGCATCGGCACGACCCTCGTCTGGCCGGCATTTCTGCAAGCGTCGAAAGCCAGCTGGGAGACGCGGAGTGCTCCTGGCCCCCCGCGAGCAGCTGGGAACGCGGCTGGGCTGAGGCTGTGCGGAGCACGTGCAATGAGAAGGCCAGGTCTCAGCGCAGTGATGGGAAGGGCTCACCGGACCTGGCGTTTTACCGCGCTGTGCGTGCTCAGAGCTCGGTTTTTGCCTCTTCTGCAAGTGGATACAGTGACCTGACCCCCCCCCCACCAGACCCTGACTGCATCCAGCAGAAGGGCTGGTGGCTTTTCCATGGCGCGTGCCTGCACCCCAGCCTTCGCTGCAGGATCAGCCCTTCCTCGGGTCTCCCCAGCCCCTCAGGCTTCGCAGCACCTCTCCGGTGAGCCGCAGCCCCCCGGGGAGCCGGCGCTGACACGAGCCAGATTTCGGAGCAGGGCGCAGGAGGCTGGCGAGGGCTCGCCTTGGCAGAGCGGAGAGGGGAACAGCTTGCGGCAGCCTCTCTCCCCCTCCGAGCGCCTGCTGGGGTGCGTTCCCTAACCTTTCCTGTCTCCGTTCCACTCCTGTGTTTCTCTCTCTCTCCTCTTTTTTTTTTTTTTTCTTTCCTTTCCCCTAACTGTAAATGCGCCATAAAAATGGATCAAATTGCTTAAATCACTGTCATTAAATCAGTGTGAGTCCCCCCTCCGCCCCTGTGCTCGAAGCCTGGCAGAGAACATTTGTTCCAAAGGCTGAACAGCCGTCTTATTGCTCTGAAAGCATATTTGCTGCTTGATGGAAGGAGGAGAGGGGGAGAAAAACAGCCTGCAAGGGAAGGAGGAGGGGGGTGAAACCACCGGGGGCTGTTTCTCCTTGGACACGGGGGAAGGGGGGGGGGAAGCGGGGGCCGTATCCTGCAGGCTGGGTCCTCCCTGCTCAGCTCTCCGTCACCGGCAGGTGATGGGGTGGCAGGGCTCAGGGATGGCCAGGGACACCCCGGGGGGGTGGCTTTGATGCTGGAGCGGGGGGGGGTTCACGCTATAGGGGATGCTGGAGCGGGATCATGGGCAGCGCAGAGGACAGTGCCGGCACAGACCCCACGGCCCCATCCAACGGGGAGCAGCCTGCAATCCTGCAAACCTCGGTGGAGCCGCTCTCCATTCCGACTGGATTGACACCGTGGGCTGTGCCGGCCGGTGGGCTCGCTGCTGTAAACCCCCCCAGACCGGGAGGGGGGGAGTTTGCCGGGGCTGGAGGTGCCGTTGTACGACTGAGCCTGGTGCATGTACGGGAGAGAAATGTGTAAATGTGTTCCTGGTAAACAGGGCAGGTCAAGCTGGTGAAGCTTTCTGAGCCCCCGGGTTGATGAAGACCTGCCAGTCCTGGCTAAAAAGCAGCTTTAGACCTGCTGGTGTTTGCACATCTGAATAAAAAGCATTTGCAAACCCTGACCGTGGGCCCCGCTGGAGCCGGCAGCTCAGAAGAGCTGGGGAAAAGGGATTGCTCTGGAAATTCAGCGTATTTTAAGGGCCTGGTTTGGCACGGGAGGGCAAGTCAGCGATGGAGGCAGACACGGCTGAGTTCAGGAGCTGCCACGTGTTCCCACGCCGGCACCGGGCCGCACGGGGGAATGCAGAAATGCTTCTACCCAGGTGGTCTGGAAAATCCCTGCAGAGAGAGAAACCCAGGCAGCAAACGCCGAGGAGAGCTGGGAGCTGGAGGCGGATCAAAGGCCAAGGCTGGGGAAGGGGCTGCCGCAGGTGGCAGGAGCCGGCAGGGCGAGCAATTCTCCCAGGCACCATCGTGCTGAGCCCTCCTGTTTTTACAGAGCTCCAGGCCAGCGTCTTGCAAAGCCGTTGCACTCACTAGCGACTTTCCGGACCGGTGCTTTGTCCCCGGGAAGGTTTCCCGGAGGATTCACATTCCATCCCTATCCATCGTCCTCCACCCCGCTGAGCTGGGATGCCACCTCCTGCCCTGGGAACTGCCTCCTGGGCTTTGCCCGAGCGATAAGGATGGGATTGGGGTTTGCCTCCGAGACCAAAATATGCCCCCCGCGGGGATGCCGTGCAATGGGGGGCTGCCCACGGACTGCGGCAGGGTGGACGACGGGCTGGTGGAGGGGAGCGGTCGTGGGTTGTAGTCTCCTGACGCTGCACAGATCTTTGCTCAAAAGCCTAAAGAAAAGCAGGAAGATTCGACGTGCCGGCACAGAGCCCCGTGCGCGGGGCAGAGCCGGTGGGGACAGGCAGCCTGTCTCCTGCCTCTGCCCTGGATGCGGTAGCTAAAAGCCAACCGAGCCTAAATGCAAAACAGCTCAGAGGGATGGAGAGCTGCCCAAATTTCTGCAGTGCCAGATTAAAAACGCACCAGCTTGCAAAGGCTGCCCGGAGGCTGGCAGGGGAGCTCAGCCTTCCCGAGGCATGGCACGCTCCGGCTGCCCAGCGAGCCGGTCGGCAAGGGGCTCAGCTCGCCTCTGGGTGTTGCTTCTGGGGACCCAAGGTGGCCTCCCCATGCCCTTGCAGACCTCGTACGTGGCAAGCGGGGAGCCCCCTGCCACGAGACGGGGGCTTGCTTTCACAGGTCCGCCTTGGAAACGGGAGCTTGGAGAGGGCAACGCAGCCGTTCCCTCCTCAAGGGCTTTGCAGACTAATTATTCCCAGGGTAAGATGCTGCTTAATGACTCTCCCCCTCCTCCACCCTTCCCATGGGAAACTGCAGGGACAGCTTCTCCTTGTCCCTCGGGGGTGATGCATGTCAGTCTTAATCCCTGAGCATCCTGATGCTTGCAAGGGACACTCAGAGCTGATCCTTGGCCCTGGTGTAAATCAGAAATAACTCCCTTAAAGGTAGCGGCAGTGAGTTAGCATCTCCCAGCGCTGTGACGCACGAACGCTCCATGTGGGACCGTGTGGGAAAGCAGGGCTGATGATAGGAATAATCAGGTTTTGTTTAACCGTATTGAGCTTTGGGGAGAGGGGCAACCCCTCGTTCCCAGCTTTTGGTCTTTACTTTGGTTTCTGAATGCCTGCGGGCAGCAGATCTGTCTCGCCAAAAGCGCTAATGGAAAAAAAATAATGATATTAAGTCAGGGGAAGCGTTTTCAGACAGGGATTCACCTCTGTAACTGCCATCAAGGTATGGGAGCCGCTCAGCTCAAAGCGGGAGCAGTGATTTTCCTTCTGGCTGCATCCTGGACCACGAGGATGCTGAGAGACAAAGCTTATTCCGGGCCTGTCCCCTCTGTCCTGGTCTCATCCATGTTCTTCCCAGACCAGCTTTCCACCACATGGAGCTGTGTCCTGGCCAGGGCTGGGAAGAGCAGCCTCGCAGGGGCTTACCCGGGTCTGCTTCAGAGGGGTGCCGGAGAGCTTCAGGGGCTCGACGACCTTCACGTCCAGCCCCTCCGCCTACAAGGAAAGGGGATGTTGGTCTGCCAGGTAGAAAGGCAGAGTAAGCGTGAACAGGAGCAGGCCAACAGCCAGCATGGTTGGACCAGATCCAGACCTGGAGATCTCCCAGCTGGTGATGCCAACCAGAGCATCTCAAAGACCTGCTTACCTCCAGGTATCATGTACCACAAGGTGGTACAGAGGCAGGGATGTGATTTCCCTTCTTTCCAACCCAAAACGCTGTGAGAAGCAGAGACGGATCATCATCTCAGGCAAGGTCCAACCCTTGGCTTGATTTCTCCCCAATGGGATGAAGGACCCAGCCGGGTATCACACGAACGGACATTTCTGCCCATGGATGGTGAGGGCCGGAGGGAGCGCATCCCTCCCTGGTGAAGGCAGGCGCTACCACGCTGCAGAGTACTTGCAGCTCACTTTATTGTGGGTGTGTGTTTATTGCTTCCTGATGGGAAGGCCCACATCTGGGACCTATTTGCTTAGGACCTTGTTAGGGGGTTGTGGTCTCAACCGCTCTTTACCTCGGCCTGCCTGTGATCCTGCACTTTGGCTAACTCCCCGGCAAAGCCCTTTGTGGCACGAGGCTCTCAATGTTGGCGTAGTCTGCAAGCTGCTTCACCAGGAGGTCCACCTCGTTGCGGTGGTTGGCCACCTTCTGTGTGTAGGAAGCTGTCAGGGTGCAGAACCAACCAAGGACATCTCTGCATTGGCCACCGTCCTCTCCGTCAGCTTCAGCCAGCTGTCCCTGGGGGGGATACACATGGCGGGTGGCTGGCATTGCTAGCAACACTGGTCTAGGCTGGGAATTTGAGCCATGATGTTCCTCAACACAGGCAAGGAACCCTCTTTTACACATCCTCAGTGACTGGGCTGCCATTCTCCTGGACCACTCCCTTCCCAAGCAGTGACGTCTGTCCATCAGATGGACCGTTGGAGCTGTAAAACCAGGAGTCGAGCAGACCCACACCTGGCCGAGGTTGGCAGGAGTCATGCTCGCTCGCTCCGTTGCTCCTTCCCTTCCCCAGTGCACGGTGCTGGTGGTGCTGGTGAGCTGCAGGTTGATGACTAGCAGGACCCTAAATTTCTCAAGATCTGGGGCTCCAGTGAACTGCTGCTCTCCCCTTTACTGCTTTCAGTGACCCCCTGCCAGAAATAAAGCGTTTGCAAGCTGTGCCAGTGCTCTGGTGGGCTGCAGTGCCCTAAGCAATGCGGGGTCATGCCTCTTCTCCTGGATGAGCTGGGGACCAGTGAAAGGAGGGAACTGGGACCATTAAGAGAGAAATGGGAAGAGCTGAAATGGAAGTGAAGGGTGAGGGAAAGCTGGGGGGGTGGGACTGAGGGCAGATCTGGAAGATGCTCATGTCTCCAGAGATGAGGGATGTTCTTGCAATAGCAAGAAGATGCTGAGCGGCTTGTGCAGCACTGCTTGAAGCCATGATCTCTTGGGAACACCACCACAGCCAGACCCAGCAGCTCTCCTCACCACAGCTACCTGCCAGGCAGCGGGGTGGTGGGGATGAAAGGGGCCTCGCTGCCGGGAGGAAGACCTGGAGGAGGAAGGAGGCTGCAGCCTGGTTGTAGCTGCCTGGGAACCTCTTGGGCTTTGGTGCTTTTTCCTGATGAGGCCCCACAAATCCCACAGCGAGATCTTGGCTCGAGTTGCACGGCGTAACGTATGGATCCAATATAGCCAAGCCACGTTTGTCAGTGCAGCCTCCGAGCTCCAGCAGATGCGAAGTTTCTAGGAAATTGTGGGATTTGCGTGTGTCTTTAAACACCGAATCCAAACAGGGACGTTCTCCTCCACCTCTCGCTCTTGCTGGGAGGTAGCAGGACAGCAGGCTGCTTCTCTCCCTGCATTCCTCCCATGGAAGGGATGCGGGAAGGGCTGTGTTTCCAGAGACGTGGCTTTCCTCGGGAGGGTGTGCTGCCACTTATGCCGGTGGGAGGAAAATAAGCTCGTGTAGTTGGGGAGCGAAGCTGCAGGACAGCCTTCGTGGCAGGCGGCTCGCAGCATCATCGCGCAGGTAGCCGCGGCCAGGCATGATCGCTGTGCTCGTTTCCAATTAAAGGCTGATTTGCTGCAGACCTCTCCTGACCTTCAGCCTGGCAGACTGCTGTTTTGCAGGGGAAAACAGCCCAGCTCTCCACCTCCCTGCCTCCAAGCTCTCGTTTCCTTCCACCGTGCCTGAGATAACACCCTGTCTTGCTCTGTCATCATGTCTTTATCTTAACCCTACAGATTTTTTCCTTCCCTCGTGAGCTGGATGCTTTCTTAATGCTTATTGACAGGGGTTTGCAAGCACAATATAGGACCTGGGTGTAGGATACGCAGGAACCTGGCTGGTGGTCCTTGCTCCTGTCTCAGGGAAGGCTATTTGGGGCATCTCGCCCTGGGGGGTTCCTGGGGCTCAGCACAGCCCTGTCCCCAGGGATACCGGTGGTGGGAGGTGCCATGCACACACAAGACCCTCGGGCTCGCCTGAGACCCACGGGTGTGCCCATCCCCAGCCCCTGCAGCTGCTGCCAACGCTGCTGCCCCGTAACCAGGGTCCCAAGGGATTCCCCTTCCCTGGGGGTCCTGAGGCATCTCCCATGCCCACTGCTCCCAGAGCATCCCTCCTCCTCCTGTGCTTTGGAGATTTCGAGGCCTTTGCATGGCCAGGAGCCAGGAATTGCTGGGCAGGGTCTGGCTCAGCGTCCCCGGTGCTGAGCCTGGGGACCCACAGACAGGGCAGATTCGGCCGGGCCCTCTGCCAGCGCCGTGACTGCAATGACAGCTTTGAATTTAGCAAGCTGTGGACTTTGCCTTCTGGTTGCCAGCCTCTGAGTACCTCCTATTGATTTGTTTGAGAGAGGGTGTTGTGGTTTAACCCCAGCCGGCAACTAAGCACCACACAGCTGCTTGCTCACTAACCACCCCCCCACCCCGAACCCAGCGGGATGGGGGGAAGAGAATTGGAAGGATAAAAGTGAGAAAACTTGTGGGTTGAGATAAAAACAGTTTAATAATGGAAATAAAATAAAATAATAATAAATTGTAATGAAAAGGAAAATAACAAGGAGAAAGAAATAAACCTCAAGACAGACAAATGATTCAAATTAAAACAATTGCTTACCACCAACCGAGTGATGCCCAGCCAGTCCCCAAGCAGCAGCCTCCCGGCCAACCTTCCCCCTAGTTTTATTGCTGAGCATGACGTCCTATATCATGGAATATCTCTTTGGTCACTGGGGTCAGCTGTGCCGGCTGTGTCCCCCCCACAACTCCTTGTGCACCCCCAGCCTCCTCTGGCCTTGGCCCTGTGTAAGCACTGCTCAGCAGCAACAAAAACATCTCTGTGTTATCAATATCAGCACTGTTTCCAGCACAAATCCAAAACACAGCCCCATACTAGCTACTATGAAAAAAAATAACTCTATCCCAGCCGAAACCAGCACAGAGGGAAAAGTAGAGCTTGGAGCAAGGGAAGGAGGAGAGAGGCATCTGTTGGGATGGAGAGCTACTGCCTGGGGGGGGGTGTGGATGGAGATGGGGGTGGGAGACAGGGTGACCGTGGGGGCCCTGCGGCAGAGGAGGTAGGTTGCAATCCCCGGGGGATGGAGATTTGATTTATTTCCTGGAGATTTGATTTATTTCCCGCATGGGACCTGTCCCTCAACTTGGCTGAGTGTCTCTGCAGGCTCAGCCCCCAGCGGTCAGCGGAAAACCCTTACGTGAGAGATGTCATAACCCGGGACCAGACAGGCTCTTAGCCGGCAAGGGGGATCCAACAGCACCAGCTTGCTGAGGCGGTGGCAGCCTGGCTGAGCACGGGCGCATTCAGCACACGTGTGACAGCAAGGGACAGCAGTGTCCCCACCAGCCGGGGTGCCAGGCCCCGGGGCGGGGGGCAGCCGGGCTGTCCCCGCTCTCCCTGTCCCTGGACCAGCAGAGGGCAACAGTGACCTTTGCAACCGGCTGTCCCCAAAAAATCGCCCTCTGCACAGGGGCTGCGTGGCTGGTGCATCCCGGCTGCAGGGGACAGGGGGGTCCCGGGGGGGCCCATGGCAGCGGGTGGGCGCGTTGGTCCTTCCCTGCAAAACACGGGCTTTTCTCATCATCTGCTGCGCAGAGCGGTGGGGTTCACGCTTGACCTGGCGTGGTAACCCCATCGATGGGCTCCCAGGCGGCGATCGTTACCCCACGATGGGCTCCAAGGTGGGGATCATCACCGCATCGATGGGCGCCAAGGTGGGGATCATCACCCCATTGATGAGCTCTAAGGTGGGGATCGTTATCCCATGATGGGCTCCCGATGGGCTATAGAGCAGGGAGAGCTGCTCTGTGCCCAAACCTTGGACATGAGCAGGGCTGGCTCTGCTCCTGGCACTGCCTTGGAGCACGATGATGTGCTTCCTACACCGTGCATCCTCCTGATGGACGTGATTTCAGGTAAGCCCCACTATAATACTCCTAAAAGAAGGTCAGATACTGCCTTGAAGCCCAAGTTGCAGCTGCGCTGCCCTGGGAGGTTTGTGGGTGCCCACACGTGCGGGGATGGGCAGTGGGATGTGGAGGTGGTGGGTGGCAGAGCAGCTCTTGCAGGGGTGCTAGAGGAGGGCTGGGCAGTGGGACACGGTCACAGCCGGACCAGGCTCAGCTGTATTTTAGAGGCTGAGGCAGGATGAGTGCCAAGGAACCTGAAACCCAGAGTGGATGTGAACCAGCAAGCCCAACTCTCAGTTGCCAACCCCTCTGCAATTAGCCTCCTGAACCAGCCGGCGGGCTGCAGGTCCAATTTTCCTAACAAAATAGCTCAGTACCTCGGCCCGCACGAAGGTCAAACCCGAGCGGTCGTTAGCCATCGCATTGACTTCCCATTAACACCCCTGAGCTGCTGGGAGGGAGAGTCTGGCAGCCGCGGTCCTGCCACCCTGGCCCGCCGGAGGGGTGGGCGAGGGGGGGGCCCTTCGATCTTCCCGCAGACGTGGGAGTCCAATCCATTTGCTGAAATGAATGGGAAATGGTTGAAAGGCTAAACCTCAAATTAGGTATTGACTATCTGCCGAGCCAGGCAGCGCTACCTGCTGTAAACCGAGTCGTGCTTCCCATCGCCGTGCACACGCACGTGTGTGTGTGTGTGTGTGTGTGTGCACGGGGGCGTGGCTGGACCCCCTGGCCGTGCCAAGGGGCCGCTGGTGTCTCATCTCAAAGGGATGCTGGATGCTGGAGCCGGTTGGGCTCGGTATCGGGTTTTACCCTGCCCACCGGACCCGCTTGCCGGGGAGCTGGAGCTTTGGGTGAGGCTGTGAGCTCCATGGCGAGACAGTTGGGCTGAAATCCTGCTGTCACGCTTCGGTTAATATTAAACCATTAAATGTGCTCAGCTCTTAATAGAGGGGCTGGTTGGAGCCTTAACCCTGCGCTTGCCGATCGTCTGCCTCTCCTCTCGTACGGCTGCGGGGATGGCAGCCCCGGTTTGCACATCCTTGCTGCCGAGGCGAGTTTGCTCTGCAGGCAATTTTCATCTTCCCCCCCCAGCCCCAGATATTCTCCTGCCTCTTTTCCCGGTCACAAATTCAAGGCCACCCCACAAAATATGTTTTTAAAAGTCTATTCATTCGAAATCCCGTGATAGTCTGCAAAAATGGTGTTTGAACAAACTCTAAATTGTACTTTAAAGAAAACACAGCTGTTTAATTACAACCTGAATGCAAAGCAGCCTCCATCATGTGAGTGGTAGGAGCTGGGTGCTGACTGTGTGTTTGGCCTCTGATCCCCTTTAATCTCTGCAGTCAAAGGATTTTGGTTTGATTTCCTTTTATTTCCCCACCCAGCTTGGAATCTGCAACTAATTTGTTGTTGTTGTTTGGGAAATAAACCCCAGGGAAAAGGTCTGGATCCGGCGCAGCCGGGCTCGCACCGGCTCTGCCGTGCTACCTCCTGGTTACCCCAGCGCCAAAAAAAAAAAAAAAATTAAAAAAAAAAATCTGTTTTCCCTTTGCCCATCCCGCTCTGCTTTTTTTGGCCCGTCTCTCCCCCGCCCCGAAGGAGACGATGACTTTCGCATCTGCTGCTGCATCTGTTTTACCCATCGGGTCCGAGCGTGGCGATAACTTCAGCTGGGAATGGGAGCCCGCAAGAAAGTCAGGACTGGGGGGGGGGGGGGGGAGAGAACTTCCTCCGAGAGTCCCTCGCTCCAGGAGGAATTAAGTGCGAAGAAACGTGGGGGTATGTGAGCGGCTGGGCGTCCCGCTGGGGGCTCAGACCCCTTCAGCGGTGATAAATCCAACCTGGGATTTTAGGCGTTGAGGAGGGGATGGGGATGCTGGTTGTACCGAGCCAGGCTCCTTCCAGAGCATCGATATTTTTTTGGATGGGGAGCGCTTGGGGAGGCTGCCGGGCTGTTTGGCTCGCGAGGGCGCGGTGATGTTATTGCAGATTGTGGCCCCAGGTTCATCCCTGGTACAAATCCATCGCTTCCAGGCCTGGGCTCTGCCTCTGCCGCGGCTCTTGCCCGAGGGGGATCCAATAGCAGTTAGCAAAAAGGCAAATAAAAAATAAACCCCTGGCCCTGGATTAAAGCATAAAGCTCCCGGGCGAGTCCCGGGTTTGCATTGCTGGCGGGGGGGCTGGGGGCTGTCCCTGAGCTGTGGTGGCAGGGGCTGCTGTCCCAGGGGATCGCTGGCTGCGGACCAGGACCTCCAAGGCAGCAGGATGAGCTCCCTTGACTCCAGCAGCCGGTTGCTCATCCGAACAAGATGTGGTCAAGGTGGGAGGGCTGAGCATCCCCACGATGGCTGGGAACACCAGCTGTTGGGGACGGCGGGTACCGTCCCCTCTGGCTCCTTCGGCTCCCCGGGGTGACCCTTTGCCGCTGCAGGGGTGGCTTTGCCCACGCTCTCCTGTGGCTGCCATGCTTCGAGCAATGCCAACCTTTCCCCATGCATCTCCTTGTCCTGCTCAGGTTTACCCTGCGCCTCCAGCCTGGTCGGCTCCAGGCCGGTCCTGCCCAGAGCCTGGACCCCTCCGTGGGGTCCGAGCCCTGCTCAGCTCCAGTCGCCACCTTTGATTTCCCCTCGGAGACTGCACCAGCCTTTCATTTCGCTCTCCTTCGCTGTGCGCCGTGCCTGTGCCATAAGCCTTTTCAGGCGAACATTAAAGCCTTTGTCTGGTTAGAGCGAGGAGCAGACCATTTAGGAGGAATTAGTGGTTACATTGAAAGGGGAAAATAAGGGCTCCTGGGTTAAATGCACTTTAAATGTCTTAATAATTGCAATTGGCCAACTCGTTCCTCCCTGGAGCCAAAAGCCAGTAATATGGGAAGCTTTTTCTCTAATCAAGAGCAGCACTGATACCTTATGTAGGAAGCCACATAGGATGGAGAGAATTATTTCTCAGAGCTCAGCAAGCAGAGCTGCCTGTCTGTCACCCCCCAGCTGCCGGCTGGCCCCTCCGAACCCGCCGGACACCAGCGCAGCCGGGATGGAGCTTGGGATGGCTGCGTGCCACCTTCATCCCGGGTCATGTGTCCCCATGGGACCCCGGTCCAGCTCTCTGCTCCGAGCGAGGGGTAGCCCTTCCATTCCCGGTGCAAACCACCCCCAGGGACCCCGGGTTGTCCCCTTGCCCGGGAAGCACCGCGGAGCCCCGGCAGCCGCCGCGTCGCTGGCGGGGAGCCCGTTAGTGCCATCCAGGTGGCTGGCTGAGCCCCCGCGCAGACACATCCCGGCTCCCTGGCTCCAGCCGCCTCGCAGCCACGTCATCCATCAGTGATGACAAGCTCCTTTTGCAAGGAGCCTTTGTTGGCACCCTGTGTCGAGCCAGGGAAGGCGGGGGGGTAAAAAACGGGTTTGCTGGCTTGCGGCAGACCTCCGAGTTGAGAGCATCGGTCCCGGCAAGGAGCAGCCCCCTTCCTGCCAGTGGCCCGGGGAGGGAGGTTAAAAGGTGCAGCTTGGAGGAGGTTAAAAGCAAAGCAGCTTTTAATTTATAACGTGGCCGAAAGAGAAATTGTAGCCAAAAAAGATAAAGATGCTGGAATAGCTGGAATTCTCCAGCCACTGCGACTCCAAAGGGTAAAGCCGCTGGAATGTGTGTGTGTCGGGGGGGGGGGGGGGGTTCTGCTCTGTGTCCCCCTCCCCAGGGTCTCCCCTGCATCCCCTCTGCAAGAGCGGGGGGCTGCCCTGGGGGAGCTGCAAGAGGCAGGAGGGATGGAGGCAGCGATGCCCGAGGGTGCGTATGCACCCGTGCAGCTGCATCAGGGATGGGACTGCTGGGGTGCAAGCCTTGCCCCCCCCCCAGCTGCTTTCGGTGCTGAACTGGGACCTGCCGCCACGCAGCCTGGGTGAGGGCAGGCTCGGAGGCGCTCGCAGGGGAGGGACGGGGGCCAAAGCGCCTCCGTATTTGGGCTCGGAGCTTGGCCCAGGGTTTCTCGGGGTTTCTGTGAAGCGCAGGCAAAATTGAACGGCTGCCCAAGGAGGATGGTCCAGGCTGCTCCTGCCCTGGAAAGCAGAGAGAGCAGGGGCTGCTGCCCAGCCTGCGCCCCGACGGGCTCCCGGGGTGCCCACACCAGCAAAGCGGTGGGCAAAAAATGGGTGCAAGGCGGAGAGTAAGTCTGCTCCTTTAGCAGTGGTGAGGGGCTGTAAGGATGGATCTGCCCTTTTGCAAGGTCTTTCACATCTCGTGTTTCTCTGATCCGGGTAACCTTCAAGCAAGGCTGGCCTTTAGCACCTGGCCGCATCGCTCAGGGCTCGGGCCACCAGCCCGTGCCGAGGAGGAGCCCACTCCCCATCTGCTCCCTTCCCTCTCCCCGATCTGGTTACAATAGCCCATTCACAAAACCATCCCAGGTCGTGGAAGGAAAAAGCCATCCAACCCCCTATAGATGGGGAAAACACCCACAAAAGGGGGTGCAAGCCCTCCGTCCCCTCGCTGCCGTGCTTGCAGTGATGGGGCAAAATGCATCCCTGCTCGGGAGATGAAATGCCTCCAGCGGGGAGGCTTGAGATGGAGCTGGTGCCGCCTGTGCCGCCTCCCCGCCGCCGTGCCATCTGCTCCGCGCTGGGGAAGCCGTCTGGAGCTTTTGCAGGGGTTTGGGGACCAAAAGAGGACAGATGCCCCCAGGACACCATGTGTGCACCGGCACGCCCACGGCAGCGCTGCCCCGAGGATGCTCGGTGGGAGCCGTTTGTGTCCTGGCTCCGTGCTGGAGTATCCGTGGGTCTGCTCGGACCCGGCGGCATCAGCCCGTGTGGGTCAGGGCAGAAGGGGGCTGGTGGAGCTGTGCAAAGTGCAGGGCCCGGCTGGGGATTTATCTCCCGACCACGGGCAGAACAAGGAGTCCCTGTCTGCTGCTGGCAGCGCAGAGCCGGGGTGGGCAGCTCGGCTGGAGACACCGTTTGTTTTTCCGTAAACGGCTCCGATCTCCTCTCCCGGGTGTGAGCTGGGGGGACGGCCGTGCCCGGGCTGGTAGACCAGGGCTCGGGCAGGTCCAAGGCTCCTGGCCCAGCCTCGCCGGCTCAGCCTGCACGGATGGATGCTCTGACCCAGTTATTGGCTCTTTGCTATTGCAAACTCCAGCCAGGCATGAAAACCAGAGCTGGGGCTGCCTCGACAGAGACACGGGAGCTTTTGGGTTTTGTTTTCCATGCAGGGCTGGAGCAGGGTCAGCTCCGTAGCTGGAGGCAGAGCCAGCCCTCCCCAGCCCGTTCCCCTCCTGGCACGGTAGAAAATCATCCAGGGCATCCCGGGTGGTGCCGACCTGCGCAGAGCTGGTCTGTGTTGCTGCCACTTATTTCAACTCCCTGATTTCTCCTTTTCACGGTTCATTTCCCTTCCCCTCATTTGGGAGACAGGACAAGAAGCTTCCTTGATTTTTTTTCCATGGTGTTTGTAACAGCAAATCCTGCACCTGCGGCCGCTTAATGGGAACGGCGTTAAAGCAACGGGGTTTATTTGTTGCTGCACCTCCAGGCTGCCCGACATCCCCTCCCCAGTGGGGTTGGAGGCAAAATCCGGGATGGGCAGCCAAATTATCCATGCTTTGTTTGCACGACGATGGGCAGCAGCCCCCGGGATGGCACAACCCCGCTGTCAGGGCAGAGAAGCCCCGGACGCCTCCCTTTGTGATGTGGGTTTTGCAGAAAAAAAAAAAAAAAAAGCAAATATTTTCTGCTTTATGATCCAGGGTTTTGCTCCCAGCCTGGATATGGGGAGCAGCACTGGTGACATAAGGCAGCCCCTTGCTCCTGTGGGTGCTTAGGGGGCAGAGGTGCTGCTCAGAGCTTTTGGGTCCGGGTGGCAGCACCCAAATGCACTTTTCTCCCCTAGCCGCTCCGACGGCTCAGAGAGGGACCGCGGTAGGTGTTTGGCATCGTGGTTGGGTCTGAGTGCAGCTTTGCACAGCGTGACAGAGCTCCTGGGGTGGAGGAAACCCTGCTATTCCCTTCAGGGAGGAGGGAGCAAGATTATATCCCCCTCTGGGGAGAAAAATTCTCATTTTCCAGTGCCTACAGGGAAATGTGAAAAGCGGCGTATGTATTTCTCCCCCTCCCCGCCACACTCGCACAGATGCAGCTTGCAGCATCCTCCTGGCCGTCGAGGAGCCTCTTCCCCTGCCTCCCCTCCAGATCAAAGCCGAGGTCTGCCCAGGCTGCGTTCGTCCCAGGCCGGGCTTTAATAGAAATAAGATCATTACCAGGAGCTAATGGGACACGTGTGCCGCGACTTCCCTGCTCCTTTGCTGCACCTTTTTATTTACTTTGAGTTATTTAGTGGGGAAAAAGAAGTAAAACAAGGACCGAGCCCTCCCCCCGTTGCCACTGCCGCGTAATTAGTGTTACAGCAAACCCGCTAATGTCATGCCTGGAACAGGAACTCCTCCAGCTGCTGGCCTGGGAAACAAAAGGGATTTTTTTTTCTTCCCCCCCCCCCCCCCCCCCCCCCCATGGCTTTATTGTTGTGGGAATACCCAGCGCCCCGGCTCAAAGCCCTGTCAAGCAGATGTCCTTAGCCTGCCTAGGTCCCTGCTCCTGAAATCCCACCCCTCTTGCTCCCGGGCTTCCTTACTCTTCCCTTCCTCTCCCCACGATGGAGTTTTGCCCCTGGTTGGCAGGGCGAGGATGCGGCTCCTTCCCCCTGCACCCATCCCTGGGGGCTGCTGGTCCTCAGCAGCCTGAATCGGAGCAGACACCAAAGGAAATCTCCATGGATAAGCCGGGGAAGCAGTGATGGGGAGGGTCGTTTTCCCTGCTAGAGGCTTGTTTTGCTGCTGAAAAAGCTGCGTTATTTTAGCCAGGGTAAGTAATACCTGAGAGCATTCCTGCAGCAAAAACTCCGGCTGCACCAAACCCAGCAGGTCCAGCCCTGGGAGCGTGCCCGTGGCCCAGCGTGGGGACTTATTTTGTGATAAAACAGTAAAAACGACTCATCTCTGCTCTGTTTTCACCCCGAGACGGCTCACAGGCACTGCTGAGCTTTTCCCAGCTTTTGAAGCTCAAGTCTAAGCTTTGAAATGGCAGCGCTGTCCCTGCGCTGGGACACCGGGTAAAAATAATGCTGGGGAGATGAAAGGGGATTTGCCATTTTTAGTTTAACTGCTGGAAGTTCTGCTTTTTGGCACGTCGTCAGGGCATCGCAAAGGGGGGGGCAGTTCCCGTTATTCCCCCCCCCCCGACGTGGCCTGTTGGTTTTGGTGTGATGTAGGCATCGTGCGTGTGGAGCTGCCTTAGCAAAAGAGAACGGTTTTGCCAGATGGGAAGCATGTGGTTTTGCAGCCTATGTTAAATAATTTCTAATCTATAACCTGTTAACAAATAAGAGCTCTGTGGCGTAGGGTAAGGCGATGCTCCGGGTGTTGCGTCAGGAACCGCCGGGGTGCTGCTCTGCTGAGCATCGCTTGTGCACTGCAGCGTGCCCGTGGGCTGCAAAAACCTGCTCTAAGGCTCTTCTTATCAAATTGAGGAAACCCACGCTGTTTTTCCAGTAGTTGGGTATCAGGATGGCAGCAGGGAAAATCTACCTTCGGATCTGACTGGATTATGGTTCTACAGCCTGGGATTTCCTTTTACGTCCATGCTTTTTATCACACTAGATGTACCCACAGATGATCTCGCTGTCCATGTAACTGCCTAATAGATATTTACGCCTTGAAAAAGGAATTAGTCTGTGCCTTTAATCCCGTTGAGCTTCTGGCTTTGCTGCTGTACAGCAGTGAGGAGTTCCCCAGGTTAGCGGTGAGCTCTGTTTGGGGAACAAAAGGGAAATAATTTTCTTTCTGTGGGCTGGCTCCCCCTGCTTAACATTTCCTCTGCAGCTCTTCGGGTCCCTCTTCATCCCATCGCCCAAGGGTTTCTCCTCCTTTCCCTCCCTGGTCTTGCATTTCTGCACCCGGGTTCATTGCAGGAAGGAGCAGCGGGCAGCTGCCTGCTCTGCCTGCTCCCCTCTGCCTGCTCCAGCCCCTCCTCCTCCTCCATCGCCTTCGCTTCCATTCTGGTTGTGCCTCTCACCGCTGGTGTGCAACGAGCGGAGCGGTTTGCATTGATCCGTCTGCCACCACGCTTAGATCTCCTTCCCGAGGGATTTCGGCTCGTTTTGAGCCCGGCAGCGTGCAGGAATCGCTTGCTCCATCTTTCATGTCCCTTTCTCGGGGCCGAAACTCATTTGCTGCTGGCTCACCCAAGGCCCTTCCCCAAAACCCCCCCGAACGTGCTCGGCGCTGGCCCCACAGCCCCCTCCGGCATGCTCCTGCGTGCTTGGCTGGATTAAGCCTCAATTCCTTCCCTCCGGAGCTATTTGCAGCCCTCTCGATGTCGCTGACCTCTGTGGAGGCTGTGGCAGCATCTGGCAGCGCTCTGCATCCTTCCCCACCCCCCCCCCCCCGCACCCGCCTTGCAGCATCCCACCCCCCCGCGCCCCCCCCGCCATGCACCAGCTGCGGCATCTCGCTCCGTGCATGCATCCTGCTCAGCCCCAGCGAGCTCCCGTGCCAGGAGCCGTTAGAGGGAATATCTTGGCTTGGCCAACCTCCCTAATTTGAAGGTTCGCATCCAACACGCCCGTGTTGGCGCCCAGCGCTGCGTCTGGGCTGCTGCGTGGGTGGTGGGGAGCAGGTTCAGATAGTTTCCCTTTATGGGGGGAGAAAAAGGCTTTCCTGGGGATTTTTCAGCCATAAAGCTGCTATTTCTTTTCCATGGACTCTCTAGCGCTGACAGAGCCTGGAGCATCCTGCTCTGGTACCGCAGCAATGAGTGATGGGGGAGAGTGGGGTCCCAGAGCATCCCCCTTTCTGCAGACACCCTCTCCCAGTCGGTGACAGTGGCCCGAGGTCCCTAAACTGGGGAGGGGGAGCCTGGGCAGCGTTTATCCAGGCATTTCCGTAACGTGGGGAGTTTGCCTATGCACCCCAGCTTCCCTCCCTGGGTGTGCTGCTGCCTTCTCCTCCCTCTCCGGGAGTCCTGGCCCTGGGGGGATGCTGGCGGTGCCCACCGAGGAGGGCTGGCTTGAGGTCTGGGGGTCCCGCTGCTCCGTTTGGGGTGAGGGTGGCTCTGGGGCCTGGGCTGATATTTATAGGAACTGCCTGGTTTGAAAAACCCCACGTAGCGCTGGGCTGGATCCGTGTTCTCCGGGACTTTCCCTCCTGCATTTGTCAGTGTCAGCAGGAGTAATTTCATAAATATGCTGGGAGCAGGGGTGGGGACTTCACCCAGACTTTACGTCAATGTAAACAGCCCTAATTGGTGCTGGAGCCTCATAATTCCAGGATTTCCCCCCCTCCTTGCCCGCGTGCATCGAGGAAATTTGCAGTGCCAAGGCGAAGCGTGTTTTCATTCATAAATCCGGGGGGGGGGGGGGGGGCGGGGGGGAGCAGGGACTCGCTGGCGTTTCTTGCCTGGGGGTGCTTTTTGTTTCCCCCCCCGGCCCTCACCCTCCCCAATCTGACTTATCACTTTCTCAAAGCGGTGGCGGAAACGCACGCACGTTTAATGGTGTGAGTGCTGGGAAGAGAATATAGCCATTTACTGCTCCAAGGCCGCGCCGGGGGCTGCCTGACGGCCCCTGGGAGTCTTCCTGCCTTCTCACAGTTAGTCATTTGATGGCGTACGAGCTGGTTGTATGACTGTAACCATATGGTCTTTGTTGGGAGGCAGATCGGGCTGCCTGCACCCAACCCGGGGCTGGGATTGCTGCAGTGGGTCCCTGGGAGCGAGCAAGGAGCTGGTGTGCATCACCCCGGGGGCTGTTTGTATTTTCTGCGGGGGGCGGGAAGCTTAATGCATTCTGTGCGGGGAACCAGCCGGGATGGGGGAGAGGTGTGTGGCTGCATCTAACGGGGGGTCACAGAGCCGGGAGCATCCGCCTCCTGCCCATCTCCAAATCTCCCTGCCTTGGCGTGAAGGTGAAGGTCATCTGCACCCGTGCACGGGCTTGGAAAGTCAGGTCAAGGCTGTGCACGGGCGTTTGCCTTGCAGGGCGCTGGCCGGCCATGGGTGATGCTGTGTGGGAAGGTGCTGGGCTCGCTGGAGAGGGCAGAGCCAAGGAAGATGCTGCTGTCCCCTGCCAAGCATCTTGCAGCATCTTCAAGCTCCTGAGCACCAAACCAGGCAAGCCGGGCAGGTCCTGGCACGAGCCGAAGCAGACATCAGCTGCCCGCTCCTCCTCTGCGTCTGGGAGGGCGCGGGGATGCGATTTGTCTGCGATTCCTGTGGGATCCGGCTCTTTCCATGTGTGTGGGTTGTTTCTTTTTTTTTTTTTCTTTTTTTTTTCTTTTTTTTTCTTTTTTTTTTCCAAAGGGCTTGGAGGAGGAACTGTTTGGCTGGGCAGCCTCCCTACTTGTATTTCTCAGCTGTGTGGGATTTGCAACCTGGCTGAGCTGGCAGCACCTGGATGGGGAGCTGAAGCAGAGAAAGGGGCTGGGGGCGGCCGAGGAGGAGCCCCCCCAGCATAGCTGGGGGGGCTCCTCCTCGGCCGCCCCCAGCCCAGGGTTCCCAGGAGTCGGCTGCCAATTACCCACTTGCATTAAAGGCTCTTTCCTTCCTATGAAATTAGGCTCATAAAAGCAACAAAACCCCAAACTTGGCAGCAGCCAGGGCAGTTATGCTCGGCTGCAATCGCACCCGGTGGCTGCCACATCCCCCTGACCCACAGCGAGGGTCGGTAACTTCAGGATGCGGGTTTGGTGCGATGCTGCCCGGCTGCTCTGCTGAACCGGGAATGGGTGTGAGTGGGGTTTTTGGGGGTTTCGTGGACGGCAGCATTGCCCCCGCTTCTCCTTTTGAGGCTGGGAGACTGGCTGGACGGGCGCAGCGTGGCGGGAAGGAGGGATTGCGGTCCCTTTTCTCCGCTGCTGTTTCACTTCTCGTGCCCAGAAATAGACTTAAATCCTTCCCCCCCGCTGCTCCCCCATAGAGCTGAAGCGAAATCCAGAGGAAATCAGCCGTCGCGGCCACATCTGTGGCCCAGCGCTGGGGGCTGCTGCTGAGACCCTCCATCCCCCGAGCCCGGTCCCGTCACGACTGCCCTGTCAGCATCCTGGGGGATGCAGGGAAGGATGCTGGAGCAGGGGAATACACCCCAAAAAAACCCCATGAGGATTTTGCTCTGGATGCACACCCAGCTTTCAGCATCTCTTAATACGGGGGCAGACGGACTTTGCTCCCTGTCCCTCCATCCCGGGGTGAAGGTCCTGCCCACTCATGCAGCAGGTCTGAGTGGGAGCAAATTGCCCCCTCTGGGTTTTTTTTTTTTTTTTTTTTTGATTTTTTTGCAGCTGAACAGCCCTGTGCTTACACGCACCGGGGGAGCTCTGGGTCTCCTGTAGGACACCGCAGGGTCACCTTTCCCTCTGGGTGCCAAGAGGAGAAATGCTGGCTCTGCCAAGGAGTCCCCGAATGGGACAAGGCATTAATGCCACTGCAGAACCCGAAGATATCATCTCGCAGATCAGGAGTGGTCCTGGCAGGGCTGCACCCATGCTGCAGGGAGATACCTTGTAGCCTGGCAGGCTGCTGCTTAGGAGGCAGTTGGGTCCAAGCTGTTTTGCTGAGGCTGTGTAAGAGGGATGGAGCTCGCAGTCCTTCTGGGATCGAGTGGGTGGGATGGGAGATGACTGCAGGTCTGGACAGGAGATCCCCCCAGACTTGTCCTTAGCTCTGCCCCCAGTGTGACGGGCCGGGCTGAGTGCATGCTCGGGTTATAGCCGTGCCCTGTACAAGGTGCTTGCACGCACTGGTAGCAGTGGAGATGCTGGTGCTTTTGCACAGCTGGCAGCCAGGCCTGAAACGCTGTCCCCAGCCTGGGACACCAGCACCTTTGTCCTGGTGCATTGCTTCTAGCAATAGTCGGGACTTGTTTGCACAGAAAAATTCCAGCTCTGTGATGGGATTTGCTGTTTGCTCCCCAAGGCGGTGTCTGCCCTGGAGCCAGGAGTCTGTCCGTCCCACAGCTCCATGGCTGGCGTGAAGCGATCCCGCTTGCCTCCCACATCCCAGTCACTGGGGACTGTGATGCATGGCAAAGCCATACAGCCAAGGTGGGGGACCCCAGCCAGCCCCGAGGGGCTGCGCGTGGGTCAGACCCCTCCGCTGGCAGCACCTCCCAGGGGCCGGTGCCAGGAGGCTGCGGGTACAGCCGGGACGTTTCCAACCAGCTCTCAACATCTGGGATGCTGCCGTGGGTGTTGGATTTGGCTGGGGCAGGAGAGCTCGGCAGAGCCGGGGCTGCGAGCGGGGGGCTGCCGGGTACCTCCCACCCACGCTCCCAGGCTTGCCAGGGTACATCCAGCATTAAACGGAGCTGGGCTCCATCCTCCCTAACTAGCTCCGGTGTGAAAGGCAACCTGTTCATTTAAAGCAGGTTTTAGTACCTCTCGGCTCTGTCACTGGAGGGGAAAGCCCCGGGAAGGGCAGCGGGCAGGATCTGGGCATCCTTGAGTGGGACCGGCTGCTCCGCTGCCAGCGGCTCCTGCCCCGGCTCGGGCGCGGGGATGTGATGGGACCCGTGTCACCCTGCCCTCCGGCACACACGCCTATTTACGCCTTCGTCCCTCTCGCTGACTTTGACGTATTGCAGATGTTTTCTTTTCGGGCTGGTCAGTGGAAGAGGAATGGCTTCGTATACATCGGAAGCGCCATAAATCACTGCGATGGACTTCTCAGAAGGGCTTCCAGCCAGGGCCATAAACATATTGCCTTCAGCCAATATGACATCCGTGGAGCTCCCCGGCTGTCCACCCGGCCAGCGTGCAGCTCAACGGCTCTCTCCCATCCAGCTAGCACTCAACAGCTGATAACTATTTTTTCCCCCCCTTTTCATCCAAGAGTTGAGCTGTTCTTCGAACTAAGCAGCTCGAAAGGGCCTCTAGCCAACACCTTAAAACCCAAGATGTAGGTTTTGTGAGCTGGGTGGTTTAGCAGTTACAAAACATACGCGTTGGTGTTCAGTTTGCTCCGGGACCCCCATCACGGGCCAAATCCCCCCGAACAGGAGCACGATCCCTCCCCAGCGAGCAAAGGGTCTGGTAACTCTGGAAAAGGCAATTTATTTTTACTGGCCACAGCAACTCCCACTTCTTTGGGGGAAAAGGTAAAAAAAAAAACAAACCAACCAAACAAGGGATCTTTGAGCACAATTAAATTTTTTTAAACCGTAGTCATCCCCCTCTATTCTTCACAGTGTTTTCCCACCAGCAGTATTAGGAAATCATGTTTTACATCGCTTTGGCTGCCAACACTTGCGAGAGATGCTAGATTTCAGGCAAAAGAGCTTGGAAGGGGTCTTCTGAACTCACCTCAGCCCGGGGCAGGAGGAGTCATTTTATAAAGAGGTTTAGTAAGCAGCTTGGTCTAAAGAAAATGGCATGGAAAATATTTCTGGGCGATGGACGCCCTGGTCATGCTGTGGAATATGAAGTCTTCCGCTGGGGAGAAGGTGCTTCTCTGCGAGCGCTGTTGTTTCTGCTCCATGTTTCAGGGCCACTGGGTCCTTCGGGACCTTCAGGGAAGGGTCGTCCTTCCAAAAAGTTTGTAGCGGATGTGGTCCGATGAGGAAAGGAGCAAACTGGGGATTTAAATTTAAACTTGTCAATGTTTAATCACTGCGAACTCGGTGTTTTCATCCACAGGTCGCAGCAGCCTCAGCAGGGTGGCTGGGGACACAGGGGACACGATGGGGCTGGGACCACCATGGGAGCAGGAGGGTGTTCCAGCCCCCTTTTCTGGGTGTCTCCGAGCCCCGCTGGTGTTTGTAGCAGGGTCCGGCTGGGATTTTATCCTGGCTCCCCAGCAGGTCTTTCCACACGTGTGGCCGCTTAGCATAAGCCCCTGCACGTAGTGGGGCCGCCTGCCCTCGGGATGCTTGCGAGAGCCATAGCTTGGCCCCTGGACAGGTATTTCTGCCCTTTAAAGGCAGGATACCAGCTTTGGTGCTCCATCCCTCTCTCCAGCAGCTTCTCTGTGTGTGATGACCCTGAAGGGTTCCGGGACCTCTCCGTGCCCGGGGGGCTCTGGCTGGTGGGTGTTGAATGCAGCATCCTCACCGCTGGTGCCGGCAGCCTGGACCACCGCTGGCGCAGGTGAGCCGCTGGCAGCGGAGCAAGCCAGGAGCTGCTCCCCCCTCCTCCTCCCTCTCCTCTCCCTGCGGAGCATTTGGACAAATAAAGTTCGGAAAAAATCCGAGCTGGAGCTGCTGACTCCTTGTGCAAGCGGTTTAAAATAGGCCACGCTGTTCCAGCCTGGCGGCAGCCAGCTGGCCCCGTGGCCTCCCCGCTGGAAAACAACCGGGAACAATAACACGGGAGCCCCGCGCTGAGCCTGTCACCGCGGCACAGGCAGCGCTGGGACGTGACCTGCTGCCACCCTGCCTCCCTGCACGGCCTCCTGCCCAGACGCAGGGCTGCGGGTCCCCGGGGGCATCGCGGGGCTGGCAGGAGCAGAAGAGCTGCCTGGGGGGGTGACGTGAATGAGGCGTTTCCCTTTGCCGTGCAGGTGGGATGTCACCGGGAAGGGGGAACAGCGGCACCGGTGTTGGGGATCCGGGATGTGCGGAGGAGCATCCCCTGTGATAACATCTGCCCCCGTCTTGCACCGGCTGTGCCCGTGTCTCTGCCTCTGGTGGGGTCCTGGGCAATCGACCCGCTGCTCCGATTGTACTTCTGTATTTTTAATACCAAACAGCGCTGCTGGCCGGGAGCCCGGGGGGAAGCGGGCCCCAGGTGGGCTGGACAGCGAGGTGCCGTGGGGTAGGACCGCGTCCCACCGGGGCCGGCCGGTGCCGTCAGCCCGCGGTGCCTTTTCCGTGCTCAGCGGTCCTTCGGGGACAGGAAGGGATGCATTGTAAGACGGCCTTCCAGGATTTCCTCCGGCAGCCCTCGGAGCAGGATGCGGCCACGCACCGGGTTCCAGGGGAACCTGCAGCCTGCATGGATGCTGGGGTGGCCCGAGGACCCTCCACCGCTCCTTTCCAAGCCAGCCCCAGGGCAAGCCCAGCCCGGGTGCTTGTGGCCCTGGTAATCCCAAGGGGACTCTGCAAAGCGTGGGCCGGTTCCCACGGCACGAGGGAGGGCTGGGAGCCAGCAGAGAGCTGGGAGCCCCATCAGCCCTGGCCTGATCCGCACAGCCAACAGGCTCATTCACCACCCTGGCCCGAAAGTGGTGTGTAAAGGAGGCAGCAGGGTCTCTGGTGCAGGCAGTTTAGCTCGTGCCTGCTCCTGAAGACGATCCTCGAGCATCCTTGGCAGCCTCATGGATCGGTGTGCCAGCAAGTGCTCGGCCGGACACGGAGCAGGAGGAGCACGGTCCCCCCCGGGGTAGGTCCCGAACCGCAGGCACTGCGACGCAGCTTCTGAGGATGTGAGCAATGCCCCGGGGCTCCAGGGGACGGGGCACGTCACCCCATCCCAAGCCTGTGTGCAAACATAGGGAGCACCCCATCGCTGTCCTTGGCTTGTTTCCTTGTCCCTGGCCACCACTGCTGGCATCTGCTTTGCTTCCCCCTCATCACTTGGATCGTGTCTGATCTTCCTTCCGACGTGGTCTGGGAAAGCAGGAGAGCAAAGGCATCCATCCGTGGGGACACAGCGCCCAGAGCCGTCTGCTCCAGCAGCACCGCATCAGCCCAGAGTTGGGGCATCAACCAAAACCTGTCTGAGGGGTGCAGCATCCTCCCCTGCCACCAGCACCGGCTGTGCATGACATCAGCGCTGCCACTCGTCCTCTGCGCCCGCTCGCCCTGTACCGGCTGCACCAAGAAGGACAATTCCTTATCGCGAGGATTAATGGTTGCGTGCAACCTGCCTTGAAGAGCTCGGCACCTTGGCTGGGGAGAGGAGGAGGAGGAGGAGGAGGATTTGGCAGCCGGGAGTAGGGGGATTAGCAGAGATTTGTTGGACCTCAAGGAGAGAGGTGCCAAGTTTTATTTGCCAGAGTAGAAGTCCTGTGGCAGGGGACCCTGACGGATGCGGTGCGTCCCTATCAGCTCGCTGCAGTGCCCGGAGCCTGCGGAGGGGGACCGGGGCTTTCCGCATGGGGAACCCCGTGTGCCGCAGGGAGATGCCACCGAGGCAGTTTTTGCCTTGCGTGGTTTTGGATAGGTACCGCGGGCTCCTCGCTGGCATGGCCGGGGCTGCTGGGCCGTCTGCGTACCTGCGGTCCCGCAGGACCGAGCTCTGCAGGGCAGCGTGAGACGGCTCAAACGCAGCGCTCCTTGGGACGCGCAGGAGGTTAAAACCAGCTTGGGTTTAAGCTGAGCCTATGCGGTGCTGATGCTAAAATGCCTTTGGGAGTGCAGCCCCTCGCCGGCGGGGAGCGGGAAAGGGGGTGAGCTCGTAACCCCAGCGCTTCGCCGGGCGGCACGGCAAGCCTGCAACATCTTGTGTAACAAGGAGCGAGCATCAAAGGGAAATGCCTGAGCGAAGCAATAACCCACGCTAACAACAACAAAAAAAACCCCTCTCCCCTTTCATTTCCCTCCCTCCCCTCTTGACCTTGAAGAATGCTGGAAGGTGTCATGTCATCAGCATTTCCCAGCCGCTGGGAGCTGGGGGGGGGGGGGATTTTTTTCTTCCTTCGGGGCACCCTGCCAAGAATAACAGCCGACTCCAGCAGGTCGGCACAGGAAGGGAACGGCTGGAACCTGATTTGCAGTCAGACGCTCGGAGAGCCAGAACGCGTTTTATTGAAGAGGTCTCCAGGGAGGCATAAACCTTTCCCCCCAAAAAAAAAGAAAGAAAAAAAAAAAAAAAGCGCCTTTCCGATGAAGCTGTATTTTTTTATATGTATTTTAAAAAGCCTTTAAGATAAACTTGTTTTAGTTCTTGGTGTTGATTTACAGCAGGGGAGGAATGGGGAGAGGCCGGGGATGGGGACCCCGTCCCTGGTGCGCCCTGAGTTGAGGCCGGGTGCGCGCGGAGTCCCCTCGGATGAAGGCACGTTTGCCCGGCGGGATCAGGCTTCATCTCCGCTGCCTCCAGCGGGGCGAGCGCGTCCCTCGGGATGGATGCACCGAGCAGAAGTCCGAGGGAGACACGCGGGCACAGCTCCTCCTGGGAATTAGCCCCCTTGCCTCAGTTTCCCCAGGCACGACGGCTGCATCCTGTGTCCGAAGGGATGCGTCCGTCGCGGCTGATGGGACCCAGTGCCACGCGGGGAAGGTGAGCCCGCAGCGGCAGGGATGAACGCCTGCTTCGCCTGCACGGCCGGCCCCTTTCCTGGGCGTCTGTGCTTGCCGTGGCAGGGCCAGACCCCGCACGGGCTGCGTTGCCACTGCGTGGCCACGGGCTTCTGCACGGTTATTGCCAACAAAAATCTTGCCAATACAGAAGTTTCTCTTCTCACCCTTTGGTTGCAGAAGGGACGATTGATTGCTGATCCACTCCAGCCTGCGTTTACCAACCTGCCTTCAGAAAAAGAAAGAAAACAAACCCCGTCCATCGCTTGGCCACTCGAAGGCACAGGAGAACCTCCCAAACAAGCACTTCCACCAATTCTTAGAGCGAAGACACCGGCGGCAGACCTTGATCTGCAGCCCCGGTGGCGAACCTGCTGAGCTCCCAGCCCTTGGTCTGCTAATCTCCTCCCGCAGCTCGCTAAATCCTGCAAGATGTTCCCAACAAAGAGCACGGGCTGGGCTCCGTTTGTTTGCAGAGCTTCATCCTTGGGGACATCTGGTACCCTTGGCTCGCCTGAGCTCCAGATAAACAGCAGTCGGCTTTCGGGGGAGCAGGGACCGGGGGTGTTGACACCCCAGTGAGACATCACGGGGTGCCAGCAGGGTTGGGGTGACGATGGGGTCGGGGTGACAGCCACCCTCACCCCCCCCGGTGCCAGGATCCCAGGGTGCTGCTGGCTGGGTGCTGTGCTGACAGCTCGGCTCTTCCCGGCCGATCCGTATCCCTCCTACCAGGAAGCACCGGGGAGGAGCGGGGTCCCTGCGGCCGGCTCCCAGCCGGGACCGCGGGGTGCGGTGAAGCCGTGCAGCTCTCCAGCTCCCTTTTAATTCCTTTCCCAGCTGCGTTGCCTCATCGCCATGACCAGGCTGTAACCGGAGCGGGTCAGCGTTTTGCTGATGGAATGTTTTTCCATCGGGAAATACCAATTTCTGTGGGAACATCTCAATTTTGACCAAATTTTTCTTTTTTTTTTCGAGGGGGAGAATACTTAAAACCCGGGCCTTTCAAGGAGGTTTGACCTCCTCCTAACATTGCTTTTGAGACAAGCACAAAAGCGTGGGGGTGTGGAGCACGTGGGGGGGTGCGCTGATGTGGGAGTAAAATCAGGGATAAGGAAAACCTGAGGTGCGCTTCAAAAATAGTAAGCTAGAATATTTTTTAAAAAGTCAAAATGGAGTAAATTGGTGTATTAACCTCAGAAAGATTTTCAATAGGGATTTTGGAGAAAGATTCAGCCTTTGTTTATCTCTCCTGCTGTACTTACACAGCTCGTGTTGCCTTTACCCACGCAGCGCTGCTTGGGCATCCCAGACCCTGCCGCATCCGCTCGGGTTTGACATCCCGGGTACCAAATATCGGTGGGGGGGAAAGACAACGCCGAGGGGGATTTTTGGCTGGGCAGGAGCCGTAACCTCCACCTTGCTTCCCGGAGGAACGAGGGTGCCTAACTCCCTTGGGCTCTTCTGGAGCTCCACCAGTCGCGGATCCGGCCCCGGCTCCCTGCGGCTGCCCGGCGGGGCAGATGGCATCTTCGACTGGTGAATAATGGGCTGGGAATAGAAAGCTGAAACCAGAGACCAAGTCTTCCCGTTGCATCTTCAGCGTCATGTGAGAGGCTCCTTCCCTCCCATTCCACTCGGCAGCGGCCAGGGCTTGCCTAGAAATAGCTCCTGGCACTCACACGGCAGGACCTCGACCTGCCCCGCCGCGTGCCGGGGAGCCGATGCCACGCACAGCCCCGCCGCGGCTCCCTGCACCGGGGCTCGGTGACCGAGCAGGGGCCGAGTGGGCTTGGGAAACACTCGTGGGGGGGGGGGGGATGCCCAGTTGCTGGGATGGGTTTGTACCCTGGCGAGGACACAAAGTGCAGAGTCCCTGCTTGGTGCACGCCCCCGAGGGCACTGTGGGGGCCTGGCTACTGCTTACAAATTTTTACTGCTGTGCAAACTGTTACTGTTTGCACTGACAAACCTTTTCTTCCTTTTTTTTTTTTTCCCCCCCCTCTCCCTCTCCTCTCCACCCTTTTTTAATAGCAGCCTCTAACAGCCACACTCATTCTTCTTTGTTGACACGGCCCTTTGGCATCAGCACTTGGCATTTGCAGAGCAGCTCGTTCTGGAAAGGAAAAGAAAAAAAAAAACAACCTCTTTTTTTAAAAAAAAAAAAAAAAAAAAAAAAAAAGCAACCCAGCCCCTGTGCCTTGCAGGGGACGTGGCTCCCTCCTGCCTCGCAGGGCATGGTGCCACCGGGTGAATCAGCGCCCGGCCCCGGCGCGGGTGAGCTGGGAGGTGCCGTACGAGGTTAATGCCACCGGCTGCCCACGCAGGGACTCAGAGTAAGGGACCGAGGGTGCTGGGTCTTCACTTCGCTTCAAACGTATGTTCACGCACGGACACAGGTGTGTGCACGCTCACGTGCACCGCCAGGCTGGCCCTGGTTGGACCCAGCCATCGGCGACCGCTGGGCCCAGCACCGAACGCTGGCTTTGTCCTCTGGCCGTCGCAGGAGCAGCAATTTCTTTGCCGCAGCACCTCCGAAAGCGCTTGGCGGAGCAGAGTGGCTCCGGCTCAGCTACAGCGTGTCCCTGCGGGGCCGTGGTGGCTGTCGGTGGCCCCCTCCTCTCCTCAGAGCCACCGTTCTCCATCCTGCCTCTCGGGGACCGTCCCAGCAGCGTCCCTCCCTCCCAGGCACGGACCACCCCGCATCCTCCCTCGCCGCAGACCCCGCGCTCCCGTCCACGGCTGCGGTTTCGGCACAGGACAGCTGCCTCCCCTTCCCCTCCGCTCGCCCCACGGCTCCCTGTCGCCTGCACGCAGCTTTTCTTGGGTCATCTTTTTTTTTTTTTTTTTTTTAATTTCAGGCTCCAAGCAGCGCAGAGGCAGATGTTCCTGCTCGCACCAGCCGCGATCTTGGCTGAGAGCATCTTTGTCTCACCTGCATGGCCACGCGAAGGACCAGGGGAAATATAGTTTACAAGCAAGAGAAAACCTGGCTGGGCTCTTCCAGCAAAAGGAATAGAAAGGGAAAAAAAATCAATTAAGTAAGTAAAAAAATTCAAAGAAAGGTTAAAGCAGCAGATAAAAAGGATATATCCTGACTATTTTCATGAACCAGCACTATCTTTTCCATCTGAAAAAGCAGCACCAACCGAGTACAGAAATCAGCCCGTTTTTGGTTTTTTTTTACAGAAAAAAAATAAGCTTGCAGAGAAAATTACAGCTGTTGAATGCAGAGTTCGAGGTCGCTGAACACCAGACCAGTGCCCCGGTGTCCCGTGGCAGCCACGCTGCCAGCTTTGACCCAGGCAGGTGACACCGTGGTGTTCAGGCTGGCTGCCCTGTGCCTCAGTTTCCCTGGGTGGCACAGCAGTGATCCTGTCCAACAGCATTTATATGTCACCGTTGGATTTTCAACAGGGACGATGGCAGGGCTGGGCTGCTGGGCACGGTGCCCTTCCCCGCCTGGGTTTGCTCTCCGGCAGGACGCCGGGAGCCCACGGGTGGAGGTGGGAGCCTGGTCAGACGCCACGGCCAGGCAGCGGCTGTTCTGCCTCCCCGGCCGTGCGCGGCTGGGAATTACCTCCTTGGAGAAATATTCCCTTTTCAAACACCAGACCCCGTGGAGGATTATCCGGAGGGGGTGGCTGGGGGAACAGTCACGCTGTCTCGAAGGCACTGTGTTGTTTGAAATGCTCTTTAAGGCACTTGATGACTCACAGCAACAGCTGGAAGGAATAAGCAGTTGGTAATTTCCATATTAACCTCCCGGTCCTGGGGACAGAGGGGGGATCTGCTGCATGTGCCTGCTCGTGAGGGTGCAGCGGCACCTCGCCGGCGTGCTGTGAAGTGGGTGCTGCTGGGCACCGTCCTGTAGTGCCTGAGGGGCTGCAGGGATGGGGAAGGGGATGGGGATGGGGACAGGAACGGAGACGGGAAAGGGGATGGGGATGACCCCAGAACCGGGCAGGCTGCTCACGGATCCATCCCGATCCCCCGCCCGATGCAAGCTGGGGGAATGCCGCACCGGGAGGCCGCCCGGGGCTGTTTGTACAGCACCTTGCACAATCAGCACCAAGCCCTGACGCAATACGGTCATGCAGCGGCTGTCCGTCACATCTCTCCCTGGGGCTTGCCTTTGTGCAAGGGGACGGTTCTGCATTGCAAGCCAGCAAGGAGGTCTAAGACGGGCGCAGTGAGGATGTTTGCCTCCTGAACCTGGACTGCAGCCTTCCAGCTTGAGAGAGGAGCCATCCTGCACCGCATCCTGCTCCGTCTGCATTGCATCCCGCTATCCCCGTGGCGCTGGGCTCCGTGGAGCAGACCTGGCTGTCACCATCCCCAGCCCTTGGGTCGCTTTAAAACGCGGGCTCCGGCAGGAGGTCCGCGCGCCGGCGGGAGCTGTGGTGGAAAATCCTGTGCTAGGCTCGCCTCGATCCCCGCGCGCCCCGGGGGACGCGTTTGCCGCCAGGGCATATGTTTTCAGTTCTTGCCGAGGCCCGACTTGAGAAATTTTCTCTCCCTCCCAGCTTCTCTGTTGCAAACAGCAACCGCAGGGCCGGGGCGGCACAGGATGATAAATGAGCTGCTCTGTCCGTACGCAGCCAAGGCCCGGGAAGCCGCTCAGAGGCAGGCTGCATCCCGGCGGGACGCGGGGCGGGGGGGGAACCGGGGGCTCGCGGCGTCTCCAGAGAGCAGCAGCACGGAGGGTCGGTGTTTTGGGACAGGGTGGGGAGGGGGGGGTCTGGCCCTGCTGAGCTCCGGTCCTTGAATGCAGCGCGTTGTTTGCTCGCCCATCTGCAGAGCAGGCGGGAGAGCATCTGTCGGCTGCGCTCGAAGGGTGGGCCGAGCCGGCGGCCACGTCTCCCCAGGGAGCTCCAGCTGGGCAATCGCGGGCAGCCCGAGCCCCTGCTCCCCGGGGAAAACCCAGAGGCAGCAGCGGCAAAGGATGCACGGATGGGGTGAAGCATTCCCCGATCCGTTCTCCTGCCCGGATTGCCCCTTCCCATTTGGGAAAAGGGGGTGACACCGAGAGACCACGTGCACCTTTAAGGAACATCTGAGTCATGTCCACCCCGACACGCGCAGCGCTCCCAACGCCCTCGGTGCATAGAGCAGCCGCCACATCAGGCCTATAAATAAATAAAATATAACGAGGCCCTGCCGTCTTCTGGAACCCCCTGAAAAAAGCCCCGTAGAGCCAGTTCTCCCAAGGTATCGTGTTCCCCGCTTTGTGTGTCGCCTCCCACCCCCCACCTTGCTTCTTTATTGCCGGAGCCATCTGGGTGGAAACTGGATCCGGGTCCCCAAAGAGCCCCCCTGCCCCCTGCCCGCGCTCCAGCTGATGTCACACAATCTGTTTGATCTCACGGCCAGTTGCCGGGGAGTGCCGGACGCTGTCACCCGCGGTCTGGGTGGGAGATGACATCAAGGGCTGGTCAACCCAAGGGGGACGCGGCCGGGGTGCTCCGAGGGCGGGGACCATGCTCGCGCTGGGGGTGATGAGGAGCAGGGACGACGTGGCTTCTCCGCGTCAGCGGGGTGTCGCGACGCGCGGCTCGGGCGTTCGGCCCGCGGTCCTGCCTGTCCTCTGTCCCTGCGTCCTATTGCAAGTACCTGGGTTTGATCCTGCACAGCACCCTCCTTCAGCAGGACAGGCTCAGGGCTTTGCAAGGACGGGACCGGGGATGTTGCAGTGACTTGCCGTGAACTCAAACTCAGCAGCACTGCTGGGTGCAGGCTTCCTCCTAAAATGACTGCTTGAAAAACATCCTTACGGCTGCTGATGTATTTTATCGGGAGAGCCGTGCCGAGCCGGTGGGCACGCTGACTAGATGCTCGGGCGGTTAATAAGTCAGGTTTAATTGTGGCTGGACCTCGGTACAGTTTGCACTTCCTCGGTGCCTATTGTCCAAGGACAGCAAAGTGCTTTACAAGCATTAAATCTTATCGCAGCCTGCAAGGCAGGTAAGGATATACCGGGATTATTGCATGCGTCGCTGAAACGCGGCCAACTCCGGCTGGGAACACATCAGCTATTTACCAGTGAGTGGCAAAGCGATGCAGCATTTTAGGACCGAGCGGGAAATAGAATCTGGTATTGAACTGGAACAGCAGTGAGACTTTTAAAATGTGAAATAAATTACCGGGGCTGATTGTTGGTCAGGACACCCGAGTTAATGGCTGGTGGGCAGCACTGTAAAGGGCAGGGACGTGGCCGGTGCTTTCGGGGGATCCGTCCCGCCGGCGTGAGCCCGGACACGGTGCCTTTCCGCTCTGTTTTGGGTCGGGGGAGCCGCACAAAGGGCCGTGGACGTGGGGAGGGGGCCGCGGGTGACACAGCGGTGATAGAGGGGGAGGGAACAACGCGTGCGGGCCGCCCCGCGTGGGGGGGGGGGGGGCTGCTGCGCGAATCCCCGCGTGGGGCCGGTTATAAACCCCCTCGCTGGGGTGGGTTTGTAAATATTCCCCCCCCCGTGGGGTCCCTCTGCACCCCCCGCGGCGGCCGCCGCAGCTCCGAGCCGGCCCAGCCGGGCTGGCGGCAGGCGGGCGGGCGGGCGGGGGGGGGCGGCAGCGGCTCGATCCTCCCCCCGGCTCCCCCATCGCGGGCAGGTCGCGGCGGGGGGGCCGGGGAGGAGCCGGGCCGGGGGCGCCGGGGCCGGGAGGCGGCCGGTAGCCGCCCTTCCTCCGCGCCGCCAGCGGGACCCAAACTTTCGCACCGAACTTTTATTCTCTTTTTTTTTTTTTTTTTCCCCCCCCTTCTCGGTGTTTGGGGATATTTTTTGTTGTTGTGTTTTGGGGTTTGGTTTTTTTTTTTTTCGTTGCCTTCTCCGCGGCGGGAGGAGGCGGGCGGCTGCGGGGGGGGGGGGTGTGGAGGAGGAGGGGGGGGGGAAGAGCGCTCCGCAAACCCGCCCCCCGAGCCTGCGTGTCCGGCGGAGCCGCGGGATGAGCCGGGGGCGGCGATGAGCGCGGCGGGGCCGGGGGCGGCGGCGGCGGCGGCGGCGGCGCCGCTCTCCCGCAAGCAGCGGCTGATGGCCGCGCTGGCGGCCGGCGAAGCGGCGGTGGCGGGCGGCCCCGGGGCTCCGCAACCTCCGGCACCTCCGCTTTGCTGCTTCATCTGCGGCGGCGGCATCAGTCGCGGCAAAGAGCTAAAGCTTCAAGTTCGACCCCCCCGCGACCACCGACCCTTCTTCCCCTTCCTCCAGCACCAGGAACCGGCGCCCGGCGCCCGCGCCGTCTCGGCGGAGGGCTGCGCCTTGGTCTGCGCCGTCTGCCGCTGTTTCCTGGGCGAGCAGTGGGACTCCTTCGAGCGCAGCCGCACGCCGGTGGAGAAGCGCATGTACTGGCTCAAACGGCCCCATCAGTGCGAGGCGGCGGCGGCGGCGGCGGCGGCGGCTGCGGGGGGAGCCGGGCTGCGGCGGGGGGCGACGGGCTGGGACCCCGCCGCGCCGCCGCGCCGCCCCGCCGGCCAGGAGGAGGAGGAGGAGGAGGAGGAAGAGGAGGAAGAGGAGGAGGGGGAGGAAGGGCCGGCAGCCGGCTCCGAGCTCTCCGAGCTCTCCGACGCCGAAGCCCTTTCGGAGCCCGAGGGGGCGGGCGACGCGGCGCGGCCCCCCCCGGCGGCGGCGGGGGGCAAGCGGGGGCCGCCCTGCTGCTCCTCGGAGGACAGCGAGATCAACATCACCAGCGAGGAGGAGGAGGAGGAGGAGGAGGAGGAGGAGGTGGAAGGCGGCGAGCGGCCCGCTTGGGCATCGGGCACCGCCTGCTACATCTGCGGCAGCCCCTTGTCACCCACCACCCAGCACCGCGTCCACGTGCAGAAGCAGGAGAAGACCTCGCCGGCACCCTTCTTCCCCTTCCTCTGGCTTCACAGCCCCCCGCCGGGCGCCCAGCCCCTCTCGCCCGCCGGCAGCACCCTGGTGTGTCCCTGCTGCTTCGCCTCCCTCATGCAGCAGTGGCAAAGCTTCGAGCTGGCCAACGTGCCCGTGCTCCAGCGGCTCTACGTGGTGCCCCTCAACGCCGGTGCCGTGCCCGCCAAGGGCTGGCGAGGGCTGAAGGAGGATGGGGCGGGCGCCCCACCGGCACCGGAGGCTTGCTACCTCTGCGGGGAGGAGTGCGGCAAGGAGGCGAGGCCGGTGGCGGCCAAGATCACCAACGGCAATGCGAAGAGCACCATGCATTTCCCCTTCCTCAGCCTCCTGCCTTGCCCGCCCAGCGCCAAGGGGCTGAACAAGCACTGGGAGGTGAGCAGCTGCCGCAAGTGCTTCGGGGTCTTGCAGGACCTGTGGGCCATGTACAGGGCCTGCCACAACGAGGAGCTCATCACCTCGGTGCAGAGCTTCCTGGGGAGGTACCACCAGGTCTTCTCCGCCGGTGACCCCAGCAGCCTGGTCAGCCACCCTGCCGTCAAGCCTGGTCCCACCTCCGTCTGCTACATCTGTGGGGCCGAACTGGGAGGCGGCAAAGAGTTCCAGCTCAACGTCAACCCGCCGGGGCGATTTGGGGAGAAGGAGCCCTTTTTCCCCTTCCTGACCGTCTACCCACCCGCCCCGCGGGCCAGACCGGCCGACTCAACCGGGCTGGTGGCCACCTGCATCCTTTGCTACCACGACCTGCTGGGGCAGTGGCTGCAGCACGAGGGCAGGAACTCCCACCACCCCAGCAGCGCCTGGTCCCGGCAGTACAAAGTGGAGACCTTCGTCTGCTTCTTCTGCCGGCAGGAGAAGAAGCGATGCCTTGGATTAAAAGCGGTTCAAGTGGCCAGGCTCCCCGTCTTCCTCTACACCCTCCGCGTGGCCAACAGCTTGCTGGTGGATGACGGGAAGCAGCTGACCATCGGCGCCTGTGCCGAGTGTAGTGCTGTGGTCCTGGCTGGCAAGAGCATGACCCCGCCGGAGCTGCTGGCGGCGGTGCCCCCGGCTCTCCTCCCCAAGGTAAGGTGGTTGGCCTGGATCCCATCCCTCCCTCCCTCCCCTCCTGGCGTTTTTCACTTTGGGCATCAGGGAGGAGGTAGAGTGGTGACATAGAGGGATGCTCTCCTTTTGGGTCTGGTCCCTGGGGGGCGAACGCTAATGGATGGGGTGCCTTTAGCAATGAACTTTTGGAGCTGTCAAGCTGCAAAGGAGTGGATAAAAATCCTTCCAAGAGGTGGGGAGAGCCAAGACCTGTCCTGTTGCAGAAGCGTATATCTGCGTTATTGGCGCCTGCTTGCTGGCAGCCCTGCGCGAGGGAGGTGGGGGCCGGCACGGAGGAAATCCCGATCCCGTGCCGCTCGCCGTCATGGGTGATCAGAGGTGCTGGAGGGGAGGGAGGGCTGCCTGGCCTGCTCACTGCAGCAGCATCCTCGGAAAGCTCGAAGGAGCGCGTGGCCTCCGCCGCCGTAGGAAACTTCCCAAGTTATCTCCAGTTTTATGAGGCGCCTTAATCAAAGGGGTCCCCCTCGGAGAAACCTCAGCCCTTCCCATGGCCGGGGGGGCTGGTGTGCGGGCTCGGAGCTGGGTGCCCCCCACCTGCGCTGCTCTGGTTACCCTACAGCGAGGGACCCCCCGGCAGCATCCCCCTGCACCTCCAGCCCCCTGCGCCCCCTGAGCCGCCGCGATGGAGCCCTGCAGCCCTGAGGGGTGTCGTGGGTGTCATCGCCCGGGTGCTGCCAGTTTCCCGGGTTGCTCTTTTCTGCGCCTCCCGCCGGGGTTACGCAGGGCGCTTCGGGGGCATCACCTAGCGAAAAGGTTTACCAGTCGCAAGCTTGGCTTTCTCGTGGGATGGGGAAATAACTGCTTTTACTCCCAAATTTCCAGCTTGTAGGAGTGTGCTGGAGAGCCACTGCTCTGTATCTGCAAACCAAGCCCCAGGCTGGGCTCTGTAAAATGCCAGCATCCTAAATCCCCAAGTTCGTTTTCAAAGCCTTTCGGCTCCGTTCCTAGCCAGAACCCCGCGGCTCTCCGAAGCGCTGGCATTTTCTTTAGAAATGTAAACCAGCCCTTCCAAGACAGCGCTCCTTTTCTCTCGGGTTGCTCTCCCTTGGCTGGTTACAAATACAATTTTCCGTTCAGCCGTGCCGGCTCCTGAGCTGGGGGGACGTTACTTGGAAAGCCACCGGACAGAAGCTGCACGCACCGGAGGGTCGGCGTGTGTGGCACTGGCACGGAGAGTTGCCAGGATGGTGCAAGAGGTTGGGTTGGCACCAGTGATGGGAATCCTCCGGAAGCCGTTGCTTTTGGGTGGTTTCCCCCGGGCTCCATCAGCCCGAGCCGGATGGTCCCAACATCATTGCAGGTCATTCGTGGATGCAGATGATTTATTTTCAGGCTCGCCCGCACGGGAGTCTGCTTCCAGCCAACGCGACTTGCGGTGCATGGAGGGGTCTGAGGTGGTGGAGACTTTCTGGATGTTGGAGGCGGTTCGGGGCTGCATGGCTTGCAATGCCCGTGTGGTCACGGCCACGCTGCCCGTCTGCCCGTCCCCTGGTCCGTTGGCATTTGCAGGGTGCTGGGGCCCTTGCTGGCTGGTGGCCAGGGAGGGCTCAGGAGTCAGGCGAGCATCCTGTGGAGCGAACCCGGGCGGTGATGCTGGGGTGATGCTCCGGCAGAGCCCCGGTGGGTGCAGCTGATGAAGGGGGGGTGACATCTGCACGTCCGCAGCCGGTATTTCACGCCTCTGCCCTGTTAGTGTCCGCAGGCCACGTCATGGAGACATTATGGACAGCAATTCTGTCCCAGCTCAGATGCCAGCGTTGGGAGGTGGGGGTGCTTCCCGTGGGGTTCCTTAGTGACCCCCCCTGGAAGCCAGCTTATCTCAGGCACCCCAGTCCTCGTGCCCGCTAGCCCCAGCCCCAAACTCCCGCTTGGGCTCCTGCCTGCAGCCCTGTCTCTGACCTGAGCGGCTCTGAAAACCTTTTGTGTGGGACTATGAAAAGCAGAGGGGGAGGAGGAGGAGGAGGACGCGGAGGGTGTCCCGGGGAAGGGATGCTATTCAGTTCCTCCCTCTTGTTCCCTGGTTTGCTAATGAGCAAATTAAGGGGCTGCTACAAGAGGCAGGGTGGCAGGAGGCAAGGCAGAGCTGCCTGGGGAGGGGACTGGTCCAGGGACTGTTTCAGTTTGCCGGGCTCTGCCGTGTCCTGGTGGTGACTCTGGCTGGCCAGAAGGTCCTCTCGCCTTTTCCCTCTTCCTCTCCACATGCTTCCCATCAAGGCTGAGACCTCACAGATGCCAAGGTTATTAAAAAGATGGCTTAATGCTTAGGTCGGGTGCTTGGCTAATTTAACTGTACCCTCATTCAGCCATGCTGCCGGCTGGAAGTCACCCCGGATGAGCCTTTCACCCTTGTGTGGCACCCAGGTCCCTGTTCAGGTGGGACCAGGCAGGAGGGAATGACCCCGAGGGGTTAAAACCATCTCCCTGTTCCTCCTTGCAGCTCTGCAACTTCATTTTTTTTGACTGCACTTGCTTTTCCACACACCCAGGATTAACACCCCCCCCCCGCAGAGCTGGTGGTTTGCTACTGTCCTGCTTGCAAGTGGCTGACCCAGATGGCTCCAAGTTTGAGGCACCAGGTCCGTAATGCCACCAGACACCTTCACATCCCCCTCTCTTAGCAGGGCAGCAAGAGCAGGATGGGGCTCAGGTCTTCTCTGTAGCAGCTTGGAGGTGCTAAGGAGGGAACCCCACGTCTGAGGCCCGTCAGGAGGGTGGAGGCTCCAGTATTTTGGGTGGGGTGGTGCCTCTGCTGCTGGTTTGGTGTTGGGGAGCAGCGGGGCAGGTGATGCTCTATGGAGGTGTGGGGGTGCCGGTGGTCCTGCCTGCTGCAGGAGGGTCTCTTTCCTACAGGTAAGCTCTGTGGGCAGAGGGGCTGCTGCAGCAACCTGCTGCTGTTGGCTTGGGGCGGGGGGGTTTGGGTTCTCCTACCGAGTACAAATGGCGATGCTGAGCTATGGTAAGGGTACCCCGCTGTGGTACTTTTGGCTTGTCACCAAGGTGCCCTCCAAGGTGTGCAGATGTGTACCGCGAGACTCCATCCTCTTTCCAGCTGTGCCCCTCGCGAGGGGGATCTGTAGGGATCTCTGCACCCGTTGGCGCAGGGCTCCTGAGTTTGGGGCGGCCGTGCTGCCACCGGGTAGCTGCCTCATCCTCCCCATCCAGAGAAACCGCCTTTGCGTCCCACCGTCAAGCCCCCGCTGCCGGTCGGGAGGAGCCGGCTCCCTGGGGTGCTGCGGGACAGGCAGCCGCTGCGAGCAGAGCAGGTGTCGGGGTGGATTGCTTTGAATAAACCATCAACCACCCAGGCTTGGCCGGGGTCCAGAGGCGATGCCGACCCGCATCCCCGGCCGGCCGTGCCTGCTGAAGCGGCCTCTGACGCCGCCCCTCGAGCCCCCCTGCCCTCTCTGAAGGGCGAAGAGCCGCATCGCCGGCAGTGCCAGGTCAAGGGCTGCTTCTGCTCGGCCCAGCTGGGGTTTTCTGCGCTTGCTCCGATCCTTTCTCTCTGCCAGCACTGGGAAAAGCTTCCCTTGCCTTTCTGACTTTCCCCATCTTCGCCTGCCACCGCTCTCGCTGCAGCTACGTACCTGTAAAAGTAGGCTCCGCTGCTTTGTGTTTCGTTTTTTTTTTTCTTTTCCCCCTTCATGCAACTTTTTGCAAATACATTCAGGTTTCTGCAAAGCTCTCAAATCCCACCATAACTTGGGCAAAGCTGTTCAAGTTTCCTCTGGGTGCTGCAGGGCACAGTGCAAAACTTGCAGCTGGTGCCGTCCTGCTCCTTGGGAGGACCCAGAACTCCCTGTCGTGTCTCCAGCCCTGTCCTCAGGCTGGTTTCCGAGCATCGCCCCGTGTTTTCCGTGTCCCCTTCCTGCTTTGCGGTGGTCACTTGGGTCTCATTGCATGGGGCTGTGCCTGACGGGGCACGGTCAGGCTCATGGGGCTGAGTTTGCTGCATTTATTGCTCGGCAGCGGTGGTGTTGGCTCAGCTGGGGATTTGACCCCTTTTTTTCAGATTACAAGCTCCAAAGGTCATGCCGCGTTTCCAAAACGTTACGTCGAGCATACAGCTGTTGGTGGGCATTTTCTTTTTTCGGCTTTTGAAAAAGGTTTTGGGCAAACATCAAAGAGTTCTTGTGTTTTCAGCTAAACCTTGTCCTACTGATGCTGAGTAGCAGCTGAAACTCCTGGATGCTGTGAAAGCAAACCCAGGAGGTGGAGGGTGATGCCTGACCCTCCTCCCGCATTGCACGGGGCCGAATTCCCGGTGGGGGTACAGAATCCCAGGTAGTGGCCAGGCAGGCAGGACCTCGGGCGTGTTTGCATCTTTTATTAATTTTGAAGCATACCAAAAACCTCCTGGCGACTGGCAGCGTTTTGGGCGGTTGCACTTTCTCTGCCAAGCTGGTGGCTCCTCCGCGCATCCCCAGCCCAGGCTTCATGTGTGGGCTGCAGAGGGGTGCCACAGGCTGCAGAGGGGTGCCACGGGCTGCAGAGGGGTGCCGTGGGCTGCAGAGGGGTGCCACGGGCTGCAGAGGGGTGCCACGGGCTGCAGAGGGGTGCCACGGGCTGCAGAGGGGTGCCACGGGCTGCAGAGGGGTGCCACGGGCTGCAGAGGGGTGCCGTGGGCTCCAGAGGGGTGCCACGGGCTGCAGAGGGGTGCCGTGGGCTGCAGAGGGGTGCCACGGGCTGCAGAGGGGTGCCGTGGGCTGCAGAGGGGTGCCGTGGGCTCCAGAGGGGTGCCACGGGCTCCAGAGGGGTGCCACGGGCTGCAGAGGGGTGCCACGGGCTGCAGAGGGGTGCCGTGGGCTGCAGAGGGGTGCCGTGGGCTCCAGAGGGGTGACACGGGCTGCAGAGGGGTGCCACGGGCTGCAGAGGGGTGCCACGGGCTGCAGAGGGGTGCCGTGGGCTGCAGAGGGGTGCCACGGGCTGCAGAGGGGTGCCACGGGCTGCAGAGGGGTGCCACGGGCTGCAGAGGGGTGACACGGGCTGCAGAGGGGTGCCACGGGCTGCAGAGGGGTGACACAGGCTGCAGAGGGGTGCCATGGGCTGCAGAGGGGTGCCACGGGCTGCGTTGGGCTTCTGCTTATCCCTTAAGCGTAAGAGAGGAGCAGAGCTGGTCTCGCTCATCTCCATTTTTTGGCTTCCAGCTTGGGTTGGCTTTGGTGGGTGTGTCTGTGCTTGTGCCAATTTTTGCCATCACTAATTCTAGCAGATACAGAGCAAAATCAGGCCAAGGTATTTTAAGCCAACTTTATCGGGATAAACCTGATTTGTTTGCAGCATATGTCTACATAAAGATGTTTTTAGCGAGTCTCACGTTGCCTTTCAGCAAAGCAGCTTCCTCCGCAGCGCCTGCTGCGGCTAACACCGACCGGGTCTGGCATTTTCGGATGAGATCTCGATGCTGGCATGGAGGTGGCAATATAATCATGATATGACTTCATGTCTTGGGGCACGGCCTCCCGCGGGATCGTGTTCCCAGATGGCAAACAAAGAAACAACACGAGGAAAATGTGCCGCTTGCTTTTTCCTGCCGATGAGGTCAGGGCGGGTTTGGTATGTATGCAGCTGGGCTGGAAAGCCGTGCCCCTCCGTCCCTCCTCATCCTCACCCACCGCTTCGGTTGTTTCAGAGTCACCCCACGGGCTGGTGGCTCGTCCCCTCTGGGGTCTCCGGCCAAGGGTGCACGTCCTTCAGCTCCAGTGGAGGGGACAGCAAAGGAGCCTTTTGCTTTGGCCAGGCTGACCTTGCTGTACCAGCTGTCCAAAATACCAGGGCTCCCGTGCTGCTGCCAGCCGCCGTGTCCTCCAGACCTTGTGCTGACTCCACAGCTCACCAGCTGGCTGCTATATATTTATTTTTTACCACCCCCCTGCCCCTTGCCTTCTCTCTGCCTTTCCCAAAAGCAGCAGCGGAGGACTGGCAGTCCGAGCGCTGCTTCTCTTCTGCAGGCACCTGCCAAAAATGCTGGCCTGAAATGTGTGCTGCCTAGGAAACCCTGCCTGCACCCCCCCCAAAATATCCCCTCCAGCTTCCCCCCTGGGCAGAGGGACCGGGGGAGTCCCTCTCTGCTCTCCTGCAGTGAAAATGCTTTTGCATTCGCTGGAGCATCTTGCAGCAGCGTCCCTGTCTGCGCTTCATGTGAAGCCGCGGCCAAGTCGGGAGATGGGGTAGAGGGATGGACGGCTCTGGCTGTTGCGGACGGACAGATGTTTTGTCCAGACATTTGGCCTTTCCCGGCTGTCCGGGAAGCGAGGTCGCAGAGGGCAGCCCGGGATGCTCTTCAGCCGCTTCCCAGCGAGGAGGAACTTCCCTGCGGTAGCATCGTGGGTGCTGATTTTGCAACTACCTTGGTAATGGCAGGAGCCAGCCGGCTTTTCACCATCCTGTTCCGTGCAACGTGCCAGCTAGGTCCTGTGCCACCACCCCCACTGTTGTCATCCTCAGGGGCTGAGCTGGGACCAAGGAGATCTCCATCTCCTGAGCAGGTTTTGGGGGCCTGTGAGCTTTTGGGGACCGCATGGGCATGGAGCCCAGCTGGTTTGCCAGGAGCCTGTTTGCACCTTGCTGGCTGCGATGGGTGCCTGCTGTACCCTGGATCTGTTCCCGTGCTGGTTTTTTGGGGGGGAACCTCTGTTGGCTTCCTGCAAGCACCGTTGGCATGTGCCGCTCGGAGTGGGGTGCTCGCTGAGGCTCCCCAGCTCCCCAGAAAGGGCTGTCGGCAAAAAAGATCCCGCGGGTCCCATGCTGCTGGGCAGCATCTGGCCAGATGTTGCCCTTCCTCCCTGCAACAAAAGGCCTGTGCCGCACGCTGGCATCCTGGGCTTGAAAGGATGGCATGGAAACGTTCCTCTGTGTCGGGGGGGGGGACACGACACTGCCCTCCTTAGCGACAGCCAGGTCTTGGGGGGGACTTTGTAGGGGCAAATCCAGGAGGGTGATGGGGCAGGAGCATCCCAGTGCGTGGGGAGCAGGGTGGGAGCTCCAGGAGGAGCCACCGGAGGTTGGCCGGCGGTGGCAGGCTCCCAGCCGCACCGGGCTTTCTTCTGCCGCGAGCAGCTGGTGATGGGAGACCTTCCAATGCCGCAATCCTCCCCGGCCCAGGGCTCTGACAGCTCCGGTTCCCCCCGCCGCCAAGGCGGGCAGCAGCGGTGCCCCGAGCGTGCCTTGGCTCCTTGCAGCACCGGTGCCATGCATCGGCAGGTGCCAGCCTGGCTTTCGTGGATGCGGTGGCGCTCCTTGCTTGCACCCCTGCTTGCAAAAAGCGTCGCTCCCCTGGCCGTCAGAGCCCGGTTCCCCTCCCTGCGGCACGGGGAAGGTGCCGAAGTCCCGGTGCCAGCCCGGGCCGCCCTGGGCAGGTCGTGGTTTGCTCCCGCTGCCGAGCGAGCAGCTGCTCCGGCACGGTGCTGGCGGCCCCGCCGGTGTCTCAGCCGCCCCGGCGCACGCGAGCCTTGCTGCGGCATGGCTGGATAAACAGCCTCGTGCAGCTGGCCTGGCCTCGGTGTGACTTTTTTTCGCTCCCCTGGATCTTCAGTAGCAGAGCGGGGAGGAAGGGCACGGCTCCCGCTCTTGCTCCAGGAGGGAGTTTTGGCTGGGAGGAGGAGGGCATTACCTGGGTGCGCTTTGCAGCCTGGCACGAATATGACGCTGCTTTTCTCCCTCTTTATTTTCCTTATTTTCCTTCCCCCCCCCCCTCCTTCCTGCGTCAGTGCAAATGCTGCTGGGCTTTAGTAGCTCTTGGGAGACTGAAGTCATCTGTTTACCCGTGGAGCTGGCGTGCTCGGAGCAGCAGCTGCCCTGGCTTTCCTTCTCTAACCTGCCGGCCCGCGGCGAGGTGCCTGTGCCGAGCGTGCCGCGACCCGTGCCAGGGCAGGGCGAGCACCGGGGCTGCCCCGGGGCTGCCTTGTGTGGCACACCGGTGGCACGTGCAAAACGGGGCTGGGGGGAGCCCGTGCTGTCGTGCTGCAGGTGTAGGAGCTCCCTCCAGCCGGAGACCTGCCGAGACGCCGCGGTTCGGTGCCTGTATACGGGTACCGGTGTTGGACAGGCCGTTCCCGGTTGCAGTCAGGATTATTATACGGGGGGGTTATTCAAACCCTTGCACACAAACTCAGGAAATCGCTGTCCGGCCCGGTGCTGCCTCTTCTCACCCCGTGAGGGATGCGGAGGGGGGCAGGAAGGCTCGCAGAGACCGGTTTGTACCCCGTGCTCTCTCCCAGTTCCTCCCAGTGAGCTTTTGGCTTCTACTTCAGAGCTAAAACAAGGCTGAGACCCAGCTAGGATGCAAGGGGAGGTCATTAGGGGAGATCGTAGTGGTGACCCTGCAGGCAGGAGCATCCCCCCTTTGCTGCAGGGACGGGCAGCTGCCTGCTGTGGCCAGAGGGCAGGAGCACGGTGGTGGTTTCCAGCCAGGGAGGATGCCGGGGCCGACTTAACACAGAGCCTGGCTGTTCCCAGGGCTGTCTGCCCCCCCGTGACCCACCACCCATCCCAGCATGGTGGCACCCGGTGTTGTCCCCGGCACCTGCTGCTTTTGGGGGCTGGGGACGTCCATCGTGGGGGCATCTTACCCCTTCCAACCCCAGCTGGGGCTGGGTGCCTGTCCCCACGGGTCCCGCTGCACCCCATGGCACAGCCTGGGCTCCGCTGCAGCCCTGTGCAAGGTGCTTTCCCCTGTTGACCCTCCAAAATGGTTTCGATCGTCCCCCTGGCTTTGTCCCCCTTGGGAGGGGGGAGCACATCAGCTGGTGGCTCTGGGGGGGCACCGGCAGCTCCCGTGGTTCTCGGGGAGATGGACATGAGGATGCTGCGGTCGCTGGCCGGGACCTTGGAGCTGGGAACGTTTTGGTGACAGCCGAGGCGTCAGCCTCTTGCTCACGGTTTGCAGCCGCGGTGGGGCGGACAGACCCAGGGAGGGAGGGACGGACGGACAGACAGCTGTACAAGGCGTCTCGGGGGCCGCGTGCGGGGTGTAGGGCGAGAAGCAAATTGCCACCGTCACCTTCCATCTGCCTGCAGCATGTTTCTGGAAGCGGGCTGACTTCAGTCGGCCGTGAAGCTTTTCATCGAGTGATGATCAAGTGCTAGTGATTTTTCAGTTATTACCCTGACGAGGAATAAATATATATATATGTGTGTGTGTGTATGTCTCCTGCCCTCCCTCCTTGTCTTCACTGCTAAAACAGCTGCATTTTCTTCTCTCCATCTCTCCCCCCCCCGCTCCTCAGAGCAAGCAGCGTGAGTTATCCCGAAGTGAAAACATGGCGAAGACAAGGCCCTTCAGTTTTCCCGGGAGGTAACCGTGCCAAGGTCAACCCGGCACGGGGATGGGGCCCTGGCTGCCGCTGCCGCCCCGGCTCTGGGGTGTGGGTGGCACCCCGGGGGGCTCGGCGTGCCCCGGCCATCCCTGGTGCGGAGGGCTCCCCGGGGAGCCGGGGGGAAGCCGCCTCTCCTGCCTGCAGACAGAGTCCAGATGCCCTGGCTGCGGTGTCTGTGGAGGGGGAGATGAATTCACTCCTGCAGTCTTCTGTTTTCAGTCCAGAACATCTGCACAGTAACTGGGAAATCTGGGCTTTCTCCTGCTTCTCAGCCAGGTCCTGTCAGTCCTTTCCTCTTCCAAAAAGGGGGTCGGTGGTTGGGTTTTTGTTTTGTTTTGTTGGGTGGTTTTTTTTTTTCTTTCTTCTCCCCTTTCCCTCCGTTGCTTGTGCCGTGTAACCTGCTCCCTGCCGTGTATCCTGTCGGGGCTGCGCCCGGATTTTAGTCCTTGCAGCTGCTGCAAAGCAGGGGTGGCTTTTGGGGGACCACCCCCTCCCCGTCTCAGCCGCTCCCCAAGCACCCGGCTGGGGACGTGGAGTCCCCTGGGAGCAGGTTTCCTCCCGAGGCTGTCCCCAGGCTGGGGGGCTGGTGGCATGGGGATGCCCTGGGGTCACGCAAGCTGCTACATCCCTTATTCCGGTGGGTTTTTCTCTTGCTGAATGCCCATCCTTGTGCTCTCAGGCCTGATCCTGCATCCCCAGAGCCCGGGCACTGCTTGCAGTGTGCTTGGGACTGCACATCCCCTTTGCTGCCCGTGGCTCCCTCCCAAGAGCTTGCACTGGCAAGCATGCAGGGTGGGGGCCACCCTGGTCCCAACCCCCCCCCTCCGACTCCCCGTTATTTCCAGCAGCGGGTGGCTTGGCGAGCCCAGCCCCGGGCTGGCTCTTGGCTTGGCAGCGTCCCGTGCGGGTGAGGTTTCTCTTCCAGCCCTGCCGCTGGCTCGGGCTCCTGGCAGGGCTGCGCTTGGGTGCTGGGCGCCCCAGGCACCTCCTCTTCCTTGCTGCTGCTTCCATAATACTCTGCCGTGGGGCAATGCATCGCCCCGGTATTCGCAGCCCTCAAGGAAGAGTAAATCCTGCTGCATCTCGCCTCCTTCCTCCCATCCCTGTGCGTGGGCAATTCTTGCTCTCAGCGACCTGACCTTCCTGCGCCTGAGCTGCTGGTGTCCGACGAGCCCTAACCCCACTCCATCCTTTATCGTACCCCCTTCTCCTTCGTGCGCAACATTTTCTTCCTTCTTTTCTTGCCTCTTTGTCCCTTTGCTGTGTTCCTCCCGCTTCGCTGCCCTATTTCTGGCTGCGCTGGCCCCGTGCCCGGTGCCCTCCGCTCGGAGCGGAAGGAAGGGCTCTGGGGGACGGAGGGCAAAGCCGGGGTGATGCCAGCGGAGGTTTGACCCTGTCTTGGAGAAAGGACCGACTGATCAGAGGGCGTTAGGGGTCATGGATGTCGTGGGTGCCATCTCCCTCGTGGGTCCCCAAGTGCGGAGTCGGTGGCTGGGTTGCAACCAGGGCAGCCCAGGGTGAGCCGGGCTCTTGCAGCACCCAAAGAGACAGTGGAGGAGGGAGATGGCACCCCTCTTTTGGCATTTGGGGACCTTAGGGCAAGTGCCTAAATATGCAAGCGGCGCTGCGTCCCCTTGGGTTTCCTGCTCCTGGAGGAGAGGGGAACCCTCGGGACGGGGTGATTTTTGGGTGGGCTGCCCGGAGGAGACGGCTGGGCAGGGTGGCTGGGAGCCGGGCACCCCGAGCACTCCTGGGCACCTGGAGGTGACGTGAGCCCGCTGTCCCCATCCAGGAGGACAGCCGCATGGCGCTGGCTTTGCAGCTGCTATTTCTGGCTAGTCCGTGGCCTCTGTGCTGCGGTCACCAGCGCTGGGGCAGGCAGGGTCCCGCTGCCGGCAGCTGCTGCCCTTTTCCTTTTTATTCCCTCGGACCCGTGGGACGGATGGGGACAGGATGAGGAATCCCCCCCCCCCTTCCCCAGCGCGGGCAGTGATGGAGAAGCTTGAGACCTCTTGGGATCTCCGCGCTCCAGCCCTGTTTTCCTCCCGTTTCAACCCGGCGTACATCTCTGTTTGGTGGGCGGCTGTAAAAATAGCACTTGGTTTGAGTTAGGAGGGTGGCGGGGAAGGGCTGGGAGGGGGCCGGGGTGCGGGGGGGAGGTCCGGTTTCTCCCTTTCCTGGAGGAATTAGGGAGGCCACATGCTGCCAGGAGTGTTTGGCTGGTAGAGGCAAGCGGAGGCTCCGAGGAGGCGAGCAGGCGTCCGCACAGATGGAAATTTGATCACCCACGGCTCAACAGATTGTTTGATTTATTTTAAAATCAAGCAGATGGCTGCAACAGGAGTTTGTTTAAGTTCAGCTCCGAGCTGGGCCAACGGCCAGGATACTCGGGGGTAGGCGTGCCAAAAAATGTTCAATGACTTTGGTCATCACCCACCTCTCCTCCTCCTCCTCCCCTCTCCCTCGCTCCAGCGCACACACCCCGGCTCCCCCTTATCGCATCCTCGCCTTCATCTCTTGGCTCCAGCATCTCACTTTGTCTCTCCCGGGCGGGTGCGCGCGCTTGCCCTCCGCTTTTCCTCCCCGTCGACTCGGGTTTAACTCTTCCCCATCCATCCCCTTGCCCTGGCTCTCTCGTACTGTGGGGGTGCAGGGAGGGCCCCCCCCAATGCAGAGAGGGAGCAGAAGGGGCTCCCTCCTTGTCTCCTTCTTCTCTGGGTCCGACTTGGGGTGCGGTGCTGGGGAAAATGGAGGGGTGGGGGTCCTGGCTGGGTGCCCGGAGGGGATGTCCCGACTCGCGTGGCCATCCCTTTGTGGTGCGGAAGGGGTGGATGGGTCCTGGTGTCCCCCCACCCTGCCCCGAATGTGGGGTGACCTGAATGGAGACGGGGTCCCAGCAGCGTGCGATGCTGCCGGATGAGGGGGGACATTGAATGCTTGGCTTGGGTCCCCTGTTTCAGGGTGTGAGGGGTGACCTGGGGGTGGAGAAGAGACCCCGTGCAGCACGTGGTGGCTCTGGATGGCTTTCTGGCCTCGCTGCCACATGGCTGGCAGGGAAGAGGCTGGGGGAGCCGGTGGGAATCAGCCTGGGATGTGCTAAACTGTCCTAAACGGGACGGGGAAGGCTCTGGTCAGGGCTTTAAATAGCTCTGTGCCACTGGGCTGGCTCTGCGCGGGGGATCCGGCCACCCCGGGGCAGCGCAGGGTCCCCAGCACGCGTGGCCGTGTCCCCTCGCCCTGCCAAGGGGTGTCTTGGATGCTCTCTGCCGCAGGGGCAAGGACCTCTCTGCATCTCCTGCGGCAAGGAAGTGGGATGCTCCAGGAGCACCGGGCATCCTCTTCCTGCTCCTTGGTGGCCTCAGGATGTCCCTTTGCCCCATGCCAGCCCCGTGCACCTCCCAGCACCGCGGCAGGTTCGGTGCGTGGCCGGTGCACCCTCTCGCTGAGGGTTTTCGTGCCGGGGAATTGCCCGTCATCCTATTTTTAGGAGCAGGGCAGCCGGGCGGTGGGATGAGGCTTTTCCCCGGCACCCGACCCCTCCCCGCGACGGGGCTGGGGGCTGCGGGTCCCACTGGGGAGAGGGGCCGGGGCTGGAAGGGGTTAAGGCAGGCGAAGGAAAACAAGAGTGCTGCAGGGCCTGGGTGGGTGACAAGCCAAACAACTGTTTTTGACTCACTGTTGCTGCCTTGCCAAGTGCAATTGCTTCCACATTCCCATCCCCTGGCTGGAGGGGCGCGGGGAGACGTTGGCTTTTCGCGGTTGGGAGGGGAAGGGGGATGCCGGGGGAGCGGCAGCGGGAAGGGCTGGCTCTGCACTGCTTTTTCTCGGCTCTTCTCTCTTTTATTCCCCTCCCAGTGGAGAGGCAGGAAGGGGCAGGGGGTGACGCTGCTGGGGGGGTGATGCTGCCGGGGGGGTGATGTTGCTGGGGGGGTGATGCTGCCGGGGGGGTGATGCTGCTGGGGGGGTGGTGCTGCTGGGGGGGTGATGCTGCCGGGGGGGTGATGCTGCTGGGGGGGTGGTGCTGCCGGGGGGGTGGTGCTCCTGGGGGGGTGATGCTACCAGGGTCACTCGTGCCAGCTCCTGGTGGAGCATCCCTTTTGCCAAGCCCCAAAGGTAGGAGAGGGAATGGGGGGGCTGAAATGCACCCCCAGGGTTGGTCTGCCCTCCCTTCTCTTGCTGTTTGTCTACAAGGGGGGACCCTGAAAAGGCGGCTCCTTCCCTGCCAGGGGGTGCTGATAGGTTTTGGGGGGGTGGAAGCATCCCTTTGCCCCCTATTCAGCTCCTGTACCCCCTCTCCCGCAGCAGCCAGGGATGGAGCCCCGCATCCTCGATGTCCCTATTGCAGCCACGTATAGGGATGGAGAGTGACCCTGTTGCAACTCTGCTCGGAGACGTAGGGTCTCATGGGGGGCCGGGCCCCCCACCGTGCCTGGCCGAGGCGGTGAACTGAGTGTGCTGGGGGGCGGGGGGAAATCTGCCAGTGGCGTTTGGGGGGGTTGCTAATAAAATCCCCAGGCCTCCGAGTGCTGGTGCCGTTGCGTTGCAGACAGCAAGAAATAAGCCCTTGGAGAAGAGGCTTGGTAGTTACAGCGAAGATTTGAGCTACTCAGGGTTGCTGCTTTGTGGAGTTAATTATCTTCTGAGTCTGGGTTTTTGGTTGGGTTTTTTTTTTTTTGTTCCTTGGGATTATTTCTTGGCAAACGAGGCGTCGTTTTAAAGCACTGAGCTCTGCTCCCTCTGAACTCCTGGCTGCTAAGTGGTATGTAGGAGATCCTGCTCTTCAAAAAACCCAACAAAAAAACACACCCTCAAAAAAGCCCTGTTGCCTTTGCAGTGCAAGTATGGGGTCTGGGGCAGCTCGGGAAGATTTTGTGTGTGTTCCTGGAGCCGTTTCCTTGGGGGAGCCGGAGCAGCAGCCGGTGGCAGGGGAGGATGCGGCGGTCCCCTGGGAGCGGCATCAGGGGGAACGCTTCGTCCCTGCAGGGCTGGGGGCTGCTTGGTGTGTCCCCCCCAGGTCCAGCCTGTATTGGGGTGCCTGGAGGGAAACCTTCGGCCCTTTGGAAGGTGTGAGGGTGTGCTGCGAGCCCGCCCTCGGGGAAGGAGGGGGTTTATAGGGTGCCTTGGCCAGCAGCAGTACCCCCCCGCTGGGATGCTGCAGGGTTGGGATATCGCTCCGGCATCACACCCCCCTTGCCCTCTGGCTCCCGGGGCTCTGCAGCCGCCTCTCCCCGCTTTGCAGAGGTCGTTTTTTCCCCTCCTGGCTGCGGCAAGGGTCTGTGCATGCCGAGGGTGCTGGGGATGCGGTGCTGGGGATGCGGTGCAGGGGAGCTGGCCTGGATGCTGTCAGCCACACGGGATAAACACGGTCCCCTGACGGGAGGGAAGGCAAACGCACACCTGGCTCCCGGTCTGCCGTCGGAGCCGTTCCTAAGGGATGCGACACTTTGGAGCAACTCCTCTCACTCCTGCTGCCGGTACCTGTTTACTCTCAGCCTTGCATGCTGAAACCCGGGGGAACAGATGCAGCGACAACCTCTGGGTGTTGGAGAGCAGGAGCCGGCAGCGATGGAGGTCGGGAGGAACATCCCTTCCCCGGTAACGCTGCAGGAAGGACCCGCAGAGCTTTGCCCGAAACATCCCAGGGTGTGGGAGAGCCAGCTTGTGCCATGATGTTACACCACTGCGACAGGCACGCTATCCATCATCCTTGCACCAGGAGGGCTGCCTGCCCAACCTCCGCCCGTACCCCACGCACATCCACGCCGCCCCGTGGGGTTCATCCCTGCTGTGCCCATCACCCTGGCATCACGTCACCTGAGGCAAATCCTCCAAACTCCCCGGTGGGGGCTTTGCAAGGGAAGTAAAAAGCCCTCCCGGTGCTCTCCAACCACGAGTGGCAGGGGATGCCCGCGTCCCCCTTGTCGGACACCTTGTCAGCTCCTAATCCGGACATGAGAAGGCAATTAGGGGCCGGGATCCCCTTTCCGAGGCAGCAGATGGGGCGCGGCGACGTGCCGCGGAGCTGGGGAGCAGCGGCGGAGGGGCCGGCGCGCAGCGGCTCTGCCTCCTAATGTGTTTGCAAATCCTCACCAGCTGAGGGGATTAAAGCCGGCATCTGGCTCGCTTTATAATATTAAAACAAAGGGAGTTGTAGGCGCCATGATCGGGGGCAGGCGAGGGAGGGAGGGAGTGTGGGGGGGGAGCTGCTGCTCTGCTTGCTGTGCTGGGAAAGTCTGCAGGAATCCCCCCCCCCCCGCCCCAAGCCCTTCCCCGGGAGATTTTCCCCAGGGAATAAAACAACCCGGGGGGGGGGGGGGCTGTCCTCACCCCACCGGCAGCACCGCGAGGGACACACCGGGCACCGATTTCCAAGCTACGCAGCCCATCGTGCCGCGCGGTGCAGGAGCTGGCCCCCAGCCCCCCCGGGACGAAGGGCAGCGCTGGGGATGCCGGAGGTGGGTGGGCTGCAGGGGCTTTTTTTTTGGGGGGGGGGGGGGGGGTTAGATCTGCTTTTTTCCACCCCGTTGCGCCGCTCTGGAAGCAGCAAGAATTCAGGAAGCCGGCGCGCAGCGAGTGCCAAGTCAGGCTGTACCGCAGCCAAGCCCCTGCTTGTTTTCTCGTCTTGCTGGAGCCAGTAAGTGACCTTATTAGCTTCGGGGGCAGCTGCCTTATTAACACACATCTGGCGGCGAGGAGGCCGCATAGTCCCTATATTGTCTCCCTGCCTGCTCCTAATCCGGCGGTACCTTGCTGGGGGAGCTCGTCCCGTGGCTTCCACCGCCCCCCGGTAGCGGGGCTGGCACCCGGGCGGCCCCGCTCTCCCCATCCGGGGTGTAAACTTGGGGGGGGGGGGGAGGTTGTGCTGGTTGGGGCAGGATTGGGCAGATGGGGCTTTGCGTCTCCTCAAGATTATAATTTAAGATTGTAATCTGTGCAAGGTTATAATCTGCGGGGGGGTGGGGGTGGGTGTGTGTCTGTGGAGTGGGGGCCCCCCCAGCGTGGGAGCTGTGCTGGTGGCATTCCCATGGATGCCGCCCCATCTCCCACAGCCTTTTCTTCTTTCCTATGGGGCAGGCTCCGCTTTTTGGGGCGCAGCATCACTCCTCGGGACAAGAGATTACACTGAGGGGCTGGACCACCCATGCAGCATCCTCGCATCCCTGCCAGCAGCTGGGGTGGGCACTGGGATTTCCCTCTGGCGTGCAGCGGGGATCAGCATCGGAGCGTCCTGCAGTGAGGAGAGCCTCTGGACATTCGGCTTTGGGGTTTTACCAATGGATTTGGCCCTCGAAGGGGGCAGGGTCCCGAGGGGGCGCAAGCTGGGAGGCTCCTGCTCCTTTGCCATGTGCCGGATTGCCCCGGGCTCTGCTCCGGGCTGTCCCGGTGGCTATGCATCCCACCCGGAGCTGCCCATCGTCCCCATGGCGGGACCTGCCAGTGGGACCACCGCCAGCCCCGCGCCTGGCACCTGCCCTCGCCCGGCACCGCCGCGTTTCCTCTCCCCGGCTGTAATTAGAGCCGAGCTAGAGGGGGCCCCCACGCCGCGTCACCCCGGCAGTGTGCATCCCAGGGGACCGAGGGCGAGCGGGATGGGGGGCAGCCGGGGTGCCGGGTGCCTGCCCACGCCTCTGCCGCGCAGGGATGCCCTTTGTCCTTCTTGGCGCGTGGGGGAACTCGGCAGCGCTTGGTTTCTCCCTCCTGCTTTGGAAATTCAAAACATTTACAGGGCAGCCCACTCGCGCCCTGCCTGCCACGGAGCGAGGCACTTGGCTGACTCCTCTGCTTTCCTTGGCTGCTTCTCCCTTGCCTTCACACTCGGGGAGGGGGGGGGCTTTTCTCCATCCCCTCCTCTTTTTTCTTTTTTCTTTTTTCTTTTTCCTTTTTTTCCTATGGTATAAGCTTGAAAAAACCCACCACCAGCCTGCAGGAAAGGCCATCAAGGGGGACGGGAGGCAGAGCCCAGGGCAGGCGCGATGGTGGCAGTGCCGATGCCGGACGGCCCCTTGTGCTGACCTTGCTCTCCACCGGGAAGGGCGGCCGTGCCGGGCAGCCGAAGCAGCCCCGTGCTGTACCAGCGCTAATGAGTTCTGCCTGAGCAGAAGGATTAATTAGCTGCTGGGAGGGGGAGGGCATCCTGCTGCCGTGACTCCGGTGCTGCTGGGTGCAGCGGTGAAGCCTGGCACGGCACGGTGCCCGGTGCTGCGGCACCGGCGGTGCTTTTGCTCAGTGCTGGGGGCTGCTGGGAGGATGCTCTGAAAGGAGCCGGCGGTTCTTCTGGAGCAAACGCCACGGGCCAGGTGGGGAGAGGAAACCCGCTCTCTTTTTTCTTCTTTTTTTGCAAAAAAAAAAAAAAAAGCCACGCGAGGGGTTTTTCCTCCGTGGTTGTTGCTGTGCTGTTGTCCCTCTGGGAATGGGAGCTGAGGGTGGGACCTGGCCGTGGCAGCAGCACTGAAATACATCCCGTGGGGTCTAAAATGACCCTAACGAGGACGAGGTGGCAGCTGGCCTGGGGCTGTGCATGGGCAGGATCCGGCCACGTGCCGGGGCTCAGCCCTAACCCTGCTTCTGCTGTGGCCAGGCCAAAATCCAAAGGGCTCCAGAACGCTCGGGAGCGTTGTGCTGGGGACTGTCACCCTCCTGTCCCTGGGAGGGGAACACCAGACCTGGCTTGGGGCTTTGGGCAGCCCATTTAGCTGGGGGGGGTGTGTTGGGGGGGGCCCTGGGGCTGCTCCGTGCCCCATCCTCCCACCAGGCGAGGATGCGGTACCCCCCTCCCCTCCAGCGCGCAGGAGAGCCAGGCGGGGGGACACACACACATCAGGGGGAGGCCCCCAGGGAGACGAGCAGGGACATTGTGTCAAGGCCGGGAAGGTCGTGAGGACGCGTAGCTTGAACTTGAATTAGATGGTAATTGCGACGTGCCTAATTACAGGGAAAGAGCAAATCACTCCGGTGCTTCATAAAGTGTCTGACACGGAATAACGAGGATAATTAGCAATCAGACGGGAAGCTGCTACCTCCCTGCTCGCGCGCTGTCCCCCGAAAGCCCCGGGGAGCCCTGCTCCCCCTCCTGCCGTGCGGACCCCGCTCGGCAAACCGCCTGCCCCCGTGCAGGGTGGTTGCATCGCTTTTGCCCCCTCCGGCATGGGACATCTGCCCCCTCCGGCGTGGGACATCTGCCCTGCAAAGCCACCCGTGCAGGGACGAGGTACGGCTGGTGGCCGTGCCAGACGTCCCCGGACGTGTGCGTGTCCAGCCGTGCTGCTGTGCAGCGCCGGCAATGCATTAATGCTGGCTGACGCTAGAGCGCACCAGAAGCATGCCGTGGCATCCTCCCGGGGACACGGCACCCGGCAGGGCCACCTGCCCCGGCCACCTGCCCACGGGCACCCTGGGGTGGCCCCGGAGGCACCCGCTGCCGCCCCGCTGGGGACCCCGGCTGCCCTCGGTGGCCGCGGGGGACATCGTTAGCGGATGTTGGGGCTGTGATTGATGCCGGCTAATTGCACCCGGGGTTTCACCCCTCGGAGGGGCGGGGAGGGGTGGAGGGACGCAGCACCCTGAATGACACCCCTGCCCTCCCGGCCCCGGCACTGCCCGCAGGGACCCAGGAGAATGAGGAGCATCTGCCTCCAAATTAGCTGCACCTTTGAATGATGCTGTGGTGGGTTTAGGGAATGCATCCCCCTCAGGGAAGCTGTGCTGCGCTGGGGGGCTCATCCCAAACCTCCTGTCCCCCCGTCCCAGAGTAGGGGGGATGGAGGAGCATCCGCTGGACAGTATTGCCCCGGGCAGGGGCTGATCCTGCAGCCTCCAGCCACCTCCCCAGCACCCCCCACCTGCCCCCCCCCCCCCAAGACCTGTTCCCTCCTGCCACCCGGCGAGGACTCGCTGCAGGTGACAGGCACCCGAAGGCTGAGGAATAACCTCCCTCCTGGGCACGAAGGGACCTTCCAGCCCCAGTATGCCCCCAGTTGGGGGGTGCCAGGCTGCTGTGGTGGCTTTGCTCCGGCTCCCGCTTTCCCTGGAGGTCCTGCAGCCACCTTGCTCCTGTCCCCAGCCACTGTACGGTCTGCCTCCCGCCCCGGGACCATCCCTCCGCCACCCTCCCAGCACCTCCCAGGAAGCCACAGCGGGTCCCAGCACGGTGTTTGGACTGGTCCCACCACTGGAGTTGCAGAGGGCTGGCCACGCCGGTGGCACCACGGACATGGGTGTGGGTGTCCCCGGGTGCCGGGCAGGGTGGAGGTCACGCTTCCCAGCCTGTCCTCCTACATGCACGTCTCCTTGCCATCTCTCCTCCTCTTTTTTTTTTTTTATTTTATTTTTTTTCCCCTCTTTGAGCAGCTGTTCTCTAATAAGCTGTTAATGATGATACAGTAAGTAGAAGCGGAGAGTCCTGCGGGAGCTGCCACGATTTGTGTAATTGGTCTCGGAGGAGACAAAAGTATCTAATATTTACATGCCGGTATTAGTCCCCTGGGAGTGCTGTCTGGGCTGGCACGGGGAAGGCAGCTCCCAGCCTCAACCTGTCTGCTCCCAGCTGATGGATCCTCAGATCTCTAATGTATGGAAATTGCTGCGCGGCAGCGGGAAGGGTGGCGGCGGGGGGGTCCCTGTGCCACGCTGCCGGCTGGGCACGGGGAGCCCGCCGAAAGCTCGGGGACAGCCGAGCATCCCTGCGGCTTGCCACCCAGCCGGTTTGCGGGAGCGGTGGGGTTTGGCTGAGCTGCTTCCAGAGGGCAGAGGGAGGATGCTCTGGTACGGGATGCGGGATGGAGGCAGGAGCCAACCTCTGCCTGGGTCAGGGCTCCCCAGGGTGGGTTTATGAGAGCTTTGGCTGTGCCCGTGAGGGGCAAACGATCTCCGAAGCTAGCCCTTGGGTGCCTGGAGTGAGGAGCAGGAGCTGGGGAAGAGTGCTTACAGTCCAGCCGCCAAGTGCCCTCTCCCCTGTGCCAACGGGTGGGGTGGCTCGTCCAGGTCCGCTGGGAGCTGTGCCGGAGCTCCCGGATGGGCAGGTTTAAAGGCAGCGCTGGCGTCTTGCTCCCAGCCAGCCGGGTGAGCCGTGGGGCTGGGCGGCTGCCCGTAAAAATGCCTTGTAGCGTTCCTGCCTGCAGCTGGTACGGCCTTAATAGCAGGGGAAACTGAGGCACGGCGGGGTTGGGGAGCAGCCTGCCCTCCCTCCTGGCAACCCTGACCCGGCTGGGGTCTTGCCCTGGGCCCTATCCTGCACTATAGCACGGACTGGGTGCCCACCGGGACTTTCCTGCTTCCCCCCGGTACCCCTAGCCTCTGAATGCAGTGTGTCCCCAAGGCTTTGGGACTGTCCCCCTCTCGCCGGTGGTCGGACCCTGGCTGGGTTTGTCTCGGTGTCACTGCCACTGCAACAAGCTGTCTTGGGATGCCGGGGCTGCGCTGGCTCTGCTGCCCCCATTCCTGCACCCCCAAACCTGCCAGTGGCCCCCGAGGGAGAGACGCCAGCGGGAGGGGGGTGGCATGGAGGCACCCAGCCATGAGCAGAGGGGCCAGGCTGCGTGTGGAGGTGGGTGCATCCTTATTCCCTGCCTGGGGCAGAAGATGGGGGGGTGCCGCAGCACCCCAACCCACCTCCCGTTGCACACTGAGGCGCTGGAGGGGGACTCCAGCACCGTGCTGTCCCTCCGCAGCCCTGCAGGATCGCATCCCACCCCCCTTTCCACCCAGATTCCCGCTTTCCCATTGCCGTGGCAACCTCCGGCATGGCAACGCGGAGCCTTCTGCAAGGGGATGTCTCACATGTGCCCTCCCCATCCCTAGGGCTCCCCCCCGGGGGGGGACGACGAGGGGGGTGCGGGGGGCTGGTGCGGGTGGCCGGGGGGCGGGGGGCTGGGTTAGTTTGCAGGGTGCCAGGCTGGGCATCGCTGTTTGCCCTCAGCTGGCCGCAGAATGAAAGGCGCAGTGTTTTGCAACAGCTTAAAAGGAGAGCGGGCAGGTTTGTTTTGGAGGCTGCTGGTCTCATCCTGCCCGCTGGGGCCGGGCTGGGCGCTGCTGGGACCTGGCAGCTGCAGCTTGGGGTTATCCAGGGGCTCCAGGGGGGCCGTCGTGAGAAATGGCTGCGTGCTGAAGGTCGCTGAGTCCTGCCGAGCTCGTGGCAGGGATGGAGGCGCTCGGGTGGAGTCTCATTGGTGCATGCTGGTGTCACAGAGATGAGGAGCTGTTGGCTCCTGTCCATCCCTCCCTCCATCCTGCCCTCCATCCCTTCCTCCATCCCTCCCTCCATCCTGCCCTCCATCCCTTCCTCCATCCCTCCCTCCTTATCCCTCCATCCCTCCATCCCTCCCTCCATCCTGCCCTCCATCCCTTCCTCCATCCCTCCCTCCTTCCCTTCATCCTTCCATCCCTCCATCCCTCCTTCCAGCCCTATTCAGCTGTCCGCTCCCGGTCGGGGATGCTCCAGCCTCTCCGGCCCTGGCCTCCCGCCAGCCTTTTCCCACACTCCCTAATCCCAGGCTCCAGCCCTGGCTCCCAAGCGCTGGCAGCAGCTGCTTAAATATCCCCGAGCCAGGAAAGCGGGACCTGGCCCCTGACCTCCCGGAGAAACTGGGGGGTGGCGGGTGCTCTGCCCTGGCGGTGGGTTTTGGCATGGGGACAGCACGCAGGCTGCGTGTCCTCACGTCCCCTGCCTCGTCTGCCGCCCCTCGTCCAGGGCAGGATGGATGAGCTTCACGTTTGCAAAGGGTTTGGTGCACACCGGTCGCATCCTGCAGGCTTTGCACCCTCCGGCATCGCCGGCGTGCTGTGCGGTACCCGTGGGGAGCGGGGCAGCATCCCCGGGTGGGGGGGTGTTTATTGCCCCCCATGGCCCTGCCGTGTGTGTGTTTGGGGGGGGAGGATCCCCCCTGCCTCCTTCCCTCCCTCCCGCCTTATCTGTTAAATCTGCTAAGCAGGGGAGCCGGTGCAGTCGCCATCTGTGAGCCTGCCAATAATGGGATTAACTCTTTCCCCTGGCCGGGGCCGAGCCTGACGGCGCTTCGGGCGCTCCCTTCCCGGGGTACTCCCCGCACCCCCGCCTGCCCGGGGGGAGCCAGCCCACCGGGAGATGCCGGTGGTGATGTCCCGGGGTCACAGGGCTCGATGGGGACAGCCCCAATGGGTCCCCACGCAGATGTGAGCCACCAGCATGGACTCGCCGCCCGTCTGCCTCAGTTTCCCCTCCTGCCTCAGTTTCCCCGCCTGCCTCAGTTTCCCCGTCTGCCTCAGTTTCCCCTCCTGCCTCAGTTTCCCCTCCTGCCTCAGTTTCCCCGCCTGCCTCAGTTTCCCCGTCTGCCTCAGTTTCCCCGCCTGCCTCAGTTTCCCCGCCTGCCAAGCCGGGTGATTTTGGGCGTTGCAAAGCGCTCTGTGCTCCTGGCAGTGCCGGGGCCGCTTTACCGGGGAGGGGGGGGACACGACGACGGCGACACACGACACGGGTAGGGGGGGGCCACGCTGAGACATGCCGCCGCGCACCGGCTCCGTGCGTGGCTGTGGGCACCGGTCCTCGGGGCGGTGGGAAGCAGGGGTGCCTGCCCACCCTCCCGGGGATGCTGGGTGCTCCCTGCCTGGGGCTGGGGCAGAGGTGGGACCCCGCGGGGTGGGGGGTGGGGGGGGGAGTGGGACATCCCCCAGCCCTGCAGCTTCGAGCCTGTTTCCCGGGGGGGGGGGGGTAGGGGGGGGTCCCCGCTAATCCTCTTAGGCGCTGGCGGTCCGGCTGGGCTGTGCCCCGGAGCAGCTGGCGAGGCTGGCTCCGGCCGCTGCCCATCCTCCCCTCCCAACAGGTGCCCCCCCGGCTCCCCCCGCCCCCCCCCGGGGTCGTCGCACCCCCCCGGCCCCATCGGGGCTGGGCGCGGGGCGAAGGGCTCCCCGCAGCAGGCAGCCCCCTCCCCCCGAGGCCGGCCCGGGAGCGCTCATTAATTATCTAATCTTCCCTTTATGTTTAATTTACAGCCCCGCGCGGCTCTGGCCATATGCTGCTTTTGTTGTGTCTGGCTCTTTGTTGTGGCAGGCAGCGGGGGCTGGCGAGACCCCCCCCCCCCCCGCCAGCCTTTGATCCCCCCCATCCTCCCCAGCGCCACCCTCCAGCCACCCCCGCGGCACGGTGGCGAGCCCCGGGGAGGGGGTAAGTGCCTTTTTCTCGGTTATTAATTTCCCTCACCCCCCCACCCCCCCACCCCCGTGTCCCGTTCCCCCCCCCCCCCCCCTCCACCGCCCCCCGTCTCTCGCCGGCGGCTCGGGATTCGATCGTGCGTGTGCGTGTGCGTGTGCGTGTGCGTGTGCGCGGCCGTGCCTCCTCCCGCTCGCTGCCGCCGGCGGGGCTGTGCGGGGTCACCGCTCCTGCCCGCACCCCGGCACCGCGCCCGCCGCTGCCGCACAGGTAGGTGCAGGGCAGGCAGCTGCCTGTACCCCCCTCCGCGCCCGCCCCCCAGCCTCGCCGGGGAGGGGAGGGGGGGGGGGCACCGCGGCAGCCCTGGGGGGGGTCCTTGTTTGGGGGGGGGGGGCAGTGGGGTGGTGTAGGAGGATGTAACACCCCCCCCCCCCCAGACTTGTTGCGTGTCCCCTCTGCCCCCCGCCCCAGCTGCGAGGTGGGGGGGTCCCAGGCTGGGGGGACGGTCGGGGGCAGTTGCCTTTGCTGGATGGGGGGGGGCTCAGCGGCAGGACCCCTGCAGCACCCCGACCTGCTGTGGGTACCGGGGGGGCGGGGGGGGGCTGTGCACAACTTGCTGCAAACTTTGTGCAGTGCTGCCAGGCTCCCTCCGCTGATGGAGTGGGGGTTTATTTTTTTTTAAAAAGTAAGATGGTCTTTCTGCACCCCGGCAGGCCCGTACGCAGCTCTCCTGGGGTGCACGGGGTGGGAGGGCACCCCAACTGCGGGGCTGCCCCGGGGCCGCAGCGCATGCATTCATCCTCGGGGGGTTCGGCCCTGGCTTCCTGGGGAGGGGCAGCGGTGCTTGGGAGGGGGGCGAAGGGGTTTGGTCCATGTGGCCGCTGGCTCCCTGGCAGCGCGAGGCTCCGTTTGTGGATGATGGGGGGGCCAAGCTTCCCTCCCTCCGCCCCCTGGGTGCTCAGGTGGGTGCGCTGAGATTGGAGCTGTCGGTCCCCGAGGGATGCCCATGGCTGGGTGACCCTGAGAGCGGGCAGCGCCAGGCAGCATCCCTGCGGGGGCCGCCTGCCCTTCGCTGGCGCTCCTTGCCTCCTGTCCCCGGGCTTTGCCGGGTCCTGGCGTGGGCAGGGGCTGCCCAAACCTCCACCGCAGGGCTCGGGGCAGCGTGTGCAGGGGTCTGTGTTCTTGCTGCCTGTCTGTCTGCACCTCCTACGGCTCCTGCCCACCTCCCTGCCAGCCTGGGGGAGAGGAGGGCGGATGCGCGGTGGGAGCCGCGGGCGGGCGGCAGGCAGGGTGGGTGCCAAGCCGCGGGCCTGCCTTGGCCGCGGGAGCCGTGTGCCGGGCCAAGCGCTGGGCTGGCGGCAGCGCACAGGCTCTCCCTGCAGCGACACATAAGGTCACCGCGACCGCCGGGAGGGTGGCCCTGCCAGAGCGTCCTGGCTCCGGCGGTGGCTCCTGCGTGCCGGGAGCCACGATGCGGTGGCGGGGGCCGGCCCCGGGGGCCACAGAGCCGCTCGCCAGGTGAACAAACCTCCTTTCACGCTCGCCGGAGGCAGCCGGCTTGGCACGCGTCCTGCCGCTGGGCATCCCACGCGTGCTGCTCGCCGTGGGGGTCTCCGGGGGTGCACGAGGAACCCCTCGGCCCCGGGGGGGGGATGCTGGGGTCAGGGGTCCTGGGGTGGGGCATGATACCTGGGGACAACGCTGCTGCCGGCGCGGCCGGCGTGATGGCATGGCAGCAGTCCCAGCTGACCCACGCACGTGTCCCGGTGGTGGGGTGACATCCTTGCTGCGGAGTGGGGGACAGAGTGGACGCCCCTCCACCGGCACTCCACGTCCTTGCAACTCCCTCCCCCGCCCCGTGCCGCCGGGGTGGCCGGGCTGTCCCTTTTCGGGGTTGTTTTCCGCCTGCCGGGTGTGGGGAGCAGAGGAGGGGCTGTGCCGCGGCGGCGGTTCGCGGCAGGTGGCCGCTGCCGCTGTCTCGCCAGGGCCCATCCCCATACAAAGCCCCGCTCGCTCCCTCCCTCCCGGCCCCACGCCACAGGGCCGCTTGCCAAGCGAGACGCCGGGGCTCCGCGCCGTGGTGGGTTTGCACCGTGTGTTGCAAGAAGCAGCTGAAACACGAGGCTGGGCTCCCCCCGTGGCTGCCCACCTCCTGCCTGTGCCCCCCGGCATCCCTGCCGGCTCCTGGGTGTTGGGGAAACTGAGGCAGTGGGGCAGGAGGCAGCTCGCCCGAGGGAGCCGATGCCAAGGCTGGGGAGAGAAAACAGGATTCTTGGCACGGGCTGGTGTTGCCACGCTCTCTGCCCACAGGCGAGGGTTGCTCTTTGCCGGGTGTTGCAGACGGGCTCTCCCTGCCGGCGTCGCGGCGAGGCTCGCCGCTGCTCCTCGCCCCTGCTTTTGCAGGGTGGCTCTGCACGGGGGGCACCCTGGGGCCCGCGGCTCCGTCCCCTCGAGTGACAGCTCCCCCTCGGTGCTGCTGAAAGGGGCGATTGTTCCCCCCTCCCGCCCCGGGGGTGGCCGGCCCCCGGCGCTGTGTGTGGCGGGGCTGGTGTGGGCAGCGGGTTGGCCTTGGCCCCCTGCCCGCCGCTCTGCCCTTTTCCAGAGGCAGCTGCCTGTGGGCACGGCTTGGCGGCCGTCCTGCCTGCAGGCTCGGCCGGGGCAGGACCTGTGCCCCCCTGGGCCGGACCTGTGCCCCGCTGGGCCGCCGGATCGCCTCTGCGCAGGATTGCAAAACCCGGTGCCGGTGCCACAGCTGTCACGAGTTTGCAGTTCTCAGCCCAACCGTGGCTTTTCTCTGCAGCAGCTCCATCTCGAAAGGAGGGCCTGGCCGGAGGGGGTGGGAGGGGATGAGCAGGGAGCCGGTTCTCCCTGCCCTGTCAAAAAGTCCCCCTGGAGAGGTCCCTGGTGGCTTCACCCCTGCAGAAGTGATGTGTCAGCTCTGAAAGCCCCTGGTTTTCCATCCCCGAGCTGTGTGTGGGAGGGGGCTGTTCTGCCCCCCCTTCCCGGGTCCACTGGGGCTCTCGAGGGACCAGAGCGCCTGTCCCGGGGGTTTGTGGGCACCCTGCAGCATGTAGGGTGGCGAGATCCCCCAGTCCACACTCGGCTCCCCCCGCCGCCGCCGCCACGCTTCCCTCCCAGCTCGCTTGTCAGCTAATGGCGCGGCTTATTCCTATGGCTTTTTAAGTGTTTAATGGCGCGCGGGGCTAATGATGCGGCTCCCTCTGTTCGTGCCGCCTGGATAGATGGACGGTGTCGGGGTTTGGCGCTGCCCGAACCTGCGGCGATGGGGACAGGGATGAGAAGGGGCCCAGCCGGTGCCCCCCGGAGCTGGGGGCTGCAAGCGGGCGTCCGCCTGCCCGCCTCTCCTCCCTCCTCCGCACGGCTGCCCGAGCAGTAATGTCACCGTAAACGATATTTATCACGAGGTGATAAAAATCTATTTCCAGCGACCTCTTGGAAATGGCCCTCGTAAAACCAGGCAGCAGACGGAGGCAGGAGGCAGACAGCGGGGAGGGGGAACGGGCAGGGAAATGGCTGTAATCAGCCGCGGAGCAGGGGCCGGCTCTGCCGGGGAGCCAGCCCTGCCGTCCCCAACCCCGGTAAATTGATGGCAGCCCGGGAGGCCCGAGGGCTGCCTGGGCATGGCTGGGTGGATGCTCGGGCGTCTCGTGGCCTGAGCATCCTGGGATGCAGCATCCAGGCCATGAAGGGAGGACGAAGAGCGACGCTCGCGTGTAAGCGAGCGGGATGGGGGCTTTTGCGTGCCATAGCTGCATCCCGGGGTGTTTCCAAAGTGACAGCCTGAGGGACCGACTGAGAGATGCTGGGCCGGAGCTGGTCCCGGAGCAGCAGGTCAGGGATGGGATGCTGAGCTAGCCAGCGTTTCCCCCAGTGCTCACAGCCACCGGGATGAACACCCCGCTGGCAGGCACTGCTGGGTCATCCCGGGGGGCTGCTGCTGGTCCCACAGCCCCCCCAGCTCAGGGCTGCACGATCTCCCCCTCTCCTCCAGCTCCATCCCTTCGGTGCCCGGTTGCTGGGTGCTGATTCAGCCATTTCCCTCCCGGCACTAATTACTCAGCCCGTCGCCGAGTCGTGGCCGTAAATTCCCCGGCAGGAGCGGGCCGGGAGGCAGAAAGACTCCTTGGCTCCTTTCCCCGCTGACCCGAGCAGGGACCTGTAATCAGGTGTAATTCATCGGGGCGCTGAGTCGGCAGACGGTTGCCCCGTCCTCCCCCACCCGCTTTTGGGGTGCGCTGTCACCCGTCAGCATCTCTTCTCCCTGCTGAGCGGTACCCGGCGTCCCTCCCGCCTCCGTGGGACACTCAGCCTAGTGTCCTGTCCCCCCCATCACTAAGGATGGCCTGGGGGACCCCGTGTCCCTGCTGCACCCCAGGGTGATGCTGCTGGCCCGGGCATCCTTGGGGTCCTCAGCGAACCACCTTTGTGGGGTTGGAGAGGTGCGGTTTGTTCCTAAAAATGGGGACAGGGCAGGATCCCCCCCACCATGGGGGGGGGAGGGCTGTGGGGGGAGACAGCTCCCGGCTTCAGGGTCTAATCTGCTGTCCTAACCAAGAGACTCATTATCATTTAAAGTAATTAATCTGGTGGGGCGGTGGCTGGACCGCCCTGCACGCCTGGGTGTCCCCTGCCTGGGGGTGACTGCCCCGGGGGGGGACAGGGACCGGTGGGGAGGGGGCTGGCGGGGCTCGCAGCTCCCAACCCCAGCCAGAGATGGGTCCTCGCAGGGCTGTGGCGGGAGGGGACAGCGGGGAGGATGGGGACATCCCACCCGGGTACCACTCGCGTGTGCGAAGCCCTTGAAATCCTCAGGGAGGGACACGGCACCGCTAAGGGACATCGTGCCGCCGAGGGGCTTCGTGCCCACCCTCCTGGCGTGCCCAGGGCGCGCGGTGACACGGCGGAGTGTGTGCCGCAGGTATTATCCTGCATTAAAGTTTCCCCTTGCAGATGGTGTGCGTTTAATCTGCGGCTTAACGAAGCACCGGACCTGGCGGTAAGTCCGTCTTTAGATGGCAGGCGGGAGCTGAGAACCGGCGTGCTAAGCCGCCCGGCTGGATGAAGAAGGGGGACACGGGGGGGGACTGAGGCTTTAATGCCGCTGCGTTGCAAGCTGATTGCCCGGCCGGCGTGTGGCCCTCGCCGGGACCCGCGCCGAGGCGGACGAGGGCTTTCGCCGCGGATGCCGTTGCCGTGATGTGCCCCTCCTTGAGTCAGATGGGGTCCCCCGGCCGGGTCCCCCCCGCACGGTGCGGTCCCCTTGCAGAGCCTTGCGCCGACCCGGTTGCTCTTCCCTGCCTCAGTTTACCCCCTCGAGCGTGCTGCGGAGGGTGGGAATGCCCCGAAAACATGAGCTGCCGTGGGGCGAGTGGGATTTTCCGGAGTGAAAAGCCCCTTGGGGCAGCTGCCTCTCCCTGCAGCAGGTATTTAGGGTGACGGGGAGGGGACAGTGGCCGCAGACTGTCCGGCAGCTCCGGAGCTGGAGGTGGGTGCGGTGGGCGCCGTGCCGGCTTACAGGGCCACAGCGTCCCCGAGATGGGGATAGGGAGCACGGGGGATGGAGCAGAGTGCCGGGGCTGAGCGGCAGCACGGCCCGCGGGGTGTCTGCAGGATTGGGGTGGCAGGCCCTGCTCCGCAGCAAGCTGCACCCTTCCCCTCCTGGGCCCCGTGGTCAGGGGGGGACACGGCAGCGGCGGTGCAGAGCTGGGGCTGTGGCGTGGTGGCAGAGGGAGGTGGGAGCTGCAGGGACAGTCGGGGCCGGGGGGGTCACTGGTCTGGCCGGGGTAGTTCGTCTCAGGGTGGAATGGCGCCATTTTAGCTGTTTACTCTGGAGTCTAATGATGACTGTGTGGGCACTGTGCTGCACAGCCTTGGGGAAATCCGTGTGGATTTGAGAGGGCTGGTTGTTCCCTGCCGGGCCAGCTCCCCTTTCAGCACCAGGAGGGGACGTGCTGCCGCCAGCCCTGCTGTCCCTGCATGCATGGGATGCTCACATCCTTCCCTGCCTCCGTTTCCCTTCCGTGCAAGCAGGCCGGAGGGAACATTTCCCAGCCTGGCAGGGACTGGCAGACATAAGCAAGATCTGTGTCCCCCCACGGTGGGACAGGGGCTGGTCCGGCACTGAGCAGGGTGCGGGTCCCATCCTGCCCTGCCAGCCTGGCTCTGGGGTGACAGGGTGGTGAACGTGGGGGGCTCTCGGTGTGGAGGTGGGGGCGACGCAGGACCCAGCACCGCCTGAGCAGCGGGGTGGAGGTGCCGGCATCTCCCGGGGCCTCGTGCGTCGCCACCAGCCCTGGCTCATCCCGCAACCTGGGGAAACTGAGGCATGGGAGGGGACGCGGCACGGCCGGGGCTGCCGAAGCAGCGAGCAGCCACCGGTCCCCATGCCCAGAGCCTCGGAGGGCTCGAGGAAAGGCGGGAGTGAGCGGCTGCGTGCCCCCCGCCTCCCCCTCCATCACCTCCCCGCTCGCTGGCGAACAAATGTCTGTTCTTGCAAAAAAAAGAAGTGACAGGGGTCGGCGCAGCGCTTTCCACATGACCTGCCCGGGAACAGAGGACGTCTTTGTTAATCCAGCGAGCTGTCAGTTCAGCCTCTTCACAAAAGGCATAAACCACTTATTGCTGCTCTCACCCCTGACCCCGGATCCGCCTGCGCGCCCTCCATTGTGCCGTCTCGAGGAAGCTGGCAAACAATTTCGGCTCCGGCTCCCCTCCCCGCCGGCGGCTGCACGCAGGGGCCGCCTCTCGCCCCGCCGGCGTGGGGAGCCGCCGCGGGGGACCCCCACCTCCCCCCCCCCCCCCCCACCTCCACTCCCCCCCACCCGCATCTGCGCGCACGCCGCCTCGCCTGGCAGCTGCTGCGAGGGGACGGGGGGCTGCCACAAAGGGACGGGGGCCGGTGGCAGGACCACCTCCCTCCCTCCCTCCATCCCTCCCTCCCGGGGCTGCCGGAGCAGCTGGCCAGAGCCCTCGGGCTGCGGCGAGGGGGTGCCGGGTGCTGCACCCCGCGGCCCCCCAGCTGAAACCCCTTAATGAGAGGGGACAAAAGCTCCTTAGGGCCCCTGGCTGGGACGGGCTGGGACGGCAGCTTTAGCCAAAGCCGCTTATGGCCCGGCACAAAGCCGACGAGAACAGCCCTGCTTCCCGGGGGCTGGGGTGGGATGGGGCGATGCTCGCACCCCGCCAGCCTCGGGGGGCCCGGGGGGTCACACGGGGTGACGGCCGGGGGCGGGGGCTGAGCACGTGCTGCCCACCCCGTCCCTCTGTGCCGAGCACCCGGACCCCGCGGCGGGGCCGGTGCGCTCCGGAGCAATTAGATGCAGTCACTTTGGGGCTATATATAACCCAAATTGCTGCCTGCAGCTCGTTAGCTGGCTGTCAGAGCCGCTGCGGCTGCGGCGGGTGAGATGGTGTCGCCGGGGGGAGCGGGAGGGTGACGCGGGGACCCGTGGCTCCCCAGGGATGGGGGGCACGAGTGGGGGATGCGGCCATGCTGGGGTGGGTGCAGGATCAGGCCCTTGCTGGGGATGGGCTCCTGGGGGCCGCCGCGCTCCACCCCGAAAGCAGCAGCGAGCGGGGCGGTGCTGCGCCCGCTTCCGCTGGGTGCTTCCTCCGCCATGCCGGCGGTGGGTGGTTGCAAACCTGCTTTGCCGGGGCGGTGCGGGGGGGGTGTGCTGCGGTGACACCGAGGTCAGGGTCAGGCCTTTCCCCCTGCCCGGTGTTCCCCGGGCTCAGCCTGGCCCCTGGGTCAGGGTGCTCGAGCACGGGGGGCCGCTGGCGCATCCCTTCCCGGTGCCGGCGGCATTTCCAGCATCGTCTCCCCACGTGGCGTCCGGCCTGACCACAGTCTCCGGCGCTGCCTGTCCAGACCCCTCCATCCCTGCCTGTCCCGCTGCCGGTCCCCGCCTGGGCTCGCCGGCGCGCCGTGGCTCTGCTGCGGCTCTGCCGGCGTGTACCAGCCCCCGCGCCGGGGAGGAGCGCGGCACCTCGGGCTGTCTGGGGGCAGCTGCGAGATGAGTGTGAACATATTGTGTGGGCTCCTGCAGCAGGCGTCACGGTGTCGCTGCTGGAGAGCGAGCGGGAACCACAGCCCCACCGTGACAAACGGCTCCGGCACAGCCCGCAGCCGTGCCCACGCGGGCGCCGACGACGGGCTGGGCCATGCCGCGGCACCCCCCGGCTTTGCCGTCGCACCGGGACCTGGAGTGGGGATCCGGGTGGGCAGGGATGCCCACGGCTGCGGGGATGGGCTGACCCCCGGCACACGGTGTCACCGCCGGCTCCCCGCCACCGCTGTGACGTGTCCCCGCAGCCATATTAACTGGCTGGGGGGGCCCCTGGGTTGGGCACATCCGCGGCTTGGGAAGGGTTAACGGCACCGTGTCTCTCTCTGGAGCCTTTTGTTTCTTTCCCATTTTTTCTCCCCCCCCCTTCCCCTTTTTAATGAGGGGTTAGCACAGCTCTAATTGCAGGTTCCAACTTTCCGCCAGCAAACACGGCTGAGAAACTTTAAACACGGCGGTGGCGAGGATGCACGGATCCAGCCACCGCCCCCTTCCTGCGGGCACCCAGCGGGTGCCATGCCCTGCGGTGCCACCAGTGGGGACCCCCCCCGCTGCACCGGGTATCTGGCTGCAGCCTGCTTTTGGGGGGAAACCTTCTGATTGCAGGCTGCTGGGAGGAGGAGGAGGAGGAGGAGGAGGAGGAGGAGGAGGGCGAAGGCTTCCTGGGGCGAAGAGCAGCTGAAACTGCCTGGGCGAACACGCGGCTGGGGCTGTGCCCGCGGCGGCGGCGATAAAGCCCCAGCATGAGCTGGGGGGCTCGGTGGCCTCACCGACAAAGGGAGCCGGGGGGAGCCCGCTCGCCGCAGCTCTAAACACTCCAAAACCACCTTTTATTCTGAGCGCCGCCTCACAGGCCCCGGGGGGAGGCAGGGGGATGGGGGACAGTGGGGGTTCACACACACACACCCCCCCCCCGCAGCCTTGCAGCCGGATGCTGGGGTGCACTGCTCCCCCCGCCGAGGCTCCTCCTTCTGCAGCCGGCTCTCAGCATCCCCTGGGAGGTGCAGGATGCAGCCCCTCCGTGCCGAGCATCCTCCCCGCCTCGGCCCTTGCTCGCTCACGGGTACTTGCACGCGGGCTGTGCCAAAAACTATCGCTGGTGCAGCTGTGCCGGTGCTCACCGGGCTCCGTGCCCGCCACCCCGCCGGGGTGATGCCAGCCAAGAGGCGAAGCGCCGCGACTGCATCCACCCCCGGTGCCCCGGCTGCCAGGAACACGGGGGTTTTCCGGGGTGCTGCCACCCGGGAGGGTGGAGGTTGGGGCTGCGCGGGCGTAATGCTGCCGGGGTGGTGGTGGGGCGGCTTTGCCGTGCCCGCGGCACCCTGTGGGCGGCATCCCCGTGGGCGGCATCGCTGCTGTGCACGCTGCAGCCTGCTCCGGCGGCAGGCGAGGTGCAGGGGAGGTGGAACGGGGAAGCCGTGTTTTCTGGTGTCCCAAAGGCACAGGAAACACGCCGGCGCGGCCGCCTGCGTGCCGGATCCCTCGCCGGAGAGCCGCCGCGGCCCTTTCCTTTCCCGCTCCGTCACCGCTGTCCCGAAGCCGGGGCCGAGGGGCGAGCTGGGTGCCACCGCAGGTATTTATCCCAGTGACCGGAGCAGAAGGAATTTGCCCTTGGCAGGGAGGGACGGACGCGGGGACACCGCTCCCTGCCCTTGCTGCCATCGCGTCCCCCAGCTGCAAAGCTGCCAGCCCCGGGCACCGAGCTGAGGGCAGGTGGGGGACACGGGGGACACGGGGTCTGGCAGTGCCTCTCCCTGCCTGTCCCTGGAGGCCAGCGGCTGTGTTTTGATGCGGCTCCAGCTCTCTGTGTCCTTCGTGCCAAGCACCCGCTGGGGGAGATGGAGGCGGACGCCGCACAGGGGCTTTGCGGGATCGCCGTGCCGTGGGGCCGGCTGTGCCGGCTCCGCTTGGAGCCTTTTCTCCCCCGGTTTGTCACCTGCAGGCCTGCCCTGTCTTCCTTGCCTGTCTCCCCTGGCTTGCGGCCCTCGCCTGCCTGCCTGCTCCATTTTTCCCGGGTTAATAACATCACATGACGATGTCATGTTGATGTCACCTCTCTGCACACTTACCCTGGACCTGGACGCTGCCTGAGGCCATGCCGCATGGCCCCCCGGTCACCGCCGGTGCTGGACGTGGCCAGTGCGTGCTGCAGAGCTGTTGCAGGCTCGTCCCTGAGTCCGTCTGTCCCTCTGTCCGTGTGGATACTCCCTCAGTGCGTTTCTGCAGAGAGCCACTCATGCAATGAGCGGGCCGGCCTCAGCACCGTTCGGCGGGTGCTACCAGCCGGTCCCCTCTCTCAGCCCAGGGGGACGTGCATCTCCCCAGGGCCGGACTGGGGACAGTGGGACGTGGCGGGGCTGCCAGCGCTTGGTGGCAGAGCACCCTTCCCTCCCGGCCTCTGCCTGAGCACCTCAGGGTGTTGCTTAGCAAATTAGCGCCCAAATCAACTCGCTTCCCTCTAATTGGGGGTGAGTCTTTGAGGACGTGGTCAGGGAGGAGGGCCCCCCCCTCCGAGGGGCTGCCGCGATGCTTTATCTGGGTGGACAGATCCCTCCTAATTGAGCAGATATTCTGTGTTCGCAAACAGATGGCTCCTTTGCATCAATTATTCCTTATCTGTGTAACCCGGGATGATTTGCTGACAGATAGCGCGGGGTGAAGTTAAAGGGAGGAGGCGGCCGGTGCTCCGCGCTGGCTCCGGCTGCTGCCTGGGGGGTCCCAGGGGGCCCAGGCGACGAGGGGGAACAGACCCCGGCTGCCCCTTGGGCAGGTAGGACCCGTCTCCGGTGCTTTTGCATCTCGGCATCCCCTGGCAGAAAAATAGAAGGGGTGGGGGGTGCCACCGGCGCGGGGCTGATGGGTGGGCTGGGGTCTGGGGTGCTGCCGGGGCTCCCTGGGGAGCAGGGGGGTGCCAGCCTTGGCCCGGCAATCGCGGCCGAAATCCGCCTTCTGTGCCGCGACCCCGACCCCGGCCCGCCGCTCTCTGAGTGCATCTTACCCAACGCTGCCGTGACGCATGACGTGGGATGATTAATGTTAATTAATGATTAGTTGCTCCAGGTATCAAAGCCCGCCCCAGCCCTTTCCCGTGCCCACAGGGAGGGGATTGCTGCCTGGCACCGCCCGCAGCATCGCCCCGGGAGGAGGAGCGGCGGTGTGACGTCCCCCATGGGACCCCGGGGAGATGACCCTGCCATCTCCAGAGATCCCGTGCTGAATTTTTGGGGATGGGGACTGATCCCTGGGCTTGTCCCCTGCCCGCTGTGAAAGTCACCTTCTGTCAGTCACTGGGAAAGAGAAGAGCATCCCGCCATTGCCGGGGCAGCCGGTGGCACCCTGCCAGTTGGAGCCGGTACGCGGTGGCACTCGAGGACTCGCAGGATGTGCCGAGCACTCGCGGTTGTGCGGCACTGCCATATGGATTCCATAAATTAAACCTTTCCAGGAAGCGAACGGTAAATTTATACGTCCGCTCGCGTGCGTGGCTCATTGAGTCTAAGGGCTTCCCAGCAAAAAATTCACCTACCATCCACCTCACTTCGGCTCTCCGCGTTTATAGGACTAATCCTGAGAAAAACACGATCGATATAAAATCCCCACCGCGCTGCAACCTTGGCCCTAACCTCCTGAAATTGGGAGCGAGGTGTCCCCTGTGGGTGTCCCCTATGGCAGGAGGCGAGGTTGCCCACATCCCATCTGGGGTGGGTGCAGCATCCCGGGGACCCGCTTGGACCCGGGGCTGGGTTGTCCGTGTGTCTGTCCCAGAACGGTGCGGCGGTGCCGGGATGCGCGCAGCGTCGCTGGCTGTCGCTTTATTAAAGATAAACAGAAACGGTGACGGCCCAAGCTGTGTGCCTGAGCGCGCCTGACGCGGGAGGGTGACAGCTACAACAAACACGGGGCTCTGGCAGCTCCCGGGAACGCCGGGGGTCAAGGAGGGGGACCGTCCCCAAAACGACTGAGAAGCGGCTGTCCCCATCCCTGCGGCACGTTTGCCTCGCCTGCCCGGCAGGGACGGTGATGGGGGGTTGTTGATCTCGAGTAAACATTGCCCAGTTGAGTAATCGGGAGCTGCCTAACCGGCCAGCTGCCGCGGGCGAGCAAGGGGACGCCGCTTTGATTCGTGTCCTTCCCCCCAGCTCCAGCCTTTCTTGTCTGGCTGTGCTGGGAGCCATCGGCCGGATCCAGCTGTAGCCCCGCGGCGCGGGCTGGCGTGCGGCTCCCCGCGCCGGCCACGTGCACCGGCCAGCAGGAAAACAAAAGCATCCTGTGTCTGTGCGCCCCGGCCCCCCCCTCCCGGTACCCCCCCTTCCCGTGCCGGCGGTGCTCCGGCCCTGCCACGTTTGGGCCGGGGAAGGGCAAGGCGCTGAGTCTCTGTCCTGCTTCTCTTCTAGGCGTCCTCTTCTTCCCTCGAGACAGCCACTGCCAAGCCTGCTGCCGGCGAGCCCCGGCACCGGGTGGCCAGCACCGGGGAGAGCCCAGGGACGGGCGGCGGCGCTGCTCCGGACTTCGGCCAGCGGACGGCTTTGGATGCGGAGGGTCTGGACGCTGGAGCCACAAGTAGGTGATGCCGGGGGGGTGCCAGGGGGTGCGGGGATGGCAACGCTGAGGGCCGTCCTCTGCCTCGCCGTGGGGTGCGCTGCCAGCCCGGTGTGCTACCGCGGCTTGGGTCTCCCGGCGAAGGCTTTGTGCCCAGCGGTTTGGGGTTGGGGCTCTGAAACCCACAGCCCTGCCGGGGAGGTGACCCCGACGGCACCTCGGTCCCTGCGTGTCGTCCCCGGGGCCATGAGTCAGGCCGTGGGTGCCGGGGAGAGCCGCAGTGTTGGGCTGGCCGTTCCGGGGAGCTGGGGGGCCCCTGGGGCTGGGCCGGGCCGCGGCTCCCGGGACTCGGCCACCCTGTCCGTCAGGAGCAGCAGCATTTTTGGGAGAGGTATCACGCGTGCTTCCCGCCTGCCGCCTCCCTGGACCGGCTTGTTTGCCAGCCCTTCCCGGCGGGCGCGCCGTGCCGCACTGTGCCGTGCCGTGTCGTGCCGTGCCACGCCAGGCTGCTTTGATCTGGCAGCAACCGCCGATGCCGGTTCCTGGCTCTGGGCTGGGGAGAGCTGGGAACCGCAAGGTGCAGCGGGCAGGGAGCCGGGGCAGGCAGGGAGCTGGGGCAGGCAGGGAGCCAGAGCCGGGGCAGGCAGGGAGCCGGGGCGGGCAGGGAGCTGGGGCAGGCAGGGAGCCGGGGCAGGCAGGGAGCTGGGGCAGGCAGGGAGCCGGGGCAGGCAGGGAGCCGGGGCAGGCAGGGAGCCAGAGCCGGGGCAGGCAGGGAGCCGGGGCGGGCAGGGAGCCGGGGCGGGCAGGGAGCCGGGGCGGGCAGGGAGCCGGGGCAGGCAGGGAGCTGGGGCAGGCAGCGCCACCTCTGTGGGGCGAGGGGGCTGCTTGGTGTGTGTGGGGAACTGTGACCCCCCGTGTCCCCGAGGAAAGGCACTTCCCAGGGACACGGTGGTCCATGTCAGCCGTCAATCAGTCCCGTGGGGATTCGGCCCCGGTTCGGGACCCTGGACGGCGCTGTGTCCCTGGGGGGCCGGGATGCATTTGCAAGCTGCTCACAGCCCAGCCGGCAGCAGCGCGGAGGCAAGCTGGGAGCCGTGGCCTGGAACGGGCCCGCCGGAGTCAGCTCGGGATTTATTACCCTGCCAGTGGCTGCCGGGCAAAGGTGACAGTGACTAATGGCTTGTTACACGCCTGCCACATCTCATCTGTGCACCGCGGCCGGCTGCCGGCACTCCCAGCCCTGGTGTGCGGGCAGCCTGAGCCTGCCCTCCCTTCTCCGGGGAGGGGGGACAGGGGTGAACCCCCCCGTGCCCTGTGGGGACCTCGGCCGGAGCGGGTGACGGTGATGGCTGGCCAGCTTAGCTTGGGAATCCGTCCCCGTGCAGAAGATGGGGACCCACTCCGGCAGCATCCCCGTGGCGCTTGCCGCCCGTGCCGTGGCTGGGCAGAGCCGGGCCGCCATCCCCGGAGGTACCACTGTATCTCAGGGCTTCCCAGCTGGTGGCACATCCCAGGATGTCCTGGTGAGCCTCGTGTGACACACGGGACTTCCCGGCACACGGAACTCCTTCGTTGTTGCAAAACCATGAGCCGTGCTTGCCGCTGCTCTGCCAGCACCGCGGCAATCCCATGCCGGGGTTGCCGGGCTGGGACGCGGAGATGAGCGTGCATGTGCGGATGGATGCTGACAAAGCCACAAATGCATTCACTAGGAAAATTAAAAAATTAACAGGCATTGGCTCACTCTAGATTAGTAAAGGCAGGGAGATAAAAGCGGCTCTTTATACCTTGTGAGAATTGCTGATAAGAGCATTTGTTCCTCTGTATTCTTTAAAAAGAACGCAATAAAAATTTAAAATAGAACAGGAAAAGGGAGACGGGGGGAAGAAAACGCTGGTGCTGCCGGTGAGGAGGGCTGGGGAGGCAGAGGGCAGCACCAGCGCCATGGGCAGCAGCAGCGTGGTGGGCAGCGTGGCTGCTGGAGGAAGAGGAGGAGGATGGAGGGGAAGCGGAGGCGAGGGTGAGCCCGAGGGCGGGCTCGGGTGTGTGTGGTGGTGTGGCAGCTTGCTTGGGGACGGCTGGATGCCCCCGCCGTGGCCTGCATCTCCTCCTGCAGAGATGCAAGTTCATGGCCGGCAGCGCCAGGACCAAATTCCTCACCGAAACCTCCCTTCTGCCCGGGGAAGGTTGGGGTCCTGCCTGTCCGAGCCTGCTGAGCCTGTCTGGCGCACGAAGCCGACCGGCATGGCTTGTAATGGCCGGTAAATGATCGGCAACTTCCTCTGCTTGCAAGTGGGCTGAGCCCCACCCCACTCGTTTCACTGGTGTCTCCACACTCGGGTGTGGGCAGAGCCCGCAGGGTGATGGTGGGATGGCACAGGGGTGATCACCACGGTCCCTGCCCAGAGGGGATGGTGCTGTCCCCATTCCTGCACCCGGTGCAGGGGGTGCACGGGGCGTTGGGGTGCCCGGAGGGGGCTGTCGTTGGAACACCCCTTGTCTGCGCAGGGTCCGGACTCAGGACCGCCCCAGGTGCTCACCGTGATGGGTCGGACCATGGGTTGGGCTGGCACCTCTGAGCTCTGGGGTGTCCCAGAGCCTCTTTAGGGGTCCAAGCAGTTTTGGGGTGGGGACAAAGGGCTGGATGCCACCCCAACCTCATGCCCCCATCCGGAGCAGCACCTCCCTGCGTCACCCCCCCAAATGCGTTGCTGGGGAAGGGACACCTGTGCATTGGGGTCAGGGCCGTCACCCCCATCACCCTAATTCTTAGGGGCACCTTCCTCGCTGCTGCACCGCGACCCCATGGCGGTGGGGGGGGGGGGGGGGGGGGGGGGCCGTGGTGGTGTTTCATCCATCCCCAGTGCACTGCGACCCCCTTGGTGGAGGGGTGTCCCCCCCCTTTCCCAGCATCCCTTTTGGGGGACCCCCCCGGTGCCTCCCTTCCCCGGGGAGAAGGTGCCTGCCGCCCGCCCCCCCCCCCGCCCCGTCGGGCCCTGCCCTGCCCGGCCCGGCCCCCGGTGAGTCACGCTCCAGCCGTGCGGCTCCCGGGGCGGCGGGCGGGCGCCGAGGGAAGCAGGAAGCGGCAGGGGGAAGGCACGGCACGGCACGGCTCGGCACGGCTCGGCTCGGCTCTGCTCCCTCCACCGCTCTGCCCATGGAGGAGCGCAGCCCCCGCTGGACGGTGCGGCCGATGGGTGAGTGCTGCCCCCCCCCCCCCCCCCGGTCCCCCCGCCTTCGGGTACCCCCCCACTCAGTGCCGGGGGGGGATGGGGGGGCTGCCCACCCCCCCCCATGGGAACTGCGCTGGAGGGGTGGGATGGGGCTGGTGTGCTCCCACCACCCGCAGACCCCCCCCACTCAGCCCCACTGGGTCTTCTGCTGGTTGGGGGGCTCCAGCATGGGGGACGGAGGTCACCCTGGGGCTGGGGATGGAGGTCACCCTGGGCTTGGGGGACCCTGTCGTGTGGGGGACAGAGGTCACCTTGGAATTGAGGGACCCCATGGTGTGGGGGACAGAGGTCACCCTGCAGTTGAGGGACCCCATGCATGGGGGGCGGGTGGAGTTTGCCCTGGGCTTGGGGGACCCCATCATGTGGGGGACAGAGGTCACCGTGGGCTCAGGGAACCCCATGGTGTGGGGGACAGGGATCACCCTGGAGGTGAGGGGACCCCCTTGTGTGTTGGACAGAGGTCACCCTGGAGATGGGGGACCCCATGGCATGGGGGGCAGAGGTCACCCTGCGTTTGTGGGACACCGTTGTTTGGGGGGTGGAGGTCACCCTGGGCTTGGGCCACCCCGTGGTGTGGGGAGCGGAGTTGCCCTGGGGTTGGGGGTCCAGCTGCTGCATCTCCTGGGGGGTGTTGGGGGCAGATGGGGTGTTGGGGGCAGATGGGGTGTTGGGGGCAGATGGGACCCGCCGGGGGCTGTGGGCTGAGGGTCCGGTGTCGGCTGAGCTGCTCGGTCCCCACGTCCCACATTGCCACAGAGACCCTTGGGGTCATTTCCCAGGTGGGGTGCCCGGCCTGCGGACTGGCAGGGCACGGGGGGACTCGGGGCCGTGCTGGGGGCTCAGCTGGTGGCATTGACCTTGGCACATCTCCTTGCCGTGCTGTCTGCAGGTTTCCCGAGCCGAGCACGCAGGGTGCTGCCGCGGGGCTGTGCCTCAGTTTACCTACGCACCGCTCCACCTGAGCGGGCAGCTCGTGTATTATCCGTGTTCCTGGACACCCGGGACCGCCGGGGCTGGGGAGGGACCGTGTTGCCAAACAAACTGCTGCCTGCCGCGGGGACCCCGGGGCACCGCAGGCCGCGTTGGGGTGATGCCGCGGCCCCGGCGTCTCGCCCAGCTCATCGTCTGCCGCCGTGTTTATTGCTCTGCTCCATCCTCGCTCTTCCACCCCTGCCTGCGTTGCCTGCCTTGCCCTTCGCCCCGGGGCCCGGCAGATCACCATGCCACGCTCGCGGCCGTGCCACGCTCGCGCCCTACGTTGTGCCCCGTCCGAGCGACTACTTTGCACGGTGGAGTCGGTGCCAGCGCCTGGCTGCTGTCCCCGAACCCCGGGCAAGCGCCGGCTGTCAGCCCTTGGAGCAGCAAGGGTGAGTGCCCGGCTCTCTTCCTCCTCCTCCTCCTCCTCTTCCTCCTCCTCCTCCTCCTCCTCCTCCAGCGCTGAGCCGGGGCAGGGGGCACGGAGCTGGGGCGGGTGCCGGGGTGCCGTGTGGGTGCCCATCGGGCTACGAGCGGGAGCCACGGAGGGAGTTAATGGAGGGAAAAGGCAGCGGGAAGCCAGCGCCTCTTCCTGCAAGCGCGCGCGTGCGCGCCGGCCCGTGCGAGCATCGGGGTGAGCCCGTGTGGTTTGTGGGTGTGCCCCCGCGGGGCCGCGAACGGGCGAGGTGAGCGTGCGCTGGGCTGCGTGTGCGCTTGGCAGCCTGTTTGTGTAACCTGGTGGGGAGGTGTTGGGTGTGACGACGGCGAGCGGCAGCAGCGCGGCAGGGCTGGCCGGCCAGGGCCAGCAGCTCCTGCGGGGCTGGGAGTGTGTGTGTGTGTGTGCGTGCGCGTACACGGCGGGGGGGGGGGCTGTCAGTGCACACACGTGTGCATGGGCTGCACAACTCGAGGGCGCGCTGGCAGCTGTTGGTGCGAGGGGTGCGCACCGAGAGCGCGTGCTCCTCCCTTTGTTGGATGCACGCTGGGGTGTGCGACCATGCGTGCGTGCATGTACACGAGCGTGTGTGTGCATGCCCCTGTGTGCACGCATGAGTGTGCACGCCCGGGGCCTTTCTCAGTTGGGGGGGGGTGTTGGGGGGGGGGATGTGTGTGTGTGCGCGCGTGTGTGTGTGTGTTGGCTGCAGGGCAGGGAGCATTACAGCGGAGACAGTGGCTTTGGCGGGGGGCCAGGCTGCCGGGGGTGCGGGGGGGGGTGCCGCAGGACACGGGACAGTTTATCGCTTCCTGACGTGCCAGTGCCCAGGACGGGGCTGCAGGTTGGGGGGCAGCTCGAGAGGGGGGCTTTATTTTTAATCTCCCCTCTTTCCTGCTCCTTCCTCCGGCCCCCCAGCCCTCTCCCCCAGGCGCTGCCCCTCACCCTGGCGTCTGGTACCAGCCCGTGGGAGGTCGGGGTTGGGGGCAGGGGGGGTCAAGGTGGGCTGTGCCTGGGGGGGGTTTCTGCCACGGGTCACACCTCTGTCCCCGAGCCCCGGCACCGATGCCAGCCCCGGGTGCCAGGTTTGGTGTCGCAGCGGGAAATGGCCTTTGCCGGCCTCTGCCTTCGCGTCCTGGCGGGGGAGACCCGACTTGGACCCCCCGTGTGCCGGCGTTGCTCAGGTGCATCGCCCACCCGGGGAGGTGGGCATCCCTGGGGCCGGGTGCCCGGGGCGGGGGGCTGCAGGGCGCCACCGCCGAGCCCCAGCTCCCATCTGGGAAGGGACAACCAGGACGGAGCTTGGCACGCCGCGGCCGCCCGGGCAGGCTGCCAGGGGGATTGCCCTTGAAATAGCCCTTGCCGTGCCTCGTGCCTCGGCCGCCCCGGCTTCTCGGCCGCCCCGTGTCGTCCCCCCCCTGCCCCCACCATCCCAGCACCCCACTGCCTGACGGCGGTTGCAATGCGGTGCAGGAGGAAGCGCGCCCCGGCGCTCCCCGCGCCGATAACGGCGGCCGCCTTATCGCGGGGCCTTCTGCGAGGGCGGGCGGCACGGCCTCCCCCCAGCCCTTATCTGCCTCGGCCGTTGGCCCCGGCTCGGCTCGCAGCCCCCCCCCCCTTGACTCCCCCAGCACCCGGCGTAGCGCCTGTGGGGTCGACCCTTCGGGGGCAGCCGCTTGGCAGCCTGCCCCCTCTATCCTTTTTGAAGTTTAAAATCCATTTAAGTCAAGAGGAGGGAAAGTTATTGCCTCTAAAGCCCCTTGCGTTGAGCAGTAAATCCTCTTTGCTGCGCTGACGCCGCCTCTTAGCGCCTGCGGGACCGGGGGTGACTCCTGGGGGGGGGGGCCAGGCTGCGTGTGTCCCCCCTCCCCGGCACCCTGCAGCCCTGCAGGCAGGCGCTGCGGGTGCTTTTACAGCTGGGAGAGAGCGGGGAGCCCCGCATGCCCTCCGAAAGCGTGGCCACCGTGGGGTCGGGGTCCCTTTGAACCCCCCCAGCCTGGCAGGAGCATCACTGCCGCTTGCTCGCCTCTTGCTCGCCACTTCTTTGCCGCTTGCTCGCCCCTTACTCGCCGTTTGCTCGCCCACCTCCTCGCTCGCACTGATTTGATCCAGAAAGGGGGTTCTCCTCGTGGCACCGATGCCCCGGCACCCCCCGTGGGGGGGCACGGCACGGGAGCCTGCACCCCTCCGCTGCCGTGCACCCAGCGGGGTTTGAGGCCGATGGAGCGGGAGCTGGATGCGCTACCGGCATGCTGGTGTTTTTATTTGATTTCCCTTCTCTGGAGCTGGCAATATTTAAATATTAATGCCTGCCTCTAATTGCTGTGTCAGAGGAGTGGGTCGGCGCGGGAGCGGGCGCAGGGGCGGCAGCGCCGGCTAATTTTGTTGTCTCGAGGAGTGTTTGCTGAGGAGAAATGTTTGTGCACACACACGCGTGTATTTTTACTCCCTTGGGATTTGCTTGGCCCTGGCAGCGACACGCAGCAGCGTGGGGGGGCCGGGCTGCGATGCCACCGGGATGGGGTGGCCTCGGGGCCTGAGCACCCCCCCCCCGCCATTTTGCAGTGCGGTTTGCAATGGGGCACCCCCAGCATCCGGGGGCCCCTCTCCCGCTCCCGGGGCAGGAGGGTTTAATGGCAAGGGGGTTTTTTTTTGTTTGTTTGTTTTTTTTTTGTTTTTTTCTTCGGGCAGAGCGGCGTCAGATGCTTGCGTGCTCGCTTCCTGTAATAAAGCGACCGCCGGCGCGCTTGTCACCTGCTCTCTGTTGTGCTGCCAAGCGGCAGACATGCCGCTTCTTGCTGCGGGCCCTGGCGCGCTCCCCGCCGCCGCCGCTCCTCCTGCCCGCCCCGGGCGCTCGCCCCGTGCCAGCGCGGCATTAGCAGGTGTTTCGGGGAGGGTGCTACGCTGCCTGTTGCCACACGCCCCGTGCAGGCGGGGGCCGTTTAACTGTTCCTCGCCGTGGCCGTGTCCCCTTCGCCGCCCTCCTCGCCTGCCCCGGGCTGTAGCGGTGATGCCAGGGCTCTGCACTTGGGTGCTTGCACCCAGGGCCCCGTGCTGCCCCTCTCCCCTGGGACCCTCTGCCGGTGGGGGGGTGCTGCGTCCTCCTTGCTCCGTGGTCCTGCTGCTCCCCAGCATTTGGGGCGCGGAGCCCTGCCGGGGGTTGGCAAAGCCCCTTGGCAGAGCCAGACCAGCTGCAGGCAGGCGTCTCCGGTTGTCCCCAGCTGTGCCGTGCTGTGCCGCGCAGTTGGACCGTGAGGGGTCCGCGCAACACGTGCCATGCATGAGCTGTGCAAGCTGCTTGGCACTGCCGCTGCCCACCGTGCCATCCCGTGCAACCCCCTTGGATGCACACGGCATTGCCGCTGCCCACCGTGCCATGCTGTGCAACCCCCTTGGATGCACATGGCATTGCTGCTGCCCACCGTGCCATCCCGTGCAACCCCCTTGGATGCGCAGCCCTGGTGCCAGCATCTTCCCAGGCTTTCCAGCTCTGTTGGGTGGGTTTTCCCCACTGGGTTTATCTCTGCTTGCGCCAGTGTCCTCTCTGGATCCCCAGAGCCGGTTTGCCACCCCCCCCGCTGCAGCCGTTGCTCCCTGCCCGCTCCCACCGAGGCCCCGGCTGTGCAATCTCCTTCCTCCCGCCGGTGCAATCTCCTTCCTCCCGGCGGTGCCGTCCCCATTAACCCGGCGGCGTTTGTCCGGGTCCTGCTCCCGTTAACCCTGGCTGCGGGGAACCGGCACCGCCGTAACCTGGCGGGGAGACTCATTGAAGGGTCTAAGGCTGGGTCTGCTCCCGAGGGACAGCCGGAGCTTCTCCCCAGCCACTCGCAGGCTGGAGCCCGGTAGATGTGGGGTGCGGGGAAGGTTGGGGGTGAATTGCACCCAAATATCCCCTGCGGAGGAGGCGGGATGGGTTTTGCTCCTTCCCACCCGAATCCCGCCGCGGTCCAGCCCTGGCTCCCGGCACTGGCTTTGTTTCCGCCGTATAACAAGATGATGGGTTAGGGTCAAGCTGCGGGTTCATAACTTGTTGGAAGACTTTGCTGAACAATAAAGGTGTCTGGCTTTATATCTGCTCGTATTTTATCCGCGCCACGGCCTTTCCCCAGCGCTGGCCGGGATTTACAGCGGGGGATATTTGAACGTGTCGAGGCGAGCTAGGGAAGCCGAGGCCGACCCCCCTCCCCACGCCTTTGCATTCAGTGCCTGTGCGCTGAAATATTTACCTTCCAGCTCCTCTGACAGTTCAAGCCGTCTCGTGAAGCAAAGGTTATTGAACTGCGAATGTTATGACATTACATTTTTGTGTCTGCACTTTCAAGATGCGTGATGCAGCCTGAATGATAAGTGATCTCGGGGTTAAGGGTGGGTTGTTTTTTTCTTTTTTTTCCTCTCTCCTCCTTTCCCTCCCTCCTGCTCTCCTCCCGCCTCAGCGCGGGCTGTTGGCTCTGCTGGGGCTTGATAACGCTCCCTTTTATTGCCCTGCCGTTGCATTCCTGCCGCTGGTCTCCCTGCAGTTGCTGTGGGTGCTGGGGAGGGTTTTAGGAGGTGGGAGAGGCTCATTCTCAGCGCAGAAGCTGGCCGCACTGGTGCGTGCCTCAGTTTCCCTAACCCTGGGCTCATCCCTCGTGCCATGGGCCGTGCCGGGGTGGGCAACGGTGGCACCTACGCCACCATCCCCTCTTGTTGGAGGACGCTGATGCCGACTTGGGTACCCTGACCCCTCCCGCATCCCGGCGTGGAGGGAAGCGCAGCATCCCGTATCCCACCGGGGCTGTGCCGCGGGGCAGGAGGTGACGCACGGTGCTCATCGGTGCCGGTCTGCGCCCCGGTGCCGTTCTTGCAGCCCCGTTAGCGGGGTTTTGGGGAGCTGGCGGGGCTCCGGGCTGGGGTGCCAGCGCGATGCTCCCCGGTACGCCGGCTGTCTGGGCTCTGAGCATCTCGGCTGCCATCCCTGCTTGAGACACAGCACCCTGCGCGGCCGAGTGGCCTGGGGGACATGTGGGGAGGGGGACGAGTGACAGCGGGGTCTGGCCTGTCCCGTACACACTAGAGGGCAGCAGCAAACCGGATCGGCGGGCTGCGTTCGGTCCCCGGGGGGGTTGGGGGGGTCTAGCCCCCCCAAATTTGCCTGGATGCGGTGGGTTTACAGCAAGGGAGCTGCTTGGTTTTGGGGTGCTTAAATAAACCCGCTTGCAAACCCAGCAGCAGAACGAGGGCCCTCGAACCAGCCCGACCCGTGGTGTCATGTCATTCCAGGAGCAAATTAATTAAGTCATTCCATAAATTTGGCCGTGTTTGCTGCTGGTGAATCACACCCCCCCCCCCCCGCGCCCCATTCCTTCCCCGGGTTCCCCCTCCCCGCTCCGTCTCGGCTCCCTGCTAGAGTCAACATCTCACCCCGCAGCGCCTGGAGATTTCTATCGGCTCGGGGCCGGCCGAGCATCCCGAGCATCCCGGGTCGGGGCCGGCCGCCAGCGCTAACAGAAACCAGCTGTGCGGGCGGGCGGGCAGGGGGGGGCCACCGGGGAAGGGGGGGGGGGAAAAAAGAGGTCAGGGCCCGGGAAATTAAATGTTCATAAACGTAGGCCCGAGCGCTTAAAAAGTAGGGCAGTGCCATTAAATCTCATTAAAGTTTAATACCTATCAGTGCCACTTCAGGCAGCCCTTGGACATTGCTTTAATTTGATGGGTGTTAAGGGAGAATTATCAAATAATTGTGCTGGCTGGGGACTTGCTTTTATCATGTTACATGGAAAGCTCTCCCGGCTTTGTGCCGCACATCAAAACAGCGCGGATAGGTATTGTTCTGGGGAGGGGATGGAGGGGGGGGCTGCAGGGGGGGTCCTGCCGTCCCCGTCACCCTCAGCGGTGGCAGGAGGGATGAGGGACACCGGATCAGGTCGTTACAGGGATTAGCAGCCCTGCGGATCTGCTTTTTCTGCCCACATTTAACCCATCTGCCTGCGGGGAGGGGGGGGGCATCTGCCCCCCCCCCCCCCCCCAGCCAGCATCCCTGGGGGTGGCATGGGGACAGCGAGCATCCTGCCGTCGTCCCCGTGTGGGTCCTGCCGCTGTCCCCACCTCCCAGCGGGGTCGTGACGCCCTTCCTGCGCTCGCTGCCTCGCCATGCCAGCGCGGAGCTGCGGGCACTGCTAATTAATACTAATTTTTGGAGAAGCTCCGGGCGGGGGCTGGAGGGAATCGCCGATGGGAGGTGCCGAGCGCGCCGGGGATCACCGGCTCCGTGCGAAGGCAAGCACATGGAGCCACGCATTTTTTTATAGGGTGCACCCAGGGTTATTTTTCTTTCTTTCTGTTTCCTCCCTCCTCCCCTCGTCGTAAAAGTCCCGGTTGATAAAGAATTAGTGCCAGGTCGTTAGTCCTGGTTTTTATGAGATAAACCCGGGTGCAAGGTGCTGTCGTGTAAACGCCGGGGCCAGGGGAGCGCAGGGATGGGGAGAGCGGAGCTGCTGCCATGAATTATTCAGCAGCGCCTGATTTCACATTATTCTCACTGATACTTTTACAACCTGTCAGTAAATAAAAAGATTCTACATTATTTATAGAAATGGACCCGAATTGGTTAGGAGAATTTACTGTTGCTATTATTAGGGGCTGCTCAGCACCGTGTTAATGAGAGCCGGGTGATGGCAAACGCCGCTTCCCGGGGGCTCGGTGTCCCCCGCACCCTCCCGGGCTGCCGCCTCGCTCCCCAAGGGTGGCTGCGTCCCCGCGGCTCTCACCGCCGCCGGCTCCGCGGCTGGGGCCTGTCCCGCGTGGCCAGATGTGCGCTGCCGTGCACGTGGCCCCAGCTGCAGGCTGGACATGGAGGGATGAGGGTCTCCCTGGCTTTGGGCTGCTTGGAAGGGGGACATCTCCTTCCCAAGGATATATCCTTCCTCGGACATCTTCTTCCCAGGGACGTCTCCTTCCCAGGGATGACATCTCCATCCTGGGAACATCCCCTTCCTAGGGACATCTGCTTCCTGGGGACATCTTCCTGGGAACATCTCCTTCCCAGGGACATCTCCTTCCTGGGGATGACATCTTCCTGGGAACATCTCCTTCCCAGGGATGACATCTCCATCCTGGGAACATCCCCTTCCTTAGGGGCATCTGCTTCCTGGGGACATCTCCTTCCCAGGGACCACTTCTTCCCAGGGACATCTCCTTCCCGGGTTATCTCCCTCCCAGGGACGTCTGCTTCCTGGGGACATCTTCCCAGCTGCCAGCCTGGGACACGTCTCTGCTGGAGGGGAACGCTTTCCACGCACAGTTCACCTAGCCTTTCTAGCCCCCCGCAACGAAGCAACGCCCCATGCACGTGCCCTCCTGGCTCTGCTTCCAGCACGGCGCGGGATCGGGGGGGGGGGCTCCTCTTCCAGCCTGTCCCCCCGCACCGGCGTTTGCCTGTCGCCCGAGCAGGAGCCGTCCCACCCGCGTAACCCCCTCGGATCCCATCTGGGCTTCCCGCATCCCCGATGTGACAGCGCCGGGGAGGTGGAAAACCATTGCGTGGCCCAGAAATTAAATAAGAGGGATAGAAAACTCCGGGGAGGGAGGCCTGGCTGTGGGTAAACCGAGGCACCGCAGCGATGTGCCGTACGGACAAATGGCCGAGCCGGATGGAAAAACCAAGAGGAAACCCAAGAGCGTAATGGTTTGTCTGCGGTGTCCTAAGGTGGCTGCTCCCAGCCTGCCGGTGACAGGTTTATTGGCAGGCAGGCCGGGCTGGAAGGATTGTCGGCTATTTACAGTGCTGGGGCCGTGACTTTGCGAGCAGACAGTTAACATAAATTCACATGATGGATCAGTTATCACTTCATTGAACTTGTGGCGGATCCATTGAAGGCTGTGCAGTAACATACTGTTTCCTGGCTCTGCGCAGCGCTGGGATACATTAAATACACTTTATTTATAGCTTACCATTGCTGCACTGTGGGCAGGAGAATGCAGCTTTTGCAACTATCATCTAATTTTATGATGAGCATTAAAGCAAGGCCTATAATTTGCACCTTTTTATTCATTAGACACTGGTGCAGCCATAAGTCAAGAATGCCCAGGGATTTAGATGCAGATCCAGAAGATAAACTATTGACAAGCCAGATGTATTTTTACATTAGTGTGCCTTTACAATAGTTTATGTTGAGAGTGGAATATAAATTGCATTATTAAATACGAACCACTCTTGTAACCGCTGCTCTGCCTGCTTCTGTGCACGCAGGGCGGGATCCGGAGCTGCGGAGCAAGGAGGTTTTGCCTACCGGCTCGAGGTTGGGGGGTTGCGTGTGTGTGTGTGTGGGGGGTTTATTTTGGCTTTATTTTAGCACTGGATGTGCTGATGCAGCGGGGCAAGGGGCTGTCCCCGGGAGGAGCCGGTGGCCCTGCGGGATGTCCCCACGCAGAGCAAAGTCATCCCGGCCACGTGCCCCCCGCCGGAGACCTCTGCTCGGCCGCTGCCACCCGGCCAGCAGTGAGTTAAATCCTTTTGTTTCCGAGGCAATACAGTTTATATTATGAGCATGAATAAAAGATGGTTGTGCTAGGGGTAGCTGTCAGGATCTTCGCCGCCTATAAAGGCTTCTACTGTAGCTTGACAGTAAAAGACTGTGTTTGGGGACTGATGTGGTTTCTCAAAGGAGCTAAATAAATAAGGGACGCTTATTTTTACACCAGTAAAGTCTGCTGGAAATTTAAAGCCCTGTTTATCTCGCTGAAATCGTGGTGTTTATTGTTATCTCATGTAGGGGGAATTTGCATGTTCGCTAATCATTAACTGAACCCAGCGCTTCTCCCTCCTGTACGTGCTGCGGCCCCGCCGTTATCTGGGGGGAGGAAACGCTTGCAAATCAAATGCAAATATTGACCATGCCCGGGCCGGGCGCGCTGCGATGGCCGGGTGCTCCCCGTACCCTGTCCCACGGCCGCTTCGGGGTGGTGGGGGCAGGACGGAGGGGCCAGGTGCTTGTGTGCCGCACGAGAGGGCTGACGGGAGCCGTCCTTGTGGCCGCCCCGTCCCCGTGGCCACCCCATCCTTACTTCCACCCCGTCCCCGTTGCCACCCCCTCCTCATTTCCACCCCATCCCCATCGTCACCCCGTCCCCATCGCCACCCCTTTGTGCCCGGCGCTAACAGGCGTCCCATCCCGGTTGCCGGTCCCCGCGCCACCAGATGCTGCCACTCCGTGTCACACCATCATGTCGCTAGCGGAGTGTAACGGGGAGAGCAGTCGGTGCCTTTGTTTCTCCTGCTCTCCGCACAGCTGTCACTTCCAGTGATCAGTAGAAAAATCATCACCCCACCGGATCATACATATGGAACGGTGTCTGTGCGGAATATTTATTGTAACATGTGTCAGGGCCGTGCCGGTCACGAGCCCCGGGCTTGACTCGCACCGCACCAGCCCCGGAAGGATGCTCTGGTCCCCCGGGCTCTGCCTACCGGGGAGGTGCGCGTGTCCCCGCGGCGATGTCACCGCGGCGGTGTCCCCATCGTGGCCGGGGGAATCGGGGCTAATTGCGCTCGGTGGCCTCGGGCTTTGCAGCATCCTCTGCCTCGTGGGGTCTGGGAAAGCCCTCCCTCTCCCAGCCTGTCCCCAGCCTTGTTCCCAAAGGATGTCCCCAAGCTGGGGATAGCAGCTGAGACCTGGGGGTGTGCAGAGCCCCAGCTGGTGAAGCTGCAGGCTCCTTCCTTGGGGAGCAGAAGCCCAGGTCTGTCCCTTGCTGGGGTCACCTATGAGGTGGCCTTTGGGGTCTCCGAGGGCAGGAGGCAACGGCGCCCGGGAGCCTTGGCCCCATCAGTGTCTCCGGGAGCTCTCCCGTCTCCAGAGCCGTCAGCTCCGCACCTTTCATGTCTGATGGGTAAACAGCGTGGCGCACCCGCCGGGGAAGGCTGTTGGATCCCTGATGGTGCTAAAGCGGCGTCTGGCAGGGACGGGGAACGTGCCGTCGCCTGCGCGAGGCACGGCGGACGTGACGCCCCGCCGGGGCTCCTTGTGGCTTTCCCAATGGACAGGAGAGACCGAGCGGCCCCGGTGCCGGGCAGAGGGCGAAGCCGTGCCGGATGGGGTTCGCAGCGTCCCCCACAGGTGTGGGTGCCGGCACGGCAGCCCCAGCAAAGCCGCTCCCATCACCAAAACCCAGTACCGATGTCCCCGTCCCATCCACCGGTAGCTGCTGGGGACGTGGAGCCCCCCATGCTCCGTCGTCGTGCGTTTTCCCTCGCTGGGGCGGACAGATGCCGCGCGGGCAGCGGGGGGTCACCGGGTCCCCCCAGCACATGGCTGGGGGAAGGTGTTGCCGGCGCCTTTTGGCACCCGCCGCCACACGAGCGCGCTCCTCTGACAGCTTTATCAAGCCTCCAGACTTCCCAATTCCATTGTTCCTGACATCTGTTTCGGTAAGTGATTAATTGCAATTAGTGAACGGTTTGAAAGCCCGTGGAAGAATATTCAGCAGAAAACTCGTCAAGATTAATGAGTGGTGGCAGTTGTCAGAAGGGCTGCTGCCTCGCCGGGATGCGGTGGCGGCGGGGAGGTGCGGGGAGGCTGAGCGAGCAGGGTGCCCCCCTCCCCGCACCCGTGTGCCCCCCCCCCCCCCCACCCAGCGTGTCCCCCTCCCGGAGAACAACACAGGCTGATTTTTCATCCGAATGCATGAATTATCCGCTAATGTGCTATTAATAAAGCGCCGTGGAGTTTCACCGAGATTAGGTCCTAAATCATGCAGAATGAATTTTAATCAGTCCGAAAGACACCGGTGCTAGCCACTCTCGGCGACCTGCGGGAACCCGGGCTGGATCTGACCGGGATCTGCTGCCGGAGAGGCAGCGCCTCCACCTTTGCTCCCGTGCCGTGCCGTGCAGCGTGCGCGCGTTGGCAGAGCCAGGCTGCCTTTGTGCGGTGCTTTGCAGGGCAGGGGCTTTGCAGGGCAAGGGAGTTGGGCGCAGCCGGCTTTCCAAATCCCGTCGCCTGTGCCGGCGGGATGGGAACACGCCTTGCAGCAGCACCGACAGGCACCCGGGGACGGCAGTGCACGTGGTGGCAGCCTGCTCAGCCGGGGATCCTCTTGCGCCGCTGCCCCGCGCCCAAATTCCCGGCAGAGCCCCATCTTGGGGGGTGTCACTCCTGCAGTGAGTTTCCCAGGTCTTTGCAACACGTCTGTGCTCTCGGCCTGGTTTTGCCCCCCGGCTCGGTGCGAGGGTCCACCCTGAGGTGTCGGGGACTCGCGGAGGTGCCGAGCCCTGGGGGCGGGGAGGGAGGGTGCGACATCTGCTTCGGCAAACCGTTTGCCACGCCAAAGTCAGGGCGGCTCGACACCCCCGGGTCCTGTGAGCAGATGGCTGCAGCATGCTCCCGGCTGGGCTCCGCGGTACCGCACCCATGAAATTCCCCATTAACAGCCTGTGACCGGAGGGTGCGGGGGGACAGAAGCATCCTTCACCCCCCGCACTGTGCCGCTGTCAGCCTGGGAGCATGCGCGGGCTGCGGGGGACAGGTCCCCTCCGCCGAGAAGGGGGATCCCCCCCCCCCCCGCCAACCCCGCTTTGCACGGCCTCGCTCACCCGAGGGAGCTGCAGAGCAGCCGGGGTTCATCGCCTGGGTGCGGGGGGGTGCACCCACGTGCCCTGCCGTCCCCATCCCTGTCCCCATCCCTCTCCCCGCCTGCCAGCCCGTCCCCGTCCCGTCCTTTTGATTTATTGCTCTTTTGGCAGAGGGGCCGGCGGAGGGCAGGGGGTGGCAGGGGTCGGCAGGGGTCGGGAGGTCCCACCGTCGGACGCCTTTTGTTGGTGTCCGGCACAATGACCCGGCGCAGGCTGTTTGCTCGGCACGGCGGGTAATTACCGTACCGGGGAGGCCGAGGGGGGGTCAGGGCCGGCGGATCTGCCGTGACCCGCCGCCGGCAAGGCCCTGCGTGGCAGCGGCTTGTCCTTCCCCTGGCACCATCTGCTCGGAGGCGGCCGCTCTGAGCGGCGGGGCTGCGGCTCCGGCGGCGGCGCTCAGACGGACGGACAGATGGTGGTGGGTTTGAAGAGGTAGAGTGTGTACTTTGTTCTGGAGAGCTTTGATAAAAAAAAAAAAAAAAAAATTAGAAGGAGTAAAAGAGAGGGAGAGGAGAGGGAGGGGACGTATTCCTGTCCCCCCACCGCCCTTGCCTGCCACCGTGCTGCACTTCGTAGCAGGGAGCTGGGGGTTGTCACCGCTCCAGGGACGGGGCTGCCAATGCTGGCACCTGCGGCGTGCCGGGGAGCTGGGGTGGGTCCCGGTGGCTGCTCATGTGGGGTCGTCACCTGTCCTGTGCCACCGTCCCCGGAGGATGCGGGGGTCCCTGCGGCGTGGTGCCAGGGATGCCCTTGTCCCCGCTGCCTCTCTCCCGGGGTCCGGCCCCGGTGTGCTGCCCGCCTCCTGCCCGCCTGCCTGCCGGCACGGCACGTACCTGCCTGCAAGCCGTGCCAGCTGGGTCGGGACTGATGCAAGCGGCGTTCCCGGGCAAGCCCGGCCGCTTCCCAACCGGCTGGGTCGGCCGGAGGGGGGAGAGGCACGGGCGTGGGGTCCCTGCAGCGGTGCTGCGGACGCTGGGCGGCGGGTGCAGGTGGGGCGACGCGGCGTTCGACGGCTTCCCGGGGCGCTCCCGACCCGCCGGACCCGCTCGGGGAGCGGTGGCGTGGGTTGGCGGCTTTGGCTCAGGTGCAAAAGGTGGGGCCGGCCGGCCGCCCCCGCCACCCCGCAGACGCCTTTTCCAGCGGCGCCTGCCCTCGGCGTCCCGGCATCGCCGCTCAGCGGACCTCTTTTGACGCCCATACAACGGTGCCTCCCCGGCGCCCGCGGCCAGGGCGGGGTGCGCCGGCATCGCACCCGAGCACCCGGTTCGGCCCCAGGCTTTACCGGAGCACACCGGCGTCGTGCCGGCAGCGGGGGCTTGCGAAGAGGTTTGCCGCGAGCAGGTGGGGCTCGCGGCCGCGGCGCGTGGGCCGACGGCTCGGTGTGGGGATGCCACTGCCCCGTCATGGGGGCTCTCAAGGGAGGGGAGCCGGGGGTCTCCGGGCCCGTGTTTGGGCTACGTGCCGGCAGCGTGGGGACCCCTGCCCGCTGCCTGGCCCTGCCCGCAGCCGTTGCAATTCTGGCTTTGCTGTCTCTTAATTACCGCCCGCGCCAGGCCTGGCCCCGCGTTACACTTCATTACGTGATTGCGATCGGGGCCGCTCCTCCCTCCTGTCCGACTCCGGCTGGATAATTAGGTGTGTTTTCTCCCGTGTGCAGACAGACACTTACTACGGCTTTAATCACCTGCTCCGGCAGCTCCCACCCACTGCCCTGCGCCGCTGTGCTGCTGCTGCCCACAAACCGCGCGGCTGGAGTAATTACAGGCTGCAGATGCCCTGCGCAAACGCCCAGCGCTAACGCCTGGTGCAAACGCCCTGTGCAAATAGCCGGTGCGGACGCATGGTGTGAACACCCTGTGCAGATGCCCGGTGCAAATGCGCGGTGCAGATATGCGGTGAAGATGCCCGGTGCAAACGCCGTGTGCAAATCCGTGGCGTAGATGCACGGTGTGAACACTCTGTGCAGATGCCCGGTGCAAACGCCCCGTGCCGGTGCATGGTGCAAACACCCTGTGCCAATGCCCGGTGCAAACGCCGTCCACGCTGGTACTCGGCTTGCAAAGGGGCGTCGTGGTGCTGGCAAGCGACGCTGCCCGGCTCGTCGGCCGGCAGAGCCGGAGCAGGCGGCCCGGCGGCTCCTCGCAGGTGTAAGCACAGACTCTGCGGCGCTCGAGCTTCTGTGCGGCGGGCGCGTGCCAGCACACTGCTGTGCCTTGCGAAGGTAGCAGCCATCTGCACTGTGATAAAAAGCCCTGAGGATGATAAATAGACAAGTAGCACTTTTATTGGATTGCCGTTTCGAAGCAGCCACTTTGGGTTTGGCACGACGCTAACGACAGACTCACCGCACGCTGCGCCCGGCCGCCCCGGCCAGGGGAAAGGGGCTGCCCGGCGGCAAAGCCGGCACCCGGCCGGGCACCTCGGCTGCATCCCGGAGCGCTCCCGGCTGCCTCTTTTCCCCTTGTTTTTTAGGGGTGAAATCTCTGGATCTGTGCGACCCAGAGCGTTCTTGAAACCAAAGCGATTTGGGGTGTGGTGAGTGGGAGGGCATCGCCGCCGCCGGCACCACGCCGGGGGGGGGCAGGAGGGGCCGAGCGGGGCAGGCCAGCTGGCACGGCACGGGGCCGGCGCGCGTGGCGGTGCCCCAGCTGCCGCGGTGGCCTCGCCGTCACCTGCGCGAAGCAGCTTGTTTGTCAATAATGGAGCAGAGAAAATTGCAGCCGAAACGCCTCTCGGCTCTGCTTTGTGTTGCCTTAATGCGTCCACCCCGGAGGTGCCGGCTCGGAGGCGGCACAAAGGCTGCCGGGAGGGGAGGAAGGGGCAGGGGGGCTTGGCGAGGCTCTGCGCGGCCTTTGCTCCCACCCACGCCGGGCAGACCCCCGGTGCCGGGGCGAGGGGGCAGAGACGGGCTCTGACCCCCGCGGTTGGCCCCGTCGCGCTCCCGCAGCTTGGCCGTGCCCGGTGCCGGGGACGTGGGCCCAGCGGGATCGGTCCCAGAGGGACGTGCGTTTTGGGGACAGCTGTGGGTCGGACGGCATCGCCTGCCCAAAACGCCTGCTGCCGCTGCTGGGGAGCGGGGCTCAGCCGGCCGCTGCCGTGGGGGCGAGCGGCAGGGAGCTGCCGGGGCGGTTTCTGGCCGGGCGGGGAACCGGGGCGAGCACCCCCACCTCGCCGTGCCGGGACGCCGCTCCGGCCTCGGGGCCACGTTTTCCGGCGAGTTCCCACGTGAGTCACGGCTGCGCTCGCCGTCCCACCCCGCCTGTTTGGGTGGGGGGAGACATTGGGGTGGCTCTCGCGGGGGAGCGTTGGGGTGGTTGTGGGGCGGTCCCTGCGTGTCCCCCTGCGGTGGCAGCTTGTGCCCGGCACGGGGCACGGTGCGGGGGTGCTGTGGGATGGGGCAAGTTGGGGACACCGGTTCAGGGCTGTGTCAGGAGGGGATGGGTTGGGGACACCGGTTCGGGGGTGCTACAGGATGGGGCAAGTCGGGGACGCCGTTTCGAGCAGCAGAGCCCGTGGCAAGGGGTGACAAGGGGAGGCTGGGACTCGGGGTGCCGGGGGGGGTCTGTCCCCACACCCTGCCAGCCCCCGACCTGCGGGGCAGGGGCCGTGCGCAGCTGCCTGCCCGGGCGTGCAGCCCAGGAATTTGGCAGCGCGGGGGGGCCGGCTGCCTCCCCTGCCCTCTGACCCGCCGGGATGATACAAGCCCTCTTCTGTTTCTCCTCAGCCCGCCGGCGGGGTCAGGACGACGGCTGGCGCTGGCTCCCTCGCCGCGATAAAACAGCTCGTCTGTCACGACACAATAGATCTGTCAGGCTGCTGGCACGGCCTGGGGGGGCATGGCCGGCGGGAGGGGGACACACACACACACACGGGAGTGTGCTGGGGTGCCCCTGCAACCCCAGCGTGGCCGTGCTGAGGCTCCCTGGGGTGCACACAAGCGTCATGATTTTTGCAAGGTCTCAGCGGGGGGGGGTGTGTGTGTGTGTGCCAGGGCCACGGGCAGGGACGGGGACAGGACCCAGGTGTCCCGGCCGATACCCCGCACCCGCGCCCGAGCCAGCCCCTGCTCTGCTGCAGGGAGATACGGCCGCGTGTCTTGGCTCCCTGCCGTGCCCGCTGCCCTCACTCTTCCTCACCATCCAAAAATACATCGGGACGAGGTGGGGCCCCCCCCACCTTTCCTAGCCCGGGGACCCTCAGCACTCACCTCTTTCCTCCCCCTCCCCGCTTTCCTCGTGACTCCAGGGCCTTTTTATCTCATTCCGCATCACCTTTGCAATAATTTCTACCCGCACACGGGAGCTCGATATCCAGGGTGTCAATGGGTGCGGGCAGGGTGCTGCATCCCCCTGCGCAACCCCCCCGAGATGGGGTGCAAACCCCTCCGCGGACCCCCCCCCCCCCCCGAACCCCGACACGGCAGCTATTGAGAAATAATAATAATTAAAAAAAAAAAAAAGCGTCTCCAATTAGAAGCGGCGGTGCTGCAAACTGGCGGCGAGGCACTTGAACTGTCACTGCGCAGCCTTAATTAGCGGCGGCGGGGCAGGGGTCAGCAGCAACTCAGCAGTCTTGACAAGGCTGCTATCAAGTGCAAGGAGGGAGGAGGAGGGAAGGGAGGGAAAAGCAAAGCTCCCCGAACTCAGGACCAGCCCTGGGCAGCGGGGAGGGGGAGGACGAGCGCGCCAGAGACAGGCAGGCAGAGTTAAAAGGGAATAAAATGGTCGCTATCTCCCGCCGGCGGCTCATCGCCGGTGCCGTGCATCCCGCCGGTGGAGCGTGCGGCCGGTCCCGGGCCTCGCCGGCAGCCTGAGCGCCGGGACGGGGAGGGGGCTGTGGGACCCCCGTGATGCTGGAGATGAAGAGCTGGTCGTCTTTGCTGCAGAGCCTCAGTAAGTGATGGGGGCTGCGAGGCTGGGGGGACACCCCCCCCCCCCAACACACACGCCGTGGGGTCCCCACCGGCCACCCCCTCCCTGGTCCTGCCGTGCAAGGGGAAGCGGGTGGGTGGCATGGCCAGGGTGAGGGTCCCGCACCCCCCCCCCCCCACCTCGGCCCCGCGTGCCGCCCCGGCCCCTCCCCGGCGTCCCCCTCCTCGGGGTCAGCGCCCGGCCGCGGCCAGGCTTAACCTCTGCCCTTTCCCTCCCGACCTCCAGCCCTGTTAAAAAAGGTTTAAATGCAAAGTTATGTGATAGTTAATCCTGGCCCTGGGCCGGGGGCAGCCCTGGGCTTCGGTGCTGGGAATCACCCTGAGCCGGGACCGGCGGCATCACCGCCGGCACGAACGTGGTTTCACCGGGGTGGAGGTCGGGCAAACACGCCGATTAAAGTCCGGCGGGTGAAAAGAGCTTAAACAAATCCCAAATCCCTGAGATGCCAGATGAGGCTGTTCGAAATTTGCTCGGGAATCGCTGCGGCGAAGGGGGAGAGATGCCGAAACCCACGGAAGCTGTGCGGCCATCCCCGCCGGGCTGTAGTGGGATGCTGAACTGGGAGCACTGGGAAGCTGCGTGGGGGCTGGGAGGGTGCTCGGTCGATGTGATGGGGGCCAGGTCAGTGTTCAGGGGGCCCTGCGTGCCTTCCTGCCCTACACCCCTTTGCTGCTGGGCCAGGAGGGACCAGCATGGCGACCCCCTGTTTTACCAGCATCTCCCCGTTTTGCCCCACACCTTTCCTCCCAAATGCCGGTTTTGGGGTGCAAGGGGAGACCACGGGTGTCACCTCCCCCCCCCCCCCGAAGCTGCTTGCTTGGGAGCAAAAATCTTGATTTTTTTTTCCCTTCCAGGCGTCATGCCGCGGACACGCTCGCTTGACCCCTGGGTCTGCCGTGCCGCAGAGCAGGTCGTGAGCCCCCGGCTCGCTGCGTCCCCTCGCCTCCCCGGGGGATGCACCCGACGTGGCTGGCTCACGGGTATGGGGGTGCTGGGGGGTGCTGGGCTGCAGCATCACCCCCAGGGCCAGCAGGATGGGGACCGAGCTGTCCCCGGAGGCGGCCAGACCCTGCCGTTCCAATTCCATGGCATTAGGGAAACTGAGGCAGACGCGACCGTGTGGCGGGACCTGCAGCGCGGGGTGGGACGGCGGGGATGGGGTCTGTGGGTGGGCGGCAGCCGGGTGCTGAGGACAGGAGGAGCAAGGGGGACAATTCCTGGTGATGGCCGTCCGGCCCGGGGCTGGGGTGCCCGGCAGGCTCTATCCCCCCCGTTCTTACCTGTCCCCTTGGTAAGGAGTCCCCAGACGACCGGCCGGGCCAGCTGAACCCCCCGGCCCAGGGCCAGGGTGGGAGAGGCCGGGGTGAAGGTCACCGGTGCTACAGCTGCAAGGCCCCCAGGCCCGTTAGCCCCTTAACTGGGGAGGATGGATGGGCTGCGGGAAGGGCTGGGGACCTGCTGCCACGGGGTGCCCTGCTCTCCCGAGCCAGCCTCTCGCACACATGCGCACACTCCGTTGTGGTGCACGTGCCATTGTGCAAGCTCCGTCATTGTGCATGCTCTGTCTTGCACGCTCTGTTTTCGTGCACGCTCCGTCACCTTGCCCACCCCGTCTTTGTGCGTGCTCCGTCGCTGTGCGCGCTCCGTCGTCTTGCACGCTCTATCTTCACGTGTGCCTCATCATGCACGCTCCGTCGCCGTGCACGCTCCTTCGTCACACCCACCTGTGGCCACCGAGGACGACCCCGAATTTGGCAGCCGGTGGCAGGGTGGGCTCTGCGTGGGGACCCATGCCCATCACCGGGACACGGGCTCCGTCCCCCCCGGCCACGGCCGCCACGGCTCCGGCACGTCCCCGGCCAGCAAGGGTTAACGCCGGGGGGGGGGGAGGATGCCTGCGAGACCTCGTGCCAGTTCAGAAATGAATGTTGCCTTTAATATACCATCCTTCAATCCTTATCTCTCCTAATTTATTGGACATAACTGGTTGCGCTGATGGATTCGTGGCTTAGACCTTGGCTTCTAAATTTCAGCATTAATAATCTGCCCCTTCATTCTGCTCTCCAGATGTCTTTCATTTATCTGCTTATTCAGTAGGGGTGCAACCTCGCGTCCTCGGTGCCAGCGCTAATGTGGCCCGGTGACAATAAATTTGGACTTGTAATAACATGGCCAGATGAATGAATTGACCTCTTGGTGACTGTCACTCCCAGCCTCCCCCCTCGTTAGGTGCCGGTGGGAACGAGCGGGCCCCTAATAACGGATGCCGGTGTCAGCCCCCTCCTCCCCACCTCCTTTTTTTTTTTTTTTCCTCTTTTCCTCCTTTTTTTTTTTTTTTTTTTTTTCCCTTCAAAGGAGAAATTTGTAGGAAAGTGTAGATGAGGGGATTGCTTAATCTTTAATCCGTTTTGGAGTACAGGGCGAGAGCAGCTGTCCCCATCCCTGGGGAGATCTCCTGTCCTAATAACGAGGAACCCTAATAACGGCCCCGTAACCACCCCTCCCGGGGTGCTGGGACCCCCCCCCCCGGCCAGGCGATGATACGGCGCTGGCATCCGCGCCGTGCCGGGATGAACCGTGCCAGGGCAGGTTGCACACCTGAGAGCATGCCGAGGAATGTGTTTGCTTAATTAATTGGCGGCGGGAGCGCGCCGGGGGTGTAAATCTAACGTGGGCCTTGGCAGCCTGCAGTGCCGCGCACGCAAGACTAGACTTTAAATAAGGGTGCAATTATTGTTTGAATAATTGACGAACAACGGGCGCGCATCGGCGCTCAGCCTAATGGGCTTTGATCGCTCGCCAGGGCCCGCCCGGCGCGCCGGCATCCCTCCGGTGAAGGATGCTCGGGGTCCGGCAAAGGGCACGGGTGGGTCGGTGGTGGAAATTGGGGTGCTGCTTCCCCCCCCCCGGGTGGGTGCTGTGGGGTGGGTGGTGGAAATTAGGGTGCTATTCCCCTCCCCGGCCGGCCCCGCGGCGCCGTGGAGGGGCAAAGCCCCTCCGCGGCGCCGCGGGGCCGGCCGGGGAGGGGGAGGACCCTGCACGTAGCAATTGATTTAAATCATTTTAGAGAGGACCTATGGAAAATAAAAAGCCTTTAATCACATTTGTATCCATTTCCAGCCTCGGTAAATCAATTTGGATTGAGCTGGGTGCCACGGTTACAGCTGATTAGCGCGCGGCGGATGGGGTCAAATTAATGCTAGCGAGGTTCGCTTAATGGGGTCACCGTTACTGGCTTCTCGTGAGCGTCCCTCCTCGGTGTCGGTGGCAGGGGGATGAACATTTCGGTTTTGCCTGTACCACGGAGGGTTTTTTCCGGTGAGGAAGCACTGAGACTCAGGCTCTGTGCTGCTCCGTGCCTCAGTTTCCCCTTGCATCCGCTATAACTGTTGCAGAGGAGCCGGTGAGCAGCGCGGGCTGATGTTTGGGCTGTCCCCACCTTCCTCTTCTTGCTCCCACGAGGTCGTGGTGGTCCTCGCCGACATCGCCCGTGTGCCAGAGCCGCTCGCGTGTCCTCGCCAGCGCCGTGCGGAGGAGCCGTAAACAGGTCCCTGCACCCCGGTGCCCGTTAATTTGTTTTCAATAGTTTCCAATCAATTAAGCGCGGTCCCGGCAAAGGGAAAAGTGCCCCAGTAATTGGTGAAAATAAATCACTCGTTGCAGCCCCGGCAGTGCCGCGGCGGTGACTGGGAGCCCGGGCTGCATTCGTGTGGCACCGTGGGGTCGGGGACACCGGGGACGGACCCCACCGTGCCTGGCCGGCGTTCACGTGGGACCGACGTGCAAGCTGCCGGGCCGGCGTGCTTGTGAGCTCCCGGCTCGCTTCCTTGGCACCTCCCTGCCCGGCTCCTTGCACGCGATGCCTGCCTGCACCCCGAGGCGAGGACGATGCCTCCCTGCCCGCTCCCTGCCCATCCCCGCAGCGGGGAGCATCCCCCCACATCCCTTCGCCCGGGCACCGCCACCTCCCCCAGCCCCGCTCCAACCCGGGCTGTAATTACCGCACGCGGCGCTTTGATTGCTCCATTCCAATTAATTAAACCCGGCGGTGACCCAAATTATGATCCCTTGTCTTGTCGAGCGCCGTATTTTTAACCTTAACCGGCTGGGCTGTGTTTAGATTTCCAATCCGGGCAGAAATGTCACCCAGGGAGAGTGACTGGCGTTGAACCCAGCCTTCCCGTGACGAACCCCGTAATTAGAAACCCTCGTGTCCCCGAGACGGGTCTTTAAAGCTGTCAGAAGCCAAGATCTAGCCATTTGATACAAGACTATCATTAGCTGCGCCCAACCTATTAGCTGCAGGTAAATAACAGGCTGTACCGGAGTCGGGGAACAGGCGGGTTGGGGAATCGGTCGGTTCTTAATTAGGAGAAGCGGTGCGAGGGATGCTTTCCCCTCTAATTGCCTTCATTAGGAGCCCGGGTATGCGTCCCTTTGCCTGTATCCCCTTTGCCGGCGTGGTGACGGCTCCTGCGCCCCGTCTTCTCGCCGCGGTGCCCATCCCACCCGCTGTCCCGGCGATGCCGGGACAGCGGGTGGGATGGGCACCGCGGCGAGAAGACGGGGCCGTTAAGCGATTTACCAGGGATGGATAGGGATTGATGGTCTCCGGTCCAAGCGGAGGATAAATCTGGGCTTGCTGCGGCTTTCCGAGGGCTTGTCTGGGTGACATATTTGGTTGGTTTGAATGTCTGGATGGAAAATCAATCACTGGGGCTGTTTCCGTCCCCCCCTTTCGCGCTACGTTTTAATTTGCCAGGCTGCGGGGTTCATACAGCGAGGATCCATCTATATTTGTGTCAAGCGCCGGCGTCTTTGTCTCCCTGGCGCAGCATCGTCCTTCCCAGCTTGGCACGCTCTGCCCTGGGCACGGTGTTGGGGTGCAGATGGGGGGGGGGGTGTGATGTCTCCATCCCTCCTGGGGCTTTTTCCTGGCGTGGAGCTGCCCTCCTTCCCTGGGGGAGGTGGTTGGGGGGCACCTGTGAGGGGAAACTGAGGCACGGCACCGCTCAGGCCTCTGCTTTCCCTGCCGACTGGATGGGGACCTCATCCTGCTCCGCCCGCCATGGCAGCGGCAGGACCTCGGTACCCACCGTACGAGACCGGTGAACATCCTGGGGGGCCGGGACAGACCCAGCAGCGCCGCGGCAGCGGTGCTGACCGCCTGGCCCTTGCCGGCCTGCCCCCGCCTGATCCCTCTCCTGCAGACGCTCTCCCTGACACCGGCTGACAAGAGCCATTTCCAAGATGGATTGATTCAATTTAGCACCGATTTTTTGCTGGGGCCGGTGACGTACGGCTCCCCAGCCGGCGCTGGGCGGCACGTGACTCCCCAGCGCCCGCCGTCATTAGAGCAGCTCAGCACCGGCTGCTGCAGCCTGCCTCGCCTAATCAGCCCCGCGCGTGCCGCCGGCGCGGGAGGGGGCCGCATCCTGCCCTGGCGTGGCTCCGCGAAGCTGCCAGCCCCCAGCGTCCCCGGCAGGATCTGGCCCCGGGGGTGTTGGGGCGGCGGTGGTACCCAGGGATGCTGGCAGCGGTACCCAGGGATGCTGGGGGGGGGTACTGGAGGATGCTGGCAGCGGTACCCAGGGATGCTGGCGGCGGTACCCAGGGATGCTGGCTGTGATACCCAGGGATGCTGGCGGTGGTATCCAGCGGTGCTGGAGCTGCTGGCGAGGCTGCGCAGGGGGGGGATTTTGTTTTGTTCCCTCACTTTCTGGGTTTTTCTCGGGGCTTGATGAGTACGTCTGGTTCTCTCTCGCTGTCTGTCTTCTCTCTCCTTCCTTTCGAGGCAAATGGCTGACTGATTGCTTTTCATCTCCCGCTCTGAGGAGCTGTAAGAGCTACTTTATACAAACATCAATTACAGGCACGTAATAAATTAAGGCTCCCTTACACCGAACCCATTAGAGTCCACTCTCATATCAAAGCGCTCCCATCACACACGGATTGGGGTGGAGTGGGGGGGAGGAGGGAGAGGGAGGAAAATGTCTTATTAGCCGGCAGATTGTTAGCAGAACACTGATTTAATTGTATCCCCGCGCCCGAGCGCGGGAGGAGGACGGGGAGGGGGGGGATGTGTGTGTGTGTGTGTGGGGAGGGGGGGCACCCGGGTCCTGCCAAAAAAGAAATGCCCAGGGATTGTTCCCTTCCCCGAGGTGCTCGGGGGCAGGCTCCCTCCCGGGCTTGTCCCCGTGCCAGCGCTGGCTGCCAGCTCTTCTCCTGGTAACGGCCGAGGGGGGCCGCGTTTCGGATCTGCCCCCCTGCCCCGGCTGGCACGGGGCCGAGTGGCAAAGCCCGGGGTTGGGTGCCCACCCTCCTCCTGCCCCCAGCCACCCCCGGGGTGCCACCTTGGCCGTGCGGTGGGTGATGCTGAGGGGTGCCGGGGATGGGGGGGGGGAGCGTGGCAGCCGTCTGGCATCCCCGCGTGCCAGGGCCTTGTGACGTGTCCTGCTGTGGCACGGTGGGCATCGGGGCTGGGACCACCCCCCCCCGCCAAGTGCCTCCCCGGGTTCGGACGGTGCATCGGGGCACGGCGGCGGAAAGAAAGGCTTGGGGGGGGGGGGGTGGAGATGGGGGGCAGCTCGGGAGGCAACGAGCAAACTTCCCTCTAGGACAAAGGCGCCTGCATCCGCCAGCAGCTCCCGCTGCCTTTGCCTGCGAATAAATAGCCTCCAGGCTGTCAGTCTGGCACTACCCCCGGGGCTGGAGGCTCTCGGAGAGGAACGGAGCCCGGGAACAGCAGGCATGGCTGGAGCGCTGCCCGACGGGGCTTTGCAGGCGCTGGCACGCCGCGCCAGCGTGCTTCGCCCAGGCAGGGCTTCCTCCCAAACCAGCAGGGCCCGGCCGTGGCCCATGGCCTGGCCACGCGTCCCCCTGGGACCGGCACGACCCCCGGCCGGCGGGCAGGGAGCGAGGGTGGGGGCTGCGCTGGGGTGCACGGGGTTCCCCGTGCGGTGAGGGCCGGTGGGCGCGCGCGGTTGTGCGCGCGTTCCTTGCTGTAGCAGCGATGCATGGATGTGTGCGCACGCGCGTCAGTCTGCTGAGGGTGTCTGTCCTTCTGCAGAGGTGCTGGTGATGCACGCGTGCATCCCGCTGCGCTGAGACGGTGTGTTTGTGCGCGCGCGCGCATCCCGCTCTGCAGAGGGTATACGTTGTGCGCGGGTGTGTGCGTGCACACACGCGTGCGCCCCGCTCTGCAGAGGGTGCGTGTTGTGCATCCGCGCACGTGTGTGCGCGCATCCACGCAGAGGGTGTACGGTGTGCACGTGTGTGCGCGCATCCACGCAGAGGGTGTACGGTGTGCACGTGTGCGCGTGCATCCACGCAGAGGGTGTACGGTGTGCACGTGTGCGCGCGCATCCACGCACAGGGTGTACGGTGTGCACGTGTGCGCGCGCACACACGCACCCCGCTCTGCAGAGACCCTGTGCGCACCATGCTCCCCGCCGCAGCAGCTTTGTCCCAGGTGTGCACGCGCGCGTGCCCCTGCCTCCCCCGCCTCCTGCACACCCAGGGGTGCGGGCTGGGGGTCCCGTTCACCCCCCCTCCCTTTCAGGGCAGGTTTTATCTCCCGTGCACGGCTCCCGCAGCCCGCCGTTCCCTCGCTGCCCTCCCGAGCCTGACATTTACATATTAATATTTTCCAAGGGAGGCAATGCGTTGCGGTGCAAGTGTCTGCATTGTGGTTGCACATAATGTAAAGTGAGATAAAGCGCCCGGCTCCGCTATGAATAACTGCAAATGAAAACCCATGTGGCCATAAAAGCCTTCACATTTGCCCTGTCAGCATGTGGTACATCGGCTAAACAACTGATTTAGCTTTTCTTTTTTTTCAAGGTTTATCGCCACTTACAGAGGACATGCTCTTTGTGTACTGCCTGTCGCTTTCTGCTCAGCTTCCTTGTCACTTCCCCTCGGCGTCCTCCCAGCCGGGCCCCGAAACGATGCTCTGCTCCTCTAAACCGCCCTGACAGCCCCTATTAGCTCCTGCCCGAGTACAGCTTGGCGCTGCTGGGGCTATTTATCTCGCCGGGGCAGAGGGCTGTTATCGCCCCCGCTCCTTACGGCCCCGCTCCTTTGCTTCTGCTGATGGCGGGGATTTGGGATGGGGGTCCTGGTGGGGTTCGGGAGGGAGAGAAGGGACCCGGCAGCACTCAGCCCTCCTCCCAAAGGAGCCGGATCCGGCCTTCAGGCTTGGCTTCTGGCCGCGGTGGCTCCTCATCCCGGTGCGGCTGGGCTCTGACCCCTCCGTGCCGGGGGGCGGTGGGGATGCAGCCGAAACCGCTCGGGATAACCCCGTGCGCCATGGCGGTGGGGGGGGGGGAATTATTCCTGCTCCTACGCGGCGCGGCTGGTGCCGTCCCCATGGCGGTGGCCCCGGGCGGGGGTGATGTCCCCGCGGTACCGCTGGCTCCCGAAGGCGCCGGCTTGGGTGCCAGACCTGAAATTCCGGGTGGAGAGCTCGGAGCTGGGGGGGGGGGGGGTGGTGGTGACGCCGAGGAGTGGGACGAGCAGCTCCGCGCCGTGCCTGTGAGAAAGGGGACACACACACACACACACACGAGGATGGGGGTCCCCGCTCGGCGCCCGCGGAGCCGCCTGGCCCTCAGCCAAGGGCCCTGGCACCCCGCCGGCCCCCGGCACTGCCAGTAACTGGAGCTGCCTCCCCTCGCTGTTATTTCAGCAGGCGGGGGCAGATCGGTTTACGGGGCCAGGCAGATGCCTATCGGTCCCTTCCTGCCGCATCGTCCCCGTGCCACCGCCACGCCACCGCCGCCACGGCCCTGTTACCGGGGCCGGACATCACCGGTGATGGCACTTGCCACTGGTGCCCAGGTCTCCTCGCCCGGGCACGCTGCCCTCCGGGGTGCACCCGCTCCCGCCGCCGGCTGGTGCTGGCAGAGGGACCGCAGTGCCACCGGGCACGGCCGGCTTCGCTCTCGGCTGCCCCGTGCCACCAATGGGCACCGCGTCGGGTCGTCCCCTTGAGCCACGTCAGCGTGGCGGGCGCCGGCGAGGTGTTGTCCCGCGGGGCCGGCTGGGGCTGGTGCGAGCTCTGCGTCACCCCACGCCCTGCCCGGGGTGCCAGCGTCCCCGGGGGCCGGGCAGGGTCTGGGGGGGGCCCCGTCCCCCCCTGCCAGAGCTTGCGTCAGAGCACGGGGGGGGGGGTGTGTTTCACAAGCACTTTCCTGTCTCAACCTGCCCCTGGCCGGTGCCTGGGGGGGCTGTGGGGGGCCGTGGGTGGGAAGCGGGGGGCCGGGGGGGGGGTTGTTTACAGCCATGGAGCTTGTTTCCTTCCACCTGCCTCAGGGGAAGCAGTTAGCGATTTGTTAGTCAAACCAGATGAGCCTTCCTGGAGCGGCTTCCTGCCAGGCCCAGCATCGCCCGGCCGCCCCGCCGGCGGGTCCCCCCGCGTCCCCCGGCTCTGCCGTGCCCCCCGCCGCAGCCAGCGCAGCGTCGTGCCGGAGCCCGCGCGGGCAGGATGCGGGGAGTCTCGACGCGGTTTCCCACCGGCAGCTTCCAGGCACCGCCGGTTGGCGTGGGCACCCCGTCAGCCGGCCGGGTGGGAGCACCGCAGCCGCGCCGGAAGAACCGGGACGGCGCTCGCTTTCGGGACCTCTGCCCAAATATCTACGGGGAGGTTGTGCTGGGCACGGCAGAGCCCACGATGGCTTGGCAGGACGTCGGGGTTGGGAGGGTGCTCTCCTAGGGTGCTTTGGGTGATGGTTAGGTGCTTGGGTGATGGTTGGGTGCTTGAGCGATGGTTGGGTGCTGCCAAGCTTGCCCTGCCACGCTGCTGGGTGCTGTGGGAGCGTGATGCCCTGAGCACCACGCACCGCGCACCGCGCGTCGAGCGCCGCGCGTCGTGCGCCCCGCGTCGAGCGCCGTGCTCCGAGCACCGTGCATCGTGCACGCATCCGGCACCGTTGCCTGAGGAGCACGGGCAGCACCCCTTCAGAAACGGGGCCCACGCATGGACAAGGAAGTGCCAGCCCGCGCCCCCTCGCTAATCGAGTGGCGCCGGGTGATAAATAAGGAAGTTAACACCCAACCCGGGCTGCTAATTAGCTTTTAACCTGTACTAGCAGTTAACTACAAAAGGCAGTCATTTGTTCCGGGGAGCTGGTAGCGTAGAAAGAACGAAACACGGCCAATTTTGTTCAGGATGAATTAAGACTTGCAAATGTAAAATGAGTTCATCTATTTAATTAAGTAGCGGCAATATGGATGTTAAATTAAGTTAATGGCAGGCATGCCAAAACAAGGTTATAAAAATCTTGTCCTGGCGGGGTGGGTTCCAGATCCGGCCCTTGGATGGGGGGGGGGCTCTGCCCTGGCCGCGGGTGGCCCCGGGGTGGGCTGGGGGCTGCTGGCTGGTGGCCCTGGGGACACCCCTCCGGCCACTGCAGCGATGGAGGGAGAGGGAGAAGGAGATGGAGGGGAAAAAAAAAAAAAAAGGCAGGAGGAAAGGAAAAGCGTGTCTCGCCCAGCGCCGCAATCTTATCAGGGCTGAACTTTACTCTCCTGCTAAAGATATAGGATACTTTAGGGACATCGGAAAGAAATAATAACCCTCTGATTTGTAGCTCTCAGGCTCTGGCAGCCGAGGGGGAAGGAAGACTGTCTTCTGCCATTACCATTTTTTGTATGAACTATTCCCCAAAGAAATCAAACCCTTGTACAAGCCCTCCCGCGCGGCAGCCCCTGCTCCGGCGCTGACCCGAGCCGTGCGGATTATCACCGCGCATCGCAGCCGGAGACAGGAACATTCATTAAAATTTGAAACACAAATGGAAAATTGCTACTTGAAGCCTCCTTGCCGGAGAGCCAGCCGCTTGATCAGAGACCTCATTAATGTATCTAATGTGTAAGGAACAATTAGACTTTTCAAAGACATCCTTTTCCCAGCCAGGGGAAAAAAAAAAAAAAAAAAAAAAGCAGCAGCAGCTTGAACACCCACCCCACCCCCCAATCCCAACCCAAACCCCCCTCGAGGGATTGGGGTGCACAACCCCGGCGGGAGCCTACGAGCCGCCGGAGAGTCTCGGATCCATCCCGGTACCCGAAATGCCCGTTTCTCCTTAAGTTAGATGGGGAGGAAAGTGGGCTGATTAAAAAGCTGATTTCTTTTCCCAGCGACCGGCGGGGTTTTGCCATCCTCCCGTAATTAGCCGGTTACGCGGCCGTATGTTTTATTTATGAGCCGAGGGCGGAGGGAAGGGGAAGCGGAGGAACGACCGTGCCCTATATATCTGCAAATAAAACACTTCATTTCCCTCCTGGGGAATGTCACCTCGAGAAACCATCGCTTTCCTGCTCACTGCCCCGTCCAAATCGCAGGCTGTAAATGGCTTTGTGGGCCTGGATGGCGCTCAGATGGGTTTAAAATATGGATTTATGTCTTTATTCTGCATAGTCAAAGGTCAACAAGAGCAGGAAATCATCGCTGAGCCTCTTATTTACTGCGAGAGGCGGCCGCTCGCTCCTCTTCTCGCTTGTGCATACCCGCCGGCGGATGTTTTCAGGGTGCCGGGTCGAGGGGAGCGCGGCGGAGCCCGGTGCCGGCTGGTGGAGACCAGCCGTGCCTCAGTTTCCCCAGGGTGGGCTTCTTGGGGCTGGGCATCCGGCTAGGGGACCGCAGCCTGGATGTCCCAGCCATCGATGCGTCCCCTCCCGCGGGGACACCCGTGGGGAGGTCGGGCATCCCCGGCACGCAGCATCCTTGCGGTGGGGGTACCGACCCGCCGTCGTCCCGGCTCGCTCGCGCGGCGTGGGCAGGCTCGGCGGCACGCTTGCCCGGCCGGCCCCGCGAGCTGCGCTCTCATGCTTTGCTAATCCCGCCTGGCACCTGCCCCAGCTCCCGGCGGCTTCGCGCGAGCAAGGAACCAATTAATCCTCCCGGCGCTCGGGGAAGTGGGTCAGGCTCGTCAAGCTCTCCCGCTAACGAGGGGCGAGGCGAGGCGCGGCAAAACCGGCTGCTGGGTGGCCGGGCGGGTGTCTCGCGCCGGTGCCCTGCGTCCAGTGTCCCGCGGGGTGGTAAGTGGGTAAACTGAGGCAGGGCGACGCTCGCCGCCGGTGCGTGTGTGCAATCGCCCGCAGAGTGGGGACGACTGAGGAGGAGGAGGGTGGCGGATAATTCGGTTGGGCCGATGTTGCAAAGGGCCGGGCTGTTTTCCCAACGGGGCTGCCCGGCCGCTGCGCCTCGGTTTCCCCATCCCGGTGAAGCAACGGGGGCTCCCGGCTTGGGGTGCTGGGTGCTGGCGGGGTTTGGGCTTTCTTGGCAGGGTGGGGAGCGCAGGCAGCGCAGGCAGCGCGGGCAGCGCGCCCCTTTGAAGTGTAGCCCAACTTCCAGGAGTGAAGCAATTCTCGTTTGCATAATGAACAAAGGGAGCAGGGGGGAGGCGAAACCCAAAAGCCCGAGCTGGCAGGCAGGCCTGCCCTCCCTGCCTGCCCTCCCTGCCTGCCTGCCCGCTCCCCCAGCCGCCTGTAATTACAGGTTTATTGCCTGTACAGCTATTGTGTAATGACATGTTTGCAAATTAATTTTTACGGCTCATGCCATGGGGCGGGGGGGGAGCAGAGGAGGGGTCCCCCGGTGCTTACGTGAGCCCAGCAAATTCAACCCCCATAAAAGCCCGAGGGGGGGGTGCTGGGTGCGGGGTAGTGACGGGGACCCGAGGGAATTGGGTGACATGGTGACCCCGCAGCCTTTCCGGCCCAGGGTGGGGGGTCCCCCTTGCAGCCACGCTATGGGGGGGGGGGGGCATTGGGCTTGGGGCGCCCAGAGCCGTGTCACCCCAGAAGTGACATTTCCTAACGCACCAGCGGGGCGGAGGGGGGGGGGTGTGTGCTGGTTGAGGAAGGGGGAAGCGGCGATGGAGCAAGAGCACCCAGCACCCAGCACCCAGCACCCTGCGGCTGGGAGCACGGCGGCACAGGGGAGCTGCCTCGAAGGGAGCGGGACGCAAGCGATGACTCAGGGGACAGGCCAGAAATACTCCCAGCGCCAATCTTGACAGATGTAGGTTAGGAAAGAAGAAAAGACATAATAATAATCCCCCGACCTGGAATTAGAAAAGCAATATTTAACGTGGGGGGCAGGGGGAGGAGGAGGGTGCAGCTTTTCACCGGCTCCGTCTTTGCCAAATGGGTTCCTGGGGAGCCCGGCTGAGCGGGGTGCGTGCGCGCGTGTGCACGCGTGTGTGCAAGCGCACGCAGAAGCGTGCACGCGCGTGCGTTTGCAGCCAGAAGACCTATTGCAAAAGCTCTCCTCCTCGCCTGCAGCAAGCGCAGGACCCCGTCACCCCACCGCGGGGCCGGGTGAGCTTGGGGTGATCCCGAGACCCGCCCCCCCGGCCCCACGATCAGGAGCAGGCAGGGGCAGGCAGGGGCAGGCAGCGGGGGCCTGGGAATGGCCTGTATCTTTAAGCTATTTGAAGGGCTGGTCATTATCATACAGGATGTGGCTTCTCTTGCAGGGGCGAGATATCACACGTCGCCTTCGTGAACTTTGGTGTTAAAAGCAGCCGGCAGTTTGGGAAGAGAAGGCCGGAGCTGGGGGGGGGGGGGGTGGGGGGGTGGGTAGGGGGGGTGGGGGGCAGCACACGTGCACGCGTGGTGCCTGGAGCAGCCCTCCCTTCCCCCCCCCCCCCCCCGCCTTGGCTGATCGTTTGCTTAAAGCAAATGAAGCCGGGCCCTCGTTACTATGGTGCAGCCAGGCTCGGCAGCCTCCCGCGCTCTCCCCTAATAGCATTTATTAGCCCTATTTGCCTGCAAGCATGTCTTCCCGGATCTGCTAATGCAGCGGCGGAGAGGGAACGGGGGAGATCCTATCGGGCGGCTGATTGCACCCCCCCCCCGCCGGGCGAGCGGGGCCGGGCAGGGGGATTTGGGGGTGCAAAGGGGGGGGGGGGGGGCGGTGGGAGCTCACCCCCAGTGTGTCCGTCCCCCCCCCCGCGGAGGGGCCGGGGCAGGCAGCCTTCCTGTGCCTGCCTTTTGTGAAGCAGGCAGGAAAGTTGGGTTATTTATTGGTTTATTTCCTAATTTTTCCTCCTTAAGCGGCTGGGGGGGTGGGGGGGCGCGGGGAAGGTTGATTTTCTATTTTTATTTTATTCCACACACACCCCCCCCCGCCACCCTCATCGGTAGCTGTTTGAAAACAGCATCCCGGAAAAGACCAAAAAAAAAAAAAAAAAAAAAAATTATTCTGTCTGTGGGCGAGGAGGAGGAGCGGGGTTTGAGGGGGAAGGAGGCTTCTCCTGCCCTCCCGTCCCCGGCTGGCGGGGTGCCCCGGGGCTCGGCTCCCCCAAAACGCCGGGGATGAAGGCTGGAGCCCGGGGGGGATGCGGGGAGGAGGGTGATGGGGCGAGCAGCTGCCTGCCGCTCTCCTGCCCGCTCCCCTTCATTAGGGGAGACAAATCTGCTGTCAAGTAGCCAGATTTCCAATTTACCGATAATGATTCTTGCATGAAAATTGATCGAGGGGGCAAGTCTGCCGCCTCTCGCCCGCCCGGCTCGGCGCAGCCCCGGGGAGCTTCGGCTTTCTGCTCGCCTCGGGACGGACGGGCACGGACACGGGCACGGACACGGACACGGACACGCCGGCTCGCAGCCCCGCGTGGGTCACCCACCCCACGCCGCCAGCACCCTTCTCCGGGAGGGGGTGGGGTGTGTGTGTGTGTGTGAACCCCCACGCCGAGGGTCCCACCGCCGCCTCCTGCTCGCTGCCTTTTTGTGTGCCTGCGACTCGCAGCCCGGGGCTCAAGCGGCAGGAAAACCCACGGCACGGCACGGCACGGCACGGCACGGCACGGCACGGCACGGCACGGCACGGCACGGCACGGCACGGCACGGCAGCCAGGCTCCTGCCCCGGCCCCGCCGGTGACAGCCGCCACCCCTCCGCCGGCGCCCCGGGCTCGCTGCTATTTCAATTTTTATTTTTTCTCCTCCCCCCACGCACTTGATTCCCCCCGCTCCTCCTCCTCCTCCTCCCCCTCCTCCTCCTCCCCCTCCCCGCTCCACCGTATTTTTTCGCCTCTGGTTTATTTTTCCAACCCCCTCCGTGTGGCTTGGTGCTAATTTTTTGGTTTTTTTTTTTTTTTTTTTCTCCTTGCTTCCTGACACATCCTCTTCACCTTGGGTCTTTTTTTTTTTTTATTATTATTATTATTGTTTTTTTTTTTTTTTCCTGGCCGCAATGGAACTGTAACATAAATCATGTTTGGGTTGAAACCACCTCTCTATTACTTACCAGGTAAGGCACCGAGCGATGCTGCCGCCGGCCCCCCCCGACCCCCCGGCCCCTCTTCCCCCCCGGGGTCTCCCTGCGGGGTCCCCCCCCCCCCGCCCCCAGCTTGGGGACACCCTTTTGTCTGCCCCGGCCAGCGGCAGCCGAGGGGGTTTTAGGGGTGAAGTTACTTTCTCCCAGCACCTAGTAGAGGTTTTTGGGGTCTGGTGAGCTTTAAGGGGGGCGGGGGGAAGCAGGCAGCCCTAGGGTGGCGCAGCAAGGCTCTGTAGGGTTTTGGGGTGCTTGGATGCCCCCTTATTTCCCTCCCTTGCCCACGGGGGGGTTCTCCTCTCCCCGAGGAGCCGAGGTGGTTCTGGCCGAGGAGGGATGGGGAGAAATTCCGGGTGCGCTGGGTTTTGGGGTGGGGGGGGTCCCTGCTGACGGCCCCGCTGCCACCCGGCCACCGGGACTCGGGGCACCAAAGTTTGCTGAGCCGCCCCAGCCGGCAGCACCGGCCCCCGCGGCAGCCGGCAAGGGAGGGGGACCCCCACTCTGGGGGGGTCTGGGATGTTTTGAGAGCGTTGGTAGCAAGGGGAGCTGGGGTGCGAGCTCAGGCGCGCGCGCGCGCTCGGGGGGGCGCGCGTAGGATGTGTGCTCAGGATATGAGCTCGGGGTGGGAGCTCGAGGTGCTCTTGGGGTGCACGCTCAGGGCGCGTGTTTGGGGTGCACGCTTGGGCTGTACACTCAGGGTGCTCAGGCTGTGAGCTCGGGGTGGGAGCTGGAGGTGGTTTTGGGGTGCACGCTTGGGGTTCGTGCTCGGGGTGCACCCTCTGGATGCAGCCTTGGGCTGTGAGCTGAGGCTGTGAACTCGAGGTGCTCTTGGGGTGCACGCTCAGGGTGTGCATTCAGGCTGTGAGCTTGAGCCGCTTTTGGGGTGCGCACTGGGGGTGCACGCTCGGGGTGCACTCTCCGGATGCGAGCCTGGGCTGTGAGCTCAGGCTGTGAGCGTGAGGTGCTCTGGGGGTGCGGTCTCAGGGTGCACGCTCAGGCTGCGAGCTTGGGGTGCACTCTGAGAGGCGAGGGGTGACGGCGGGGGCCCCTTCTCTTGGGGGGGGCCGTGCCCCCCGCGCGGCGGTTTCCCCGCGGAAGGTTGTTTGTTTCAGGAAATGGCTTTTGCATGTGGCAGTTGTTACGGGAGCGAGCGGCTCTGCCCAAGCACGCCTGCGCCGGAGCGCGCGAAGGCGAGCCGGGAAGGGTGGCGGAGGGGCGCCAGGGTTGAATTTGGGGAGGTGCCCCTGGGAGGGGTTGCACTGTGACACCCCCCCCCACCCCAGCCTGCCACGACAGGGACGTGGGTGGCCTGCTTGCCCGCGGCACCCTGCTCGCTCCCAGCACGCTCCAGACCCTGTGCCCTCCTCCCTGCCGGCTGCGGGGTTCCCGCTCCCCGTGTCTGTCCCCCCCCACGACACCATCCCCTTGCCCGCTCCTTGCTGGTTCTCCGCTGCCTGCAGCAGCTGCGGGCAATGCCTGCCTGGCACCGGTACCGTCCCCTGCGGTGGGGACTCCTCCAAGGGCTGCAGGTGCAGGGAGATGGGTTGGAGGTTGGTTTGGTTTTTTTTTTTTTTCTTCCCTTGAAATTCCGTATTTAGCACGCTCGGGTCGAGCGGGGGTTCCCGGTGGCAGCTCCTGTTGTGTGAAACTTCTGGCTTTGCCGTTGTTGCTAACGCACTAATTCCTGTGCCCTGGAAAACCCTGCTCCGGCCGGCTCTTCGCTTTCCAACCACCTCGGAGGAGAAATAAAAAAAATTGGAGGAGAAAAGCAAGACAGAGAAGAGCATGGAAGTGTCAGGCTGTGAGGTTTAAAGCAATTAGGGGAAATTATGCTCGAGGCGGTGGCAAGTAGAGAAATTGCCAGCGGCAGCTGCCGAGGCGTTGGGAGATGCTGGTGGGCCAGGTCGGGTGGGAGCAGATGGAGACGTGAACCTTCCCCCCGCCGTGGGCTCGCAGGGGTTTCGTGAGCGCTGGGGCTGGTGGCGGTGACTCAGCGGCGCGAGTCCTGCTGGGGACTGTCACCGCCGCGGGGACTGCCTGGCCGTGGCCCGTGTCGCACGCTCCTCAGTGGCTTGCTCTCCTGCCTCGGCTGGTGCGGGATCTGGCCGGCTCTTCTGTGTTCCCTGCATCCCTCTGGTCACCCACTGATGCTCCTGTCCCCTGCATCCCTCTGGTCACCCACTGATGCTCCTGTCCCCTGCATCCCTCTGGTCACCCACTGATGCTCCTGTCCCCTGCATCCCTCTGGTCATGGGGCTGGAGATGTGCAACGGGGCTGCAAGGGGACACGGGGCACGGTGGGGACCCGGCATCAAGCATAGCTGAGAACGGGGCGGGGGCCAGGGAGGGGACCTCATATAAGAACATTATGAGAACCGTGCTCAGGCTGGCTTGCCTTGAGATACGTGGGTGCAGTTGTCACCCTATGGTCGGTGCCAGCGTCCCTCAGGGACAGCAGCATCCTTTGGGGACAGCGGCACCCCTTGGGGACACAGAGCATCCCTTGAGGACCCGGCTGTCTGCTCGAGCAGGCGCGAGGGTGACACCCGAATGAACACAGCCTTTTGGGGTACCCCCTCCCTATGGGTGTCCCCAAAATGCCAGCAGCCCCCAGGTGCTGGAGGGACCCTGGGGCTCCCCGGCGGGGTGGGACGGGGCCCTCGGTGCCTCGGTGTGCCGGGGAGGATGGCGGCAGGTGCCGGCAGCGGATGCTGCTGACTCAGGACCTTCCCAAATGGTTCCTATTTTTACGCCGGGGCCGGTAATATTTAGCCCGTGGATCAAAGCAGATGGAGGGAGCTGGGTGATGCCGCGTAAACACCCGCTCGGCGGGTGCCGCCGGCGCGAGGCGTGAGTCACCGGCGGCTTTCGGCAGCGCCGGGCGAGGACGGCCGCCCCGGGCTGGGTTTGGGGTGCTCGGGGCTGAGCCCCCGCCCTCGGCAGCCTCCAGCTGGGTTCCGGGGTTGAGGTTTCCCTTCCTCATCCTCGCTGGGTGCGTGGTCGAGGGGTGCTCGAGGGTGATGCTCGTGGGATGCTGGGGAGGGGTGCTGGGTGATGCTGGGGGGTCTGGGCTGTGTTGGGGTGCCAGGAAGCCCTCCTGCTTTCCTGCCTTGCCCACCCCACTGTCCTCCTCCTCCTCCTCCTCCTCCTCCTCCTCCTCTTCTCGCCAGTCCTAAATTCGGTCGCCATGGCAACCATGTCAACCACTTTCCAGCTTCCCCGTGATGGTTTGAGGAGGGGAGGGAAGAGGGGAGCCAGCGGAGGGGGGGCGGCGGGCGAGGGCTGCACGTAGGGAGGGGGACCAGGGACATCGCTCCCGGGTCGGGGCTCGGGGTGACGCTTCCCAGATGGTTTTTCCCTGCTGGGTCCCGTCTGGTGAGCGGGGGCCGGTGCCAGCCCCGGTGCGTGCCAAGGGGTCAGGGCTGGGGGTCGTGCTCTGGGGAGGGGGGCTGGATTGCAGCCCCAGAATTCAGCGCCTGCTGCAGCCATCCTGCTGATGCCAGGGCCCCGCTGGTACTCGGGACCTCGGTAGCCACATGGCTTGGAAGGGGGGCAATTATTCCCAGACACCCCCTTTTCCTCTCTCTTCCCCCCCCCCCACCCCCCCGTAATCTCTTTATTCCTGGGCTAAGCCTCGTTCCCAATGGTTTTAAAGGCAGATTTGCCTTTGTAGCTATATAGGACAGGGTGTAAAGCCGAGCGGCTGCGCGGGTGGGTGTGTGACACCAGCGCCGGCATCGCCCCGTGGTGGGTGGGCGCCCGGCTGCCCCCCGGGACTGGCTGCGCTGGTGCAGAGCTGTGGTGCCGCCAGGGGAGAGCAGACGAGGTGTAATTACCCCAGCAGGAGTTTGGCCCGCGATGAAAGCGGGGTACTGCTGCCGTCTCCCCGCCGTGGGGTAATCATCCCCCCAGCATCCCCATCCTGGTGCTGCTGGACGCCGATGCCCTGGGGTCCCCGGGATGCTGCGGGCAGTGCTCACCTCCAAACCCACGCTGGGGTTTTTTGGGGGGAGCAGATGCTTCCTTTCCGTACGACGTGTCCCCCCACTTTCCCGTTCCTTGGCACCGGCTGGCGGCACCTGCCGGGGACGCTCCTCCTTGGCACGGCACAGCGGCACGTGTGCGGGCACCGCCGGCGGCAGCCGCGCTCGAGGTACCGCTGGCAGCCGGGGGGAGCGGGGCCAGCCCTGCCCGAGAGCCTGACAGCGGGGCGCATCCTTCTCCCCCCGCCCCCCCTCCCAATTTATTATTAATTTTTAACTTTATTTCCCGAACGCCGCGCTTAATTAAATGCAGCCATCTCTTGCCACGAGCCGACGCGGGGTATTTATTACACCAAATGTCGACGGAAAGGATGCTCCCCCGCTGCAACACCCCTCCGACGGATTATTTCCCCGGCATTAAAAAAAGGGGGGGGGGGGTGTGACACCCCAACCCACCCCCTCTACAAGGGCCTTTGCGGCGGGGGGGCGAAGGCGGCTGCGTTTCTGCATCACCAAGCTTTCTCCTTCCCCCCTTCTTTTAATAATAACGCTTTAAAGATGTTTGACATCTGTAACAAACAGCTGGCATCCTGTTATGGAAGAATGTCCTTTTATTTCCGAGCAGGTTGAACTGTCATTAATAGTATAATTAGGTGATTATCGGCGTACAGCAGAAAACTGCTTAATTGCACAGCCAGCTTTGCGAGGATCCCCGGCTCCTTTATTGCTGGATTTGTTTTAACCGCCTGAATTTTTTCGCGCTGTGTTGTTGGTTTTTTTTCCACGTTGATTATTATTTTTTAATGTGCGTGGCAGCTGGGGGAGCGTGGCAGCGCTGGCGGTGCCGGGGGGGGGGGGGGGGGGAGGCGGGGGGACGCGACACATGCCGGTGCTGGCGCTGGTCCCCCTGTGTGTGTTGTGTGTCGTCCCTGTCCCCCGACACCCCCCCCCTCCAGGTCCCCAGGGGATTTATTTTAACCCCACTCGTGCCAAAGTTGGTGAAAGGGGTCTCAGAGGTGAGGTTGGTGGGGTATTGCTGGGTGCAGCACCCACGGGTGGAAGCACCCTTGGGTGGGAGCACCCATGGGTGGGAGCTGACCGGGTGCAGAGTTATTCAAGGGAATAAAGGAGATGTCTTTGTTAGCAGCTCCGTGCCATCAGCTGCCGGCGGGGAGCGCGACCGGAGAGCCGCGGCACCGCTCGGCACGGGGCAGGAGGGCACCCATCGTGCCGGGGAGCCTTCGCTCGCCCACCGCCCCGCGGGCTGGGACCCTCCTTTTGGGGCACCGTGCCCCTCGCCATCCCCTCGCGCCTGGGGCACGCACGTGGCTCGCTGCGGCGCTCGGGCGGCTGCGATGGAGGCGGTCGGTCCCCGTCCCCGTCCCCGGGATGTGGCGTTTTGGGGGCAGAGCAGATTTTTTGGCGCCCGCCAGACAATAGCGCTTTGTATCCCCCCCCCCCCCCCCGGCCCGGTGCCGCCAAACACACTTGTTAGCGCCGCAGCTTTGTGCTGTAAATTTCCATGGAGTAATTACGTCTTAATTTATGATAATCCCGGGCGGGTGGTGGAGGGGGGCGAGCGCCAGTCAAGTTTGGAAGTTGCCTGCTGGGGCCCGGGGTCCCGCGGGGCTCGTCCCGACCGTGAACTTCTCCATCGTGGTACAAAGTGGTTGTCCCCATGGGATCGAGGAGTGGGGATTTGGGTCCCGGTTCCCACGGTTGTGATGGCCAAGAGTGTCCCCCCGGTGCGGTGGCCGGGGATGCTGCCCATCCCACCACCCATCCAAAAGCTCAGGACCCCAGGGGCGCATGGGCTGGGGTGATCCCGGGATGATGCCGGGATGCCGTGCGTGGTGCCGGCTCCTCCAAGCAGGAGGGAACCTCTCCCTTCCCACCAGCCCCCGGCACTGCTCCGGCACGGGGCCGGACCCTTCCCCCTTCCCACCGCTGAATGGCTCATCCCGCCTTTGTCTGGAGGGCTTATTACTGGCAAAATAGAGGCTCTTTTCCCTCGGCCTTCCCGACGGGCAAATTAAACGCTTTGGCAATTTTCGAGGAGGATGGCGGGGAGGGGAGGAAGGCTCTCATCGCCCGGCGGAGGACCCCGGCGCCGGGCAGGGTGCTGGCACTCTTCGGCAAGGGTGCGGAGTGGGAATCAAGGGGCTCCCCGTGTCCCCTGCGAAGCTATCGAGGCATCGCCGGGAGCTGCCCTGGGAATCCCGTGGGATTTGGGGAGCGTTTCATGCACACCCTGTGGAGGGAGGCAGGTTTGAGGGATGCGAGGATGCCACCGAGCATCCCCCGCAGAGCTGGGAGGGTGCTGGCACCCATGCGTCCCACCACCCGTTGCCAACAGGGGCTGTGGGTGCTGTGGGTGCCGTGGGCACCCCGTCCCATGCCCCGGGGTGGGTTTTCTCCCCAGAGAGGGGTGAAAGCCCGGGGCTGCGCCCGCTGCACCTGCAGCCGGGTCCCCGTTGGGAGGCAGCGTGCACCCACTGACATTTGCCAAGCGTAAAAATTCAATTAATTCCAGCAGGCAGATTAAATATAAGTGAATTTTAATAATTTGCTCGAAAGGCTGAGGATTACTGTAGGCGAAAAGGGAAGATGCTGCGCGCGCGGGGGCACCGGCCAGCCTTCTCAGCGCCGGCACGTGGGATCGCTGCTGCTAATCACCCTAAATCCCGGCGTGGGAAGGGGGGGTCCGCTCCCCTCGGTGCCACGCACGATCCCCCCGGACCTGGGTTTTTGGTTGATCTTTCCCTGTGACGACTGCGCCGGATCCATCCTGCTGGTGCTGGCAGCGTGTCGTGCCCGGCCCCGGCACAATCCGGCTCCGCGGGCGTTGCTGCCGCTTCCCACCCTCCTCGCTGCTGTCCGTGTCTTGGGGGGGTGTCAGACCCATCACGGTGGTGGTGGGGGCCTGGGCTTCCCCCTGGGGACCCCGTGGGACGTTGCAAAGGGACCCAGGGGTCTCGCCGAGACCTCCGCAGCACCTCGTGAATAAAAAGCGGGTGGTGTGGGGCACCAATTGCTAGCAGATGGCGCCGGTATGAGGAAAATGAAAATACACGCAGTAAATTTCCCGTTTGCCGGCGTTTATTTCTTATCCCAAGGTAAAACCTTCCCTCTGACCCGGGCCGGGCCATCTGCGCCATCGTAAACCTCGGCGCTGCCGTGCGTACGGGGGGACCCCGGGAGTGTGTGGGGGGGGGGGGACCCCCCATCCCGCCCGGCTCCCTGGCTTTGCCGGCAGTGCGGCAGGATTGATGGAGATTGCCCGTGACCTTTGCTAGGACACGAGGTATTACCATTAATACTCCTGTATTTCCGGAGTTCGCGCCATGCATAAATCTGGTATCAAGCCGGCCGGGCAGAGTAATCTGCCAGGCGGCATTATTAATACCCGTTATTAATACCGCCCGCCCCCGGCGCCGGAGCCCTTCGTTAGCTGCTCGTGGACGGGGCGAGGGATGGGGGCTGCGCCACGTAACCCCCTCCACCACCTTTTGGGGTGCAGCTGGGGCGGGTGCTGGAAATCCCCGGTGCTGCTTTCCGCCGGTGGGCACCCACCCCCACGACGGGGGGCAGCTCTCGGGCTGTGGACCCCCTTGGCTCTGCCGGAGAGGGACCGCAGCACCTCAAAGGCGGCGGGGGTGGCCGAAGGCATCCCCTCGCCTTGCCCTGGCACCTCCTAACTCTGCCCCGTAGCCACCAGCTTGGCGGGGTCCCGGCCCCCCGCCCCTGCCTGCAGCCCCCTGCCCTGCCCCTGCCTCCCCCTGCCCCGCCAGGACCTGCCCCGTGCGAGATCCAGCCTGCGTGAAACTCTAATCTTCAATTTTATTCGCTCGGCTCCAGCCAATTTGCATAATCCACATAATCACCCTGGTTTTAATTGCCCACAACTCTGCAGAAAGATCATGTGGTTAAGTGGTAAATCATAATTAGATAAATAATTGGCTTGGCCGCAGCAAGCTGCTTTGTTATACCTGCCATCTGCTGGGCAAGGGCTTCTCGAGCCGAGAACAATGCGCCGCTGACGGCAAAGCCCGCGCTGCCCGCAGCAGGGCTGCGCCGAGCTGCCGGCACGGGGCCGGGGTACGTGGACGGGAGGGCAGCCTGGCTGCACCGGGCATTGCCCGCTCCCGGCCCATGTAACGCTCCGGTAGCGCCGTGCAAGGTTCGACAGCGTCGTGCGATGCCTGGCTCTGACCCACGCGTTGCCTAACAGCGCCGTGCGGTGCCCGACGGCACCGTGCAATGTGCGGCAGCGCTGTGCAGTGCCTCATCCTGTCCCACACGATGCCCGGTGGGCACTGTTCAATGCCTGGTGGCACCGTGCCGTGCCCAGCACCACCGTGCAGTGCCCAGCACCACCGTGCCGTGCCCGACAGCACCGTGCAGTGCCCGGCTCCCTCCCACGCGATGCCCGGCAGCCCCGTGCAGCGCCCAACGGTGCCGCCTGATGCCTGGCACCCACCTGCGCACCCCACGCAGCCATTCAGCCCCGAGCAGCAGCTCGTGCAAAGACGAGGGGTGGGGGCTGTACTCCGCTTCTCCCCAGGCAAGGGGGGACCTTGAGAGAGGGCTGGCACCCAGATCTGGGCAGCGGGAGGCAAGAGGAACTGCTGTCCCAGCCTGGGTGCTGCACAGATGCCCTGGGAGGCCAGCAGCATCCCTTGGGCACGGGCACGTTATTTTCGAAGCCCTCAGCTCCGTCTGCCAGGGCAGAAACGGGGAAGAAAGTTGAAGGAAATCTTTTACTGGTGTGATTTCCTACGGGCTTAAAAAGCACCCGGGGCCGGTTGGGCTGGGCACGGGAAGGCAAGGAAGGGAGAAAAAGAATCCCGCATCGCACCGGCCCTGGCCCCTCCCCGGCGCTGTGCCCTCCAAACGAGCTCTTATTAGTTTGCTTGTTGTCGTTTTCCAGATCAATGGTCCATGGAGGAGTGATCGATGGAGACCCAGCCGGCTAATAGCGCTTGGATGCTCGGGGTTGTGCTGGGCTCCCCGGGGAGCCCTGAATCCCATCCCCAGGTGGCAAGGTGCTCCTTGGCCCAGGGGACCCATCCGGACCCCTCCAAGGGTGCTGGTGGCAAGCTGGGTGCTGGGGAACCGGCCGAGGTGGGGATGCTCCTGAGATGGGTCCTGGGCTCTGCCCCAAGGACCCCAAGAATGGGCAAAGGCTGCGTCCGCATCTCTCCATCCCTGGGGACGCTTGGGGACACCGAGCCCGGCCGCCTCCCTTCGTTTCAGCTGCGTGCCAGGCGGTGGGGAAGGAGGGCAGGAGCGCAGGCACCGATCGATCAATTAATTAATTAACGGAGCGCGTTGTAGGCGCGGCGGCAGAGCTGTCGTAACGAGGGGTGGAAACCGTGCGGCAGCACGGCAGGACATCGCCGGGAGAGGCGGTGGTCCCCGCTGCCTGTCCCCTGCCTGTCCCCTGCCTGCTGGCTCTTGAGGGGGTCCTGGGGTGCGTGGCGGGGGGGGGACGACGATGGGCACGTGCTACCCCTGGCCGCCTGCCCTCCCTCCTGCCCGCACAGGCAGCCGTCGGGGCCCTGCCTGCTGCATTCAGGCAGAGCGAGGCGGGAGGGGGGGGGCTTTGACAATGCGAAGCCATTAGCATTGAAAATCCATGCAAAGCAGCTGTTCCCGCTCGGAGCGTGCAGCTGGATGCGGCTCCGGAGGAGCTGAGAGGAGGGGAAAGGCTGGGGGGGGGGGGGCGGAAACCATGAAACGTCACCCCAAATTCTTCGGGGACCCATCCAGAGGGAGCGCGGAGGAGCCTCGCAGAGAGCTTGGCCGGGTGGGTTCCACCCGAGGCGAGGTCCTGTGCGGCGGGTGCGGATCCGTCCCGGGGAAGGATGCGGGATGCTCATCTCTCCCTGCTCCCTCGGCCTCCCGCCGCGCTGGGTTTTTTTCCGCTCCATTTGCCAGGGGCTGGAGCTGCTGCCTGATCGTATTTGGTAATAAATTATTAGTTCCAGCGCTCGGGAGCCCGGGAGCTCAAAATAGCTGCTTTTAGAGCGGGCGGCTGGTGCAGGTTGAGTTCAATGGCAATCTGCTCTGAAGGGCACTTCATGCTCATTAGGGGCCTTTCAAGGTGCTGGGGCGAGGCGGGAGCGGGGGGGGGGGGTGAGCTGAAACCAAGGTGCTAAACCTGCCTGCGCCGCATTTCCCGGCAGCTGCCTGCAGCGGGGCCGGGGAGGCAGGGGAGGGCAGCTGGCAGCGGTACCGAGCCCCCCCCCCCACCTCCGCCCATGCGACTCCGGGAAGGAACCCCAGGGGTTTTGGGGTGCTGGGAGCCCGTCCTTGCCCCAGCGCTGCCCGCTCCTGCCTGCCCGCGGCGGCTGCCGGCGTGTTTATTTGTCTCCAGCCCTACCAGGCAGCCAGACTGGTTCTGCTCTCGCTGCCGGAGGAGGCTCCTGCTGCCAAAAAACCCGCCAGCGTCATCAGGAGCAGATGGAGAGAAGATGGCACGCTCCCAGCTCCCAGCCCTGCGCCGGGGATGCGGGGGGCCGTGGGGGTGGCGGGGGGGGGCCGTGGGGCAGGGACACCTCCCCAGGAGCCAGAAGTTTGGGGTCCCCACCCCACGGCTGGTGCCGTGTGCGGCACCGTGGGAAAGGGGTGCCGGGATGTGGGGTGGCACAGGGTTGGGGGAGGCGGTACGGCGATGGCCCTGCCATCCCCTCCTCTTCCTCCTCCTCTTCCTCCTCCTGCCGGGCAGGGACCTGCCGCGGCCGGCAGCCAGCAGGTACCGGGAATGCCAGACACTCCCTGCGCCGCTGTGCCCGGGCACACGCTACGGGAGGGACGGGCGCGGGGTGGCACATCGTCTGGTCCCCCGTCCCCAACGTCCCCTGGGGCCTCGGCAGGGCACCCAGGCGTCCTGCGGCCCCCGCACCCCCTGCCCTGCCTGGGCTTGGAGGGGGGGGGGACGACGTGCAGGCAGCAGCCTCCTGCCTGCAGGAGCGAAGGCAGCGAGCGCTGCCCCGGGGCAGGTAGGTGGGGGGGTGCCAGCCCCTCTCCCTGCCCCCCATAGGGGTGGGGGTAGCGGAGGGACAGCTTGCCCCGTTTCGGGGTTCGGCTCCCCGCCCCGATGAGGCAACCGCTGGTGTGACCCCAGGCTGCTGCCAGGCTCCGAACTTGACCTGGTTTTCCGCACGGATCTGCCTGCTGGGAAAAGCAGTCGGGGAGGGGCAGGAGGAGGGCGAGAGCCAGGCGGGGGGCGGGCGTCCCCAGCCACCGCGGGGACAGCGGCACCCGCAGAGGTGAGTGGCACCCACACCGCACCGGTGCCGGGATGCCAGGGAGATGCAGCGCAATCCCCCATCCCCATCCCCACGTGGATGTTCGCGCCCAGCCAGCTCTCCGCCGCCGCCGCCGTGCCTCAGTTTCCCCAGCTGGCAGTTCTCCTGCAGAGCAGCCCAGGGACGCCCGGACAGACGGACGCCACCTCTGTCGGGGCAAGGCGGGTGAGCGGCACTGCTCAGGCCCCAGCCAGGGCGGAGGCGCCGATTTTATCACCGGACAGGAGCGGCAAAACTGGTTTGGAGCCCGGCTGGGGCAGCGGCACGGCTCATGTTAGCAAGCCAGCCCCGGGGGGAACGCAAACTCCCCGGTGAGCTGCTGGCTCGGAGCTGCCCCACGCTCGCCCGGCAAATCCCGGCAGGATCATGAGTTTGTTGGGAGGCGTTTGGGGCCACGGAGATCAGCTGAGCATCACACGGGTGATGCTCCACCACCAGCCCCCGTGTCCCAGCGAGCGTGCGCGAGCGTGCTGATCCCCGCCGGCCGGTTAGCAAAGTGTTTCCAGCCTTGGCTTGAGGTTGGGGCGGGGGGTTATGCCGGGGTGAAGCTGGGGGGCATGGGGCAGTGCCCAGGGGATGCGGGGCTGTGCCTGAGGGATGGGGGGCTGTTCCTGATGGATGCGGGGCTGTGCCCAGGGGATGCGGGGCTGTGCCCAGGGGATGTGGGGCTATGCCCAGGGGATGCAGAGCAGTGCCTGGGGGATGCAGGGCTGTGCCTGAGGGATGTGGGGAAGTGCCCGGGGGATGTGGGGCTGTGCCCGGGGTGCTGCCGCCCCTTGGGATGATGCCTGGGTACATGGCACTGCAGGCAGAACCCGGCGTCCCGCTCTCCAGGGACGCACCCAGGTGCTCATCCGGGGGTCCACGGGTCGGTGCAAAGCCCGAGGGTGCCCGGGCGCGGCCGGCCGGCGCAGCAGGTTGGCTTCCCAGCTGTTCTGGTAATGAATTTACATGAGCCGAGCGTGTCGACAAGGCGGCAGTCAATGGCTGAGAGCACCGGAGTTAATAAATGCTTGTATAATGAGGGCAGAGGGGAGCGCGCGCCGCCGCGCCGGCCGCCTCTCCTGGGGCCGGGGGGCAAAGATTAATCAATGCTGAGTGGCACTCACGGCCCCCCCCCCCCCCCCCAACCCCGGCTCCTGCGGCACCCGCTGCTCTGCCCGGCCACCCTCTGCCGCGGGATGCTCTGGGGTCTCCAGCATCACCGGTGCCTCAAGCTGCCTCCAGCCCTGCCGGGAGCTGCACTGCCGGACCACTGCCCCCCCGGCCCCCCCCGCCTGCCCCCCCGCCTGCCTGCCTGCCCACCTGGGAGCAGGGCTAATTTTAGGCTGGTGTTAATGAAGCCGCTCGTTTGGAATCTATTTTAAGGGCCCTGACATCAGCAGTTGCTGTTTTGGGAGGTGGAGAGCCCTGGAGCGGCTGGCTGTGACGGCGGGGGGGGGGACGGACACACACAACGACACGGGGTGGGCTGCACCCTCCCACTCAGCAGCACCCGAACCCCCACCCTAAGGGGCCGCTGTGCCCTATGGCACCTCTGTGCCTTGGGGTGCAAGGCTGGGGACTTGGGGGTGCCACGGTGAGGATTTGAAGGTGCAGTGGTGGGGAGCTGGAGGTGCTGGGGGTGCTGCAATGGGGGGGGATTTGAAAGTGTAATGGGGGGATTTGGGGGTGCAGTGCTGGAGTCCCAGGGAGGCAATATGGGGGATCTGAGGGTGCAGTGGCGGGGATTTGGGGGTGCAGTGGTGGCGATTAGGGGAACAGCAGTGGTGCTTTGGGTTTTGGCAGCGCCACACGAGTCAGGGGGCTGCCCCCCCTCCCCATCACCTCCATCAGGATGCTCATGTCCCTGTGTCCCCCCAAAACACCCTCTCCCTCCCTGCGGGGCTCCGACGGGCCCCTCCACGCCGTAATCGGGAACGACCCAGCCTGAGGTGTCGGTGGGGCCGTGGGACGCCGGCAGCAGCCGCTGGTCCTCGTGTCACCTTGTTGTCCACGGGCGAGCAGCCCGAGCTGCTCCCTTTGTGAGATAGGCTGCCGCCCCGTAAGCGTGGCGGGGGCTCGTACCCGCCTGCTCGCTTCCCCCCATTGCCTTGGGGTGCATTTTGGGGTGGGAGGGGTGAACCAGAGGGAAAACGTTGCTTGTCCCACTGGTTGTTCCAGCTCCTGGGCGGGGGGGGGAATTTGGGGATCCGCTCTCCCTGTTCCCATCCCCGTGTCCCTAACGCGGGGCTACTCTTGTTCGCAGGCATGAGCCATGAGCCGAAGTCGCCGTCCCTAGGAATGCTCTCCACCGCCACCCGCACCACCGCCACCGTCAGCCCCCTCACCCCCTCGCCGCTCAACGGCTCCATCGTCCCCAATGGCAGCCCGGCAGCCAGCAGCACTTTGTCCGTCCAGGCAGCACCTTCCTCCAGCTTCGCCGCCGCTCTCCGCAAGCTCGCCAAGCAAGCCGAGGAGCCCAGAGGTAGGGGACGGGGACGGGGACGAACGGGGACGAGGGCTGGGGCGGGGGGATGCCGAGCGTCGGCGCCTTTCCCCGCCTGGGAGCAGGCGGATGGCGTTTTCTTGCCATTCCCCGAGTTAATGTCTTTCCCCGGCGTCATGTCTCAAGGGGGCAGTTTAGAAATTCAGTTCAGCCGGAGTAATCCAAATGCCGTATCGCTCACCGTACCCCGGGAGAAAGCCTGGGAGAACATGGGGGGGGACGGACCTGGTCCTCCCTGCGCCCCCAGCCCCGCTCCCTTCCGCCATGCTTCACCAAAATGCTATTTTTTTCCTGGAGGCTCCCCAAATCTCTTCCTTCCCCAGCCGAATTGCCTGGCTACACAGCAAATTTGGGCCTCCCTGGGATGTCCCTGTCCCTCGTCACCCTGCGATGGCCCGGCCACTGCATCCTCCATCGCACCCTCCCTCTCTGCTCAGGTGTGGGGGTGCAGCTCGTGATGGAGGGGTGTGAGCTGCTGCCGCGGTGCCGGAGCACCCCGAGGTGCTCACCGCCGCGGGGAACGTGTCCCGCGGGAATCGCCGGGGCTGTCCTGCCTGCGCAGGGGGGAGGCAGCCTGTCCCCAGGCTGCGAAGCGTTTCACCGGGAGACTGCTGGCGTCATCCGTTTGCGATGAAATAGTGTTTATCCCCGGTTTTCCATCGGTGGGTGCTCCCCGTTGGGTCGCTGCCCGCCGCGCGGGTGCTTTGGTCCCCGGGGAGGATGCCCAGCTTTTTGCAAGATGTTTTTTGCAAGACCCTGTTCGCGAGGTCTTTTTTGGAAGATCCTTTTTGCCAGATCCTTTTTGCCTGATCCGTTTTGGAAGACCTTTTTTGCAAGCGCCATCTGCAAGACCCTCCTCGCAGCCCCCCGCCAGCCATGAAATACCCCGGCACGGCCAAGACCCGAAACCTCCGGCGTCGGCTGCTCCCAAGGAAGCACGTGGGGACTCCAGATCCCCGTGACGCTGAGGGGACCAGGTCTTGGTGATGCTTCAGCCTCTCTGGGAGCTCCTGGCTCTCTCCAGCTGTCTGCTCCAGAGCCCATCGGCTTCCTTCGGGGCGGTCGGTTGGGTTTGCGGGATTATTTTGCCTTTTCTTCTCCCCCGCACCCCACAGCTCGTGCCCCCGCCGTGCTGCTCAGCCCATCCGAAGGGACGTCAGTGGGTTTTGGCATGGATTTGATGGTGCTGGAGAGAAACAGCCGTGTTCCCTTTGGATTTCCCCTTAATGACTGCATAGTTTGTTTGGAAAAAAACCCCATCTTCGCCCATCTGGGTGCCCAAAGTGGCTCATCCCGGAGGTTTTTAATAGACGTGGGTTTGGGTGCCTGTGGGGAAGGGGGTTTCTCTCCACGCTCTGGTTTTTACCCCGGGGAAATTAATTGCTTTGCCCCCCAAATCTTCCCTCACCCTTCCCCCAACGGGAGATGCTCTGCCGTGGCAGATGCAGCCGATGGGCTGATACCGACCAGGTCCACCCCGGATCGGTGGCTTTTTTCCGGCTTTATGGGCTAGTGACGGATCCGCTGCCGTGGGTGCCGGTGGCTGTACCGCAGCCGGGTGTCCGTAGGGGATATCCCGCTCCCCCGCAGCATCCCCAGCTGCAGGGCCTCATCCTGACCGACTCCATCCCAGCAAAACCCCAAGGAGGCACCGAAGCCATCGCCTGGCCGGGGGCTCCTGCCTCCCGTCCTGCCCAGGTCTGTCTGCAGGGTGGGTTTTATTCCCCACCCCTCTTCCTTTCTTCACCCCCCCCTCCTCCTTCAGGGTCTCAGCTGTTAATTACATTTGCCTGTCAGCCTGGGCTGCTAATCTGCTATCGCCGAGCGGAAAGCGGGAGGTCAGAAAACAAAGGTGACACCATCACACTGTGCCTCTTGTCATCTCCAATCCAGATTAGTTTCATTGACTAACTCCTGGCTGAATACCACCAGTTAATTATAACGATCACAAACCCTCCCGTTTAAAGCCACACAGCGAGAATTAAGGTTCTGAAGTAAGACTTTAGCTTCATTAATTGCCGGGCTCATTGTGATGGTATTGATTGTTAACGCTATCGCGTGGTGAGTAATGGCTTCCCAGCTCAGAGGGGATTAGGCTGCTAATTGTTGTTGGCCTTGCGCTGACAAGATAGACTTCAGTGGGTGTCAAATCCGTATCGGCGGCCTCCTTTGTCGCGGGCAGCCTTTCTCTTTCCCCGAGTCTTGCCGCTCTTGAAATGAAAACGATTCGGAGCGACTCGGGAATAATTAATAAGGCAGGGCGGCCGGCAGCGGGCTGCTCCGCTTGGCCTCTCCGCTCCGCCGAGCATCCTGCATCCTTCCCAGGGCCTGGGGATGCTCGGGCTTCCCTGCGGCGTTCCCGGCCCCGCCGCGTCCCGGCTGCCTCCCGGTGTTATCCTGGTGCTGGGGGTAAGCGCGGTGAGGGGTGCACGGGGCGTTTGGAGGGGGGGGGCGGAGATGGGTTGCACGCTTGCAGGGCGACGAGCTGCCTTGCACGCTCAGGGGAGCCGGCTTGCACGCTTGTAGGGCGAGGAGCCAGCTTGCACGCTCAGGGGAGCTGGGGGAGACAAGGCCCCTCTCCGTGCCAGGCTCGGTGCCGGGATGCGGAGCATCGTCGCCTCTCGGCTGGCATCCTGCGTGCCCGCGGGCTACCCCTCGGTGGCCAGTAGCCGGTCCCTGCCGGCATGTCGGGAACCTTCCCTTGGCCCAGACTTGGGGCTGCTGGGAGCAGGGTGTCGGGGAGGGGGGAAGGAGCCCCCCAAGCTGCCCGGCTGGGTTTTAGGAGCGAGCGATGTGCCGCGGAGCAGACACCAAGCGCCGTGTGCCCTAGTTAACGTTGAATTTGTATTTCTGCTCCAGCTCTGCTTTTCGACCCACATTGCACTCTCCGCTTTAATTCCATTTTTATTTTTCCCTTGCAAATATCGCCAGCGTCCCTGGGGTGGGTATAATTTAAAATACAGATGTATTATGCAAATAAAGCCAAAGCCTTGCCCGAGGGTTACAGGGAGTGACTCCTTCATCCCAGCATCTCCCAGTGCCCCGGCTTGCGCGCGGTGACTTCTGCGGCCGGATTAAGGAGTCCGCGGGTTCGACTTGAGAAGATGTGGCTGCCTGGGGTTGGCATCGCATCGGCGTCACTGTGCCAGGGCGAGCAGCGCGGGCAGGGCTCGCTGCGCCCATGAAGGGCTGTACAGGAGGTGGGGGGGGGCTGGCAGTCCCTATTCGATGGGAGCAAGAGGGTGCCCGTCCCACCATGGGGGGCAAAGCCTTATAGCACCGAGGGAACATCCCTTGGGACAGGGACCCCCCCCCACCCAGGATGGGAGAATGAGGGGGTCCAGCCTGGCGGGCTGGAGGGATGCTGACCGCCCTGCGTGCATCCCCGTGCCCCATCCCTGCTCCCTGCAGCGGGGCATCCCGTGGAGGATGGCGTGGGATGGCTTCAGCTAGTTCAGAACGTGGTTTCAGCCACTTTTAACCTTTTTTCCCCGCTTATTTTCATTTTTCAGGGTCCTCGATAAGCAGCGAGTCGTCCCCAGTCTCCTCGCCAGCCACCAACCACAGCTCCCCCGCCAGCACGCCCAAGCGTGGCCCCATGGGCCCCATCATCGTGCCCCCGGGGGGGCACAGCGTGCCCAGCACGCCGCCCGTCGTCACCATCGCCCCCACGAAGACAGTCAACGGGGTCTGGAGGAGCGAGGGCAGACAGGTATGGCAGTGTTTGGGGGGTACGCGGTTTCCCCCCCGCTCTGAGGATGGAGGATGTGGGATGCCATGCACGGCGCTGATTGTGCCAACCGTGGTCCGAGGTGCCAGGAGCTGCACTGCCACGCTGCTCCCGGGGGACCACAGGGCTGTGGCACCCCCCTTTTGGCCCCTCTCCTCCCCACCATGGCCACGGGCTAGCATCGTCCCTGGGCTGCCATCGTCCCCGGGCTGCCATCGTCCCCGGGCTGCCATCCGGAGGGGAGCGTGAGGAAGAAGGTGGGGGGCGGGGGCTGGGGGGGTGGAAAGCGGCTAATTAAGAAGCATCGTTAGTGGTTCTCCTCTCCTCCACACGCTACAAGCAGATTCCCGGGGGGATTATGCCACTTGGAAAGACTAATTAAACCACAAAGCGGAGAGGCGATGGGAGGGGATGAGAAACACCGAGGGCGGGGGAAGAAAAATAAATTGAGCCACGATCCCTGGGTGCTCAGAGGGGTGCGTGGGGTGTCCGGGTGCTCCCCATCCCATGGCTCCCCCATGTCCCCCCCCCGCCGCCGTGTCGCCTCCTCCCCAGTGACCCCCGCAGCACGGGGGTTAACCGAGCATGGGTTATTGTCTGGCAGAGCCGCGCTCGCAGCGTGACGCCCCGAGACGGGGAGGTAATTAGAGCAGAGCCTGGCACGCACAATAAGCCTTAATGCAGGCGGCGGGGGCGGGGGATGCCCTTTGTGCCGGCCGTGGTGACCTTGGGACTGTCCCCGACGGCCGGGGACCTGTGACCTGGCCCGGAGGGTCTGGAGACCGGGTCTGGATGGGGAAGGGATGCATGGGGGGCAGGGGGGGCTGCTGCCATCCTCCTCCTCCTCTGGAGAAGACGTAATGAAAAATAATCTTTATTAAACCCAACCTTGCCTTGCTGGAGGTCACCCCTGTAATTGCCGGACCCTGCGGGGTCCCTCATCGCCCCGATGGGTCCCCCCTTGGCAGGGGTCCCTCCGCAGCTGGTACAGGCACCAGGAGGGAGCGCCCTTCATCCCGGTGCCGAGGATTGGGGAGGGGGGGGTTATTAAAGCTGGGTGAGGCCCCGTGGCAGGGCAGGGCTGCTGATGCCGGCCTGTCCGCAGGGCTGGGGGGGATGCCGGGCTGACCCCCGGTTTATGGCCGGTATCAAAGGGCTGCTGGATTCCCACCGGCCGGGTCTGTATCCTCCTTGGATGATTAATAGCTCTGGAGAACAAAGCGGCCTGTAAATCTCCAGGCAGGTGACGTGCGTCCTGCTGTCAGCGCTGCCCCAGCTTCAGCACCCCCTGTCCCACCGGTGCCCCCCTGGTGTAGCCCCCCCCGGACCCTCACGCCCGTCCAGCCCACCCTTGACAGCCGGGATGCGGGAGGATGCTCCGGCAGATGCGTCCTCCCCTGGGTACCGGTGCCAGCCAGGGACCCCACTGTCACACTGGGGACCCGCTGTGGGTCTCGGGGTGGGCAGACAGCAGGGGACCCCCCGACCCCCCGTCCCTTGCAGGGTCTCTGCCGTCCCCTAATGCCTGGCTCAACGTTTGTGTCTCTTTTTGCCTTCCAGCAAGAAGCGGGGTCACGAGGCAGCAGCAGCAGCAGCGGCCGCGAGCGCCTCATCTCGGAGCCCCCCCTTGCGCAGGAGAAAGCGGGGGGCCCCGCTGTCCCCTCCCACCTCCTAGGGACACCCTACTCCTTCACGCTGCCCACCAGCTCCGTGGTCCAGGACTCTCGCTTCCCCCCTCTCAAGTGAGTCTGCTGGTGATGGATTGGGGGCGGGGGGGGATTGCAGGATGCGGGCGTCCCCCAGCAGGTCTGGTCCCACCGAGCATCCCAGAGGGGGTGACATCTCCCCGGGGCGGGGGGCACAGGCTGGGATGGTGACCATCTCCCTGCTCCCCCAGCCTGCAGCGGCCGGTCCACCACGTGGTACCTCCCAGCGCCGTCACCGAGGATTACCTGCGCAGCTTCCGTCCCTACCACACCGCCGAGGACCTCCGCATGTCCTCCCTGCCGCCCCTCGGCCTGGATCCGGCCGCCGCTGCCGCGTACTACCACCCCAGCTACCTGACGCATCACCCCTTCCCGCACCCCGCCTTCAGGTTGGGCATCGCCGAGCGCAGGCACCGGGGGGGGGTGGTCCCCGGGGGATGCCGGTGGCCGGAGGGCGAGCCTTGGGCGCTGGGCAGGTGGGAGGGTGGTTGGGCTGCACTGAGGGTGTTTTGGGGCTCTCCAAACCCCCCTCCCAGCAGAAGGCAGCCCCCATCCAGCCTGGGATTAGTTCCCGGGGAGGGGGAGGGGGGAAAATCGGGGGTTTCTTCCCCGTCCCGAGCCGCACATCCCACTGAGCATCCCCGTCTCCCCAGGATGGACGAGTCGTACTGCCTGTCGGCGCTGCGGTCCCCCTTCTACCCGCTGCCAGCGCCGGGCTCGCTGCCGCCCCTGCACCCCTCGGCCATGCACCTGCACCTCTCGGGGGTACGGTACCCCCCCGAGCTCTCGCACTCCTCCCTCTCCGCCCTGCAGTCCGAGCGCATCTCCAGCCTCGCCGCCGAGAGGTACGGGGGGGCGACGGTGGGTGGGGGGGTACGGACAGGGCACCCCGGGGGATGCTAACAGGCATCCGGGGGTTGTTTGGGGGTTGGTGGTTTTTTTTTTTTTGGCTTTTCTTTGCAGGTTGCAAATGGACGAGGAGCTGCGGCAGAGGGAGCGGGAGCGCGAGCGGGAACGGGAGAAGGAGCGGGAGCGAGAAGCCGACCGGGAGCGGGAGAAGGAGCGTGAACGGGAGCGGGAACGCGAGAAGGAGCTGGAGCGAGAGCGGGAGAAGGAGCGGGAGCGGGAGCTGGAGAGGCAGCGGGAACGTGCCCGGGAGAAGGAGCTGAGCATGGTGAAAGCCATGGAGGGGCCCTTCCTCCCCATGGCCGAGCTGCACGGGCTGCGGGGGCACCCGGCCGAGGAGCGGGGCAAACCGGCGGAGCCGCTGGCGCCCGGCAGACCAGGTAACGTTCCCCACTGGTGACGCCGTCGGGGGGGTGCCGCCTTCGGCGCAGCTTGCCACCGTCCTCTTTCCCCTCCAGATGGCAAAGCCGAGGGGGTCGGTGGCCCCGGGAGGTGGCTCGGGATGGCGCCGGGCTCTCCCGGCTGCCAGCGCGCTTTGCCAAAGGCCCAGCTGCCGCGGCTCTCGGAGAGGCGGCGCGGTGCCTGTGCCACCTGACTCGGTCCGGTGCCGTGGCACGCCTGGCAGCTGGGCTGGCAGCGAGCGGGCAGCCCCCCCCCCCCGCTCCCCCCCCATGCCGCACGGGCAGGGGAGCGCCGGGCTCTGGCTGCCGGCTGCCCCGCAGCTCCGTGTGCCTCCCGCCCGCAGGGATGCTTGGGGGGGACCCTGTGCACCCCAATGATAGCCAGCGCTGGCCGCGGGTAGCACCCCCCTTCCTTTTCCCTGCCCTGACTCTCTGGCACCTCCTTTCCAACCCAGAGAAACTCAAGGATTCGGTGCTGCCGACGCCGAAGCCCATCCAGCACCCACTGCACCAGCCGCCGGCCTCCCACCACCCCGTGCCCAGCCTCATCCCCAACCACAACGTGTTCCCATTGCCGGGGAGCAGCGCGGCCACGGCGCTGCTCATCCACCGCACCAACGAGGAGGAGAAGTGGCTGGCCCGGCAGCGCCGGCTGCGCCAGGAGAAGGAAGATCGGCAATCCCAAGTCTCGGAGTTTCGGCAACAAGTGCTGGAGCAGCACCTCGACATGGGGCGCGCCCCGAGCCAGCCCGAGCCCGAGCATCGGCCGGAGCACCCCAGGTAGGGATGCTGCCAGCCCCGCTCCAGGGATGCAGCTTCCCCCTAAAACCCAATAGCATTTTTTTCCCCCGTCGCAGCCGTAATATCTATAGGATTTTTTTTCCCCCGTCGCCCCGTGGCTGTGTCCCCCCCCACCCCCCCCCGTTAGCCGGCTCCGGCCACCCCGTAGCCGTGCCCCTCGCTCCTTGCACACCCTCGTGAGCAGAAGCCGCCGTGCTCGGCCGGCGCCAGCAGATCCCCATCGCGCGGTGCCAGCCGGGCCGGCTGCGCTGGCAATGCCGGGCGTTGCCGGTGCCCGACATCTGCGCGGCGGCAGGCGAGGAGCCCGGGAGGTGGCCGGGGGCCAGCGGCGAGCGGCCAGGTGCTGCCCAGGCACCCGGCACCGCTAATCGCAGCTCCCCGCCGTGCGGCAGACCCCGGCGGTGGGATACCCCGTTTTGTGGGGGCGGGGGGGGAACCTGCCCCAAAGCTGAGCGGTTTGGGGGGGAAGAGGAGCGTGCCTGCACCCCCTGATTGACAGGGGCTTGCTCACCCCCATTGCTAAGTGCTTAAGCAGTGCGGGCTCATCCAGCCGGCTCTGCCGCCAGTTCTCTTTGTTATTTTTGGGTATCCAGGGGATTAGCGCGGCTCATCGAGGATAATAAGGAGCAGATCGCGGCACAAAGGCGAGTGCCCGCCGCAGCCTCCCTTCCCCGTCCTCTGCTCCCGCCCCAAACTGGGGAGGAGAGAGCAAGATCACCCCGAAACACCTGCAGCCGGGGGACACTCCATCCTCATCCTCATCCCGGGGGTGTCGGCATCCAGCGGGGAGGGAGAGGGCCCGATCCCTGGCAGGGCCGGCGGTGCTCCCGCCGGTGGTGACACGGTGCCGGGGCGGCAGAGAGCGGCGCTGAGCTGAACTCGCTGCTCTGTGCACGGAGGTCCGGGGCGCTGGAGCGGAAAAGCGTTAAATGCACAGCTTGGGCGCATGAAATATTTATCCCGCTAACAGGCTGGCCGCATCCCCGGCTGTCGGAGGAGGGTTGTGCCGGGGCGCTGCCCGTGCCGCGGGGGGAGCGGGGCTGTGCCAGGACTGCTGGCTTGCCTGGCCCCGTGGTGGGCAGCCGTGGGGGGGGAAGGTCGTGCCGGGGGTCCCGGGGAGGGGGGACCGGGAATGCAGCCACATCCCTGCTCAACCCACTTGTCAACTCTGCCCGCCTGTCCCTCGGGGCAGTGGCACAGGAGGGGACGAGCATGGCAGCCCCACGTGCACAAACCCCTCCGGCTGGCCCTAACGCCATGTTTCTCACCCAAAAGCAGCCCGGTGCCGAGGTGCGGCCGGTGCGCTGGCAGCGGTGCCGGCCCCTCACCTCTCCGGTCCTCTCCTCTCCCCGCAGGTCAGGATCGAGCCGCCACGAGCCGAGCGGCCGGGAGCCGGGGCAGCACTTTGGCGGGCCCCCGCCGCTCATCTCCCCCAAGCCCCAGCACCACCCCGTCACCACGTCCCTCTGGAACCCCGTCTCGCTGATGGAGAGCCCCCCCGAGCCCCCCCGGCGCCTCCCCGAGCCCCACACCCTCCACGGCCACCCGGCCCCCTTCGAGCCCAGCCGCCAGGGCATCCCGCTGGTGAAGGTGGAGAGGGTCTTCTGCCCCGAGAAGCTGGAGGAGGGGGCGAGGAAGAGGGATGCTCTGGAGAAATACCCCTCAGGACGGGAGCCCGGTGCCCCGGAGCACGGGGGCTTCACCCACACCCCCTTCCTAGCCGAGCTGGAGAAGTCCACGCAGAGCATCCTGAGCCAGCAAAGACCCCCGGCCGCCCCCTTCGCCGAGGCCACCAAGCCCAGCTCGCCCTACCGGCCCCCCCCGCCCCGCGCCCAGGACCCCATGTACATCTACGATGAGTTCGTGCAGCAGCACCGCAGGCTGGTCAGCAAACTCGACCTGGAGGAGCGCCGGCGGCGGGAGGCCCGCGAGAAAGGTGAGGTGCCGGGTTTGCACCGCGACGGGGAACCCCCCCCTGACCGGCACCGGGACGTGGTGGTGGTGGGGGCGGCCGGTGGGTCTCTCTGGGGATGCCGGCAGCCCGCGATGCGAACGCTCCCGTAAACCGAGCCGCTCAGTAAATCCTCTGCTCTAGACATGCCCAATTAATAAATGATGAACTGAGGCTAATAAGCGGGCTTTAAATATTAATGGGACTGCGCGAGCAGGGATGAGAACAGCGGCGAGGAGGAGACGGAGCGCTCCGGGGGGGGCAGGTGTTGCCGTCCCCCCTCCAGCAGAGATGGGGGGGCTCAGCCGCAGCCACCCCGGGCCGTGTCCCGTTAACCCTCCTGTTGAGCCCCCGCCACCCATCCCAAAGGGATGCTGAGTGGGGACGCGGGGGTGGGCAATGCCCTGCGGGGTCCCACAGCCGGTGGAGCGGGGACGGGGCTCCGTGGGGTTACACCCCCCACCCTGCTGGGACCCACGCTGGACCCCCCACCTCTCCCCTCCAGCATCATCCCCCAGTGCAGCAGCACCCCGCTGCACCCCTGTCCCCAGAGGGTTCCCCAGGGTCCCCGCAGGTCCCCAGGGTCCCCGCAGCGTCACCGTGGTCTCCCCAGTCTCACGCCAGCCTCTCCCCATCCCCAGGTTATTATTACGACCTGGACGACTCCTGCGACGACAGCGACGAGGAGGAGGTGCGGGCCCATCTCCGCTGCGTGGCCGAGCAGCCCCCGCTGAAGCTGGACACATCCTCCGAGGTACAACCGGCGCTCGCCATCCCCTGTCCCCTCTGTCCCCCGGGCCAGCACCCCCTCCTCGGGCAGCAGCTCCCAGTGCCGCCGTGCAGCCGCCGTCCCCAGCCGGTTGCAGAGACACCAGGGGGTCAGGGCTGGGGATGAGGATGGGGACCGGTCTGGGGGTGACCCTGCTCTGCTCTCCCCCCCTCGGTGCCCCAGAAGCTGGAGTTCCTGCAGCTCTTCGGCCTCACCACGCAGCAGCAGAAGGAGGAATTGCTGAGCCAGAAGCGTCGCAAGCGCCGGCGGATGCTGCGGGAGAGGAGCCCCTCGCCGCCGACGGTGCAGAACAAGCGCCGCACGCCCTCCCCGCGTCTCCCGCTCTCCACCCGCTACAGCCCCGACGAGATGAACAACAGCCCCAACTTCGAGGAGAAGAAGCGCTTCCTCACCATCTTCAACCTCACGCACATCAGCGCCGAGAAGAGGAAAGGTAACAGCCATGGCCCGTGCACGCTCGGGGCCGGCCCCGGCTCGGGGGGGGGGGGTCCCCACTCACTGGTTTGGGGGTGCCTGGGGGCCGTGAGCTTGCTCTACTGAGCAGAGGCTACACTAAACCTCAGCTTCCCATGCCGCAGACAAGGAGAAGCTGGTGGAGATGCTCCAGGCCATGAAGCAGAAGACCACGCCGGCCGCCGTGGTGGTGAAGAGCTCCCCGCGGGACAGCCCCAGTGGCCCCACCGCCGGTAAGCACCCCAGCTCCCTCCCCAGCTCTCGGCTGGCCGGGGGGCATCCCCTGCCCAGCGGGATGGGGGGGCACGGCTTTGCGTCACGGGGGACACGGACCCCCCCCCCCCGCTGCAGCCGCCTCTGCTCCTCCTCTGCCCAAAGAGCCGCCGGTGCCGCCGCTCCTGCTGGACCCGGATAAACCCGTGGGCATCGCTGTCTCCGTGCCGGAAGCGCAAAAAACGGCAGAGCCGGGCAGGTTAGACCAGCTGAGACCCCAGGAGCTACCGAGGGCCAAGGAATCGGCCGCGGCGTCGGTGGAGAAGCCCCGGCTGAGCGACGGGCACCCCGGGAAGAAGGCACTGAGCATCCTCAGCTACGTCAGGGGTCCCCTGCCCAAGGACATCCCGGTGCCGCTGTCCCACAGCATGAACGGCAAGAGCAAGCCCTGGGAGCCCTTCATCGCTGAGGAGTTTGCCCACCAGTTCCACGAGTCGGTGCTGCAGTCCACCCAGAAGGCGTTGCAGAAGCACAAAGGTAACGGGGGAGCTGGCTGGGTACCACCGGGATGGCATCCCCGTGGGGTGGGAGACCCCCCCGGCCCCCCCGCCGGGGTTTGGCACCGCCGAGGGCACAAAATCCACCGGCAAACGTGTTGCTGGGGCATCCCAGGAGCTCATCGATGAACATAAGGCGCTGGGATATGGCTCCCTTCTGCCCAGAGTCACTCAATTCAATGAGCAAAAAGTCGTTACTCCAGCGTGCCGGGGGCGTGGGGTGGGTGATGAAAACCCCCACAAGATGCTGCAGCCCCCCAAAAATGGCTGGGGGGGGGGGTGTGTGTGGAAATCAGTACCTTGAGGGGAGCATCTTTCCTGATGCAGCCTCGGGGTGGGGGGGGCAGCGCTGGGGCGGGGGACACGGGGAGCGGGTGGGGGACGCGGGGAGCGAGCGGGGGCTGATGCTCGGTGCCCGCAGGGGGGACGGCGGCGCTGACGGCGGAGCAGAACCACAAGCTCGACGCCTCCATCCACTACAACATCCCCGAGCTGCAGGCGTCCAGCCGCCTGGCCGCCCCCCCGCACAACGGCACGGCCGAGGGGCCGCTGCCCCACCGGGCGCTGCCCCCGCTGCCCCACGACTCGGCCTCCGAGGAAGAGGAGGAAGAGGAGGAGGAGGAAGAGGAGGAGGAGTACCCCAGGCCCAAGTGGCAAGGGATCGAGGCAATTTTTGAAGCTTACCAGGAACATATAGAAGGTAAGGGATGAGGGAGGGGTAAACCCCCACTTCGTGCCTCAGTTTCCCCTGGGTGAAACCACACTGGACCCTGACCGGTGGGATGGGTCAGGGAAGTGCTGGTGGCTCCCCGGCACGGCAGGAGTGGCATAAAAGCAAGAGGCGACAGTGAAAATTGATGTATACGTGAAAAATTCATATATTCACGGCTGTATTCACGGGAGGTTCCTGGCGGGCAGTGCAGGGGCCGGGGATGCTCAGGGATGCTGCGGCTGGGCCGAGCCTCGCGTGGAGCTGGCATCCTCGGACACGGCGCTGTGCCGTGCCCGGAACCGGAGGAGCCGTCGTTCACCCCATCCCTTCTTCTCCCTTCGGCCTTGCAGAACAAAACCTGGAACGCCAAGTGCTGCAGACCCAGTGCCGGCGGCTGGAGGCCCAGCACTACAGCCTGAGCCTGACGGCAGAGCAGCTTTCGCACAGCATGGCGGTGAGCGGGGCCGCGGCCGTACCCCCCCAAAACCCAGGGCACAGGCACCCCTGCATCCCCCCTGCCACCTTCCGCGGGGCACCCGGGAGGGATCCCATCCCTTCCTCGCTGCCTGCCCTGACTCTGCCTTCTCCCCTTGGCTGCCTGCAGGAATTAAGGACCCAGAAGCAGAAGATGGTCTCGGAGCGCGAGCGCCTGCAAGCCGAGCTGGATCACCTGCGGAAGTGCCTTGCCTTGCCTGCAATGCAGTGGTCTAGGGGTTATTTCAAGGGGTATCCCAGGTGACGCTCCTTGGGCTAGGCCGAACATATAGTCTAGAAATAATAATCTATTTTATTACCTTGAATATTTAATATTTTTCACTGGGAGGTTTGAAGCTAAAAAAATAAAATTTAAAAAAAAAATAATAATAATAAAAAAAAAAAATAAACGGAGAATGTGCCATGCATGAAGCAAAGGAGCACGGGAGCCGGGAGCCCACCAGACGGCGAGCAGACGGCGAGCGGACCCCGTCCCGTCCCCTCCGGTCCTCTGCAAGCAACCGCCAGCCCGGCTCGGGCTCTCCTCCCGGGAGACAGGGCGCTGCGGGCCCCCCCCTCCACCCACCCACACTTTATAGCGCTCATTTTTGTTGGGTTTTTTTTGTTTTGTTTTCGTTTTTGTTTTTTTAATTACAATTAAAAGACTCCACCAACAACACTAAGGCTGGAGGAGCCCCGCGGGGCCGGGTGCGGGACGGCCGGCCAGCAGCCGCCGAGCCCCCTCCTCCCTGGCACGGCACCGGGAGCCTCCCCCCCTACCCCACCCCGGGGCTTTCCACTGGAAATGCACTTCGCTATAAAACAATAAAGTCAATAAACTGGTTGAAGGTACCTTTTTGTTCCTGTTTGGCGGGGAAGGGGCACGGACACGCGCCGACGGTGGGCCCCGGCGGGGTTAACTTGTCGGAGTCGGTCACCGTGTTTTTGCGATTTAAAAGACAAAAAAAAAAAAAAAAAAAAAAAAAAAGGTGCTTCAGCCTTGTACTGTGTATATATATTAAAAAAAAAAAAGTTTTGTATGTTTTTATTACTTTAATTATTGTTATAAAAAGCTTGCCTTTTTTTTTTAATATGTTTCTGCTTTTTTTTTGCCTTTTTTTTCCTCTCCCCTCCCCCTTCTCCCTTCCCCTTTTTATTTTCTTTCTTTTCTTTTTTTTTTGTTTTTGGCAAAAAGATTAACTTGCTTTTAGTGTTAGTAGGGCTGCTGGTCAGGACAGAAGTGTTTTAAAAGAATTAAAAAAAAAAAAAAAACAAATCCCAGGAAAAATAAATGCCCTTTTCCCGCAGGGCAGGTGCCATCCCACTGCCAGTCCCTCGGGAACCCGGAGCTGAGCCCTTCCACCACCCTCAACACCTCCTGGGTTGTTATTTTTAGGGTTTGGGGTTTTTTTTTACCATTTTTCTTTGATTTCTGGGTCTTTTTCTGGTCCCTCTGGGCAGTTGTGGGTGTTGTGGTGCCGGGTGGTTTCTCAGCCTTGCGTGGGCTCCGTCTGCCAAATTAAAAATACAAAGCGATGGCACCCAGAGGGCTGGAGGGGTTGGGGACGGGTGGCACGGGGGGTGTCTTTCTGCGTCCCCCCCCCCCCCCCCCCCCCCCCCCAAAAATACCGAGACAATCAGAGCGGCACTATAAGGTGGTTTGGGCAGGGGGAGCCGGGGTTCGCCCGCGGGGTCCGCAGCTTGGCACGGGGTTGGTGGCATCACGGGGACAAGCCGGGTCGAGCTCTTCCTGCCCGTACCTCGTGCCCACCGGCGGGCAGGAGCTGCCTGCGGCGTCGGGCTGGGGCGGCAGGTCCAGGCTTGGCACCACACGGTGCCATTTTTAGCCACTTTCCAATCATCGCACACCCTAACTCCCCAGGGAGGCTTTTTTTATATATATATATATATATTTTTTTTTTAAATTTTTTTAAATTATTTTTTTTTTTTAATTTGCCACCAGACAAGCTCACATCTACGGGAAAAGGTGACCTCTGCTTTCTGCTTTAAATTCCCTTGTTGCACTCGCAAAGAAAGCATTAACAGCCCCCCCCGTTTCCCCCCCCACCCCGTCTCCCATTGGCTTCACCAAAAAAAAAAAAAAAAAAAAAAAAAAAAAAAAAGCTGTGCAAGATTAAAAAGCAAAATGCCCTTGTGACAGAAATTAGTTTAATCTTTTTTAAATCCCCAATTGCATCGCCAGCCTCTGGCCTAGCCGCTGCCAACTCCGGGCTTCACAATGAATTTTAACACAGCAAAATACGCTCGCTGCTCGACTCGCTTTTTCCCTTCCCGTGTGTTGGGGAGAGGAACGGGGGAAGAAGCTGGGAATGGAAAATCATCGGCAATTTATCCCTCGCCGCCGTGCCGCGATGAGGCCGTGGGCAGGAGCCTGGCTGGGATGTTGCCTGGCTGTGTAGCAGCTCCCATCCTGAGATTTTTTTCCCCCCTCACCAATAATCACGTATTTTGGACTGATTTCTCAGAATTATTCCCCCCGGGGCCATGGGGAACGGTCGTGTCTGTCTGTACGTACCCCGTGCTGAATCGCTCGAGCAGCTGCGCCAGAGCCTGGGAGGGCAGAGCCCGCTGGGGGCAGTTTAGATGCTGTGAAAGAAAACAAAACAAACAGAAGAAAAACCCCAAAAAAGGAGAAAACCCCCCCCCAAACATGTTCTAAGTGTACTTGTTTGAATTAATTGTAATGTAATATATTATTTGTTGAATGTAGTAATTAGGTATTTATGAATATATTGCTGTAATTTCTGAAAACATCCAAAAAAAAAAAAACCCAACCAAGAACAATAATAAACTCTTCCACAACGCTGGCAAAGGATTCTTTCTCCCCCAGCGGCGATGGGAAAGCAGCCCTGCTCCGAGCATCCCCCAGCCTCGCCGGGGGGGCAGCTCCTGCCATCCTCACCTTGTCGGAGCCCTCTGCCTGCGGGCAGCACTGCGGGCAGCGGCCGAAGCAGGCAGGGCACAGATGGCAGGCAGGAGCCGAGCGGAGCCTGGCCCAGATGCTCGGGGAAGGGCACCGCTCGCGGCTCGCCGCCGTCGGGTTCGAGCCGGCATTTTCCCCCCTCTGCCCGTAATAATTACATCTGCCATCAACGCAGCCCGACGCCGGCGAGGATCCTGCCGTCGCCTGTCGGTCTGCCGCAGGGGAACGGGGCTGGAGCCAGAGGAGAGCTGCGGGTTTTTCCAAGCATTGTTTAACCCGTGTACGCTTGATGCACAGCGTGCGACAAAACACAGGGACTAATTTGATGCCGTTGACTCAGCTGCAATTAATTTATTTTTTTATTTTTTTCGTACACACAGTTTCAGATTAAAAAGAGAAAAGAAAAAAAAAAAAGGCAGACGTAGGATATTACAAGACAGCCTGGCTTTGGAGAGGGAAAGCCATTTTCTTTTGTCCTTCTCCAAAGAGCAGATGGATCTGCTTCCCGGCTGATCTCCCCAGCAGAGCAGCAGACACCTCTCATCGCCGGCACATCTTCCTCCTTTTTCAAGGCTCTGAGAAAATTCATGGCGAAGCACCGCCTAGAAATTTATCGCTTTCAAGCCAGTGTGTGGCCTGTGCTGCCCTCAGAAGTTCCCTCTATGAAGTACACCCACACTCTCCAGGGCGTAGAGATCCTCCTGACATCATTAGACAGCAGCCTAGCGCTGGCGAGCCACCACCTGCACCAAGCAGATCTCTCGAACCCAAGAGAGAGCTCGACCTCTGCAAAGAGGGAACGCGTAGGAGCGATCGTGCGGGGATGTTCCCGTGCCATCGGCAGCTCTGGAGCGATTCCCGTCCGGCCACGGGAATCTTGCTCTCTCCTCTGGGAAGGAGAACCCCTGCCTGCGTGCCTGCTGCCCAGCCCAGGAGGGGTTGCAGGCAGCTGAGGCTTGGGTGGCTTCAGATCTGGGCAGGGAGGTTTCAGATCTGGGCAGGGAGGTTTCAGATCTGGGCAGGGAGGTAGAGGCTGGTCAGATGAAGGCCGAGGAGCAGAGCCTGCTCCCTTCCACTGCCCTCTCCTGGGAGGTTGGAGCGCTGGCCCGGTTAGTACCTCAGAAATCCTGGGAGTGGGCACTCTCGCCAGGCTGAAGGTTAGTTCGGAGCTTGTACATGTGATCTAAGGCTTGAGTAAGGAAAGTCCCGGCTGTGTTGATCTCCATCAAAGTTAAGTTATCCAGCTAAAAGAGAAAAGGGCAGAACGTGGAGAAACAGACCTGCCACAAGGAACTCGGAAAATAGCTCTGCGGCACACGTTTCTCCTTCGGTGACACCCCAAGGGACGGGCCCAGCTGCCACCCCCGGTCAAGAGAAACCCACGAGCAACGAGAGCGCTGTTTCCTTAACGCACGGGGAGCTGCAACCAGCCCATAAAGCAAGGTTTCAGCATACGGCTTTAGTTCCCAACTGCCATACCCACAACCCAGGAAAAACATGCCCCAACCAGCATTTTCACGAGCAGCTCTCATCAGTCACAAGCCCACACAATCGCACGGCATCTGGAATCCTCCCAGCGCAGAGCTGGCAGAGCTCTCCCGGCTCGTCCCCGCCGCACCTTGGCGTGAGCCTCCTGCTGCCTGACGAAGCTGTCCGCAGACAGCCGCAGCTTGGCTATCCGGGTGTCCCAGGTATCCTTCACCAGCGTTCGAATCTCATCGGCTTTGGGGATGTTGTCTGAGGCGCTGAGAGGAGGAGAGAGCGGATCAGAACAGGCTGCGAGGGACCCGTACGTTATGTCACTGGTGTAAGTAACGTTGGCAGTTCTTCAGCCCTCTGAGGCATAAGCAGAGCAGTTTGCTAGAGAGGAAAAAAACAACAACCCTGCAACTCGACATTAAAATCCAGCCTGGTACTTCTGCTGCTGGGATTTTTGGGACAGTTTATTTACCCAGGAATGCTCAGCTCTGATGCAGCATCTGGTTCTCACTAGAATCCTTCTGCTCTTTAATTGCCCAGCTGGTACGAGGTACGCGGAGGGCCAATAACCCGGCCAAAGTCACGGGCAGCTGGGGAATTGAAAGGACTCGGCTGCGATTACAGCCCCGGCTCTGTGCTCTCGTGGCTCTATCAGAGAGTATTAAGTTGAAAGGACCGTACGAGTTGTGCCACATCCTCCCATTAAGGCAATTCAGCGCTGCCATAAGGACCTCGAGAGATGAGATCAATTCACACGGACAGAGCTGTCAGGGTTATTCTAGCGTGAGGGAAGGAGCTGCACGCCAAGAGCGTCATCTCCAGAGGAAAAGCCAGTGCTTAAATGACCACCCCGCCGTAATCGAGGGCTTAAAGTCAGAAGAGCCCGCACTGAGAAAAATACCAGCCAGCACATTTTACAAGTGAAATGCCTCAGCAGGCACGAGTTCAGACTCGGAATATCCCTGGTCTCCTGCTTCTCAGGCCGAGAAAAGAGGAGCTTTCCTCCTGAAGGAGAGCCAAGGAAGAAGCCTGGAGGGTTTAGGCTGCTGAACAGATTGCAGCCATGGAACGCGTTGCCGATCCTCAAGGCCTCTACGCTTAGCTGCCGCTCAATAAAGCGGCGCAGTCCCAATTATCAGGCCGCAGAACAAGCAATCCCCAAGTTACTGAAATGCAAAGTTACCATGAGAAAACTGCTGCAACGAGATCTTGGCACGCTGTGAAATAAACCTCCATTAACTCTCACTTTCCCACCACCCTCTGGGGCCGCTGCCAACGAAAGCTTGAAAAATTGTCTATGTAAGCATGTACTCGGGCGGAAACTGTTACAATACATTTCCTACTTACTAGTTTAACAGCAGCTTTGTGAGTTCCATATAATAGGGACTGGGCATCAGAGTGAAGGTGTCCTCTTTACGTTCCTGGTCCCGGATTTCCCCCAGTTTTTCTAAAATACAACCAGGAACAGTCAGACATTGCCAGACCCTCAGTGCTCCAGGCACACTTTTACCCCGCCCCCGCGAAAAACGGGAGACTGGATCTACACCAGCTTGATCCCCAAACGGATTGGCGGTCCCTTCACCACAAAACACGTGCGCTAAGTAGTGTTCGTGGCCTTGAATGAATAAAGCAGGAACACTTTGGTGCAGGTTTCCCTCTTGCTGCGGCTCCACAAGTGTTTGCATTTTCTCTATCTCAGTTTCCCCTGAGACGACAAAAGGGAGGGTGCCACAATTCTCACTTTTTAGAGAGTGAGACAACCTCCCATTTCCAATGCCCTCACGGAAAACGGATTTCAGGGGGTGGGTGAACCAGCGATAAACGCACATATACGCTCTCCGAGGCCTCCCTCCTCACACAGCGTCACCCAAGGTCCCCGGTGCTCCTTCTGAACAAGCCTTGCGAGAGATGCAAGTGCTGCTCAGAAAGACCAGTGGCTGCTTCTGAAGATGAGTGTTGGGGCTGGGGATTCAATCTAACCCTTGTTCTTCCTCCTCAGCAGAGGAACAGAAGCTAAATGCCTGACTTAACCAGGAAGATTACATCTCCTGTAAATATAAAGAATTCCAGTGGTAGAACGTTAGATCCTTCTCTCAGAGTCATTTGTGTTTGTTGAATTAAGCTTCCCACTAATGGTGAAAACCAGAGTTGTTGTTTTTACTTCGTGTTTCCACTGCACCCGCCGAAGCCCAGGGCTGAAGCCGCCATCCTTACCGACATCCATCCATTCTGGAGGGATCAGCCGACACTTCTGCCTCTGCTTCAGGTTAATGGCCAACCAGACAGGCACTTCCACTGGCAAGCCGGGATTGAAAGGACCCAGATCTCCCTGGAAGACAAATCGAAGACAAGAGTAAGGCGGCAGTGAGGGCTGGGACACCGCAGTGCTTGTCTGCTGATTTGGCCTCAGCCATCTCCAGGGATCATGAGTTTTTGGGGGATTTGGAAAAGCCAGAGTCAAACAGCATCTGAATTTCCTCCTCTCGTTTCCCATAATTCTTGCTCTCCGACTTTTCCTCCTCTCCCTTGAGAAGTAATAACTAACGTTTCCAGCGCGTTTCCTATTTCAAAGTGTTTTACAGAAATTACACCTATCCTGGAAACGCAGCTCCCCGGGCTCAGGCTCAGGCACTTTCGGAGGCAGGTGGCAGCCGAGCCCAGCACCCAGGGCAGATCCTGGCGCCCGCTGCCAGAGCTGGGGGCTCAGCACCCCGGGCAGCCGGTCACCCCCTCAGCCAAGGCTCAGGTGCCGGGGGCTGCGCTGCCACTGCAAAAGCACCGGAGAGGCGGGGGGCAGCACTGCCCCCTCCCAAACCCCCTGCGGGGCTGCGCTGCCTCCTCTCCTAACCCGCCCCTACCCCCCAACCCCTTAATCCCTCCACCCCCACCAGAGCAGACCCCCAATTCCTCCACCCCCCCACCCCCTCAGCCCCTTCCCCGTGCCCCCGTCCCCTCTCCCCGTCCCCAAGGGCCCCAGCCGGGCCCCAGTCCCCTCAGCCCCTCTCCCCCCCAGCCCCGAGGCCCGTCCCCACCCCGCCCTCAATCCCGCCAGGCTCTGTCCCCCGACCCACCGCTGCTGCCCCCCAAACCCTGTCCCCCTGCCCTCCAGGCCCTGCCCGCCGGCCCCCCCCGGGCCCGTCCCCACCCCCCGGCCCCGCCGACCCCGATGAGGTGGATCCGGTCGAGGCTGAAGTTGGGCACGATCGTCACCAGCTCCTTCTCGGCCAGGAACTCCGCCTCGGCCGGCTCCATGGCGGCGGCGACAGGAGGCCCCGGCCGGCCCCGAACCGGCACCCGGACCCAACCGGAACCGGAACCGGACTCGGGCCCACCGCACGCCCGCTTTCCCCATTGGCTGCGCGGCGATGAGGCCCCGCCCACAGCGCCCCGCTTCCCGCCGCCGGGCGCGTTTTCGCGGTCTCCGCGTGGGGGCGGGGTTTGACGCAGCTCGGAGCACGCTGATTGGTTTCTCATGGGCGGCGCTGGCTGGCCATTGGTTATCATGTCGCACCCCTTTCTGATTGGCTGTCCTACTCCCGCCGCGCTCCGGCACTGGCCCCGCGGCCGTGCCCGGCAGAGGGAGGAGGTCTGTGTCTGTGGCAGAAAGACCAATCCCGATGCCTCTTGGGGGCTCTCGACCAATCAGCGCTCAGCACTTGTTGCCGGGGCGCCGCGGGGCCCGCAGCCGGCCCCGCCCTCACCCTCTGCGCATGTGCGCGGCGCCGGCCGCTACCGCCCCCTGGCGGCCGGGAGGGGCAGCACCCCCCCCGTGGGTCCGTGTCCCCCGCGGCCGTGGGTGCGTGTCCCCAGGCCCGCCCTGCGCCCGGCGTGCCCCGGCACCCCTCCCGCCCCGCCTGTGCACCCTCCGTCCTGCGCACAGCCCAGCAGCGGCCATCCGTCTGGCCGGCCGGCAGTGCAGTCATCCCTGCGCAGCCACCCACGGCCGGGCACCCGCCATCACGCATCTGTCCTGTCCCTCCATCCGTCTGGCCGTCCGACCATAGACCCATCCATAGACCCATCCATCCATCCATAGATCTATCCATCCATAGATCCATAGATCCATCCATCCATAGACCCATCCATCCATCCATAGATCCATCCATCCATCCATCCATAGATGCATAGATCCATCCATCCATAGATCCATCCATCCATCCATCGACCCATCCATCCATAGATCCATAGACCCATCCATCCATCCATAGATCCATAGATCCATCCATCCATCCACAGATCCATCCATCCATAGATCCATAGATCTATCCATCCATAGATCCATAGACCCATCCATAGATCCATCCATCCATCCATCCATAGACCCAACCATCCATAGATCCATCCATCCATCCATCCATCCATAGATCCATCCATCCATAGACCCATCCATCCATCCATAGATCCATAGATCCATCCATCCATCCACAGATCCATCCATCCATCCATCCATAGATCCATCCATCCATAGATCCATAGACCCATCCATCCATCGATCCATCCATTCACTCCATCCCTGCCTTCATCCATCCACCCACCCACCCACCCATCGCTCCATCATCTCCCCACCCACCCCGGCCTCCATCCATCCTCCATCCTCTCACCCACGCCCCAGGGCAGCACTCAGCCCCCATCTTGCTGTCTGTCCACGCACCACACCCCCCTCCATCCCTCCCCCCGCTCACGTTCGGCCCAGCCGAGTGGCCGAAGCCGCCGGTACCCGCCGCTCTGGGCGATTCGGGGGGGCTGCAGCCCGCTTTGTGGGTCACCATGGAAACAGGAAGCCCCCGATTGGGGCAGCTCTCCCCAATCCCCCTCCGGCTCAGCCCACAGGAGCGACCCCAACCCCCGGGAGCCCCCAACCCAGGTGCGGGAACCCCCTGCCCACCCCCCTCCATCCCTTAACCGCGCGGCCCCCGCCGTGCCGTCGCCACACGCCGCGGCTCCGCCGGGTGCTCTATAAACGGCTCCGCCGCGCTGCGACTCCGCTTGCGTGTCTTTTGCCATCTGCTGCTGTCATTAAAAAATTAAATTTCCATCTGCTTTCACACTCCCGCCTCTCCCGCCGGCTCCTGGTGCCGCCGCTCCCCGGGACGCGTCGCCCCCGGTTCCCTCCCCGGGATGCGGGCGATGCGGCGGGGCCGTGAGGGCGGGATGCAGACGACGTTGAGTTCATTTTTCCGGTGCCATTTGCAACCGGCTTCTTCAATCCAAGCGGAGAGGAGGGGGCTGGCGGGGTGTACCCCGCTTTTGGCCCCCTTATTCGGCACAGGGGCAGCTTTTTGGGGGGACGGCTCCCCCCCTGCCATCGCTCCGCCGACACAGCCCGAGGGAGGCGGCGGGTGTCAAACCGGGGGGGTGCGGAGCCCCAGGGGCTTTATTCACGGGGAAGGAGCTGCGCCGTGCCACCCCCTCCCTGGCGGTTTTAGGAAAAGAGAGAAAAAACAGTCACCGGTGTCCAAACCCACCCGTGGGGTGGGTGCCCCGCGTGTCCCCGGTGAGCTCCCGGGGTGCTGGATCCGGCCAGTTCGCATCCCGGCGGCTCTGGCTCCATCCCGGCGGAGCGGGGACAGATCGGGCTGGTGTGTGCGTCCCCCCCCTGGCCCCACGCTCAGCACTGGGTGCACGGTGACGGCCCCCCTGTGCGCCGAGCCTCGCGGGACAGCGTGGTCCCCGTGGGAGTGGGCGGCGTGACGATGATGGAGGGCACGTGCAGGCGCTTCTCGCCCGGGGATGCCTCCGGGGTCCCGCCGCTGCCGTTCCCGCTGCTCACGCACGTCTTCAAGCCTGAAGAAATGGGGGGGAGGGGGGGGGGAACAGGACGGGGGGGAGGTCAGGCGCAGGGCTGCAGCATCCCCCACCTCCCTGCCCTCCTCCCATGGCCGGCTCAACCACCTACGAGCCACTAGAGAATCCACAGCTGCCCCAGCAACCAGGTGTCTGATTTTGGGGTGTCCAATACAGATACCGTAGCCCCCCACGACCACCTGCCCACCCTCCCTGGGGAGCAGATCGCTTTAATCTGGGTTTTTTTTTTTTTTTTTTAATCAGGAGAAAAGCCCCGCGCGGCGCAGGCAGCAGCCAGGGAGGTTTCCGCTCTTCCCGAGCAGGAAAATGCCCGGAGGGGACAGACACTGATATTTTTAATCTCTTTTTAATTAAGGATAAAGCCCTGCCTTACGTAAGGGAGCTGGAAAATAGGGGGGGTGGGGGGTGTGTCTTTGATTTTATTGCAGAACTCCAAGCTCGTTGGAGGGGTTTGGTGGAGCAGGGGGAGATTTCAGAGATTTGCCCCGGCTTTGGGGAGGATCAGAGGCAGGATGAGGACTCCTTGTCTGCCTCAGTTTCCCTTCTCTGCTCACCCCGTGTTGGGTTGGGGGGGGGTCTGTAGGATCCCCAAATCCCCCAGACCCTCCACCACCAGCCCCACCTGACACGGGGAGGGGGCACATGGGCGCAGAGCTTATTTTTGGGTGACGAATCCAAAGCCACATCCATCGCAGCCAGCATCTCACCTAGGGTTTGAGCTTGGGAAAAACCAGGGAAGAAACAGTTCTGCATCTTAGAGAGGGATGCTCGTTAGCTCCCATCTCTAACGACCCCAAGGATAATTAATACGAGCTGCTCAGGGGATGCAAAGCTAATGGGGGATGCGATATCCAGCCTTCGCCCTGCTTACGCGGTCCGGCGAGGCCAGGAGCATTAAAAGCTCCCGCTTTCCTCTCTCTGCAGCCATCGCCGCCGCCATCCCAAGCTTAACTCCATTAAGGAAATTAAAGCTTGGGAGAAAGAAGCGGGATAGAAAGCTCCTAGGTTGGAATATTCCCAGGGAGAGAGGAGCAATGAAGGATGCTCGGGGTCAGCCCGGAGGCCGGGAGCCGGGGTACCCCGGCTCCCGGCCTCCGGGCTGACCCCGAGCATCCCATCCCTTCATTCCCAAGCATCCCATCCTTGTTCTTTCCCACCTCTAAGCAACCCCCGCATGATTTCTTGAAGGATGCCATCAACCCAAAGATGCTCGGAACAAAGGATGCAGGAACGAACGTACGACCGGACCCTTATAATTTTTATAGAGCTTGGTTGGGGGGGGGGGGGATGGGAAAAATGGCTCTGAGGTGATTCACGAGCAACGGGTCACCCGTTGGATCTCGCTTAAACGCCACCAGGATGCCAAACCGCACCGATCCTGCCCACAGCAGAAACACCTAAAGCTCCTCCACGGACAACCATCCCCCAGATGCCTTCAGGGAGCAGGAAAAACCCCAACGCCCACCCAAACCTACCTTTCAGGCAGGATAACTTGAGCCCCATGTTTTCATCCTCTTAGCGGGACCCAGCTCTCCAGCCCTGCCGCCGGTCCTCGCCGCTGGCACTGCAAAAGAGAGGCAAGGGTTTGCGGGAAGCGATGCCGGGAGGAAGGAGAGTGAACTCGATCGCTCACTAAAAGCACGCACCTATGCGTGCGTATATATATCTATCTATAGGCACCCGGGTGCCTGGGCATAACAGGAAGCATGACTGCTCGGTAGCAAAAACCGCTGGTGATGTCACAGCGTTTTAGTGACTCAATCTCAGCCGCCAAGTTTTGGGAGGAACTTTTTGGGAGGGTGGAGAAGGAGCCTGTTGCTGAGCAGGGAGCCCCATCCCGGCTTCTCCGCTCCTGGGGGTCAGCGCTGCAAACATTTGCAGGCGAGAAGGTCAGGAGCAGGAGGGATCAAGTCGTTATTTATGAAGGCAAGCGGCGTTTTCTCTGAAAACGCCGAGCCCACACACAGGAAATAGAGGGATGCTCGGCTGCAGCATCGCACCCCAGGCTGCCTCCCTCGGGGCTGAGCCGAGCGGCAGGGATGCCAGGGAGCGCGTGGTCCTGCTCCGTTTGGACATCCCCGACGCTCCGAGAGCTTTCGGGTGGATGATTCCCATTGCGGGACACTTTTTTTTTTTTTTTTTTTTTTTTTTAAAGAGGCTGAAAATTATTCTGCCTACAAATCCCTTTACTGGGAAATCTGCATCCCTTCTGCCCACAGCTGCTGGGAAAAGCTTATTGGGATGAGGGCCAGTGAGTCATTTCGGCTCTTCCAAGCTCTGGAACACGTGGAGAGCCAAGCAAACCCTCCGCTGCCCCTGCCTGACCTCGGCCACGGCTTTACGATGCCTTTCCAAGCGGCCCTGACACGGGCCAGCAGCCGGCAAGGGGAAGTGGGAACTTGCCATCGCCGGTTTTAATTCTGTTTTTTTTTATCAGCTCCCCACAGGGACCCTGAGCCGTGACACCCCCGCGTCAGGGCTGGGAGCAGAGTCCCCCTCAAATCCCTGCTTTGCAGCTATCGCTGTGGCCACCCAAATATCAAGAAACCCGTTTTGAGGCAAATTCTCTGCTTTTTGGCACCTGCTGCTGGCTCACACCACCAGCCACCCTGGGGCTGGAGGAGGGTTGTGCCGGGGAGACCCAGCCCCACGGTGCACGGGGGTCTCCTCAGGGACCGGACCCCCACGGCCAAGCCCTTGCAGGACGCAGCAGCCCCCCTCCCCACCGCTGCTGGCTATTAGCCCTGCACCCCCGCCGTGGCCAAACACCAGCACCGCTTGCTCACAGCGCCGGGAGAGATGCTCAGGCAGAGAAATCCTCCCCCCCGTCGGCATTTCAGCAGGATTTCTGGTGGTTGGTGCTGAGGCTTCAACTTTGCTCCCGTACCGGCACCAGGCCAAGAAACATTTGCATTCCCGACAAGTTCACGCTCCAAAAACCCCCAGACGTTCATCGCAAGCGTCACTAGAGCGGCGGCCGTGCTGCCCGGGCGGCAGAGCTGCGGCGGCGCGGCAGGGGGGATGCTCAGCCGGCGTGCGGGGCTGGGGGTGCGCCGGGGAGCGGGGCTGAAGTCGACCGCGGTGCTCTGAGGGGGTGACACTTACCTGGTCCTGGAGGCACGGTGCCTGCCGTTGCATCCCACCTCCCCGCCGTGCCCGGCTGCTCTCGGATGCAGGAGGGGAGCAGGGAGGCGAGGCTGGGTGCGGGGTTCCCGCTCAGGACCAGCCGTGCCCTGGGAGGGCAGGAGGAGGTTGCAGCGAGACGGCTCGGATTTTTGCAGGGTTGGTTTCTAACCTGGGTAATCAGGTTAGCGGAATCCCGGCTCCTCCCATCCATCCCCCCCTCCAGCCCCATCCAAGCCCAGCAAAGCCCTTGGGTGATGAGGAAACGCTGCTTTATTCTCACCCCGCTGCACAATCCAGCTCGGTGCTGAGAGTCGGAGGAGCAGGAGTGCCCTTTGCCTGCAGCTGAACCCATCGGACCACCGAGCATCCCTACAAGCAGTCAGAGGGGCTACCAAGTGCCTAGAAAGGCAAGTACCAGTTTGGTATGAGGGTCCCACACCCAGCTCTGGCAGAACCCATCGGCATCCCTCAGGTCCTAACGTCTAGAGAGCAGCGACGCTTCCAGCCTCTGGGACCATCCTCACCTTCTCCAGCTTCCAGAGAGGGTCTTTTCCCCCTCCCCTCCGACCTGCCAGCCCAAAAACCGGCCCAGCAGCGGGAACAGCACCAAGCGGAGGGTTTCTCACCACCCCCAGGACCAGAGAGCTCCGGGTCAGGTACCACCCTGCTGCAAGGATGCTCGGGCGAAGGCTCTGCCTCCGGAGCAGCCGCCTTCATCTGCGTTAAAAACAGCCGGAGGCTTTTTCACGTTCACCTCCTCCGCAATTAAGAGGTGAGGCCCCGAGACGGCTCGTTTTCAGACAGAGCTGAAAAAGCAGCGGTTCACATCCAGCACGCCGGCGTGCGGGGAATGCCGGCCGCACATTAAACACCCCGCGGCTGCAGGCAGGAACGAAGGGAAAGCTTTGAACTTCGCCTGAAGATCGGAGCGAGCTGATCCCAGGAGTTTGGGAGGTCTCCGGTGAGATCTGAGCCCCCACGCACGAGACCAAGCCCCGCTGGGATGGGCGTAAAGGGGAGCGGGGAGGGGAAACGGTGGGTTTTCTCCAGCTTCTGCTGGAGTTCGATGAAAATCACCAATATGGAAAGGGCTGATCCGCTCTCCGATCCGGCTCCTCTGATTTATCAAATAACGGAGTTATTGCGCAGCTTCAAGCTCAAGAGCTGGGCAGATGGCACAGGGGAAAGGCCACAGCCCCGGCTGCAGGCACCGGCCCTGGACACAGAGCCCAGGGCAGAGGCGTTTGCAATCCGTGGCTCCAGTTTTGCCCCAGAAAAACAGACAAATTAACTGGTTCATGTGGGGTTTTTTCAGCCTGTTCAGCTACAAAGTCCAAGAGCTAGAAGACAAGGTTTGAGCCAGAGCCTGGTAAGGCTGGTGTTTCCAGATCCCATGGCAAGCTCGGCGCGCGCAGCATCCCGCGGGGCCAGGGACCCCTCACTGCAGCACAAATCTGGCCCGAGCAGCAGCGATCCCCCCTCCACATCAGCTATTTTGATGCCTCTCTCCAAAACTACCTGTTTGCTGTTGTTGGGCGAGAACAAACATCCCCAAACTCAAAAGGGCTAGAATTAGCCTGACCTGAAGCAGCAGTTGCTGCTAAACCCGTGAGCGACCGAAAGCGATGGCTTGCTGCGGCAGGGAGGTAAACATAAACACCAGCCTGCTGAAATAACTGTGGTTAGCTCTGCAGGCTGCAGCGCGGCTCCAGCTGGCGTGGCGACACCTGACAGGCACAAACACAGCATCACACACCCCTTCCTCTCCTCCCCACCGAAGCAGAGACATCCTTGGGCAAGTTCACAGGGTGGGAGCCGGCCACCTCGAGGTACAGAGTCCCGTTCGCTACTGGAGAAAGCGCCCGGACGACCGGCGTTGGGCAGATCTGAGTCCCGAGTCCAGACATCCCCTTTCCACGGGCACCACGAGACCCTCATGCAGCCTTGCCTCCGCTCTGGGTCTCTCCCAGGAGCTCCCGTGGCGGGGCCAGGGGCTGAGCATCACATCAAGGCAACTGGACAAACCCCACCAAGAGCCAGCAGACCGGGGGGAAGGAGAAGATGGGCTCATCAAGCTTCCTTGGTGGGTCAGTATGGAGCTGGAGGCTTTTCTCTCCAGCCCAGGCAACCACCCCGGGCAGCCCTCTGAAGTGGCCAGTGACTGGTTTCCAGTTCTGGCCGCGGCCCTTGGGCAGCTGGGCTGTTCCTCTCCCCGGGCTCAGCGCTCCCAACCCACCGGCACCATCTTGCCCTGGTGCAGAGGAGGGTGGAGGGGGCTGGAGCACCGATGAGGGGGGAGGACAGAGGGCAGCCCCATCACTTGGCTGGAAGGGGAAGGGCAGGGCGAGCTCACAGCTCCCCAGATGCCAGAGGAACCGCAGGGAGAGGGATGTGTTTTCCAAGCACCGGCCACAAGAAAAGCTTCGGCTGGAGAGCCCAGCGGAGCAGAGCCCCCCGTGGAGCCGCTCTGCTGGCTCCCTTCGAAGGGGCTGCTCCGGCAAACACCAGCTGGGCTTGTCTTGGAAAGGAGCGGGGGGGGAAGCAGCTTTCTGTGTCAGGGAGTCCCAGGGTTTGCTAACACAGGCCACACGGCACCCTGGCTCCGTGTGAATGGGGCGATGAGGCTGCCTGCTCCCCCCCTCCTGCCCTGGTGCAGGGGAGAGGGCTGCTCCCAGCCTGGCTTGGGAATTGCCCTAGAAGGGGGCTGGAGGGCCACTGCACGGGACTTGCTGAGGCTGGAGGTGGCAAGAAGGCAGTAGGTGCTGGGAGGGGAAAAGAAACCCGCTCCCGGAGCCCCACGCCAGGGGAAGCTCGCAGCCAGCCAGGGCAGGCGAGCGGTACCCGGAGGGGATGCCAGGCGTGGGAAGGGAGGAGGATGTCACGAGGAAGCAGCTGAAGATGCAGGCTCCGGTGAAACTGGAGGAGCTCCAGCATTCCCCAATCTTGGCAGGACCGGCAGCCCGAACAACCGGCAGGAACCGTGCAGGCAGAAAACAACCCCCAAACAAAATTCGCGGGGCTGTGGCAGCAGCCCTCACCAGTGAGCCAGGAGCTGCCGTGGCGGAGGGGTAGGAAGCAAAGCGGAAAGCGAGCACGTACCTGAAGCACAAAACCAGAGCGTGCCGAGCGCTCCTGCCAGACCTGCGTCCAGGGCAAACCGCCTCCCTGCCGGGCATGGATTCAGCGGGCGGCTGGGAGGCCGTGGCTGGGAATTGGTTTAGGGACCTGGCCGCGGCCGCCGCGCTTCTCTGCTCTCGCTGAGCTCTAGGTTAATCTGAGCCCGGCTTTCCCTTTTATCCCCTGGTACAACCTCGATATATTTTTTCAATTAGGTCCATCTTTTAAGCTCCGGAGGGCATTTCTAGGAAGGGCTGCGTTGTTTCTCATGGCCCTCATGGGCTGACGCTGCGCAGACCGGGACATCCCTGGCACCGGTCCTGCCCGCATCCAGCTAAAGTGCTGCCACGCTGCAGCCGGTGCGGCGCTGCCTGGAAGCACTCAAGGAGTTACCCGTTCCCCCCAGCCCACCTACCGGGTATTTTTTAAGAGCAGTTTTCCCCACTTCCTTCATCACAGCTCCAGCAGATTGCAAAGCTCTGAGCTCACCGTGCAGGAGCACGGACCGCTTTCACCTTTCCTGCGGTCCCGTTATTGGAAACCCCCCGCCAGCAACCTGCCTCCGTCCTCTCCGAATCCACCTCTGCCACCTTTCACAGGGCGACGGCCGAAAACCAAAGGAAAATACGCAGCTAGGGTGTACTTTTGGATGAGAAGGCTGGCTGAAAATGTAGTCTAAAAGCGACAGTAAAAAAAAAGATAAATAAAAATCGATAAAGTCCTCAGCAGATACTTCGGCACAGAGAAACCGCTGCCTGCTGCGGGAGGGCCGGTTGCAGGGCGATGGGTAAAGCAAAAGAGGAGTTTGCAGCGCAGGAGTATGATGCGTTGAGATGTTTAACTTGAGTTGGGAGTAACGGAGCACGGGACGGAAGCAGTTTGCCCAACCCGGTCTGTCCGATCCGGCCCAGCTCGCTGCAGCTCCCACAGGCAACGGTGGGCGACTCAGCTCGGCTCCAGGAGCCGAATTAAAACACAAACTAGAAGCACAGCTCACAAATGCACGCTGAGCACATTTCCCCTTGAGGCCATTTTCCAAGCTGCAGTCAACCGCAAGTCCACCCCACTAACAGCCTCCTCCATTAGCATTCGCGTCCTCTTTCCGTATCGGTAATGCCCTCCTCCACCCGAGCATCTCGAGACGTTTTACAAATAGCAGCAGCAGCAGAGTGCAGCGATTAGGCTTCTAGCCAGGGAGCAAAGAGACCCGGCTTTGCTTCCTGCATCCGTCACTGTCACCTCTCCTCGACGCACATCCCTGCCACTTAGATAAGAAATTCTTGGGGGCGGGGGGGGGTCACCTCTCACGGTTCATCTCTGCAGCGCCGTGCGGAGCGGGGTTGGGCTCTGCACATCTGTCTGCCCTCAGCTCCAGCTGTGCCAGGCGAAGAGGTTGCGGCTCCTCCGTCCCGCCAGCTGAACTGCTCGTCTGCCTCCTGCACACACGTCAGGTCTTTGCCCGTTTTCACGCTGACATCGGCTAGGGAATGTCCCACGAGCAGCTCAGCCAGCGGATGGGAGGGGAAAAGGGGGAAAACTCCAGTGCCAGGCTGCTGCGCTTGCTCATTTCTCGGTGCAAACACCTATAGACCCCCCAGACTCTCTGCTCCCATCTGGGTTTCTCAAGGTGGATCTGGACGTGGAGTTTTTGTTTGAAGCAACGCATGCTCTAGGTTCTTCCTTTTCCCCCTTGTGACTAAAGAACTCAAGGTGAGCACTCACGTGGATCCTGCAACAGATACTTGTGGGGTCTATTGATTAGTTTTGAAATATTAGGGTTGAGAGTGGAAAAAAGAATCTCACATGAGAAGAATTTTGCATTTCCAATTGCTTTAGGGCCTATGGATGCGGGAAAGGGGAAGGGCTGGGAGTTAAACGTCTGGGTTGGCAAGTGCCGAGTTTCAAAATCTTAATGAATAGGTTAAAAAAAAAAAAAGAATTAATCCTGCATGTCATTGCTATCAAAGCAAAAAAGAGTAAGACACCCATGCCCAGTGCCATCTTCTCAACTCTCATGAGGACCCCAGCAATGAAGACGCAGAAGCCTTCCCCGAAAAGTTGTAAAAGGAGTTACCTTGAATTCCTCCGATCAATCCGGCTGATCGGCTGGCCAGGAAACCAGCATTTGCTCCTGCAGGTATGTTTGGTACATCAGCAGGAAAGGGGAACACAGCCTTCACTGAGCCCGGCAGCTTCCTCATTCTTTCACAAGAGCCACCCTGGCTGCCTTGCCTTTATGAAATTGCTGCCTTTTGTCCAGCCTTCAATGCAAATAGGACAGGTGAGATAAGATCTGAGCACAGCAGTGCTTGTCCTTTTTTGCTTCAAGCCAGCCCCAGCTTCTACTGGTGGTAAAACACTCAAAGGACCTCATTTAAAAGCAAACAGAAGATAAAAAATAGGGGTACACAAAGCATTAAAAGCTGCTCCCCTTCCAGTAAAGTTAGTCCCAGGGACTGTTTCCATCAGGTTACGGACCGAGGATATACATTGTGCTTTGTCTTACGAGGGTCAGGGGGGAGTACTGCAAGATTCGACTGTATTAGCATATATATGATCAAAGCTTGATTATGACAGCTAGTTACAAAGAGTAAGAAATACATTTCCTGTGGCTCAGGAGACAAACCAGCTTAGATGGCTGACAATCTCATACCACTAACCTAAGATAAAAATCTGCCCCTGGAACAAGAGGTTAGATTTCATGAGGTGTTTGTACAAAATAAGACAGTCCTCTTCCTGCAGCCTGTATGATTTGCAGTTGACTGTAGTAAAACAGCCACTGGAACGCGTTTATCTTGCTGCTTGTGAGCGAGGTACATGTTTTCCTTCAACAAGAGAAAACATTTTCCTTTCCTGCAAGCCTGACTCACACTTAGGAAAGGCTACTGACTAAGTGCCAACCCCTTTTGTAATTCCCGTCACACCTTACTACTGCATAGCGGGGAGACGAACCGAACTGTTGGGTTCAAAACTTCATCTCCTCCTTGGACAGGGAGCTGAACCTCAGACCTCGCCTCCTGGCTTTGTGGAATTCGAACCGCAGGGAACTCCGCAGCAGGACCCGACTGGAGCCACCCTGGTTCTCTTCCTTAATCCAGAACGGGATTTTAGCCTTATCCCGTCTCTCACTGAGACCAAGAGGAAAACTTGTGCTTATTTAAATAGAATAAAAAAAAAGCAGAGGAAGACCAAGAGGTTTCGACAATCCCATCCCTCATGTTTTAAAATAAAGAACATCAAGGAAAAAGCAGGAACTCGGAAAGAGGCCGATCATTTGGATCTGCCTTGTAAAGAACATTTTGGGTAGGAAGAGAAGGAAATCTAGAGAAACCGTCACAGTTTGAGCCTGTGTTTAACTACAGTCTGACACACATCCACAAGGAGTGAGGCAGCAGACTTATAAGAACAGCGCTAGTCCGACATCAGGCACGTGCACGAAGCACAGGCTGACCAGAGCGAGCGAGGAAGCTCTCCATCCGTGCCACCTCTTCCTCCCTCCTCCATCAAAAACTCCACAAAGGACCTGACAAAAAACCTCCGCATATAAAATAACATAAGAGGAAATGACGCTATAAAGCTTCATTGCCCAGCAAACTTCTTCTTTGAAATAAAGATTAATTAGAAAGATCAACGAAAGTTGAACCAGAGTATATCTACGTTCCTGGATTCAGTCTACGTGGAGGGACACATTTTAGATTTACTTAAATGGACACCACACGAGCCACTTGGAAATCAGATCTGTTTAAAAACCCCCGAAAAGACTGTATAAAATTAACATAGCATTTCACTCCCCTCTTCTTCTGTAGACTCAAACTGGTTTAGAACTTTCACTCCAACTCATTAGTGCGCTTCCAGTCTTTTTTCAAATCGCTACGTGAACATCTGTTTTTACCTTGAGTTTAACATATTCAAGCAGTAACTGTGGCTGTATGCCCCCGGAGAGCAGGAATCCCCGTGGAATTTGGGAATACTGCTTTAACACGCTATCGGTAGCTGTGTCGTGCGAAACCACTGCAAAGCAGGTGACACACGAGCACGGTACTTCGTCCTTGGCAGTTCGCATTGCACTGTGCCGACAGAATGACATTTCCAAACCAGGCCAAAAGAAAACAGTTAACCTTACGTTTTATGTATTTGACCTTAAAATTTCACATCTGAGGACAAGATTGATTTTTTTGGAAAGGTATTTCCATAAATCGTTAAAAAGTAATCTCTCGAAAGATTAGAAAAGCTTAGTCAAACCTTTGTAATTCAAACAGCAGGGACAAGCAGAAGTGGTTCTGATTTTGAAGGAGCAGCAACATTCACTATGACTGGGAAGGCGTCCGCGAGGACAGCTGTAACAGAGTTTGCAGTTCTTCCAAGGAATCTCACAAAAAAGATTCACCAGCTTATGGACACATCACTCTTTGCAATGTGACGTGCCACTCCTTTTTAATCAGTCGGGTTTCCACACAAGGTACTGAATATTATTCTATTTACATTCAAAAATAGCATTTTTCTCTCTTCAGTACATAGTGGGAATGCCCATAAATTAGTCAGTAGAGACCCCCCTAACACAGGTGGAGGACGGCTTTGTTGATCTCTGGGTTTGTCCAGTCGTTCCGGATATCATCCAGGTGATTATCAAAATCTACAAGCGTCTCGTAGGACTTGCTGTCCAAGAGAGATGCAGCGATTCTCTGGGCTTCGCTCCAATCTTCACAAAAATCACTAGGACATAAAACAACCAGGAATTAAGGGTAATCACAAAGAAAATCACTACCACCTCCTCTACCCTGGAAATTAAGCCACACTCTCTACACCATACTCATACCTGGCTGCAGAATCCTTCTGCTCTCTCTCACTACAGCAAAAAAAAAAAAACCAGCTTTAAAAGTGCTGTCAGCTACACCCGCCACCCTTACGGCATCACTCATCGCAATCTAAGTTTTGCCCTTAACCAGTCAATCCGTTTTTCCTTTACTACCCGAACACAAATAAACTCTGAAGTTTACTCACACGTGCGGGTCCTTGCACCTCCACTTGTTCTCGTGAAGCTCGTACAGGTGAATGGCGGGCTCTACGCACTCCATCGTGAACTTGGTGTTATCAACCTGGTGTGCAACAGAAAAACACCACTTTATCCTCCTCCTCAAGATCCCAAGTAAAGAGATGAAATTAAAACAGAAGAAAAAAAGTCAGATTTTACAAACAGGGCACCTTACACTAACTCATCCACTGTTTTACCTTCAAATAAGCTGAATTTTACACATTTAAACTGCCGACATCCTTTATCACTGCGGCAAGGAAGCAAAGTATGATTTGCTTAAGAGAAGAAAAGAATTTAAGTCGCAAAAAGGGGATCTGCAGTCATGAATACACTGCCTTCACTCAAGCCTCTCAACCAGAGAAGGCATCCACTTCCTTTGAGATGGCAGAGCACTAACCACAGTCTCTCTGTAGACTTACTAAGAACTTCACTGGCTACAGGTCATTGCGTCTCTTCCCCAGGGCATTTGGAGGGAAAGAGAAGATTAGTTACTTCTCTGTTAAAGGATCCAGCAAATAACGCCACGGTCCTAACAGTAACAATACAGAAAGGGGAGTGCGGGGAAATGAAATAATTTACCATTATGAGCGCTGTATCGTTAAAGCCCTCTGCGATTCTGGAGGCCACCTTTTCCGCAACCTGGTTTGGACTGCAGCAGAAGGTAAAAGTAACTGTGTTATTTGAACCATGACATTTCAGCTGAAACCAGCAGGAAATATGCTTAAAGACATGTGAAAATTACACTGCGTGCTTACAAACAGGAACAAGATAGCAAGCTGATGCTACATTTGATTGAAGTCAGAAGGCCAAGAAAACCCCAGCTCCTCTCTTCAGCACGCGGTCTGGATTTTAGTTGTGCTTAGGCAATGGGTTTTTGAATGGCAAAACGTTCACTGCAGACCACTTCATGTGGAATCAACGTTTTGCACCCTCCTACCTTCTTCTACCAGACCAAAGACTGCAGCCACCTTTGCCTCGGCAGGCATTTAAAACAGAAACCGAGTTTGCTCTCCAGCCTGCATTTGAACCCACTCACTGCCCAGCTTCTCTACCAAAAATCAGATAATCTTTTAAAGGAAAAAATTTTAGCATGTTTCAAAGATGACAATCTCTACATGGTGCTGATTATCTTCAGAAATGAAATCAGAGTTTAAAAAAAAACCAACACACAAATGAAGCCTGTGACATTTCTTCAAAGCTCAAATAGAACAAACCCTATCTCCTCCTTAAAAATGTCTCCAGCAGATTTATTTCCCTTGTAAGGAAAGGACAAATAACACCCTTATCCCTGCTAGATACCTTAGGAGTCACAAGTATTACTTAGACGGAAGGATACACATTAACAAAATAACTGGAACATAGCATAACGCTTTAAATAGACTGCTCATATTTTTTTTAAATGCAAGTATGATGTACCCTCATTAGTCCTGACACTGGATTTGTCTAAAAGATACAGGGGAAGGTATTTGATACACTGATCTAAAACTATATTGTGGCTCCACCAGAAGGCCCACTTATTGAGTAATTTGAGTTCGTTAGCAGGGGGAAAAAAGTGACTAATTCTGGGGAAAATAAGTGAAAAGAGTTATCTCTGCTTGACTGACATCATCTTCCATTACAAGAGTGTCCCTTCACCACGTAAGCAAATGCTTCAATAAAACTCGGAGACAATTAAGTAGTTTAGTAAGAATTAGGTCACTTCTGAAAGACTTTCCAAAAGATACTCGGGAGCCATTCGAGTTTACAAGACACGCACTGCACAAGCAAACACGCCTGCAAGTTTTGGCTATTTCCCTGACAACTGTAATTAAACTGGTTGGCAGTCGTTCAAAGACCGGCCTTTTATAGTATCCACTAAAGAGGAGTGATTCTGGAAGGGCTGGGGTTTCTGCACCTGAACAAAGGCCACATCCACCAGCGCCACGAAGACAATGTGAAACCAGATGACAGTTGTCAAAGTTAATCAAGACGCACGATTTATGTGCGTGATTTTTGTTGGCAGAGTACAAAGTACAACATAAAAGAGCAAACAGAAGGAAATATTGCACCAACACACCTGGCATCTTTCACGCGTTCATTTGCCTGGTAATATCCAGCTATCACGTAGCTATTCTCTTTGCACCAAGAGTCAATCTGGAAAAGTAATTGGAACAATTAAGCCCAGGAAAAAAAAAAGAAGAAAAACCCCCACAGAATGAAGGAAATCTCGTGTCTGTTCTGCAAATAAAACGACAATTGAAGCATTACAATACCTTTGCCAATTGCTTCTTTAAATTTATACATATTTATATATATTTATACAGGTACTTGCACACAGAGTTTGGCTAATTTAACTAGAACAGAGAAACCAAACTGAACGTTTGGAGAACGATGGAAAACATTAACGAAATGGAGCAAAAGAGCAAGAAGTTCTCTCGGTCAAAGCCTGGCCTAAATCCGAATGACAGGACTAGCAAAGAGCTTCAGCAGCGCTGCCTGGGAGAAGAGCCTAGGTCTTACCTATTGCTATTTTCTGTTAGCGTTCATCTGACAGAGAGAAGACGCGCGACTGTACAGTCATTTCAAAAAGAGCTTGTTGATTTTATTTCTAACGTAACATTTCCAGGCTACAGCGTAAGCATTTTTTTTACCTTAATTAGCAAATAAAGCTTGAAGTGAAAGGTAAATGCGAGGCAAAAAAAGTTTGTCCTGTTTATCTTTTTTTTCAGCCCACTTCATTACAAAAAGGTTTTTGCGATAAAGTTGAGTTCACCTCCAAGGGTAACTAACCACTGGAGTAACTTATCAAACAACGTGGGTGGATCCTCCACTCTTTAAAATCTTTCAACCAAAACTGAACACTTTTCTACAAATGCTTTCCAGCTCGGTCACAAGAGAAGGATTTGATGAAAGAGCTATTGGCACAAATTTTCTCATCTCTGTTATAGACGTGGTCAGCTCCTCTTTATTTAACCCCTGTATGTAAATACTTAAATGTATGCATTTATTTGCATACAATTTACACAACTTTTGAGTTACACAAGTAGAAAAGTTTACGTAGTTTTGGGTTTTTGTAAGCGCAGTTTCAGCATGCACCACTGCTGTTCTTTCTGCTTTACGCTGGATCTGAATTCCTCCTGCTGAGCCTGTCTTGCTTAAAATATATACATATACACACACATGATGTTTCTCCTTATAATTGAGGTTATCAAGTCAGCATAATACAGAGCCCTGAAAGACAGAAGCGGAGAAAGCAGCTAGAATTTTCCTTTGCAGTCCCTAGAGAGCACGCATCAAAAAAACCCCCTCAACAGCTATATTAAACTGGAGTCCAAAAATACATCTGCTGTTGACCTGTCGCATCCTGTAAGTCAAATCAATCTCATTTTTAGCAATAATTATAGTATTAGACTGCATATACAAGCAAACAAAAAAGCCATGTGAATAATCCCTCCTCTACGAGGGATGACATGGATTTATGTGATAAAAAAAGGCTGTGTAGCTCTGCTGTAGCTGAGGGCCAACTGCTGTTTCAATTACAAACCCATTTTGAGGGCTTAGGACTATGGTTTTAATTGTTCATGGCTTGAAAGCTTGGCATTAAAGCCAGAAGCCTAGACACTAAAGTTAATAATAAAAAAACTCCATCAATTTAAAAATTAAAAACTGTAGTTCTAAATCAATTTTTGTTGTGTTCTGAAAATGGTCTTTTAAAAAAAAAAAAAAAAAAGAGAGAGTATGGTTTTTAAGTTCTCAGTTCCCCAAGTGGTAATTAAAAACTGCTTCCGTAAAAACTAAATAAATATCTGTTTGGAATTAAAGTTCCACCTGCAATTTCCAAACAGTCTCTAACCGTGGCACTGTCACCATGGGTAGCCTGAGCATCAATTAGTCTCTGATATTTTTAGTCACATCCAGCCCTGACAAGGGCAAGTCAACGGGGGACAAATTGTGTCTTGATTCCACTCAGCCTGTTTCACCCCTGAAAAATCAGAAGCAGTCCAGGCTGGGGGGAGCCAGCCACACCAACAGAGGGGGAAGTGCTGCTTGGGTTTGTTTTTTGGGTTTTTTTTTTTTTTTTTTTTTTTTGAGAAGATGCGGTTGCAAAACCACATCAATTAACCGAGAAATTCAAAGGCGCACACACACAAAAAACCCCCATGTGAAACTTAATTCACTTTTTCTTTAATGACTGCATTTTTGAAAGGGATTTCAAATTGACAAGCCAAAGTGCAAATTCAATACCCACACTTCTACACTCTCCTCCAGAGTGACAAACCTTCAAGCGCTGCTGCATGTTTAATAAAATCTAATTGTGTAGATTCCTTGCACTTCGGCTGCTGGTGAAGCACCACTTTTTCCGATTTTTACAAGTTACCGCATGCACAAGCCCATTTGAAAGTGTACCCTCTATTTCCAGATTAAATCTGGAGACTATCGCTCCCGTTTGATGTTCTGGGATAACTCAGGTCAGAGAAGAGGAGCTGAAACTCGTGGGGCTGGCTCAAGAAAAGCCTCACACGTACGACCAGTCCACAGGCTTGACCAAGAATCAGCAGTAATCGAACTGGAAGAGAAACAGATCCCATCAAAACCTGCCAAAGCTTCAAAATCCTTTAGAAACAGAGGTGCTTTGCTACAAACATCGAGTTTCAACCACGCTAATCTCACCAATTTATTCAGTAACTATGCGTTACGTTGTATGAAACGGGCGACAGCGCCCTCCTTTTAAACCTTACAACAATAAAATCCAATTTTTATAGCTGCCGTGCCAGTGTTTATCGACACCTTTGCCTTTGTTTAAACAAAAAACGAGAGCAAAAGGCCTTGGGCTCTTGTCAAGCGCTGTGTTTTAAAGCTGCCAAGTATCACGGGAGTCATCAAATGTGACTGCAAACCACAATACTTCTTAGCAAGCCCTAATTAATGTGGGAAATGCCAGGGGTTTCCGATCTTTAGCTTTTCCTATCAAACCCCAAGAGCAAATACATAAGATGCTGCCATTTCTTTGGTTCCATGATTTGCTTACTGTAGATGTGGCAAGATATTGCAGATGTTGCAAGAAACGGGGTTTATTTCCTAATAATCTGATCCTGCAGCAGGATCTACACCAGAAAACTACACTGAAGGCCTAAAGTTCACGAAAATTCACTGCCACCGACCCCGTAGAAAGACATCTAACCCTGATTTAAAGACAAACCCTGCACACGCTTTAAATACGTGTTATGGTACACTTTGCTAACAACTTCCACTTACTCATTCCTAGAGGAAAAAATGAATTACCATGGTTTGAAAAGGTACAGTCAAAGCCCTGCCTACATTAAAGCAATTACCAACAGTATTATTACATTTTCCCAAGCAGTAACATGAGGAAAACCGTAAGCAGGGAGAGCAGAAAATGACTACACTAACAACATACATTTCTCTGTTACTCCCACGCTGTTACGCTGGTGTAAAAATATTTAAGACTGACAAATTTTAGGTGCTCCACAGAAGTTACGGCAAACCTAGATGGCCAGGGCTCAGGCTCAGCTCCCCTTCCTTTGCCTCTGGCTGCATTTCATCACGTCCAGGCTTCAGAAAGAGCTTAAAATTCCCATCTCAACTGGAGAAAAATGGAATTTATTTACAATTAGTTATTTTTTGCTGAAGTAACCTATTAAACTGAGGGGAACATTTAGGCCAAGAAGTCTAGAAGAATCAGAAATTATTATTTTTACAGAGATCAAAAAGGGACGGATCTTCTCCTGCTAATAATGACAAGTCTTAAAGCAGGCAGAAACGTCCAGGTCTCAAATCACACCCAGATCTCACATCAGCGGCGGCTACACCTACAGCGAAGGTGCCAAAGCACTTCTTTGCCTCCAGATTTGCACCAGCCCACCCCGACTCCCTCTTATAACAAAATCCAAGCATGTTTCGCTCCCTCCGTCTTCTGGTTTTGACGAAGGAACTCTCCCCAAACGCCAAGCGGAACGGAGCTGTGGCCCAGTGCAGGATAGCGCCCAGTTTTCACGACCAGGGTGTCAAGACTGGAAATCACCGGCCCTACGGTCCCAACATCATTCTCATCCTGCCTGTGTGACGACAGGCGGGGGAACAGATTCTCCCACCATGATTTACTGCAAGGCTCTTCCGCAGCAGCGTGCGAGGTACAGGATATCATAACGGGGAGTGCTTGGCCATCCCCGGCCATCCCACGGTTAACTAACCACCAGTGTGCTTGCAAGATACCAACTGAGATTTCAAACCCAAGCCCTGCAGTATGAAGAGACATAATTTTTTTTTCCTATTTAGGCTAATGGCTTCCATAAATGGGGAACATACACCAAAATGAATTAAGAAATAGGTACTTATACACATCTACAGGCTCTTACTTGGAGACAAGCATGCTCTTTGCCAATTAGCCAATGCTGCTTTGAAATGCCTTAAAGGTAAGCTGGGAAAAGCTCTTTCTGCTTAGAATAAAGACATTCCCTCTGGGAGTTATTTGGGGATAATGACACCAATATAAATAGCAGTTTCTCTGCACCGAAAAAGAAATTAGACACAACTACAAGGTTCTGTCGTTTCCTGCTGCTTCACCAGCAGAAAGCTGTACGGTGGATGGGCCTCGGGGTTTTTTTTTTCCACTCCAGAAACACCCTGCTCAGCCCACAGATTTGGCTGCCGCTAGCGCAGGGCTGGCAGAGCTGCGTGTTGCCGTGCCCCCAGCGCCCCACGTCCCCTCAGCACCAGCCCCTCGGCCCGGCCGCACCCCCCCCCCGAGCTCAGCCAGGACCTGGAGACGACCCCCGTCCCCTCCCCCGCACGCCAGCCCGTCGCTCCCAGGCCTAGGGAAAGGCCTAGAGCCTTACCAGGGTGAGGGCCACCTCCAGCATGGGCGCCAGGGCCAGGGTGCCGTGGAAGAGCGGGATGCAGTCGACGAAGAGCGAGGGAGGCCCGGCCTGATCGCGGCGCGGGGCGCCAGACGGCCGCTCGGCCACCAGCAGCCCATTCACGGCGCAGTGCGGGTACTTGGCGCCGTGCAGCACCATTTTGCAGTAGGCCTGCGTGGTCAGCTTCATTCTGCCGCGGCAGACAGCCCCACGGCCGCCACCGCGCACCGACCCCGGTCCCGGTCCCACCGGCTCCCCTCAGGCCACCCACCACCAAGTGTCGCCAAACGCCGCCAAGCGCCGCCGGCACTGTCGTAAAAAGCTAGGGGGTGACGGTCCGCCCGCATCCCGTCAGCCCCCCGGGCGGGGGCCGCTCCTTTGCGGCTTCTCGTTCGCCCGCGTCTCCCGGCGTGCACCGCGCTTCCGCTCGGCGGCTCCTTCCGGTCGCAGCCCGGCGTAGAGGACGGTCGCCAGGTCGTCGGGCCGCGGCGGGCGGCGGGGGCCGGGAGGGGGGTACAGGGGCTGCCCGCTCCCCGCCGCCGGCAGGGCGGGTCCTCCCCGCCACCTCCACCAGCCCCGGGGGCGGCGGGAGGCCGGGGCAGCCGGGGTTCGAGGCGGGGAGGGGTGGGGGGGGGAAGCGGAATGAGAGGGGAGCGCCGCGGCCTCCCCCGCCTCCCCTTGAAGGGGGCTCAGCGCTGCCCCGTGTCGGTGCGGCGTCATATCGCCGGTGTCACGTCACGTCGGGCGGGTGCGAGGCGTCACCGCCGTGGGTGACACCGTGGGGGGGGTGGGGGCGCCTCCCCGCGCCCTGAGCCCCGTGCCAAGGTCAGGCGTGGGCCGTGGGCTCCGCGCTCACCTTGCGGGGGGGTGTGTGGGGATTTATTTATTTATTTATTTATTTATTTTTTTTTTTGCCGGGATCAGGGGCTTGTGAGAAACCCGTATCCTGGAGCGGAGGCGCCGCTCCTGGCGAGCCCTTGCGTGAGCACCCGGATCTGCGGGAGAAACCGTTATCTGGGTGTCCGTCCGTCCGTCCCTCGGACGCGTGGGGTTGTCTGCTGCTGAGGTGGTTCCTCAGTGGGTGTGGGGTGTGTGTAGGCTCGGCTCACTTGGGGCTCCTGGCTTGTGTTACTGAGTGAAAGCGTCCCGGCAGGGTGACTTGAACAAGGCAATGCCTTTGAGTGCCACTACAGGAGGAGGGGGGGGGAAGGGGGAGAGGAAGACTCATCCCAGTAGCCGTAGTGGGGAAGTGTCCCTGAAAAACCCGGAGCGGTTTGGTGTGATGCACTGCCCTTCAGAGAAGGGGCAGGAAGCCTCTAGGCTGGCTTTGCTTTTCTAAAGACAAATAGCAAATGGTGTTATTTGACTTTGTATGTTCGATGTCTTCACCTGCCGCCGCCTTACCTGCTGTTGTTTTGTCCCGACAGGATGTTGGCTTCAAGGGCATTCAGCCTCGTTGGGAAGAGAGCCATTTCCACCTCCGTCTGCCTGCGAGCGCACGGACATGGTAGGTGGCAACTGTTTGGTATTTTGGTAAGGATGATAAAACCAGAACAACACAAAAAGCCGCTGCTGGGGTTTGGGTAAGGAAGGAACTGGGACGGAGGGGGGGTTTGGCGAGGCTGGTGCCTTGCGTGGTGGCAGGAGAGCTGCCTGAGCGGGCTGTGCCAGCAGATGGCATTGCCGAGGTGCACCCGTCTTAAATGCTTCATCTGGAAGCCTTTTCCATCCTGGATTCCTTAACTGTCGTCACCATTTTGACTGAGCTGTCGGGGGTTTTTTTGGTATTGTAACCCGTAAGAGATGTTTGCGCAGGAGTCGGAAGCTTGAACGGGTGTCTCTTGTGTTCCCACGTGCAGCTGGCGTTGTCAAAGCAGAGGATTTCAGCCTCCCGGCCTATGTCGACCGTCGTGACGTTCCCCTGCCTGAAGTGGCCTTTGTAAGGGACCTCTCTGCGCAGCAGAAAGCGCTGAAAGAGAAGGAAAAGGCATCCTGGACTGCTCTGTCCGTTGATGAGAAAGTTGAATGTAGGTAACGGGGCAGGGGGGATGACACACTTTAACCTTACAGCCAGCAACAACGCAATTAATCTGTTGCACGTTCGTTATTGATAACGAACAGCCGCGGGCAGCGCCTGCTGAGGCAGCTGTTGAAGCCTGCTGGCAGAGACACGAGTGTGAAGGAGCTGTGTTAATTACCGTGGAGCTCCTTGTGTATATGCGGGTGGAGATGGGTGGTTTGGGTTCCCGGGATTCTTGGTGCCGTTTCAAAAAGTTAAAGCGCTTGCCGTGGTGTCTGTTAGGTGCCTGAAGTTCAGTAATTTCTTCCTCTTCCAGAAAATAAGTGATAATTGTATTTGTTTCTTGATTCCCATCTGCTATCAACAAGCCAGAAAAAAAATCTCTTTGTTATAATAATATGTAATTGTTAGTCCAGCTGAGTAAAACCAACCCCGAATATTTTAATGTTATTGACCCCTGACCTTAGCATCACCAAATTTCAGCTAATTAAAGTGCTGAGCGGGTCTTTTGACTCGCAAGTAAAACTGCATCATCTTTTCTAACTGCTGCCATGGTTCGTTGGTGAGACCCTGACCTGGGAACCGTGCCGTGTCCCCGTGTCACAGCGAGGAGCTGTAAAACTCTTTTGGGAGCTGCTCAAATATTCCTAACCACTCGCCAAACCTAATGTTGGTTTGAACTTCAAAATAGTGTGGGACTTATTGGCAAAGCTGAGAGAAGCCTTTTGAGATACCAGTACTCCCGTTGAGGTTATTTGTGTTGGGAAGCTTCGTGGTCAGTAACCGCCCTGGAAATTGGAAGGAAGGAAGGAAGGAGAGCTCCATTTCTCCTTCTGTCAGGCTTTTCCCTTTCAGTCAGCTTTAGGCTTTGGTCATTTCCCTCTGGAGAGCGGTGCGTTGCCTGCAAGTCACAGGCAAAATAGAAATGATTTGATGTTTTAAACATTTTTTTTTCCCCCCCCAGTGTATCGTATCAAATTTAACGAGACCTATGCAGAAATGAACAGAGGATCAAACGAATGGAAGACCGTCCTCGGTGGAGTACTGTTCTTTCTTGGTGTAACTGGTCTCATCCTCATTTGGCAGAAACATTATAGTAAGTAAATGCCATACAGTGCAGTAACTCTTAAATTAAGAGCAAGATCAATTGATAGCTGATGGGAAATTAGAGAATTCTCCAGAAACTGCTTGGGGGTTCGGAATGGTGTTCCATTCCAGTGACCTCCTCCTGGCAATTGCTGTTTGTTAATCTCTGAAAACTCAATTCTGGAGTTGTAACTTCATGGAGATTGGTGGGTACGTGGTATAAATGCTCAGGAAGGTGACGTTGGTGGCTAGAGCTTTGGTGGGAGGAGAGGACAGGGAGGGGAAAGAGCGGTGGTACGCTAACGATCGCAGAGCTTCCCCTCTCTGCGAATCCCGCTGTCACTAAAGCTTATTGCCGCCTTGGTAGTCAACATTTGGGTTTCTGCCGTGGTTGGCTTCCTTCCCGGCTAACGATCCTACCTCGAGGGAGCCTGCAGCTGCCGTGAGGCAGAGTAGGCGGTTAAATGAGCTGCTCTCCATCTTGAGGCTTCGTCAGCTCACGGTGAAAGCTGAGAAGGCTCTTGTCTTGGTACAAGCCTCTACGAAACCGCTAGAGAATCAATGCAGGAATCTGGTCTGAGCTAAATGCTTCAAAAAGGTGGTTTAGGTTGGGACAGGTGATGGCGTGCCTGTGATCTGTGCTGGTGGCTTTGGGGGAAAAAGCTTTCCATTAGAAAAACTTTTACCTCTGTTCCCAACTTGGTTGTTTTGCGTCCTGATGTAATTCCGCATGCGTTTGAATTGCAGTGTACGGCCCTATTCCGCACACCTTCTCTGACGAGTGGCTGTCAATGCAGACGAAGAGGATGTTGGACATGAGGATTAATCCTGTGGAGGGCATCTCTGCCCAGTGGGATTTTGAGAAGAATGAATGGAAGAAATGAAGCAACTCAGTGGAACCTGCTCTGCTTGAATATGAAATGATTCCATCACCTGTGTGTGACCTCGTTGCTTATGTACTGGAACAACCTCTCCACCTACATAGATGCTAATAAACGTCTGGTTAACTTGAAAGTTTCCTTTGGTTCATCTTCAAATGCTTTTTATCGTGACGGGAACGTGTAGGTTGAGGGGCAGAGCTTTCCCAGGTAGCCTCGTGGTTGGTGTATAATCGGTTAAAGGGAACGGTTCTGGGGTGCAGCAGTGCCGCTGAGCTATGGGTAAGGTAAACAGATCCCAGCTCCCGCGGAGGCTCTGCGTCCCGTAACCGCTCCAAAAACAGCGTGTCGGTGCCCCAAAACTGAGTCAAACTGAGCCGGTTGCGTGGCGGGGATGAGCTCTGCGCTGTCTGGCTGCCCTCCCTGGGGAGGGAACACAGTCCCGGCAGCACGGGCAGGCTGCGGACCTTGCTCCTGTGCGGCATGGAGTGAGGAAGAGAGAGAGAATTACCAAATTATATATAGGTTTAGGTGAAACCTCGAGGCATGTTTCATGCCTTGCCTCTTGCGTGAGGTGACGGTGCTCAGAGGGGGTCGCTGCAGCTGGGGGAGGGAGAGAAATGTGGCGTTTAGTGGGACCATCTCAGAGCTTTTATTAAACGCAGCAGTCTGAACGAGTTCTGGTTCGTGGCTTAACGTTTTCAGGGCCAGAGCCTTGCTCTGCCTGTAGCTGCCAAAAAAACCCAAACCCCAAAAATCAAACTTTGACTTCAGTTTGCTCTTTTCCTGGTTACAGGACCCTCAGTTTTAAATTTAGCAGCCGTGGTGGAAAGCCTGGGGGGTTCTTGGCCAGCTGAGGTGGCAGGGGGGCTGGGGGCTGGCCAGCTTTTCCCGTCAGAGAAATTCAGGGAAGGTTTTTAAGGTGAGATAATTTGATCCCTCGCTGCTCCGTTAACTGTGTATCGCTTGTGCCACGCTGGTTTTTGAGGTAAGGGCTTTATTCTGAATTCTGCTCTGGTTCCCGTGACTGGGAGAGAAATCCTGCCGAGCGCAGGGCTCGTACCTGCGGCGTCCCGGGACGAAGCCCCGGGGAGCACCGCTGGGACGGGGGAGTCGTCCCTCCCAGAGCAATCTCCTCTTCACCCTCCCCAAAAGGCTGCAGAAGCCCCAGGGAGCCGGGGAGAGAAACCTGAGCCTTGCCACGGCCCCGGATCCTTATTTCATCCTTCCCAGCCACACTCCTCGGTCCCCTTCGTCCGCCAGCACAGACAGCGGCAGAGACCCGTGGGAGCAGCCTGCTGCTGGTAAGTGAGCCGAGTTTGTCGGGGCTCTGCACGCTCCCCTCTTGACACGTGTTTCCCCCTTTGTCCTGCCCTTGGCAGAGGGATGTGGTGTTGGAGCGGGGGCAGATCTCACCATCTATCTGGGATTTTTGGGGTGTTTATTTGCAGATAACCTTCCTGGATACCGAGAAGCCATCCGAATCCTGATCCTGGGGAGAGAAAAACCATGGGGAGTGGCATGAGCAAGGTACTGGGGGGCCAGTGGGATGGTGGCCAGTGGGATGGTGGTCCTTGGGCAGGACCTTTCTCCTGCAGCCCTGGGGGATGCTGGTTCCCAGACCACCACGATGCCCTAAATCCAACCATTTGCATCTTCCCTTTCTCATTCCCCTTTGAAACTTCAAGCACGTAAGAAAGGGAATTAAGAAAGCAAACGGCGATCCCCGGGTTTATAGCCGAAGCGATGAGCTAAGGTGTTAAAAAAAGTGGCAGCCGGCTTTCGATGCTTGTCCCTTGGGTGGTAAGGCTGTGGCATTAGGGTCCTCAGGGCTGGTGGGGGGGTCCCTGCAGGGATATTTCCTCCCCTTGCCACCTCCGGGACGTGTCTGTGCCTGGCAGCCGTGCTCTGCGAAGGGGGAAGTGGGGTTTTACTGCTGCTTGTTGCTCAGCTGAGCTCCGGGGCTGGCAGAGGGGATTGATTTCTGTTGGTATCCTTAAATAGCCGCTTGGTATGAGCGTTCTCCTGTTTAAAATTAGACTCTGGGACAGCAACGGAGAGACCAGATCAGGTCACAATCTCTCTGCATGGCTCTGGCGTGATTTAGCACCGGGGTTTCACCCCCTGCAGATGCAGCCTGACCTGTAAACTGGCTGTTGCAGCCTCCCTGGTGCCCCCAAACCCTCTTGGGGAGCCCTGGCAGCCTTTGCCAGGGGCTGGGTTGGTGCAGGCACCTTCGTGTTGCAGGATCCGGCTTTGACTTGAGACGCAGAGTTTGGCATTTCCCTTCTAATGGTACCAGCTTTTGCTGTGCTGGGTGCAGACGGTTGCTGAATTCAGGTGTTTGCACCCCAGGAACGGGCTGGGGCTCAGCTGAACGGTGGAGGTGGGCTGGATGTGACCCAGAGCTGTTGAAAACCCTTCCTACGGCCTCTCAAACCACGCGTCTTCTGCCAGATGGGTGCAAACGAGTCCACCTGGGAATGAGCTCTTCCTTTCCGTGCCCCAGAAACTGCTCTGCCGGGCTCTTACACCCCGAGCTCTCCCTTTTTCTCCTTCGTAACTCTGCAGCAGCGAGTTGGAGACCGAATTTGCATACTGGATGGCATTTACTGCAACATCCTGGCCAGAAAAGTATTATAAATAGCCTGTGCCTTCGCCTGTCTATCCCCAGCTGGCGGAGGCAACTCTTGAAACTATTTGCAAGAGGTGGTTGCTATAGAATTGCGAAACAAACCTGAGCTGCAGCGGGGCTGGCCTGCCTCGGGGAGCCAGGGCGATGGGGGTCCCTGCTGGAGCCCCCCCTTGAAGGAGGAGGCAGGGGTGGGCTGAGCTGTTTAGGGACGTGGTTTAGTGGTGGACTTGATGATTTTGAAGGTCTTTTCCCAGCAAAATGATTCTGTGGTTCGGTGAATCCAGTCCCCAGCACGGCATTTCCGATAGCAATAGGACCCCCTGCAAGGCCCTTCCATTTGTGTGCTGAGTTTTCCTGAGCTCTGCGCTCCTGGAGGGCTTGGGGCCGGTGGTTTGGGTGGGCTCGGCCTTTGCTGTTCGTTAGTGAAGATGGTTCACTGACGAGGTGCTCGGTTTACCGTTGCCTGGGGAGTTCGCTGCCAGATGCCCTGTTGGTACCCCCCTGCAGCTTGTCATTCCGCCATGTCGGATGCACGTTGTACCTGGCACCATCTGAAATCTCCTTTTTGTCACCTCCCAGGTTGTCCAGGGCCTCTACCTTGGGAACATCCGTGGTGAGTGCCTTTCCCTGCTTCACCTCCGTGTTGCTGGGTGATCCCTGGGCAGACGACACGCCTGGAGGAGACCCCTCTCCGGGCTAGGGACCTCAGCATCTTCTGGAGATCCAAATCTCCAAAAAAAGTCCCAATTGCAAGTGACCCTGTGCAGCTCTAGCCCGGGAAAGGGACATCCATGGGGATCTGTGATCACCAGCCATGCCGGAACACCGGGGAACCCATCCATGGCTGGAAACCTCCCCTGTGTTTGCAGAGACAATATTTACAGCGAGCCAACGCCTGGCTTTCTCGCTGGGACCTCTGGCCCCATGGGGAGCAGGGTGAAGCTTGGGTTTCACCCAACAGCGAGGACACAACAGCCTTTTTTCCAAGCTAGGAGTGTAATTTCTGATTTTGGGGGTGGCTTTAGGAGCCTGCTGAATACCTGGTGCATCCGAGAGGAATTTTGCTTTGAAGGACGTGCATCACGACGCCCGGTCTCCTTTCCTGCTTTGTGCGGGGCGAGAGGCAGCGGGAAGGGGCTGGCGTGGGGGGGACGAGGGGCCGGCGGTGATGGGTGCAGGTTGCTGGTGGGTGCTTGGTCCGGCAGATCTCCCAGGAAGGCAGGTGATTCACACACTGCTCCTGCTTCCAGATTCCGAGGACCGGGAAAACCTGGTGAAGAACGGGGTGACGCACATCCTCTCCATCCACCACAACGCCAAGCCGGTGCTGGAGGTGAGCGCCTGGGCGGGGGGGGGACACACGACTGGGGGACCCCCCTGGGGGGGGTGCAGGGGCTGGGAAGGTGCAGATGGGACACACGCGGTCTTCTCCTGGCACGGGGCAGCGAGGGGAGAAGCAGTGCTGGATTTGCACCGCTTTGCACCGCTTTGCACCGCTTTGCACCACTTGCAATGCTGAATTGCACCCGGAGGGGCTCAGCGCTGGCTTTCGGGTGGGGGAAGGGGGATGTTTTGTGGGGCACGGCCCCTCACTCGATGCTTTTCACGGCGAAGGTGTGCAGCCGCGGGGCCGGGGCCGGGACCGGGCGGGGGTGGCCGGTGCTGCCGCGGGGAGAACCGCGAGAGGGCGGCGGAGCCCCGCGGATGGCAGCGCCGGGGCCGCATCCAGCCCCGACCGGGACGGGGGGGCACAGCGGGACCCGGAGCAGCCCCCCCCCCTGCCCCAGGACAGGAGTCCCGGGCCGCCCTGGCTCTGCCTGCCCGTTCCTCCCCACGCCGCGGACCCCTCGGGCTGTGGGTGGGGAAACTGAGGCAGGAGGGAGCTACAGGGTGGGTTGATGCCAGAGCTGCCGGCCAGGTTTTTCGTGCACAAATCCTGTCTCCGTGGATCCGCGGAGGCTGCGGCAGGAGGAACAGCCCCGTGCGGGGGATGCTCGGGCCGTGCTGCTCATCTTGCAGCCGATGGCAGTGTGCAACTTGCACTTCATCCCGGGGTCAGACCCGCTGCCAGCTCCCAAATCCCGGGGTGCTGCGGGAGGCAAAGGGGACTGCTTGGACCCCTCATCCTTTGGGGCCACGATGGGTGAGGAGCCCCAGCAAAACACCGACTCCGGCCTCTTCCCCGCTAAGGCATTGAGTAACGTGGAGGGTGGAGGGAGAGAAGGAAGGAGGCCGCATAAAATCGGTGCGGAGAAACGGCTCGTGGCTGGAGAAGGGGCAGCAGCGGGGGGTGACGGGGCTCGGAGTACGGCCAGACGGGTAGCAAACCGCACGGCGAGCTTACAACACGGAGCAAGCCACCGAGCTGGTGGAAAGGGGAACCGGAAAGGCATGGTGGGTTGAGCAATGTGTCAATCACAGCCCTGGGTTGGGAACCGCAAACCCCAGCACTATTCCCATGTGTGGCCCGGCTCCCCGAAGCGGGATGGGGGCACCGTGCCCCGCGGGGAAGGGGAAGCTGCTGGAGGCCTGGCAGTTAATCCAGGATTGGGGTGCGGGTCGAGGTTTGGGGAGGAGCGGGGTCGCTTTGGCTGCTCCGTTGGTCGGCACGGTGGCTCTCCTCGCCGCAGGGAGGTCGGGCTGGCGCCAGGCATGGCGCGGTGCAGCCAGGTTTTGGGAAGCTGAAGCTCATCACGGCTCATCCTGCAAAACCTGCCTGCGTTTGCTTGCCCTGTGCCCCTGCCTGGTGCGTGGTCCCATTCCACCCACCGAGCTCCTGCCATCCCCTGCGTGTTGGGGAGCCGTGGTTTAGCCGGGGATGCGGATGAGGAACCCACCGGCTTTGTTCCCCCTCTGGCCCCAGCCTCTCCGGCAGCTTCTCCGGGTGGGGAGCAGCTGGCTGGCACGCCACGGGGAGCCGGCAAGCGGTACATCGCTGCGGCATCTTGCCCCCATCCTGTGAGAAGCTGCCGGATAACCGGGGGCGAGTGTGGGACGGGGTTGGGGAGGATGGACGGGACGGAGAGGAGTTGCACGGGAAAGCCTTCCTGTGCTCATCCTTGCAACGTGGGTCTTTCCAGTGCAGAAATTTCCCTGTGCCTGTCCTGCCCTGCCCTTTCTCTCCTTAAATAAGTGGCTTTTTCTAGCCTCCCGATTTGTCCTGGGCTGGAGGGAAGCAAAGGTGGCCCCTGGGGCTGGTCTTTATCAACCCAGGGGGTTCCTTTCAGTAGTGATGCTGCAGGGAGCTGATGGAGATGGGGCAATCCCTGGTGCTCGGCTGTTTCGGTTCTGGCTGGCAGGATTTCCACCCATTTCTCTAAGAAAAAAAAAAAACACAACAAAAAAACAAAAAAACCCCAATCAAAACCCTCAGATGAAAAGAATCTAATTTTAGCTCAGAACAGGGAGGATCGAGGAAGCGATGTTTTAAGGAAAGTAATCTGACCTACGCCAACATGCGGCAGGATGATTTATTGTGTATTAAAAGGACCGGGAGGAAATAACTCATTGATGAGAGCGACTTCATCAGTGCATGTTCGCACACATCCCCTTGACGGAACTCACCAGCTGGGGCTCCGGGAAAGGGGTGGCTCAGTTTTGGGGAGCTCCTGAGCATGGTAGCGATTCCCCACAGCCTGGTCTCTCCTCTGGGCTGAAATGGGGGGGGGGGGGGGGAAACAGCCCCGGGGTGGGATGGATGCGACCCTTCGTGGGTCTCCCTCCCCGTGGGGAGCGGGGTGATGGCACCCGAAAGCAGATTTCAGCTTTCCCCTCACTGAAGGGTTGGCTGGGGAGATGGAAAAGAGAGAAATGGGGGAATTTTGTGTTTCTTGGAGGTATCTTACGACCGTAACCATCATTGCATTGCAGGACATGACCTATCTCTGTATCTCGGCCTCGGATTCCTCCAGTCAAAACCTGTAAGTCGTTTGCCGTCCTTTTGCCTCCCAGGGTTGCGTTTTGGTAGTTATCAGTCAATAAGTGTTCAAATTCTGCAGGATGAAGGTTCAGTTCACTCATGCTGCAAAACCTCGGTATCGCTGAGCTTGGCAAAAGCTGTGGTTCGTTTTCAGGCAATAAATAGCATTTGTGGGGCTTAAAATCTGTTTCTGTGGGTGTTTGCAGTCAGTAAATTTTATTTTTTCATCAAATTTGAGAATTATTCTACTGGGCAGGGTGGAAAACTGGAGCATTTTTAAATTGGTTTAGAAAGACCAATGATTTGCGTCGGTCTTCCAGACGTTCTCCTTGGAAAGAGAAATAAAATATTTATTAAAATAAAAACTTTTTTCCCCACACAAAGCATAGATAGTCATAAGTCCTTTAACGACATTCTCGAGATGAAGTTTGTGGAGGTGCTGGTTTTCCAGCATCCTTGGGAGCAGTTGTGCCCGAGGGTGTGATTCTGCTTGCTCATGCTCCCGCTGAGCGGAAAGAGAAGCTTTACAAGAAAACCCTGCCTCAGCAAGAATAGGGTTTGGTTTTTTTTTTTGGTTTTGGTTTTTTTTTTTGGTTGTTATTTTTTCTCTCATTTCTTTGCATTTGTGGGATATCTACAGAAAGAAAAAGGGAAAAAAAAAAAAAAAAACAAAAAAAAAAAAAGAAGGACTGGCTGCCGGAAGGAAGACTTATTCAAGGAACTATTTTGTGCTTGTGAGTTTATGCCGTGGATTTCACAATCCTGGTGAACTTTGTGTCCTACAGAGTTGATGCTTGTGACAGGATCTCGGTGCCTCTCAGCATTACCAGGCTCCATGCCCCGATCCCACGCTTTGAGGCTGGAAAAGCACGGGGAGCGGGAGAGCTTTCCTCTGGCTGGCTGCCTTGGGGAAAACCGCCCCGTGGAGCGGGTGAGGATGGACAGGGTGGCCGAAGAGCTCACCTGCCTCTCTCCTGGATGGGTCGGGAGAGCGATGCTGTGTGCGTGGAGCAGGCTGGAGGCTGGTGGCGAGCGTGCCGAGGGAGCTGGAGGACAGAGCATCGTGTCTTTACGAGCGAGGTGCAGCCCCACCGGTCCTAGCCAAGGGGCTGAGGTGGAAGATTTGGGATCTGGAGAGCTTGGACCTGTGTAGGCAACGCGAGCAGGCCCTGGGGGATGCTGTCTGCTCTGTGAAGATGAGTAGGATGAGGAGAAATCCCCTGGGACAAGCTTTAGGCAGGGAAAGGCCCCCCAAACGGCGATGGTCTCTTCGCTACGGTGGTCAAGGACGAGGCACGTTTGTAGCCCACGAGGAGCGACGGACTGACATCTCCTCCCAGGGCTGAGAGGCTCAATATTTTTAGTATGTTCACAGCTTCAGGGACTCCTCCATCTCTCCTCCTCTTCTTGGGCAGCAAAACCCCCTGCTATTTCTGATTACGTCCTTGGCTGGTTTCTTAGAAGGTGCCCGAGCCCTGCCCTCCCAGGGGTGGGTGAAGAGCAGCATCCCCTCGGATCCCCCTCCCAGGGGTGGGTGAAGAGCAGCATCCCCTCGGATCCCCCTCCCAGGGGTGGGTGAAGAGCAGCATCCCCTCGGATCCCCCTCCCAGGGGTGGGTGAAGAGCAGCATCCCCTCGGATCCCCCTCCCAGGGAAGCGTGCAGAGCATCCCCTTTGATGGGCTAGCAGGGATGGGGAAGGTTCTAGAGGGTTCTGCCTTGCCCTCGCAGGGAAGCTGGCTCTGAGCCCTGGGGGGGGTCTCGGGGGAGGATGCACTGGGACCGAGCCCTTGGTGAGGGGCACGGGGGGGAATAACTCTGTGGTAGTTCATGCCTCGGCTTCTGAGAAATGAGGAAGGCTGTGCAGGCGCACGCCCACCCCATCACGCGGAGGCAGAGGAAGTCCAGCGCCGGGGCAGAGGCACTGCTGGCTCCCGCACTCGCTGCCAGGCGGCTCTGGCTCGGCTGTGCCAAAGGGCTCCTCTTCTCCTCCCAAAAAAAGCTGGGGCTGTGTGGTCAGGCAGTCCACCAGCAGCCCAAGTTACTCAGAAACAGGTTTTCTGCCTCAAATCTTCCCCTCTTGGCCTTGGTGGGACCGTGAGGGCGAGCAGGGATGGGCAGCGTTTATTGCGAACGCGTGCCGAAGAGCCGAATACCTGGCTCGGCGGGGGCTCTCGGGGATGCCCGCTGTCTTCAAGAGGGACCAGCAGTGGCTTCCAGCACCCCGTGCAGCGATGAGCCGGAGAGAGATGTCTCACCAGCACCGGCATAACCCTCCCATGAACACCCACCTCCATCTCATCAGTACATATGGATGCCTTTAAAGAGATGGGTGCTGCTCACATTGCTGAGCATCCAGGTCAGAAGGAGAGAAGCAGCGTAACATGTTGCAGCTCAGCTGCCAGAAAGTCCTGGTTCCCTGACCTGCCCCGTTTTGCTGCAAAACTTGCTGGTTAGGGTTAACGCGCTCCCTCCGCCGCACTGGTGGTTACTGGTTGTGCTTTCAGGAACGCAGGCAGCTGTCTGGGGACAAGTCTGCGTTGCTGCTGGCAGCCCTACGTCCCTGGCACGGGCACCTCTCCGTGCCCTCCCTGGGGTGGGAAGGGGCCAGAGGGGCTGCCTGGAGTGAGGAGGGGAAGGGAGTTGCACCATTTGGGGATCTGCAGGTAAAACAGCTCGGGAGCCGTTTTCTCCCTGCCGCCTTCTCTGCCGGCATCTTCCCCTTGGAGGGAGCTGGGTGTTTTTGGCATCGTTTGGGAATTAAGGGTGAGCCGATGGCTCAGGACAACCTCCGACACAGAGATGTGCCTGTCCCTTGGGCACCAGGAGATGACACCTTGCCCTGGAGACTGTCTCACTCCTGTGTCCTCCCCGAGCTGGTTTGGCTGATGGCATTGCCCTGCTTCCATCCCGATGCCTTGGGAAGCAGGAAATCCTGTGGGAAGTCTCCCAGGTCATTTCCTTCCTGGCAGATGAAGATCAGCGCCTCTGCCTTTGCCTGCCAGAGGAAGGATCTCTGCTCCCATCCCACTCCGGTGGCCCCAGGGTGGTGGGAAGTCCTCGGGGTGGCCGGGCACCTTGCAGGGGTGGGCAGCCCTCCCGTTCTCACCTCCCTGCCTCTCTCCTTGCAGGCTGCAGCATTTTAAGGAGTGCATCAAGTTCATCCACGAATGCCGGCTCGGTGGGGGAGGCTGCCTCGTCCATTGGTAAGAGCTGCTGCCACCGCCTCGCGTCGCCGGTTCGCATCGGTCCTGTGGGCACCCGAAAAGTGTCCTTGATGTCGAACGTGCCTTGTGGTGGGGAGGAAGAAGAGGAGAAGACAAGGAACAGCAGGAGGGCAACAGGGGAAGGTCTCCACTGTCAAGGCCCATGGGGATGGGTGGTCCCTGCACTGACAACCTGAGCATCCACAGAGGCGGGACGGGGGGGGAGCCACCTGCCCGGGGCCACCAGCAGTGTCCCCCTGCCCATGCAGCTCCTTACCCCCACCCACCCCATGGCCAGGGAACTCCACTAGCACCCCAGTGAGAGGAGGGTGCATCCCATGGGTGTCCCTTGCTGCGGGGCTGTTCCAGCCTCCGTGGTGGGAATAACTCTCCCTGACGCTGTACCCTCGTGCCGTGCCAGCCTGGCGGGGGTCTCCCGCAGCACCACCATCCTGGTGGCTTACCTCATGACGGTGACCGAGCTGGGCTGGGAGGGCTGCCTGGCCGCCACCAAGGCCGTGAGGTCCTACGTCAGCCCCAACTTTGGCTTCCAGCAGCAGCTGCAGGAGTACGAGGCGACCTTGCTGCAGGAGGTACGTCCCGCCCCGACGTCCCCTTATGTACGTGTCTGCGGAGTTTGCAAACACGCATGGCTCTTTTGCATGCAGCTCACTGCAGGGACCAGCTGTTTGCCCAAGTTTGCCTTTGTGCATGCTATTTATTACCTGGGGATTTTGAGTTTTGCATAAAAAAAAAAAAAAAAAAAGAAAAAAAAGTGCCTAGACATTATGCGAGTGCACTTAAAAAAACTTTATAAAACCCCAGTGCTTTTCTTGAGAGCTCAGTTAGGACACAGCGGGAGGGACGGATGAGCCGCAAGTCCCCCAGGAGCCCCAGGAAGGGCACGGGGCCGGTTCCCGGGAATGCAGCGTAGCAGGAGCCAGCAGCGGAAAGGGGGAGCGGAGAGGGAGGAAGGCTCTTGTGAGCTGTTTCGGGATGGCTGGGCGTGCTTGGGTCTGGCTGGGCTTCCTCTGACAGCAAGTCCTCCGCTTTTAGAGGCAGGGGACAGAGAGAAGCGAGTGTCGATGGAGAAATTCTCCTCTCCCCTCCCCAAAATGGCCCGGAGCAGCAGGTTTTAGGAGAGCAGAAGCCCTGGCTGGGTGGGTTCCCATCCTGCGCAGGGGAGGGATGTTGTAGCTGAGCCCAGCTGGATGCCGGCAGCCGGGAGCGACAGCGGCGCGTTGACTTGGGAGAGCACTAGTTGCAGAGATCGGAGCTGCACTGTTGACCTGGAAAGCCTTCGAAAGCAAAGGGGAAAGGCCTTTTGCAGCAGAGCTCCTGCCCAGCTCCCTGGCTGCCCTCCCGCCTCCCACTCTGCTCCTCTGCCCGGCCCCGTCTCTGCAGCGAAGGACCGGGGTCCAAAACCGCTCCGGGAGGGCACACGGACCACGGGTGGACCTCTGCAAGGAGACAGTGACCCACAACTCGGTGTGTACGAGGCATCTCGCAGCCAATGTCGCCCCTAAACTTGGTCCCATCCTTGGAGGCGAAGCCCTCCCATCCGCCACGAACATCGTGCAATGGTCCCGTGGCAAACAGCAGCGGAGACCCGGCAGTCCCTCTGGCCACACCAAGCCCTTCAAGGGGATTTCTCTCCTCCCAGGTCAGAGGCAGGGACAGCATGTGACATTGGCCCAAATGTCAACCCCTTCCCTGGTGCCGAGTTCCCTCCCCGGGTGCCGGAGGGAGCGGGCAGGCGCTGTCACATGAGGGACACGACCCTGCCCCATTATCACCAGCTTGCAAAAACACCCACGGAGGAGGGCAGAGAATGGATCAAGGGATTACAAAACACCCTGGGTGCTGGAGATTCCCTGCGGGACTTCCCCCAGCCGGGCCAGCTCTCCCTAACCCTTCCCACGCTCTGGCCATGTCCCAGCACAGACCGTGATGTTAGCTGTGCACCCCACCCCATCCAAGCTGTTCCTTCTGCTCCCCAAAATCCAGGCTGGGCTCAGCAGACGCTGGACTTTCTTCCCTTTCCCCGAGATGCTGCTTTTTCATCACCTCAAAGTCAGGCCGGGGGCTTTGCAAGCATTTCCCTGAAAATACCAAAGGCAGAGTCAAGGGCGGAAGCGCTCGGATGTGTTTTTCTGAGCCGCAGGGTTTAGCAAGAGCCGTCTTTTACTTGAAACGCCCTGCGTTCCCCAGGATCGCTGCATCGGGGAGGGAAGCTGCAGATGGCCCCTCGTGGGCGGACTGCTGCTAGCACGGCCCCGGGGGCGAAGGCTGGGTGCTGGAGCGGGGAGCGCGCTGGCATTACTCACCCACAGCTGCATTTGAAGAAGGGGAAGAGCCAGGATGGATGCTCCAACCCAACCGGCAGTGCCCTGCTCCCAGCTCACCCCTGCGTCCTCCACCTTTGCAAGAGGAAGGGAGTTACGGGCAGGTCAGCCGAGGAGGATGGCTGGGGGTCCCGCGGGGTCCCGGGCACCGTAGGTGTGTGTACTTGTGTGGCCAGGAGCTCAGGGGACCCGATGCTGCGTGGGTCCTGTGCCTTGCTTCGTGCCAAACAGCAGTTGGCTTGCTTACCTTGGCGGTGGGAGGTCACACCTCGTTCCCGTTTGTGGCTTTGGGGTGGTTTTCTGTTGTGTAGGTAGGATGCGGGAACAAGGGTACCGTGACCTGAGCTTCAGCTCTTGCTGAGGATAGACAAGAGGTTAAATTTCCCCATTTATCCCAGCTGTCATCCCGGCAGGCAGCAATTTGGATGTGTGATGCTTGGGAGCAGACATGGATAAGGGCTGGGCAGGCTGCTTGGGAGGAAAAGCCTCATTTCTTGTTGGTTAAAACTTGCGAGGAACGGGTTGGTCCTCCTGGGGACCTCCTCCCCGGGGCTGCGGGCGAGCATCCCTCGGTGCCTCGGTTTCCTCGAGCTAAAGCAGGGACCTCAGATGGGACCCCGGGAGGTAGAAATGGGGAAGATGCTCTCTGGGACTGGCCAGCCGGCCCCTCGCCACAGGAAGCACGCCTCGAGCGTGCAGCTGTGGTTTCGAGCTAGCAAATGGTGCTTATCGGAGCTAGATGGATAAAGAAGGAAGGAAGGGACCAAGAGCAGCAGCAGGATGACGGGTAAGGGTAGAAAAGGAAGTGAGTGAATGCAGAGAAGACAGCGTGGATGTGAGAGGGGGCACAGATGGCCTTTCGGGTGACGGAGCCCCCCACCCCGTGGTGCTGGCACACCGTGGCCAGGCTGTTTTCCCCACCCCGGTCGTGCTGTCCCAGATGGGACGGGTGCTCCTGGCTCCAGGAGAGAGGAGGAGGGCAGCGGGTTAGTGGTCAGCGCTGGAGGAAACAGGCTGTAACCACTTCTTGCTCTGGCTTTACAAGGAAACGGCTGGCAGCAGCAGCAGGGTGCTTCCCCCGACCTCCCGCCGGCTCCTTCCCTCCTTCCCCGGGCGCTGGGAGCCAGCTCCGAGGCTGGGCGGTGGGCGCTGAGCCTCGGTGAGTGCCGAATCTCAGTGGCTAGGCTGGTGTCCCCATGGAGCTTCATCCCTCTGGGTGGTTTGCACAGGAGGGATGTTCCCCCTGTGAGCAGCCGGCAAGGATGCTTGCCCCAAATCCTGGCCCAAATCCTTTGGGACTCACTTCCCAGGGGTTGTTTTCTAGCAAGGAAATTGGGTCTGGCTTTTGGGGTTCACCCTGAACAAGGGGTCTTCCTGCCTGCAGGAGGTAAGTGTGCAGCAGCCGTGGTGAGTCCCGCTGTCTGAGGGAGTGGATTTGGGAAATCCAGACATTCCCGGTGGAAATCCCCTCTGCCCGAGCTGACTTTCCCCCATCTGCAGGAGAGAGGGATGCCTCCAGGGTTAGTCTCAGACTTTCTCCTCTTGCGGCTCGTGGTCCTCGCGCCTGCGGCAGCCCCGGCAGGACAGGCCTGAGCCGCCCGTCCCGCTGTCCCGCATCCCGAACCTTTGCCCTGGGGGTGCCGAGGCTGGGCAGCCCGTGGGGGTGCCTGCCCTCTCCCTCTGGTTCCCCCCCCCTCCCCAGCAGTGCTACCCTGTGCCTTCCATCCTTTTTGTAAGGGGTTTAGTACGCCGGGCATGCTCCTACCGCTCACCCCAGTAAGTCCTGCTCGTCGGAGCAGCTGGTTCCCAGCTACGTAGGAAGACGGCGAAGCCGTGAGCACCAGGCAGCCGGCACGGCGGGTCCCGGCAGAGCTGCCCGTTCCTGCCCGCATTCTCGGGCGCTGCAGTCTGGGCCTGTCTGACCGTTTCTCATCCCAGCAGTAGCGGGAAGCGTTTCTACAGACCATCTCTCACTTCCCAGCCATCTCTGGACCTCAGCCTGCTGCCAAGCTGGCCACCGGCCACTGGCACGCTCCTACCGCCGGAGCAGCCTTTGCAGCTGGCTGCAGCGATGCTGGGGGGCGGGGGGGGATGAGAGGCACCCCACAACTGCCCGGCAGCAAGCAAGAGGCTCTGCAAACAAACCTGCCTCAACACGCAAGAGCCGACTTGGCTGCGCAGCTTGTGGCAGCAAGTTCAGCCTGTCCCTGCGCTGCCACGGCGGGGAGAAAGCGTGGGGAAGCTTTTCTTACAGGAATTGGGGCACAAAAGGAACAGCAGCCATTTTTTGGCAATGAAAAGTAAATAAAGCTGCTGTCCCGACCGCAGCCGGCGTGAGAAGCTGAGGATGCTGCCAGCTCTCCGGGTCCATCTGTGCCGGGCTGGGGATGCGGGGACCGCTCGGTTGGAGGGAACTGTCACATCTCTCGTACCGTGTGGTCGTGTTGCGTTGCGTTGCGTGCGAGCTCCTGCAAAACCGGGACCTTTCTGCTTGCTGGCTGTGGCTGGGGATCCCCCGGCCTCGTCTGAGGCTGCGGCGGGCATTGCCCCTGCTCGGCTTGCTGCTTTCCACCGGGGCTGTTGCAAGAGAGCTGGGGGGTGTCTCAGCCCCCGGTGACCCTGACAACCTCTTTTGGCTTTGTCCTGGCAGTACCGTGCCTGGATCCGCCACAACTACGGCAGGAACCCGTTCAAGGACCAGGAGGAGCTGCAGTGTTTGCTGGCCCAGCAGGAGCAGAGGCAGAAGGAGCAGCAGCTGGGGAGCAGGGAGAGCTCCTGGCTCCGCTCTCCAGCTCCCACCTACCCGCTCCCGTACCACGCAGGTGGCACTGGCAGAAGCAGATGGATGAACAGATAAGCAGCCGGCTGCTCGAAGGCAGACGTTGGCCCTGGGGCTTGGAAAACTCCGTATTCCCTTTGCCGAACACCCAGGGGGGGTTCACATCTAGGGCAGGAAGCAGCCAGCACCGGCCTCGGCCGTGGGCTCGAGGGTTGGAGGAGGGGGGGGTCCGGACTCCCAGACCCCCCCCTTGTCTGCTGGCTCCGTGTGTACCTCAGGGCCAGCCAGTTTATCGATGATGGGTCTTGCTCTGTCCTCTTCCCCTGTTCCCCAGTGGATCACGGCCGCTTTTCCGTCACCCGTAGCAGCACCGAGCCCCGTTCCTCTCTCCAGCAGCCCGGTTGCTCCTCCGGCAGGACACGGGGAGGCCCACGCAGGCGTTGGAAAGCCAGAGCAGCGTGAGATGGGGAGACACCACCTCGGCTGGGTGGTCCCGGGGTGCGGGTGTGCTGCCAGCCCCGCCATCCCCCCGTGGGAGTGGGAGAGCGGCCGGAGCCTGAGCTGCTCCCGGGGCTGCAGATGCCCCTCGCTGTGTTTGGACTCTCCTGGGCCGGCCTATCCTTGGCAGATGTCTGGCTGGCATTTTTCTTAAGACCCCCCCACCCAGGGAGGGGGGAAATCCAGCGGCGCAGGAGGCTGTCCATCCCCACCGCCTCCATCCCTGGAGCCGGAGCAGGTTTGGGTTTCCCCTGCTGCCGGATCTGAATGTCCCCAGTTGCAAAAGAAGCCAATTGCAGTTGACTTGTAGACCGATTTAATGCTGACCCTCTCCAACAGTCTTTTTAATCTCAAAAGACTGTGACAGTGTCCCTTTTTTCCATCCCAAGCTCATACGGTGCATTTCTAAAGCACGGGCTTCCTTCGCCAGGACTCCCCACATCCATCCTACGAGGGGGGTCCCAACCCATCGACACAGCCCTTCTGCATTTAAACCTTCGAACCTTCCACACCAGCTTGGTCTTTTAATATAAAAATCTTACTTGGCTTCTCAAAAATATCTGTTCTGCAATCTATTCTGAGAAAAAGAAAAAAAAAGGTGTTTAAAATATTTCTAGGAATACCCTTAATGAAAATTTCTGGGTACTTTGAGTGTGACAGCACCAGGGGTGACTCGCCCAACTCCTAATAAAGAGGAGAGTGATTAAAACCATGAGGATGGCTGGTCTTGATTTGCAGTATTCCTGGTGAGAATGGAGGGATGGACTGACATGACCGCTCCGTCGCTGTGTCCTGTTTTCTATTTTCTTGATGAGAACCACCAGCAAAATTAAAAGTTTTAAAGTCCCAATGTTAAGCCGTAACATATAGGATTCCAGGAAAAAAATTACGGGGGCTTTTGCCTGTCTTTTTAGGTTGAGAAAAGGGTTATTCTACATGGAGGTATGCAGCGGTTCGTGCCTGCAGCACGCTCTGCGCTGGAAAGAGCCGCGAGCAATTAGTGAGATCAAGGACCGTGGATGCTGCTGATGGAGTGGATTGAAGGGAAGCTGAGCAAACCGGGTGGCTGCTGTATTTAATGGCTCTGTTATCATTTTAGGAAGCAGAAAAAATGGAACTTGTGTACAGGAAAAAAAAGAGAAGAAAGTTGTTTTCTGGTGTTAATAGGAAGTCATCGGAGATATGTGATAAGCAGAGATTAGCTTTGCTGTAGGTGCGATAACCTCTGCGGGGCACTGCTGCCCCGTCACCTGCGCCAGCCTGGGTGGCTGTGCCTCTTCCCGTCCCACGACCGGGCCATCCCGGGGCTCAAACATCCCCCCCCCCCCCTCCGCCCCGAGGAACTGCGGCACCAAAGCGGCTGTTACGCCTGGAAAAATCCCCCTGAATTTTGGGAATCACGAGGGATGCCCCCCGTAAGCTGCAGCATCACCCACGCCTGGCATCGCCGCAACAGCCGTTGCCCGAGTAGCATCTCCTAAACCCAATTTCCCCCAAATTTGAGGGGTATCCCAGGCAAATATATATATTTTTTTTTCCCCCCTCTGGCCTACATCGGTTGGACCCATGGTGGCATGTTGGGCACCGGAAGGCAAGCTCTGCAGCAGGTAAAACCGGGCTGATTTCCATTTCTTTCTACATCGCTAAGAGCTCTGCACGCTTCGCTGCTCCGCTCTCCCGCGTGACATCAGCCCTCCCGAAAACCCGGTGTCTCTGGCGTGAAGAAAATCGCTCTGCTGAAGTGTGAATGAGCTTCCCAGGGTGCTGCTCGCACACAGGGAAATAGTTTGCAAGAAATTCCCGGCCCCGCTGCCCGCCCTGGAGAGGGTTTCGCATTTTTCCCTTGCCAGCCGCCGGCCGGGCTGCGGGGCATCTTGCTCCCTTCCAACCCGCTGCTGCCAGCACCGTGCAAGGCTGAAAAAAACAAAAACCCCAACAGTTTAAGGGGGTTATTATTTTATTCTTCTTCCACTGGGATCCCCCTCAGCCCAGGGAATTGAGATTTTGCCTTTCCCGGCTGCCCATGAAGTCGCGGAGCCAAAAATGAAGCCGGCGGTGATGGAATCACCCCGCTGGTAGCAGGGTCGCAATTAGTCTCCAGCTCGTTGGGCTCCAGAAGGGACTAAGGGATGGAGAGGCTTGATTAGAAGAAGTCCCTTTAAAATATCCCCAAAATTGCCAGAACTGTTCCAAAAGAAACAATTTTTTCCTGGGGGGGGTGGGGTGTCTCCAACCAGCGCGGGGAGGCAGGACCTGTGTCGCAGGGCTTGGCGGTGCAACCTCCCCCCCCAACAAAAGTTAACTGGTTTCTCAGAAAAAAAAAAAAAAAAAAGAAAAAAAAAAGAAAAGAAAAGAAAAAGAACCCTCTTAACTGTATCTGATTGCAAAAGATGTTTTTGGCTCTCCCCAAATCTCACAGGGGGGATCTGATTAGGATCAGTCGGGTGTTTAAAAACAAGGGCTATTACAGCCGTTATTTATTAGAAATGACAGTAAAGGTTGTGTACCTTAGATCATTATTTTTATTATACCATCTGTGCAGCTCCATACATTTCCCATTTCTCTGTATTACCCACATGGGAGTAATTATGGTTTTCTTCCAAGAAATGTGTGTGTAATCTGGTAATCCCAAAAAACCCCCATCTGAAGTCAGGCTGCAGATGGTCCTTTACGTCCTGCTACGGCCAGCGGCCCCGGCTGGGAACGTCCGGGCTGGGCTGGGGGTGCTGGGTGCTGCCGGGGCACCCATCCCGGCACCAGGGGTGGACTGGTCTGGGACTGGGGGGACTGGTCTGGGACTGGGGGGACTGGTCTGGGACTGGAGACATTGGTCTGGGACTGGGAGATGGACTGATCTGGTACTGGGGAGACTGGTGGGTAACTGGGAACGGGCCAGTCCGGGACTGGGGAGACTGGTCTGGGACTGGGGATGGACGGATGTTGGGGCGCTGAACTCAGCCCGGGGATGGACCCGCCGGGGGCTGCAGACGGACGGGACCCGGGGTCCCCCCGGGATGCACCGGCCCGGGACAGACCCCCCGCACCGCCCGGGACAGACCCCCCTCCCGGGACAGACCCCCCTCCCGGCCCGGGACAGAACCCCCTCCCGGGACAGACCCCTCTCCCGGGACAGACCCCCCTCCCGGCCCGGGACAGACCCCCTCTCCCGGGACAGACCCCTCTCCCGGGACAGACCCCCCTCCCGGGACAGACCCCCCCTCCCGGGACAGAACCCCCCTCCCGGGACAGACCCCCCTCCCGGGACAGACCCCTCTCCCGGGACAGACCCCCCCTCCCGGGACAGACCCCCCTCTCGGCCCGGGACAGACCCCCCTCCCGGGACAGACCCCCCCTCCCGGGACAGAACCCCCCTCCCGGGACAGACCCCCCTCTCGGCCCGGGACAGACCCCCCTCCCGGGACAGACCCCCCCTCCCGGGACAGAACCCCCCTCCCGGGACAGACCCCTCTCCCGGGACAGACCCCCCCTCCCGGGACAGACCCCCCTCCCGGCCCGGGACAGACCCCCCTCCCGGGACAGACCCCTCTCCCGGGACAGACCCCCCTCCCGGGACAGACCCCCCTCTCGGCCCGGGACAGAACCCCCTCCCGGGACAGACCCCTCTCCCGGGACAGACCCCCCTCCCGGGACAGACCCCCCCTCCCGGGACAGAACCCCCCTCCCGGGACAGACCCCCCGCCCCGCCCGGGACAGACCCCCCTCCCGGGACAGACCCCCCTCTCGGCCCGGGACAGACCCCCCCTCCCGGGACAGACCCCCCCTCCCGGGACAGAACCCCCTCCCGGGACAGAACCCCCCTCCCGGGACAGACCCCCCGCCCCGCCCGGCCCCGCCCCCGCCCCGCCGGCTGATTTCTCGGAAAGGCGCGCGCTTCAGAGAAAGCGGCTCCGGCCGCGCGCGCCCCACTGGGCGTCTTCCCATTGGACAGTCGGAGACAGAGACGACTTCCCATTGGATTGAGAGAGCATGGGAGGGGGGAGCGGCTGGCTATTGGCGAGGACGGCGCGGGGAGGCGTGGCTATTGTCAGCCCCGCCCCTATGCCGCTATAAAAGGCGGGCGCGGTGGGCGGCGCGGCAGTGGTGCTGTGCGGAGCGGCGGGCAGGTACGGGCGGCTGCGGCGGGCCCGGGGTGCGGGATGTGGCCGTAGGGTGTTGGGAGGAACGGGGATGCGTGGGCGAACCCAGCCCGTTACCGCCGATCCCCGTGCGTGCGGGGTGTTGAGCGGCGCTGGGGTCGTGGCGGTGCTGCGCTGCCCCAAGGCAAAGCCCGGGCTGGATGCGGTGTGTGGGGCGGGGGTGGGTGATGATGGTGCGGTGCTGCCTCTGCCAGCCAAGTGTTTCTGGCCGCTTGTCCCCCGTGGCCGTGGGGTCGGTGCTCAGCGCGCTGTGCTGGGGCGCTCGGTGTGCGCTGGCTGGTGGCACTCGGGCACGTCCAGCCTTGGGGGGCTGAGCCCAGCCCAGCCATGGGGACAAGCTTTGAGAACACAGCCTGAGTCAGAGTCCCGTTTCAGCAAGAGTTTCTGAGGCTCTCTGTGCTGGTAAGATGTTTTGTGCGGGAGCGGTGGTCTGCACCCATGTCCCTCTGGGGAAGTGCCCCGGGAGGTGCTTTGGGGTGTCCTGCTCTGGAGGGACAGCTGGGATCCAGGTTCCCTGGGATCAGGGTTGTTTTGGTTGGTGATGTTAGCTGTGGTTAGCCTTAAAAGCAGAGGCTGTGCTGCGGATGGCCGGGTGGGTCTGCGTGTCCTGCTGTGCAGCAGTAGGGTAACGGGGAAGGGACAGAAGTTGGTGGCACTGAGCTGGTGGGAGCCTGTGGCAAAGCTGGGGCCACCAGGTCTCAGGCTGTGCTGGGAGCATCCTTGTCTTCTCCCCAAAACCTTCTCATAGAGCAGTAAATAAATAAATTTAAAAAAAAAAAAAAATGAGGGAGAGTTAGTCTGGTAAAATTTGGAGGAGGGCTGTGAGTCCAAAAATCCTGGAGGGTCAGGCTGCTGGCCACTTCTGCCAGGCCACCAGCTCCTAAGTCCCTGCAGGTCTTGCCATGGAGGTGATGGGGGATACTGAGAGGCTTAAGCCTGGTACTTTGCTTCCAGCTGGGTGGGAGAAGCTTTCTCCTGGCTTCTCCCTGAAATCAGTGTTTTTGGCTAAAAATGACCTGAGGTCCCCTGCAACGGTGGCTTGATGTCACCCTGCTCCTTCCATGGGTCGATCCTGTGTTTGAGAGGCTTGGCTGTGTGGCCCCATCCCTGCGGTGACTCCGGGTGCTGCCTGGAACCAGTGCCTGCTCCCCAAAAAGGCAATGCCCGGTGTGAGCGCCCGCTGTCTCCTCCGGGACAGACCCTTGTGCCAAGACCAGCTGGGGACGGTGCTTAGCTCCATCTCCTGCAGGTGCTAACGGGTGTCTGCCCCGGGGTGGCCTGTCCGGTGTCACTTGTTGAGGTGACAGCACAACTGGGCACTTTGATCCCTGTCCATCTGATTCGTATGTGACTTATCCCGCAGCAAAAAACGGAGTAAGCGCAGCACCGAGTCAGCTTGTTTCGGTGAGCAGAGCTTTGGTAGAGCTGGAGGGAGAATTTGTAGTAATTCAGAGGAAATCGCCTTGATCTTTTTTCATTATAAAAGAAGCAGAATGGGATTTTAATGTGCAGATGTTGATGTGGGACCTGCAGAGAGGGTCAAACACCGAGAGCTGTTTGTCCCTGCAGGCAGGGCCACTACCAGCCGTGCGTGTGGCAAACTGGAGCACGGCACCATCCCTCGTACCCCAGTTGTGGTGGGACGGTGCTGGGGGAGCTAACAGGGCTTGGACCTCTCGCTCCATCCAGGATGTGCGACCGCAACAGCGGGCGGCGACTCCGGCAGTGGCTGATCGAGCAGATCGACAGCGAGATGTACCCTGGGCTCATCTGGGAGAACGAGGAGAAAACCATGTTCCGCATCCCCTGGAAACACGCTGGGAAGCAGGACTACAACCAGGAGGTGGATGCCTCTATTTTCAAGGTAGGGACGGATAGTGAATACCTCTTCTCCACAATTCCTGGACTTGGCAATGCTGGTTTTTTTGCCTTGCTGACAGTCCCACTGGTGGGAGATGTCCACGCTGTCTGTGGGTTTTGCATCTCTGATCCCTGCAGGAGATGCTTCACCCTGCAATTGGTCTCCAGGCTCTTTTGGGAGTTTTTATTACTCTTTGCCAAATGCCGGTGCCAGGTTTGGGTTTGTTTTCAGCATGTTTGCATCCTGGTCTGAGGATGCACCTGGTAGCGAGGAGCTTGACGTGTTCCTTTTGACCTGCTCTAAATTTCTTATTGGGCTATCCTTGATAAAAGGCTGGATTTACAAAAAAAAAAAAGACAAAAAGACTTTGCAGGAGGGAAGGAAGGTTTGGATTTCATGGAAGGGAGGGGGGATTTCCAGTTTTGGGGAAAAACTGGAAAATTCCATCCTGAACCAAAAAGGTCAGGTTCTTCCCCCAGGAATTCCCTTCCTCTGCCCCTGCTGCCAAATGTCTGTGCTGGTGAGGGAGTTCACTTTCAGGACAGTGACAGCTGCTCAGTGGCTGGTTTGGGAGTGCTGAGTTATGAGGATGGCATTAAATTCAGCTGTCTGGAAATATATAAATATCTATAAAATATGTATATTTAAAAAATAATCCATATTTTGCAGTCTCCCTTCAGTGGTAAAACGTATTCTCCCACCAAAAGCACAAATGATGTTCTAATCTAAAAAGAAACCAGCTTTTACTTATTAGTCAGGAGCTGGAAAACGTGGCTTACTTTGATTTTTATTTTGTTAACGGAGGTATTGCCAGGTCATTAGGAACACCACTGCTTCAGCAGTGATTCCTCGCATCCCCGGCAGCTCCTGACATCTGTGTGCAGAGATGAAGCCACATAATAAGATATAATGCAATAATATGATCTTGACCTCTGCTTTATAAACCCTGGGTGCTGCAGCCCTTCCGGTGCCTGGGTGCATCGCTGGGGTGGGTGGTGCTGCTCTGCACCCAGATACCCGTCCCCACGTGCGGCAGCCGTGCACGTGTCCGCAGTCTAGGAGCGAAACGGTGAATACCTATGGGATGGTTGAGTGGGTGCAAGGGGCAGAGGTGGGGAGAGCAAAATGCAAAATCTCTGCAGCTCCTTTGCCCTGGGGGTTGAGGGGGTTTGCAGAGCTCATGTGGAGGATTTTTTTTTCTTGCTTTGTTTTAGGCCTGGGCTGTTTTCAAAGGCAAGTTCAAAGAAGGTGACAAAGCGGAGCCGGCCACGTGGAAGACACGACTGCGCTGTGCCTTGAACAAGAGCCCTGACTTTGAGGAGGTGACAGACAGGTCCCAGCTGGACATCTCCGAGCCCTACAAGGTCTACAGGATTGTGCCGGAGGAGGAACAGAAATGTGAGTGCCCTGATGAGGGACTGACCCCAATGTGTAGGTCAGTCCTGCGAGTAACCACAGGCTTGTGCTGCTGACCTACATCTCACAGGAGCTTCCTGGCCAGGCTCTGCTCTTGTGCCGTGATGCTTTGCTTGTCCTGCTTTGCAAAAGATGTCCCCTGTGTTACCACAGCGGCAGGAGGGGAGGAAGAAGGACAAGATTTTTTTCCTCTCCCTCCAAACAGCTGCTTAGGGGATAACTGTATCGCTGTGTAAGCTTCCATCCTGTAAGGGTGTTGTAGAGGCAAATCCAAAATTCTTCTCCCCTTGGTGGGGGTACTTGGGCCCGTTGTCCTCCCAACGCCTGCCCTGGGCTGATGGCATGGAGCTGCAACAATCCCTTCTTGCCAGCCATGATTAGAGTAGCAGTAATTTTGCAGAGTGCAGTTGCTGCTGCGATGTCTGGTGTGGCGCAGGTTGCGCTAAGTATATCTCTATTTGTGGTTAGGCATGTGTATGCTTTTTCCTTTTTTTAAAAGTAAAAAAACTTGTGAAAAAAAAAAAAGCTTGCTGTCAGGAAATCTGCCTTTAGCATCTCGGTCTCCTCCAGCCATGTTCACACGGGGGGCGTGCTGCTGCTATGCAAATGGTACTGCAGGTTCCCACCGGCAGCACGACTGCGCTCGGGGTGGCTGGTGGAAAAAGGAGAAGCAGCGGCAGCCCCGGTCTCTGGGGTGTTCAGAAAAAAAGACCCTCTGCTCTAGTTCTGTCCCTGCTACCGGCCAGATTTTTGATTTGCCTTGTTGCTGATCAGGCTGCGTTGGGATAACTGGTTGGAAACTGGTTTTTGGTCCTGAAAAGCAGCTCTACGTGGAGCTGGAGGGGGGCTGCGAGTTCCCTGAGGTCTTGTTACATGGCTCCGCTTTGCTGTGGTTCTCGGTTTCATAACTTTCACGGGGTGAAGGGTTTCTAAAACCCAGCGGCGAGATGAGCCGTGGCAGGGGGGTGGATGTGCTCACTGCGTCCTGGCCTCTCCTTCCAGGCAAAGCGGGCATTGCCAATGGGAGCAGCCTGAATGACGTCACAGAGATGGACTGCAGTTCCTCTGCGATCGATGAGCTCATTAAAGAGGTAAACCTTTGCTGTGGCTGCAGGTTGCCGTGGACTGGTATCAGGCAGTTGCCCGATGAAGCGTTGCCTCCCTAACATTCAATCTGCAAAGCTCTGGGAGTCGGCCTGGCGAGCGATGCTGGGTTTTGCAGCTCATTCATGTGAGCCAGCGCAGACGTGGGTGCTGATGAATGGCTTGTGCTTTGATTTGCATCTGGGCTGGTGAGACCTTTGCTGGAGGCTGTTTAGCAGCTCTGTTTCCCTTTTCAGCTGTGTCACCTTGGGCTGCTTCTGCTCAGTCACTCTTGAGGGTGTTGTTTGAATGTGTGGCCTGGGGAATGTCAAATGTGCTCTTTCTAACCAAAAAAGTTCCCTGACCCCCCGTTGGTATTGCTGTGTGGACCCTCTACGATCGCTGCAAGTGTCTCAGTGCAGGGCAGTGGCTGTCCAAGGCATCAAACCTGCTCTGGTCTCACACAGCCCCCCAGCGTAGACGAATATCTGGGCATCATCAAGAGAAGCCCCTCGCCCCCCCAGGAGACCTGCAGGAACCCCCCGATACCCGACTGGTGGGTGCAGCAGCCCAGCCCTGGTAAGTAGGTGACAGTGTGTGTGGTGTTTAATGGGGCTGAGCTTTTTGTTTGGGGCAGGAAAAAATTACTGTACAGCAATGGATAATGGACAACAGCCGTATTTATCTTCCTTATTAAGAGTACTTAACGTACTAATTTTGAACGCTGTGGTTGGTAGCAGGAACCCAAGAGTGTACATTGCACAAGATTAAGTGTAAGTGGGAGTATTTGCTGGCATCTCCCGTGGGGGAGCTGGGAAGCCTGATGTGCCTGGGAGAGAAAACCAGAGGGCTGGTGGGGAGGAGAGGGGGAGATCGGGCTTTGGGAGCCCAGCACGCAGGCACAGCTCGGCTTTCTCTGCCCACAGCGTTGCCCCTGATGAACGGATACTCCGGCTACGAGCAGCATCATTCAGGTAAGGCAGCTCCCCTGCTCGGCTGTGGACTGTGGCCATCAAAAGCCCTTCTGGGGCTCTCGTGTGCGGTGGCTAGAAGGCGGCTCTGACTCTGCTTTCTGCCTTGGGGGAGGCTTTGCTCTGGGTTTGGGAGGTCCCGTGTCCCTCTTGAGTACCCACGGGGTTTGCACACTGAGCGGGGACGCATCCTGCCCCTTGTCCTGTGGCCGTGGCAAGGGGGAAGCTGCCCCGGGATGCTGGGATCAGCTGTGCCTTAGTGTGGGGAGATCTGCCTGTGACAAGGGACGTGTGGAGCAAAGACAGGGGAGGGGGTTCAGTAGTGGGAGCTCTTGCTCACTACTGGGCTGAGTGCTGGAGGAGATGTCCTCTAGCAAGTAGGTCTCCATCAAATGAACCTTGCTCCTGGGGAATTTTGCTGCTCTCAGGGGGTTTGGGCATTGCATGGGAGAGCAGGCAGGGTTTGTCTCTCCCTGATGGGTGGTATGTGTGCCCATCCCCTCCTAGGTTACTCCCAGATGGTGATCAACTTCTTCTACAGCGGGAGGCTGGTGGGCCACATCACCACCTCGTGCACCGAGGGCTGCCGGATCTCGCTCAGCCAGCCCTCCAGCCATGGTGAGAAGCTGTATGCCCCAGATGCCCTGGAGCATGTGCGGTTCCCTTCGGCTGACACCATCCAGAACGACCGCCAGAAGCAGATCACCAGGAAGCTCTTTGGGCACCTGGAGAGGGGTGTCCTGCTGCACAGCAACAAGCAAGGCATCTTCATCAAGAGGCTGTGCCAGGGCAGGGTCTTCTGGAGTGGGAACACCATGGTCTACAAGGACAGGCCCAACAAACTGGACCGGGATGAGGTGGTGAAGATATTTGACACCAGCTTGTTCTTCAGAGGTTCGTAGGAGCATTCCTCTCTCCCCATCCATTTGGTGGGGTTGAAAGGGTGGAGCCCTTTGCCTTGGAGCACTTTGAAGTCATTTCTGGTGGGTTACCCAAGTGCTCTGGATGAGGAGCTGATGCTACCAGATCCAGGAAGGAGTAACCTGGTGTCTTGTGTCATTGTGAAATTCCTCCTGGCTGGAGGCTTTGCACAACAAAGCTGGCTTCTCTTGAGCCCACAGCTTGCTGCCATGGCAGGGTGCTTGGTCCTGAAGCTGGTGGCTTGTGGCGGGCAACCTCCAACTGTTCCTTTTTCCTTGCAGAGCTCCAGCAGTTTTACAACAACCAGGGCCGCTTCCCGGACAGCAGAGTCATACTGTGCTTTGGAGAGGAGTTCCCAGACACGGTGCCCCTGCGGTATAAGCTCATCCTTGTCCAGGTACGGAGGGCTGCCCTTCAGAGCTCTGCTGCTGAATTTCCCCCCCTCCTTGTTGGACCATATTGCCCTCTTCTTCTCCACCCTCAAAAGCAGGGCTCTGGCTTCAACCCCTGGAGCCACAGACTGTTTGTGTGCCTGTTTTGGTGGGGTGGCAGGTGTGGCATGAGTATTGGCTTATCTACAGCCTCCCCAGAGGTGCTTGGGCTGTTGCTTGTGGGTCCCCTTGATCTGGGTTGATCATGTTTGCGAAGAAAGCTCTCAAATGGCAAAAGCTTTTCTAAACTGCTGGGAAATCTGTTCTCTTCCTGTTTCTTGGCACTAGGACCTCTGCCTTCTCCTGTGGGAAATGGGGAAATAAATACCTGGAATGGTTGAGTTAAGGGACAGCCTGAGCTGACCAGCCAGCAGATGTGGTGGACAGTGGTGGAGTTAAGGAAACCTTCAGGAGGATGAAGGAAGGGATGGGATGAGAGGGGCAGTCCCCATGGCTCTGGCCAGAAACTTCTCCCTGGAGAAGCTGAAGCAATTGTGGGATCCCAAAGCCTTGGGGTAATGCATAAGGTGTTTCTGGAGCCTGTGCCCAGTGTGGGACCCCTTGGGCCAACAAGGCTGTGGCGGCAGGGACATGGCACAGGGAGGGTGTTCCATCCACCCTTGAGCAAGCAGAGACCCACCAAGCCTGTGAAGTCCTGGAGGGGATTTTACAAGTTCAGAGACTGGTCCTATGCCTCCTTGCATGACTTTCTGACCTGGTCACCTCTTCTTGCACCAGAAGATCACTCTGCATGTGCTGGGACAGTCCCCTAGCCTGTCCTTTCCTCCCTATAGCTCTGCTGGGACAGGAGGTCTTGTGACTGCTTCTCTTTTCCTAGAGGTGCTTGTGGAGTTGGACCTGTTGGCCTGGCTGGACCTGGCCACTTGGGTCTGGGCACAGCTGCTGTGTTGTATCTCTCCCACCCCATACCCTGCTACCTGGGCAGCAGTGGGAGATGCTCAAAGAGGTTCCTCTTCATTCAGTGTCTTTCTAACCTTTCTTTTTGTGTAGGTGGAGCAGCTGTGTGTCAGGCAGGTGGTGGAGGAGGCTGGGAAGACCTGCAGCAGCAGCCCCATGCTCCCCATAGCTGATGAGACACAGCATGACCAGGTGTACAGGATCTTTCAGGACATCTGTGGGATGCACCAGCGGCCACTCTTCAGAGAAAACCAACAGATTGCTGTCTGAGCCTCCTTCTCTGCAGACATAGCATGGTGGCTTGGGTTGATCTAGACCCAGTTTAGTCTCACTAGTGCCTAAATTTCCCTTTTGGAAAGTTGGTTCTTGTTCTTTGATTCCAGTCCAGAGTCTGTATAAATACACCAGTAAAAATTGCTATGAGAAAGTAGGTTGGCTGCTTAGGGTCTGTCCTGCAGACACTTTACTGATAGAAATGACTTTTGTACAAGCAGGGTAGTCCATGTCCTGCTGTCTATAGCTAATGGCAGGGGGAGGAGGAGGAAGGTCTGAGCTGTGTGTGAAGGCTAGGGCTGGGAGGGCTTTGTGTTGCCTTTGTTTATGGCCAGTCAAGCAGAACTCAGAATCAACAGCTATAATAACCTGCCCCACCAGTCTGTGACTTGGACCTTGTTCAGAATAGTGATTTGGTAGGAGGTGACTCTTGGAAAAGCCTTAAAATGCTTAAATGTAGGGAATTCTCAAAAATCAGGTCTTTTCCCCAGAGTGTCCTGTTGAGAGTATGCCTTCCAAGGAGACCCTTCTGAAATTCCTCTGTATTTTTGCTGTGAGGTTTATATGTTTATCTGTAATAGCAAAGTATTTTGAGATTTGGAAACCAATGCAGAGATTATATATGTAAACATTGAACATAAGAACCTAGGAATCTTAATTTTTCCTAACAGGAGTTTATATAAATATATAATATCTTTAATTTTAAAGATTGCAGCATAGTGTGAGTAAGTTGGCTTCACCCTCCCAAACACACATGTTGGTCTCTCCCAAGCGTGACCAGGCAGCGGCATCCATGTGTAAATCCTCATTAACATGGTTTGTGTGTGCACCCAGCGCTGGGGAGCTGCTTGCAGCTGACACAAACCAGGACTGCACATGTGTGTGTGCTACTAAGCTGCCTATTTATTTTATGCCTGAGGTTTATTAAATTTTTTTTGTAATTTTTTTAATGTTACTGCAATTAAAGTGCTATGTTTTGTATTTCTCTTGCAGTGTGGTTTTTGGTTGTAATGGGTGGGGTGTCATGTCTTTGGTGGGAGAATCTGGTATCTCTGACTTGCTCCTGCCTTGGTGGTCTCTGTGGTGTGGTCTGTGTTAAGCCTCTGCTGTCACCTCCCTCCTGCTCCATAACTGCTCGGCTTCCTCTCTGGGACAGGAGAGGAACGAGCCAAAATGCTTTAATACAATGGAGAGAGGGAAGGGCTGTTGCTTGTAGAGCCTTCATTCCAGGGAGCGTGGGGATAGGTTCCTGCTCATCGGCCACACCACTGACCTGCATGCCCTTAGCTCTGACCTGGGCTGTGATGCTCCAAGGTCATGGGATTGGGAGGGTGGTTATTTGTGGTCCTGCTCAAAGTCATTGTAGTCCCTTCACTGCCTGGTGGAGTCTTTCCCCACTGTCTTCTCCATCCACCTTTTTCATGGCCCTGTCTAGCAGGCATTCTTTGGGGAGAACCAAGGGCAAAAAAAAGCATCTGCCTTGGTGAAACACCACAGTCAATATTGCCAGCAGGGGAGACTGAGCATCTGTCCTCATCTCAAGCCTGAGCCTGGGGGCAATACCTCAAGAGGCTCTGGAAGGGTGTAAGGAGCGTGTTTGGTCTGTCCCCTTGCCCCTGTGAAGGACGAACATGAACTCCAGCTCCTTCCCCACAGCAGGTTCTGCTGTGTGCTCTGGGTCAGAGGTGACCCTGGTACCCGAGGTACTGGGGGATGTAGGCACTTGAGAAGGGGATGCCTGGAGATCCAGGCAGGTGGAGACCATCTCCTGAGGAGATGGATGCAAAGCTGTCTCCCTTGCTTGAGTATTAAAGCAGATCAGCCCTTTTTTGCTATTAATGATGGAGACCTCCCCAAACACAAGTGCATGGTCAGAACTTGATTAAGATGTGAAGATCCTGACCTGGAGCGAGTTAACCACAGCTCACCTCTGTAAGGACATTGTCCTGTCTGCAGGATTGCTAATTGTTTTGGGGTGATGAACTCAGCCTTCCCACCAAAGCCTCCCTAAAACAATTAAGCATTCAGCACTTGTGGGACTTGATGTGATCTCCCCTGGGGTCCCTCCAGGGTAAGCAGTTACAGCCTCTGGCCCAAAAAGCAATGGGTGCACAGTGGACAACACAACTTACAGCACCCAAGAAGTGCTCTGAGACAGAAGACCCAGCTGAAGCTGTGGTTATACATGGGGATTAAGGGAAGCCCTGCATCCCAAGCTATTTATGCTATGAGCACCTCATTCTATGGCTAAGCTGTTCTCCGTGGCTCAACTGTATTGACGGGATGCTTGTAGTCCTGCCTGCGCCCTTGCAGGCATTGTGGCGTGTGGCTTTGGTGCTTGTGAGCAGAGATGGCTGCAGACCAAGATTTTTGAGGATGCACCAGGATCCTCGGTGCAGCCAAGTCCCCAACTCCTGTAAGCTCTTGTGGGATGCTTGGTCACGGAGGTGGGGATTGCACCTTGTAGGTGCAATCATTCATCATCAGCATTCATCCCCAGCCTTTCCCTGCTCCTCCTGAGGACCATCACGGTGTCTGTCTCGGGGTTTAATCCTGTTTCGGTCCTTGGTGCTCCCTCAGAGAGTGAGGAAGGCTCACCTCCCCGTGGGTGAGGTGCCTGCTGGGGGAGGGGGAGGAAGGTGGGAGCAAGATACCTGCTGCGGTCTGCGCTGGAACAACACGTGCCCGCTTGTGAAACACGTGACAGGCTGCAGGCTGGGACACCATAAACACCACTTGCGGTTTCCCCAGATGTCCTGGTGCAAGTCCTTCCTCAGAAACCACCATCTTGTGCTCGCCTGGAGCCACCTGCTACGTATTCAGGGCTCTTTCAATTTCCACCCCAAGACCGCGGAAGAGCAGCGGGGAGCAGAGGTACCTTTCGTTGGACTTGGCTGCACTGTTTATTTTTAACATTACCATCATGCCTCAGAGCCCAGAGCTCGGTTTCGGACCGTGCTGTGCCTCGCTCCATAAAACCAGCAGCACGGCTCCTGTCCTGAAGGGCTTCCAAGCCATGCCCAAGAGAGGACAGCTGGCGGGTGTGGAGGGACTGGGAAGGAAACTGTGGGACAGGGTCTCACGGCAGAGGTGGGATGCGAGAAGGATAATGCCGGTGTGTTTTTGCTCAGGTAGGACTTGCAGTTGAGTTTGTGCCTAATGCTTGGCCCAAGCTGGACTTCCTGGCTCTGTCCCACCCCCAAAATCCAGCACGAGAGAAACCTCCAAGGCTGATGCTCACTCACAAAGGACCCGATGCTTTGGCAGATGGGAGCAGGTTTCGAGGTAACCGTGACAGATTGCACAAAGGGATGCTCTGGCCCAGACTTGTGGTGGCCTTTGTAAAAGCCAGGAGGAATTTCTGCACATCTCATACTTTTCCCCCAAAACTTTCGGCAGGACACTGGTGCTGGTGGTGTCCAGGAGCACCGTGACCCGGAGACAGCACCTGCATCCCAGGCACCTGTCCCTGCACCTCGCCTGGCCCCAGGCAGCTCCGGTGAGCTGCTCGGTGCAGCTGCGCCGAGTCTTAGTGGTTTTGGGCGACTGGGGACTCAAATACTTTCGTTGGTTTCTGTTCACTTGGGTTCTTCTCTACAGCCTCACTGAAGTGAAACCTCGGTACCTTGTGTCAGCTCTTCTTTGTCTATGCTTCATCTGTTGGCAAGTCCCAACAGTGGCCCATGTCTTCTCCAGCTGAGGGTCCTGTCCCCGAATCCTGGGGATGCAGTACCCACTGCGTACAGCATCTGTGGCATGGGCTGCATCCACTCCACCGAACGATCCTCACCGGTGTAACAGGATCAAGGGGAGCATGAATGAGGAGCTCAAAGGCTGTCCTACCCAAAATGCCTGCTGCTGTTCCAGATGTGATTTCCTACACCGTGAGGATGTGTTTGAGTTGGAGCAGTGATGCCATCAAACTCCCACCTGATATAGAAATATTTCCTTGCTTCCCAGGAAGGCCAACCCAGATACCGGGTCCTGCTGCTTCTCTGGAGAGGGCTGCAATCCCTGTGGACACGGGAAGGTGCTTTCTGGGAGATGCCCATGCTAAACTCCTACTTTCAGGAGCAGAAGGACAGAGGGAAGGTTTCACATGGGAAGGAGAGAGGAGCTTGGTTTCTGTGGAGGAAGACTGACCTTTCCTTGCAGGAGATACACGGTTCTCCTCAAGCATGTTTGGGAAGGAGCAGTGTGCTTACCCAATCCTCCTATCAGCCAACAGAGAAGGGTGGACCAGGGCAGACAATGTGCGGGAATTTTCTGTCAACCCCTTCTCTAAGGTCTTCCAACATAAAGACATCTACTCCATGGTGTACACTCCATGGAGCACTTTGATTTCTGGGTGCTGCAAAGGACTTGATAAAGCCTGCAGCCCCCACCTGATGTTTTGCTCACTGACTTGAGGTGTTACTTGGGTTCAAAGCCAACCTTACTCCTGAGATTTGTCATGGCTGGAAGGCAGTTGTGCCACTGGGAAGCATTTTTCTCGGGAAAAAATGAACTTGGTTATATCCTGCAGTGTTATCAGCCTTGCTCCTTAATGTGCTTTGGTATTTATCTATGAGGTGCCCTTCAACAACTGCAAAAAGGATGACTGCATGTGGCTTCAGGGGCAGAAGTCAGTGTCTGCGAGGACAACCAGCTCCTACCCATCCCTCCTACACGCTTGAAATGCGATATGAGGAGTTACCCAGTGACAAATCTCCTGCATGGAGAACAGGCTTGCTGGACTGGGGAGAAGGAAGGTGAGATTTGGTCCAACTACAGCTCCTGAGATTTAGCCCATCTCATCTTGGAGAAACAGGAAAAGCTCTGCAGTTGTCTCAATCCAGTTCTGGAGGTCAAGTGCTCTGCACAGAGAGACGACCACAATTCAATCGCGGGTCCCAGCTCACAGTTGAACTGCTCAGGAATACAACATAAACCAGCTACAGCTGCTTCCTCCAACCTGCTGCTGCTTGCCGTGGGCCCCCACCAGCCCCTATAGGCGTTAGAAAAAAAAAACAGTCATTTTTTATTTCTAGACACCAGGGTTTCCAACTGGTTTGATTGCTCAATGCCCCATTTCAGCACAGCAGCCTGTCCATGATGAGCATCTCTGGGCTCTTCCTGTGAGCGTGTTGTAATATGGTAAGCACCCTCCTTCGCATGGTCACTGGCCGCAGGACATCTCCTCCCTGCCCTCAGGAAGGCAGGAGAGCTGCATGGGGGCTTGTCCCTTCCTCTCCAAGGGGCTTGTACCCCCTTGGCTGGTCTTAACACCAAGGACACTTCAGTGATGCCTAGTGAAGGAAGCTCGGCAGAACAACCCACCTAGAGTTGTCTTTGGTGGAGCTCAAGGGGCTCACACCGTTGTTTGAGGCGTGACTGCTCAGTGCTCAAACTGGCGTCACGTGGCACTTCCAACTCCTGCTTGCTTCGGATGGTCACCCTACGTGGCTGGTGGGACTTGGTTCACGCATCAAACCACACTTCTCATAAAGTCAGATCTGTGCAGGGAGTGGGAGGGGAGGGATGGTCCGAAGGCATCTCATCGGCTCTAGGCATCTCAGCTCCGTCAGGGCTGGCTGAGAAGAAGGGAGAGGAGGTGGTGGGAAGAGCTGACAGCAAGGAGGCTGAAATTGCATCCCTGAGTCTGGGGAGGCAGGCAGCCTGCCGATTTCCTCAAGCTAGACTTGGCTGCAGAAAGGTGTTACGCAGAGGAAAAGAGATCCCAGACTCCAGCGAGCGTGACAGCCACTTATTTTTCTGAATCCATTTTTGACAGATGACCTCTTCCTCCTGCGAGTCTTTGCTGTAACACCAGACACAAGGTCATGAAAACAAGCTCCACCCAACCCACAGCTGCAAAAATACACAGGGATGAGAAGAAATTCGGCGATACTTGTTTTGTTTTGTCAGACTTTTGGGTTTATTATGAGACCAAATCTGTGAAACCAAGGTCCAGGCTGAAATCCCCTCCCTTCCCCCTGAGTTTGCATGCGCCTAGATGTTGTGTCCTGCTCTGAGCCTATTTTTGGTGCATGCGATTTGCTTGCAATAATGCAAACACCCTGATGCATCGAAGTGGCTGGAGCCATAAAATACAGTCAGATAGCTTTTTGTGTCACAGCCCACCCAGATGCCAGGTGACCTGGACCTCTGCTGCTCATCAGAAGAGTAACGTGGAAGAGCTCGGACTCAGCCCTAAAACGCTCATCAAAATGGGAAGAGGAAAAAGGGCATTCCAGGCTGTTGCACAAAGATATCTTTGTAATGTGGCAATTAAAAAAATTCTCCAAGCTGGAGGAACATTCCTTTTCCTTCTTTTCCCCCCTCCAATGTGTTAGAGCAGCTGGATGTTCAGAAGAGTTGCTCCAGCTCTCGCTGAGACTATAGTTCTCGTGGCTTATGTAAAGCCTCCTTACTTGTGCTAGATGTTTTACAGGGAACCACAAATGATAACAAGTAGCTTGTGGATTGCAATAATATCGATCTCCAGTGTGCGATCATCCCTGAGTCTTCTTCTGATGGGCTTCAAAGGGAGTTTTGCCCCAATTCTTCTCCTGCATGTCACAGAATCCCAGAATCCCAGAATCCCAGGTTGGTAGGGGTTGGAAGGGACCTCTGGAGATCATCTAGTCCAACCCCCTGCCAAAGCAGGATCACCCAGAGCAGGTTGCACAGGATTGCATCCAGGCAGGGCTCCAGCTGAGGTGCTGAGCTCCAGATCAGAAACTGGAGCTGTAACTGAGTAATAACCTGTTCGCTCACTGAGGCCATAAGGGAAACACAGACATCAGATGCCTTGGTACACCAGAGCTAGGTCTCCATCCATGACACGCTGCAGTGTCTGTGTCCGGAGGCCGCCAAACGTCACCTTGGTCTCTCCATGCCAGCAAAGTCACCTCCACTGGTTAATCCAAGGATGCCCTTCTCCTCGTTCAACCCTGGCTTCCTCCCACACCCAACCACCCCATTCCCTGCCTAGCCTTGCAGCTTAGGAAAACGCTCTGCAAATCCACCCTGGGACCCGAAACTTCTTGAGGCTCCTGGTGAGGTTCCTACAAAAATCAGCATTTCCCCATTTTTTCGCACAGCGATGGCAGAGCGGGTCCCCATCAGCTGGGCACTGCAGCCCCCGGAGGAGGCGTGGGCTGGGGGGACCGAAGTATGTGGAAGAAGCACGGTGGTTCGAAACAAGTGATTCCCTTGCCTGGATCTTTCTGTTCTGTATTTCTCTTGAGATGTAACCACTTCTCCCTGAGATAAATCTGGCTCATGGACACATCCGTGGGGCACAAAAGGCAGCGTGTCTGCAGGTTGGTCCTCCCAGCAAGTATGGCTAGAAAATAGTGAGAGGGATCAGTCTGGGGAATGTTTTTATACTTCTACCCCAGAAAAGATATTCTGGTTTTATTTTGGAAGAGGGTCTGGACACCTCTTTCGTAAAAATCATGAATATTTAGAATTTGCTGGTTTGCTTTGCTGCTTCTAACCAAACTCCTGCTCTGGGGTTTTCTCTCTTTGCTCCTAAATGCTCACCACCACTGCGACCTCCTGTCCTTAGCCGGGGTGCCACTGAGGTCTGGAGGAGACCCGCTCCACAAAGAGAAGGAAAAAACCTCACAGCTCTGTCTCCTAGGGCAGTGTGCTTTCAGGTGGAGAAGGGAAGGGACCACTTGATCACACTTAAGGCAAGGAAGGAAAAGGCAGTGGGAAATGTTTCCTTGTGGTGACACCAGCAAGGGCAAGGAAAGCCTGGAGGAAGGAGCCTTGTGGTTGAGAAGCTGGGGAAGGTGGGCTGTGGTGTTCACCACCAAGCAGGAGATCAAAAAGGTGGACAGTGAGGGATAAGGATGGATGGAGGGAAAGATTCATCACTGATGCAGCGAAGGAGGAGCTGGTGGAAGGAAGTCAACAGAGAAGCGTGAATATCTGTCATACCAATGCCTGCCAAATGTCCACCCAGCCTAGGTCGTACACCCAACATCAGTCAACAGATCTCTGGAAGAGGAAAGAGCAAGCCTGGCTGTGCTGAACCCAAAAAACAGTGGCTGAGGAACAGGCTGGACCACAGGCTGTGTCTGCAACGTGGTGGGTCATAGCCCCAGCACAACTCTTCTCCACAGATGTCTTTAATGCCCTTAACCTGCTCGTGGCTGTGGTGGCCAGCCCCTGCGAAGTGATGTCCCAGAGGTGGGCTACGAGGAGAGGGGAGGGGAGGGGAGAGGAGAGAGGGGGTTATTCCACTTGGGCAGGATACGGCACCGGTTGCTCCTGGGAAAGGGAGAATCTCCTGGGTTCCTCCTGATGAGCCTGAGACCGTCTCCAGTGCACGTCGCTGCCTCGGTTCCTCTTTCCTGGCCGCAGCAAGCGACGGTGCTGAGTCTCTTTTCGTGGGGCTGAGAAGAGGCTGGAGGCCAGCCTCAGGCAAAGCACGGCGTGGGGGGAAAACGAACCTGTTGTGCCCAGCCTGTATGGCTCTGCCCTCGGGGTGGATGTGGGAAACTCTCGGTCTTTACAAGGGACTGGAAATTCTGGTATAATTATAGCCTTGCCGTGGGTTGTGAGAAACCAAGGGGCTTTACAGGTTGCCGTGCTGGGCAGTCAAAGTCACGGTATGCAATTCCCCCAGGAGAAACCTCGAGCCCCAGCTGAGCCATGGCGTGGAGCGGGGCAGGATCGGTGCGAGCCCTTCGGGACAGCTACCAGCCACCCCCTGGAAACCCCTTTCTCTGGCTGTGCAGCCTTTCTGCCTGGGGACCGTGTCCTCTGAATAAATATATAGTAGCGACGGCTGGGGAGCAATTGGTTTGCAAGGAGCGCAACGGTTCAGGGCATTTAGAAAAAGCACTGGAAGATGCTCCAGGGTGGCTGTGAATGGAGAAACCCATCTTCCTAATTTACCCCCTATCAGCCTTTCTGGTTGAAGGTTCTTCTCACCCTGAAGATGAGCCACAAACCCAAGAGCTGTCATCGCAGGAGGGTTTTGAGTAGCAGGCAGGCAGGCGTCTGGCTGGGCTGGTTTGCTACCACCCGTCCCGGCTTGGAGCAATTATCGCCGTGAGCCTGACGCTGCGTTTCAAAGTAGGGGTCTAACGCTGCGGGTTTGCAGCGTCGAAAGCAGGAGCGTGAAAGCAAAACCTTACCTTGTTTTTGCTTTGTTGAGAAATTAATTTCTAGTAAAGTCACAGCATCGGTTAGAGCTGCTGGAGGAAAGGAGGTTGCTGTTTTCGTCGCTGCACGTTTCTGGTCCTCCCTCTTAAATTTGACTCTCTGGTAGTTGAAACACTTAAGCATGACAGCTGAAAATGGAGGATTTCACCCTAATTTTTATGAAACCGATATAGTTTATAGCAGCCTATTTCTAAAGTGAGAAATGATAGAAATGCCAGAAATTATGACTGCAACCTAGGGAGCATTTTTGCTAAGCAGCATCAACCCCAAGCGCAGGTCTGACGAAAGCCTTGCCCGCGCACGAAGGTTTGTTTAAGCCTTGCCTGTGAGCGAGGTTTATTTGCCAAAGGCTGAATCATCCGGGGCCGCTCGCACCGGTTATCACCTTGCACCGCCATGATTTCACTCATTTCCAAACAACCAGGAGTCACTCAGCAGGAGCTGATGCATCACGACCCGTTCCTTGAGATATCGCGGGTCTCATCACCCCCGGAGGAGATAATGCTGGAAATGAGCCTGGTGAATTTAATAATTCACTCTCGATTTTTGCATGGCTGTCACTGATGGATGCTGAGGTCTTGCCAGAGAGACGATCTGATGTTCAGGGCAGGACCAGATCTTAAAGCAGGAGGATGGGAATGAATGGTAACGTTTGTTTTCTCCTTTATTGGCACGCTGTAAATGTTCAGGTCCAGCCTCGGCTGGGCACGATGTGATATTCCTGACGTTCCGGGAATTGTGCCCGTGGTGGCCGTGGACCTGCTGCTCTACCCTTGACCCCAACCTGAGATGAGTTTACCACATCTCTGTTTTTTCTTGAGACGAGAAATATTTGTGAGCCCGATCATCTCTCTCCTATTTCTTTCTTTTCTACAAATTTAGCCAATTTTTCGGCCAGAAGAGGAGGCTGGTGGGGTCAGATCCACTTTTGGCCAGTCCCTCTGCCCTGTATGTTCAACCGGCTTTTCTCAGGGTGGATTTAGGACAAACCCAATTCTCCCCAAAACCGACGTCTTTCCATCACACGCTTCAGCTTCTGAGGCTGCAGGTGCAACTATTTCGGCTTGCTCCGAAATAGCCCCGCTGCCTACAAAAGATGAATGCTCAGGCTCTGAAAATCCACAAAGCTGAAAAAAAAAAAAAAAAAAAAAAATCCCCAGCCCCTTCCCCGTGATGCCGAGAGCCGCTCTCGGTTTTGTACGCTGGCAAAACCTGGAGTTTCACTGAAACGAGCTGCAAAAATATCTCCCTGTCCTGTAACCCCGGCTTTTTTTGCCGCTATTTATTGTGTGTTTTTGTTACAGCCTCCACCTGTATCTTGACTTAAAGAGGGATTCTGGCTTAAGATCAAATTTTGAGAAATAAATAGATAAAAATTAAACAAGCGAGCTCTGGTGCACAAAAACCATGTGCACAGAAAAGCAAAATTCACCAAATAAATATTTATTTTGCTCGACTGAAGCTCCCTAAAGAGGCAGGAAGGATTTTTCCTGCTGAGATGAGCCACATCCCTGGGATGAGGTCCATTCCCTCTGACGACAAACCGAGCCTTGGCTCTGAACTTGGACTTTGGCCTCTGCCAGGAATTAATCAATCTGCATCGCGCTGCTCTTATCGAGATTTCAGCTCTTTGGTTTTCTGCCGTGGGACACTGAGCCCGGGGGTGCCCCTGCTTTAAAAATCAGAATTTCCTCCTGAAAATTCTGGCAGAAAAAGTGACTCGGTGAGACCTGGTGACTGATGGTGCCGGGGTCGGTCCCGGGCTGGCGGCCTCGGGGCTCATTTACATCTCGCCGAGCGAGAAGTCGGGCGTGAGCCGCTTTCCTGTCAGCGCCCGGCTCGACCCAAAACCCCCCCCAGTTTGCTTCATCTTTCTCAGGGCTGGCAGTGAGACCTCGGAGGGTGAAAAGCCCTGTGAGCTGTCAAGCCTCTTTTCCTCGTGGGTAGATTCTCTGGTGTCTAGTAATGGGGTTGAGCATTTTCTTCGGGCTCCTCTTCATCACGTCTGTTATTATATTTGCTATTTCCAGGGGGGGGTTGCAGGAATTGAGCATTTTTGAGGCTGCTGGAAGCAGGTAGAGCTGAGGCATTGAGGTAGATGCACAGACGTGATTGCATGCATCCCTCGCCTTAGGAAACGGCGCTGCAAACCCCCTGGGCTCGCTGTGCAGAGACCGCTCCTCCTTCTCTCCCCAGGCTGCCGCCGACCCCGACGTCGACGCTCGCAGCTCGTACCTGTCCCACTGTTATTTCTGGCCACCGAGCTGCTGTGGGCTTCGAGGGGCTCTCGATGCTGCAAGTGGTGCGACGGCGAGGAAGCACCTGCGAGCCCTCTGCTCAGGAAGCCGGCAGTGTCCCATGGCCCCGGCGTGCACCGGGCTCCCAAACGTGCTGGCCCTGTGCTGGGGCTCCATGCACAGGACCCCAAAGGGACCCCCCCCCCCCCCATCTTGCTTGCTCAGCCCTGCACGCTGGCTGGAGATCTCCCTCCTCCTGGGAGGCTGCCTGGTTTTGGGGTACCACCAGCAGCAGCTCACCCTCTCCCCAGTGGTAACCTCAAAGAATTTAACAGCAATTAAGTGTCTGATAGCCATCGCCGAGTGATAAGGGCACCCCTGGGACCCCCAGGGGCTCTGGGGACCTCTCCACGACTGGCTGGATAAATCGTCCCTGCTCAGTTGGGTTGGTGCCATGCATCAGCCGTGCCAAGCTGCACCATTGCGGTGCCTGGGTGAGCATCCTTCTCCTCCCAGGAGACTTAGAGAAGCTCTGAGAAGAGAGGTCAGCCTGGGCATCGGGGTTGCAACGTGTCAGCTTGCTGCAAAACTCCTTAGCGGGTGGCTCCACGGGTCCCCAGTTTTGATTGCATGTGGCAGGGACACCTGCAAAATAATTGCATGGCACCCTGGAGCAGGCTGAGTGCTTAATGCTGCTGGGATTAGGGCTGCTTTTTTGTCATCCTCTGTCCCCTGCAAGGGCTGGATTGCTCCGAAGTGGCCAATAGGTAGCTGGAGAGGAAATCAAAGGTTTGCAGTCTCATCCGTCCGTCTGTGTGCAGAGCACCCCTGTTTGCACGGGTGAGATGGGAGGCAAGGGGAGGCGTTAGAAAGGGAAACTGGGTATCGGCTAAGAGCGATCAAAAGGTTCATGCATCTTTGTTCGTTTGAAATTCAGAATAAAAAGCAAAGATAAATTTTCCTCCTGTTTCTCTTCAAGTCTGCAATTTTCAAACTCTGCCCATCCCCAACAAAACTCTAAAAGGCAATTTGCCCGAACGTCGATCTTTGGGCCTGAAGGAAATAAAAGCTTTGTGATGGAGGGGAGCTAGAATTCCAGCTGTGATGCTGCTCGCTGGGAGCATGGATTCCCTTGGCCTGACCTTGGGATGCTGCAGGCAGCCATGCCCCCACACTTCCAAAGCCCCGACCTGCAGGGCACGGGTGTTGGATATGAGCTTGGGGACAGCAAAACCCATCTATGTGCTTAATAAAGTTAACAATTAATGAAGGAGCTTCCCTTGCATCCCATGCTTTGCTTACTCAATAAATACTGCAGCAGACAAGCTGCAGGCCTGAGGAGGAGGAGATTTCCTTTTTGCTGCTGTTATTAATGCCATTGGACTCCTCGTTCTTTTTTTTTTCATCATTTTTTGGTGCAAGAGGTTGCAGGGTAGGATGGCATATTAACCCTTGTGCTCCTGCACCGTTGTTGTACCCTCATTGGGGCGTCCTCTTAGGGCAAAAGGGCATTTTACAGGAAAAAACAATAAAATGAGGGAGAAAACCAGGTCAGAGAGGAATCCAGATCTCGGGGGGGTTTGCAAAATAGCTGGAAATCTCACAAGGCCAACCTGTGTCCCTCATGAGATTTCTGATACTTCCCACTTCTGGCCCAGCCAGAAATACTGCAAGAACAACGCTGCGTCATCATTCTCGGCTCTGGCTTTGCTCTTCCCACACTCCCGGCAGCGATTATCCTCCCAAACATCCTCCCAGCTCCAGATCCGCCAGCGCTGGGCTGCAGCTCCCAGGGCGGCATCACTGAACGGCGCCCGGCGCAGACGGCGTCCGGCTCTTCCTTTAAGACCCGTGCGCCGAGAAAGACGATATTTTTGGTCAAGAAATCAAATGACTCATTTGTGGATCTGAAGAACTATTTCGGGACGCAGCGTGCACCTCCCCGGCGCAGTCCCATGCCGATGCTCGCAGCCGAGGGCTTGCTGGGGACCCCACGTAGGTGGGTGCAGAATGGACATCGCACCCCCAGCCTCCCGGATCCCCCCGGATTTCGAACCCCAGAGACTGCCGGTGGCCAGGGATGTTGTGCAATCCCACTGTACACGTTTCAGTTCGGTCCTTACCCTTTCCGCCCTCCGGCTGGGTTTGTTATACAGAGGAAGCTTGTCAGGAGCCTCGACAAACAGACAGGAAACCGAGTCTTTCACTGCACATTGTCTGCCGGGGGCTAATTTTGAACAGAAAAAGACCTTATTTATTTCTTTTATTTATAAATCCTAAGCTTTGTGCTTTGAAGACAAGCACATGCTCTTGTTGGGCTAGGAAGCCAGCAGGAGAGGGCAAGGGGAAGAGCCGCCGTCGGGGCACAGAGCGGCCGTACGAAAGCCCGGCTCCGGCGTGCATGGTGGGGTCACGGCAGGTTCAGACGCCTTGAGATACAGCATGGAGCGATGTCCACGGGATAATGGCCAGCAGAGATGGTGGAAACACCAGGGCTTGGGCTGGGCAGCTCTGGGTGATGGGTTTTTGGGTGGAAACGCCACCAAACACCTCCTGGGCATCCCTTGGGTCGATGCTGCTGAAGGTGATGCTGGGCTGCGACCCATATTTCCCAGTGGGGCTGAAGTCCTGAGTGGCTCCATGACCCCACGGAGGTTTGGGTGATGGGGAAGCAGCATCGGTGAGGTCAGGAGGCCAACCCTTAGGTTCATGCCTGGAGGTATCACCACTGGCCTTGGCCACCACCTCTGGAGAAGCCACTTAGGTCCCCACCAATATCAGAGGCAGGGCCAGGGCTGCCTTGCACCCACCCCATGGGCTCCCGGCCCCCACCGGCCCCCGGGGACTCTGGTGAGACCTTCAGGGAAATCAGAGACTCCTTTGTAGATTTTTTTTTTTTTTTTTCCATGTACCGGTGGGTATTTCCAGGGCAAGGTAGTGTGATACAGGCAGGCAGATATTAGTCACCGCAGCAGACTTTAAAAAGTGAAAACACGAAGTCGAAAGCTACTGAACCTGGGCAACTTCCCAAATCCCACCCAAAAACTCACCTAAAAAGGCACAAAAAAAGTAAAAGTTCCAGCATTGCTTTTTTGGGTTTGTTTTTTTTGTTGTTGTTGTTGCTGCTGTTGTTTTTGGAGAAACATCATGCTTTATTCCGAGAAAGGGGAAGCATCGGGGCCATCGGCCCTGTGGGGTTGTGCATCTCCCATGGGTGCCCCTCGGGAGAGCCAGGATGGGGGGGGAGAGCCCCAGTACCCCGAGTTGCATCAGGGCTTGGGCAACGCAACAGCAATGCTGAGGTTTCTGTGGCAGAGCCGGGAGGTGCAGGATGAGACACGCGGGTGATACCGAAGAGGAGAAGCCTCCCCTTATCCTCACCCTCTGCCCCATGACGGCTTTGCACGGGTGGATTTGGGCTGCTCCATCCCTCCCATCCCACCGGTGAGTTCGGTCTCAGCTGCACCCAAAAAGATGCACCGGCCATAGCGGCTCTTTTCTTTATTTAACCCTCCCCGACCCCAGGATCGAGGAGCCACTTCCACATTTTCTGCCGGTCACGGCCAAAAAGCTCTGGAACCGTTTCTGCTCCTCCTGCCCGGCCGGTCTCGCTTGCAGATGCTTAAACCACACGCGCCTTCACCCAGCCCAGCCCATCGCAGATGGACATGGCTAAAAATACCTAAAAATACTGCCTGGCCGCGGGCGTCCTGCAAGGGTCTCGCAGCCAGAGCAGCTGGGACCGAGAGGACGGGCTAAAAATAAGGGCGCGGTGCAAGTTTCAAAAGATCCCGAAATATCAGGTGAAACTCAGTCCGGGTTAACGGAAGAGCTGAGAGCGTCGAAGGGCTTATTTCTGCTCGGGGAGGCTCAGCAGGAGAAATGTGGGAGCCTGGTAGCTCTTGTGCATGGATTAAGTGGGGCATCGCCATTGCGTTGCCTGTGTGTGCTCTTTGGAGCTCAGCACCCGGGCAAGCGGCCGCCTTCTTGGGGACCAGAGGTGCTGAACCTATGCCGTACCCACAGATTTTCTTTCGGGGATGAAAACCCCGGAGTTTGGCTCTCTCACCTTTGTGCAGTGGGTCTGGGCTTGCATCCAGCCCAGCATCCCCCTGTAATTTCACGCACGCCGTGCAAATCAGCTGAGCCCCATTCTGCCCTGAGACGATGCTCAGGCCCTTCAGCCTTTTATAAGAACAGCAGCTGAGACGGGGCGGGGGGAAAATCTCTCTTTGAAGTTTCCAGCTGTGAACCACGAGCTAGTGCCATGCCTGAAGGTGTGTGGTCCTGTCCGGGTCCCCTCGACCCACCACCGAGCCCGGGGGAGCCCATCATGGCCCCGTCCCCCTCCACGCCTCGCACAACCCGCCGGTCCTTCTCCTTCCTTGCGCTGGGTGAAATCAGAGCTGTTATTTCAAAGAGCAGCTTGTGATTTATCACTGTAATCTCAACCACAAGTTGAGCTGGCAGTAGTTAGGGGAGCCACGAGGAATAAGCGAAGGGTTAGCTATTAATTTCTGCATCCTCTATGCTCTTGAGGTTTTTATTTCTTCAATACAAGAGCAAGGAAATATGGGTTTCTGCTGAGTAAAGAGGAGAAAATGAAAAGGGAAAAAAAAAAAAAAAAATTGCCCAGGATTTGTGCTGAAGTAGCTCATGTTGGGCCATTTCTTTGCATAGTCTTAAAAAACAAAAAGCAGCTTTCTGAACTGTGAAAGCCGAGGTCATTGCAGAAACCGGAGGCACCGGCCCTTTCTCGGCAAGGGTAACACCCTGGGAAGGAGAGTGGGGTTTTGCTGGCGGGTCCACGAGTGGAACTGAGTGGGGTTTCTCCTCTCTGTCCACCTTTCTGCTTCTCCATAAGTCACTTTTACGGCTCTCAGCAGCCACTCTGGAAAGCGTGGCTTTGCACCGACGTTAATGAGTCTTTAAATCAAAGGGGCAGCCGCAAGGTTGTGTTGGCCAAATCGTACACGGTGTCTCCTTCTGGGGATGCACAGCCCGGGGTGTCAGAGATGCAGAAAACTCCCAAACACTGAAGTAACACCATTTTAATCTTTACGATTTGATTTTTTTTCCTTACTTTGAACTTTATTTATGTATGAGTCTACAGTTTCTTCGAGGCTTTAAATTCTATTTTCCCCAGCTTTGCTTTGCTTTAAAGGGACCTGGAAGCATATTTTTTACTAGTTATCAGTGCAATGCACATTATCTTATGTAATTTCAGACTCTGGAGATCTAATAAAACCCCCAAATTTCCCAGCTGTTAGAGCCCTTTGCATCCAGTAAACCCATCAGGTTTTTTACTTCTTTTCCTTGCCTTACAGAAGAAAAGGCTATTTTCCAGGCTTGCTACAGACTGCGGAGGAGTCAGACAGCATTTTAACCCGAGTCTGAGGAAATGACAAAGCATTAACTCCCCTGCAAGGTACTGGAATAGTTTTCATTAAATACAATCTTTGCAAGAACCCTGCAGTTATTTTCCAAGCCAAAAAAAAAAAAAAGAGAGAAAAAAAAAAAGGCAAAAAAAAGCCGTTCTTTCTTGGCCTTTCTGGTTTGCTAATCTACTTTGACATTTATTAGCAATTATTTATTTCCTTCCCTGTTGGCTGTTTATGGTGCAATTTTTCAACAAAATAGGCATTACTCAATAATAACCTCTGCAAAAAGGCAATTAGGAAATGTGAAGAAGTGTGTTGCAGGGATGGCTTACAGAGATTTTGGGCCTTTTCCCATGTATAAAATCTCCTTTTCTGGCTCAGAGGGAGCTGAAGATGCTGCTCCGGGACCAGCCTTTGCCCCCCTCCTTTCTGCAGAGGACCTCAGGGCTTGTCCCTGCTGTTTGCAGCCTCTGCAAGGAGCAGCAAGCCGAGAAACACGTATTTAGGAAGACTTGCTTTTGCCATCTCCTGGGTAATAATTTTCTTTCTTCCCTTTGGGTTTTGGTGATGAGGAAGATCTGTAAGAAAACAGGATTCTTGTTCCTTAATGAAAACGCTCCGTGCCGAAAGACTCCCACGAGTTCCCATAAAGCCACAAGGTAGTGCAAAACCGAAAAAACCAAATTAAAGAAAAATCAAAAAAATAGCTCAACCTTTCAGTGCAGCACCTCAGGAGCGTTTCCCCACTCCTCCCCTCGGCGGGGAGAGCTCTGTGCCGGCTGCCCGCCCTGCAAAATCCCCCCCCCCCAGAGCAGCAGCTTTCCCAAGAAAGGGCTTCACCACAGCTTGTTGCATGCGAGAAGCCACAGAGGGGGAAAAAAACCCAAGCTTTGCACTGAAACAATGGAGCTTGTGAGAAAATAAAGCCCTTTTCTAGCTACGCTTGCACGCAGAGTCTTGTACCGATCACCCCGCATCCTTCCTGGTGGGTGCTGATGAGGAGTTGGGGCACGATGTCGGGTGCTGGCGGGGGATTTGGGCACGGTGTTGGCCCCTTTCTCATCCCACACAGCTGGGGATTAACTGCAAAAACCATCCCAGAAATCGCCGGGGCTGGGTGACAGCAGGAAACACGCTAGAGAGGGGTGAGAGAACAGCGGGTGCCGCTCGAAGGCGGGGGACAGCCCAGTCCTGGTTCTGCTTGGCTGGAGCTATCACCTAAAATAATCAGCCCCGCTGCAGTATTTTTGCTGGTTAGGGTAACTTAATTTTCATTTTCCGATCGGTTTCCTGGTCGGGACACAGGCGAGGGCTGGTTCAGGGGGCAGGCGGTGGCCAGGGCATGGGGTTATTCGGCACCAAGTGCCGCTGAGCTGCGATTCGGGTTGGCTTTGCCGCATCTTTTCACCTTGCCCTTGGCACCGCATGGCGAAGGGGAGATGTGCCGGAGGAGCGTCAGGAGCTGCGCCGCTCCCTGATGATGCGGGGTTGCCGTAGGGTGCAAATCCCATGGATGGCGTGGGGTCCATGCCAGGGTGTCCGTCTGTCTGTCCGGAGCTGCTCCATGACGTTGGGTCTCAGCAGAGCCAGCCCGGGGCCAACGCTGGACGCTGTTATATCGTCTCTGCCCGCGGACCTGGCAGATCCATAAAGATTAAAGATTGAACGTCGCGCTGCTCGTTCAGCGACGGTCATTTTGCACCATCGCGGTCTGTCTGTTGGTCTCGGGCTGCTGCACAGCGGGGCCATATATCCAGCAATAGCACAGTATCATCTATATAATAAACCCCCCTCTAGGTTATGATAAGCTTGTTAAATCATCTGTGCTCTAATAGGCAATATACATAAACCTTCCGTAGACACCTAACGCTCCTTGAGACAAGATTAAGCTCGGCAATAACAAATCCAGTGGAGTTTCATCTATTTATATGAACCATTAAGGCGTACGGACAATCCACTGTGCATTTCTTTACGTCTGCCATGAATCGCGCGTTCCCCGGTGCTGTGCACTTACCGAGCCGAACTGCTCTCTTTGCTTATATTCAATATTTCCTCTGCACTTCAAGGGGCTGAAAACATTTCTCTTTGTGGATTCTTTTAAATTCCACCCCCAAAACAACTCTCTGGATCATTGGAAGTGTGAATGTTGGTACCGAGGATCCTATATGGAGCCTGGGAATTATTTTACAGCTACAAACTTCTCTCATGTCTTATCAAAACTCAAATACCCTAACGCCAACGTTACTAAAAAAGGGCAGATAAAAGTGGCTTGTTCAGCGTATGGATTTCTTTTTAGCCACTTCTTATTCTTAATAGCGGCCATTGAAAAAACATGCTTTTCTGTTTGTAGGAAATGTAACAGCACGGCTTGCAAAAAGAAAAGAGGACTTTTAAGCAAGCAAGGCCATGCTTGAAATCAGGAGTTTCAAATCCTTCTGGAAAATGTGCATGAGGATCACGGGGGAAAATAATGTCAGTAGAAATAGCAACCGCAGACTGGAAAGTGAGCGGTGGAAATATTCTTACGTATGAACAGGAAGAATCCACAGCCATTGAAAACCATTACAGTCAGTGTTAATTAGGGTTGATTGACTAAAAACAGAGTCCAACCTGAGCTCGGCTCTGCTCGCAGAGCTGCTCAGAGCCCGTACTGAGTCACTGTGAAAACCACATGCTAAGTTGTTAGAGGAAAAAAAAATATATAAATGAGCAGGTGGGATTTTCCATGGCCCCGAGCGATGGAGGAGCCCTGCATCGAGCATCAGCCCCGATTAACGGAGACGGAGCCGCCGGCTCCCCAGCGCCAGCCCCGTTCTGCAGCCCGGCAGAGCGATGGTGGATGCAAGACCAAGTCCCTGCCAGGGATACGCGTCCCAGGACATTTGAAGGCAGGAATATGGGTGGAGAAGCTGCACTCCTTGTGGAGCCCGTGTCCTCAAAAGGTGGAACACAGGGAAACTGGAAGCCCTCCTCCTCCTCCATCCTGCATCCTCCATCCTGCTGGAGGCAGAGCTCCCATGGCCGATCCAGCCTCGCCGGCAGCGCGGGGATGACAGCCGAGAGCCCTGCCTCAGGGTGCTCCTCTCTCCAGAGAAAGTTTTAGGGCCATGAAAAACCACTTCCCGTTGCTGCTCTTTCCCCATCAGAAAGGCTGAAGACCCTGCAAAAAACAGGCGCACCGTGTGCTGGGGCGGGGGGGGGGGATGCTGAGAAAGCGGAGCCGAAGCCTGGCGAGGGAGGGCTCTCTCCAGCCTGAGCTGCAGCTCCGCTTGGCTTTCGGGACGCGCTCTCTGCGCGCTCAGAGGATGGAGGGCTCGGGGGATCAGTGCAACCCCTGCTCTGCAAGGACTCGGTCGATCCCCCGGGACCCATCTCCCTATCCCTTACTCCAAACCCTGAAACTTAATGATTTCATGATTTTTCCGTGGGTTTTTTTTTTTTTTTTTTTTCTGTCATAAATTCGTACGGCTTTGACAACCTTGCTAGCGAGACAGAGATGATCCTGGGGTGGGGGCTTGCGGTGTCTGCCGCCTTTTGCAGCGGCGGAAGCGGAGCTGGAGCACGCGCCATGTGAGAGCATCTCCATCACTGGCTCGTATGGCTCAGTGTGGGGCTGGGAGGTGGAGAAAACTCACCACTGCCTCTCGCTGCAGGTTTTTTAACATGGTTTGGGGCTGGTTTGGCTCTGCCCCCACTCTCTCCCTCTTCCCTGCGCACCGCAATCCCCTTCCCCACGTGCTCCAGCTGTACATGTAATGGCACAGTCAGACTCTTGCTATTATTCACCATCCTGTTTCTTATACAACCGAGCAAGCTGTTTGCTCTTTTGACTCACTGATTGCTCCCTACACGGAAGGTTTGCAGCAGGAACTGTGCTGTGAATCAATACAGATAATTCAGAAACTAGTCACTGGGTAATTAAAAAATATTCTCTGGAGTGGGCTGGTTTGCACCTATGTCTGTAGGGCCCAGACTCGGGTCCGTTCTCCGCGGAGGTGGAAGGATTTCATTGCACTGCCAAGTGGATGCTTCCCTCTTTGGGGTTTTTCCCTTAGAAAAAGAGATTTTTGTACTAGAATGCACTCTTTGCTCCTGGGAGCTGGCAGGAGAGGCGAGGGGAATGGGACCCATCGCTGCCCACCGGTGCCGGCAGCCTCGGAGAAAGCGTCAGAGGGCACATCCGAGCTCAGCAGCTCCGAACAGAGCACGGTGGGGAGCTGCTGCCTCAGACCCGTCCCAACGAGCTGCCTAATTGACTGTTTAATGACCTGTTTTATGGCGATGCCTCTAACTGCCCTGGCGCTGGGTTTTAAAGCTCTCTATGCCAGCCTGGCTCTGGGTACGCTCCTGGGAGCAAGGAGGAGGGGACGTGGGTGCCGTCCCTTCTGTGCCCACCTTGGTGGTCCCTGCAGCGGCCCCGTGGCCACCCCGCGAGCCCCGGGGCCAAGAGTGGATGACTTTGGCTGGGTGGCCGTGTCCAGGTGTGCATTAAAGCAGGGCTGCAGCTCGCTTTCCTGGCTGAGCCCTCGAGCAAACCCAGTCCCGTGTATAAATGGTGGTTTATTGCATCCAAACCAGAAGGGGTTTGAACATGATGCAGCAGATAAAAGCTAAAGGATGCAGCAGCTGGGGTGGGAAAGCTTCACCTGTATAGATGACCCTGCCTTCCATGCCAGGAGTGTTCAAGGGATGCCTCCTAGAAAGGAGATGCCTTTTCTCTGCCTGTGCACAGATTTTTGGGGTCCTGGAGCTGGAGCTGCTCCCTGGCACAGCTGCCAAGGTAGCTGGTAGAGGAACAGAGAGCGCTTCATATTTAGGAAGTTAACGGAGGACCGAGTTCCCTGAAGGGATGGACCGAGAGTGAGAAAGGTGGCAAACAGACAAAAGCACCCAGCTGCTGGAACCAGAGGGACCTCTGTCCCCACTGTCCCCACCGTCCCCCAGGGGGGGGGGGGGGGGGGCACCCAGAGCTCCCGGCACCCAACTTTGCTGCGTCCAGGTCACACCGAGCCACATGATCTGCGGGGTCGGAGCAGCAACAACAACAGGAACAATCTGGGGAGAGGAACTTCGGATGAGCCCGACTTCTCTAAAAATATAAAAAGATCCGGGGGGCCGCAAAGGCATCAACTTGCACGTCCTCTCCTCCCGCCGCCGCTGCCGCCTCGCAGCCCTGACGGTTGGAAGCCAGCGTTTTCCCGGCGTTGTGCAATACCGTTTCTGTGCACTTGGCATTCGCTCGCCCTGCCGCTCGCCTGCTGTCCCCAGAAAAGGAAACGCAACCCCACCGATACGTGAAGGTCCTTCGCAAGAGAGCAAACGGCTCTGCTCAGCTCTCTGTCCTGCTTCGGGGGCTTCACCCAGGTGATGCTCCCACGGAAGGAGTGAGCAAGCCTGCAAAAACCCACCCTGAATCCCACTAAAGAGCATCAGGGAAGGGAATTGCAAGGAGTATTTCCGCTTCTTATCAAAGGATGCTCATGCAGCTTAAAACAGGAGCAGGGTTAATTAATTCAAAGTCAAACAGATTTTCAGCATCTTGCTGCATAGTCACTCACTAAGCACATCTACACCAAGGTGCACGGCAGTTTTGGGGGTCCTATTCCCATCAATTTCTTCTTTTTCCCTGGGTTTATTGGCATGTCCACTTGCTGATCCGAGGCAGCCGGGGGGAAGACATATCCCTGGTGCACAACTCTCTGCACGCGCCCTGAACTAAGGCATTTAGACAAGGAGTTTTTAAAGCCTATTTTTGGCTCGAGGAAACGCTTGATCTGTCTGAAACCTTCCAAATGGCAGAAAAAGACCCACTGAAAATGGAGGTGAAGCTTATCGAGCGGCCCCGCTCCGGACCAGCCGGTACAAAGGCACATCTTGCACACAAGCCTATCTCCAAGCCAGACCTGGTTGCACCCTCCAGGAAATGGGTCAGTGGCTGGGACTATCAGGCACATCTAAAGATGCTTGTGTTTTGGTTTTTTTTCATGGGTTATGAGCTAATAAAAAAATATCATCCCATGTAGGAAACCTTGCTTCAGCCGTATCTTTTGGCCGCCACGCCTGCAAGGCGGTGATATCAACCATGCAGCGATGTGACATTTTCTCCTAGCCTAGAGGAAAACGTTTTGCTGATTGGAGAGAGGGGAATAACAGGGGAAAATTTGATCTTAAATTCTAGGTACTTCTGGCTGCTGGAAAATTGATCTTTGCTATTAAGGCAAACTGATGAGACCAGTGACGAGGAAAACTCAAAGCATGATGAGATTTAAAACCGTAGCCCATGGCCATTTGGAAAGCAGCTGTGCCTTATGTGTTCCAACACTTTTTCTGGTGAGTCACTTAAATGAACCGGGAGCTGAGATTCCAGGAATTTTAGGTTTTTTAAACTTATAGGAAAGGAGGAAGAAACAGATAGAGATGCTGCTTCTGAACTAAAAATACTGTTTAGAGAAGGACATCTGCAGCACAGCTTTGAACGTCAAGGTCCTCAGTGTTTGGGCTGTTCTCCTTCAAACGTTACCTCCTGACGCTGGGAGAGGTACTAAGACTGGAAAGGAAAGCGAAATATTTCAGCCATCTCCTTTTTCTCTTAGAAATACTTGTTGACCTGGAGGGATTGCAATGAAACAGAAAGGAAATCTCATTTTCAACCTGCAGTGCAGGGACGGGGACACCCCCGAGCTGGCCTTCCCAGTTTGGGATCCCTGTGCGGTGGATCTGGACCGGTCCCAGCTGCTGGAGGCCTTTTGGGGACGTGAGAGTTGCTGGAAGTCTGACAAACCATTCATACAAATTCTGGGAGAGTATTTGTAAAAGCCAAGCGCATTCCACACACACCCCCCTGCCCCCAGCACAGAATAAGTGACCTTTGTCTTTTTATTTTCACTTTCGAGCTCTTGCCTTCCAGAGGTCAAACAGTTTAAAAAGCTCAACAGAGTTAAAGAGACAGGATTAATCATCCCAGTTATTTTGTCTTTCTGACCATCGCATCATATTCCTTCTGCCAGGGTCAATAATTGTGCAAAAAAATAAAAATGTTCCGAAACGCCACAAGTTAGACCCCACAGAACTCAGGAAACTTGTGTTTAAAAGCACAATCTTTGCAAAAATACCCTTTTGCGTCTTTGTCTCTCCATTCGGAGAGTCTTTGCAGTTCTTGTTTTTCAAAAAAAGGAAGAACGATTCTGATGTAACGACAGGACTCCAGGAGCTGGAGATTTATGGGGGAAAAAAAGAACAAGTATTGTACAACTCATCATAAAGTGGTGAAAAACCACCTGCGCTTCCCTCCAGCCTTGTTAAACCAGCTCTGCAATAAGGTACCATGGCTTTGCTTCTTGAATATAGTTTGTTTGCTAAGATTATATCCCTCTGGGACAAGGAGCGTGCAAGTCAGGCCATAAACCTCCATCAGTTACAGCGCGTCGCTGCTGTTTAACCCTTAATTATTTAACCTCTGTAATAGGATGCGATAGCTCTTATCAGGGGATAAGAGTTCCCCGTGGGAACCCCTTGTGCACTGATAGCAGCAAACCCTCAATCTGGAGTTAAACATTAACGAGCTGTCACGATGCTGGATTACCAGAAATCTGTTGAGCTAAGGTCATCCTTAGGGATGAATGACGAATTTGGTTTTGAGTATCCCGAGGATATGGTGGGACAAGGCTCACGCGGGCACCAGCAATCCCTCGCGTGGTTGAGGTCTCTCTTGGCTAACGTCGAGCCCCGCGTGGGAGACGCACACCAGACTTCTTGCTTTGGTCTTGTGGTCCAGCGGCTGCTTCCCTCCAGATGTTTAAAGGAAAAAAGCAAGAGAGGCGGGGGGGGGGGTGGGTGGGTGGGTGAAGGCTGGGTTTCTGAAAGCCCTTTTGGCGCTGCTTTTGTTCCTGTTCATGGGATAGCACACGGTGTTCTTGTCATTCACGTGAACCTCTTCAGATGGTGCCTTCAGCTGAAGGGGCATGTGGCAGAGGAAATTAGACGGAGGAGCTCACTGCCACAGTGGCAGTGGCAGTGAGCTCCTCCGTCTAATTTCCTCTGCCAAGCGAAAGCGCTGCCCTTGGGGCGGGGGGGGGGGGGTAATTTCCCATCTATTCCTTCCATCTAATGGCTCCTTGCACTTGGAGTACAAACTACGAAAACAGCTCTTAATCTACCTCCTGCCTCCCACCAATTATTTAATACCTGTGTTTTATTCCTTCTCATTTGTCTTTCTAACTACCCTAATTTTCCCAGTCTCTCTCATCAGCATTTTCCCAAGCTCTTTATTGTTTTCTGATTGCTGTAATTCTGCAATATCTTTTGGCACTAAAGCGCAGCTCCCAGAGGAAGAGGCTCATGAATTTATACAGCGACATTACATGGGTTTTTCAGACAAGTCTCGAGGCTGATTCAGATGCCCAGAAATGCTCCTTCTGTTCCCACCTCTCCCATCGCTGCATCCCTTTAATAAGCAGATACGTGGAAACTAGAAAGTAGAAATTGCACAACTGGTTTGCTTCGGAATCTTGGTATAAAGAGTTATGAAAGTCTGGGTCAAGATTTTTGGAGATGAAATGTTTGGTCTCCTCCATCCTTCCCTGCTCCCTACACCTCTGACTTGGTAGGGCATTCCTCTCTGCGTTTGTCAAGACAAGAGTTTCAGCCTGGGGGGAAATTCTCCCCATGGTACTAATTTCTTTTTCTTCTTGCAACTGAAGCACATTTGAGAATTTGTTCCTGAAACTTCCCATGTTCTAATTTTACATGACGGGGCTGTCAGAAGTAGTGCATGAGAGAAACGAGATCTCCTCCACAGCTGCCTCAGAAGGGGTGAATGTGCTGCCTCAGAAGGGGTGATGAAACTCAGAGGCTGTTCCCCTGCTCATTAATACCAAATTTCCTACCTCGGCTCCAGGGCTTTTATGTGACAAAGACCCAACCTGGGCCCAACATGACATCTGTTAAATCCTCTTTAAGTGATGCCACCTCTGTTTGTCTCTCTTGGCAGAGGAATCTGCCTTCTAACCAAATACTTGAACGCACTCATGTCGGGAGAGGAGTCTTAAATATGATCAGTATGAGGAAATACATTAGGGTGCTGGGAATAAACATGTTCCCTGGGAGCTTATTTATCTTACAGGGCTGCTCCAGACTAAGGATCAGGTGAGGTGGGAGCCAGACATTGCTCTAAGATTGCTTCAAACAACCTTTTTTTTTTTCTCCCCTCCTCCAGTAATTTGTGTCTCTTTCCATCTGAGAGCGGAATTAAGAGAGTCACAAATTATGACAAGAGATTCAACTTGTGAAATAGTCGTGCATTTTTTTGAAGGGCAAGAGCACGCAGCTGCATGATAAGTACCGGTGGGTGGATCGAGATGTACGCACCCACGTCGAGATCCGGTGGAGTTGCACTGATCAGGGTTTGGGTCCCCAAGCTAGCTCATCCCGCTTGAAAAGACCCAATAATTGCAAATCTTGTCACTGGTGAAAATAAAAGCTAGTGCTCTCTAAAGGTCCCCCCAGGAAGGATGCTCAAGGTCAGAGTGGGAAAGTGGTTTCCTTTATGGCTCGTTAGTTATCTGCCTTATCTGCCTCCTCTCGAGCGCAGGATAAGACAAGCAACAACTAATGTGTAATTACTTGGTTGGGAACCAGGAGGTGCTCAGAAAAAAACATCTGAAAATCCAGATGTCTTCGATTCTGGGAAGGTTTGGGTTGGCACCTGGTGGTGGGGATTGACCTCTGTTCTACGTCAGCCAGGACGTGCAGCGTGAATTTGCAAACGAACCTCAGATCAGGGTTCGATTGTGAATCAGTCGATGTGGGCTTGAGGTGTTGCAGTCCCAATGGCTTTGAGGCTGTGGTCTAGAAATGTCATCTACTACCCACAAACAGAAATCAGCGTCTATCTGCTCCCATGATTATGGATGGGAGGAGGAAGATCTTTCCTCAACTGGTCTGAGGTCTCTCTGTTAGCATTTTTCTCCCATGTTAGTTGAACAACAGGAGCAACATGGGTCCAACTCAAGGCCAAACCTTGGAAGTCTTCCCAGAACCACAACCAGTACCAGTCATGGTGCCCAATACCATTTTCCTGAGCCCCAGTCAGTTGGTTATCATTCACACAGGTGGTCAGGGTGTCCCACAGCACATCCGCCAATGCTCTCCATGTCTCATTTGCTCAGATGCTTGCTGGGACTCTGTTTCTTTGAGCCCACAAGCGTCATCAACTTCTGCCCGATGAGTTTTTTTCCCCTCTTCTGGCCCTGCAGTATGTGGACGGGAGCAGGTCACAGGACAACCTGTCACGTGGAACCAACCGACTGCATCTCGGTGCAGTCCATTCTTACCTTTTTTTTTCCTTTGGAGAGGCCAGATTATGACCATAAAAGGGAAGAATGGAATAATGGGCGAGGAGCCCTGCCCCGATTGGCTGAGCACCGATTCGTGATAGTTTCGGGGGAAATAACCAGGTCGGAGTAATTTTTGGGCCGAGAATAAAAAACAATGCAACAAAACCATGTGGTTCACCATTGAAACCAAGGCAGGACTTTCGGTGTCGGTACCTCCCGTCGTTCTTGGTTCCACCTGCGTGAAACTGCAGCAGGGCCCTCACTTCCGCATGGGCACAGCAGCTCAGCCGCACAGATCTCCTGGTTCCCATAAAACATCTCTGCAGTCACGACCAGCTGATGCCACCTAGGGTAACATCTCCTGGAGGTGAACTGGAAGGATCTGGTGGCCAGGTTGGCCAGAAAACAGAACTGCAACCACCTCCTGTCAACCCATAAAACATCTCTGTAGCCATGACCAGCTGATGCCACCTAGGCTAATGTCTCCTGGAAGTGAACTGGAAGGATCTGCTGGTTAGGTTGGCCAGGAATCAGAACTGCAACCACCTCCTGTCAACCTGGTGGCCTTCTGAGTTAGGAGATCCCAAGCACCAGCTGCTTCTTGTTGAGTATCTGCATATCCATGTCTGAACACCAGCAGAACGAAGGCCCTTCATGCTTGAACATCTCTTCCACCCAACCCTCATTAGACTGTTTTCATGGTTAAAAACAGGACTTTAATCTCCTGAGACACTCGCCTAAAATGTGCCACCAGCAGTGAGTCACAACATTTAATAAATATGATAAAAAAGGCAGAGAGGATTTCCTGGAAACTTTGGCAGCCTTGTGTTGGGAGCAGATGTTGGCGGCAAGCAAAGTTCTTGTAAGTTGTAAAGGCGTTTTCCTGTTTAATGATTAGCCTGAGAAATCTGATGGCTGAGTTAGGGTATTTGTGCTCAGGAGCATGGAGAGCTGAGATATCAGCTTCACCCCTTCTGGGAAGGCTGCGCCCATGTAAATGCTTCGCTCATTGCTTTCATCCAATAAAAACAAGATGGTTTTACAGTTAATGCGTTCTTGGAGTTGGAAACGGGCTCTCGTCAGCGAGCTGATGACGATCTTCTGCCTTGCTTTGTGTGCTCAGGGTGGCAGCGGGGCTGTCTGCAATGGGGAGCGTCTCTTCTGGAGGACGAACCCAACCGCCTGCAGAATGAGACAGCAGCCTGGCTGCCGTGCTGGAGGATGTTTGCATTAATCACCTCCCAGAAGAAGTGGCTCTGGCAGCCTTTGGTTCCTTCCTTAAACTGAAGTGGGGTGTTGTTCCCCCCCTCACTGGCTGCTCCTGGCAGCATCAGGTTGATCATCTACTCCTTTGGTGAGCCTGTCCAAGTCCAGGGGAGATGCCCCTTGCAGGCGGCTGCGCAGATGCTGCAGCCTGTTCTGTTCATCCCTTTCTTCAACTTTCCTCCCCATTTCTCCTTGCATCCACCCTTCTCCCCGCCAGTCTCCCCATTTTCCCCCGAGCAGCTCCTTTCAGATAAGCATCGGTGATGTTGGAGACAGTCCTGAACCATCACTCAACCTCTCCCTCTCCATCAGGCCCCTTCCTCTGCTCTTGCCCCCGTCCCAGGTACCTTTTGCTCTCCCACGGTAGAAGTGCCCTGGTTCTCCTTGCTCCACCGCCCGCTACAATTCCTCTCCCCGTTACCACTGCAGCTATTTCTTCAGCGGAGACCACAGCGGCAAGCCTCGGGACCTATCGCAGCATCGCAAGCCATGTTGCTTGGCTCCACAAAACCAGAGGGGAACCACAGCATCTTACTCATTGGCACCAAAGTGATGCTACCCCATCGCCTTCTTCCCGGTGGGCAGTGGTTTGGGGAGAGGGGGAAGAGGTGGCTGTGCTTATTTCAGTGCAGAATGCCTACTCCGGGGGGTTGGTCTCCTCCATGGCCATCAACCCAACATCTTGGAGCTCTCCAAAACCAGCCTGGGCTGCAAGAGCCAAGGTCTGGGTAAAGCATCTTTTGTGAGGTAGGGATGGAGGTGGCGTTTGAAGGTTTGTTGTCAGTGTGGTTCAGGGTAACGCTGGTGGTAAAGTGGCTCTGAAGACTGCAGTGGGGATCTGAGTTGAGCCAACCCAACCAAAGGTCTGTGCAGTGGTTTGCTGCTTGCTGTGTTTAGGCTTGAATCATCAGGTCTTTGAGTCTAAACTATGTTGTTCTGCACTATAGATGAAAAAACTTGCTGAAAGTACAGCTGAATCACGCTGGGTATTTCAGATATACCCTTGTCCTCATAATACCTCCCCGAGGCAGAGTCGTGCTGATATCCCCATTGCACAGACAGCAAACAGAGGCCGGGGGACGCAGAGGGATTTACTGAAGGCTGCAAAGGAAGCCTGCGGCAGAAGCACATTGAATCTGCCTCCAGCTCCCACCCTGAGCGGACTCTAGTCTCCCAGACCGCAGGTTTCCTCCCCAGCCCTTGGGTCCTAACCCCAAACCAGCCTGCAGAGAGCAAGAGGGAATTGCACAAACGCCTTGGCTGCATTTCAGAGAAACCCCTCGAGTACTGCCTGGGTGCCCCTCGGATGCTGGCAAGCCCGAGCCCCGGGCACAGCCTGGATCCTGTAAAAGGGACATCTAGCTGCTCTCAAAGCACCCAGGGAGGGTAAACCAGAAACTTTTAAGGATAATTCAGACCCTTCAAAAAACAATATTGCTTATCTAAGGGCTACTTTTCCCCAGCAGGATGGGGATGCTGTGACTGCGCTGGGCTACACGCTGCACAGCGCCTGCGGACAGGCGATAAAGCCGAGCAAGATGCAGCAGGGCGAACTACAACAGGCAAATGAGCATTGAAAAAAATAATAATTAAAAAAAAAAAAAAAAGGCTTTAACTACATGACAGCTTGGTTGAGACTCTGTTCCTGTATTTGCTTAGCTGAGGGCTATCTTTACAAGTCCTTGCTACCAGATGTTCCTGCATTTGCATGGGGGGCGAAGGGAAGGGATGCTCAGCGGGTCCCAGGGGTGCTGGCTCGGTGCTGCAGCCGGATGGCGATTGCCACCCAGTGGCTGCGAGCGCTGTGCTGCCTTTCCGCCTTACAAACTCCCTAAAAATAAAGCGTCGCTTCTGCAAACGCAGATCTGTTGGCAGTCGAAGCTGTCGCTTTTCTCTTCATTAGCGATGGCGAAGCCGGCAGCACAGCCCTTCCATGCTCGGAGTGCTCCTGTCTCATGGCTGGGATGCTTTGACTGCGTATGGGAGATACAAACCAGATATTTTTTCAGTTCAAATCGCTGCTATTCCTGAGTGGATGGATTAGCCGAGCCCAGCGCTCAAGCAAACCCTGCAGCTCTGCCAGAGCTGAGAAAACCTTTCTGATACATATCGGTCCGTCCTGACCGAGGCACCGTCCCAGGCTGGCAGACCCCATCCTCAAACCCCTCACCATCAGCACAGCAGGGACCTGGGAGAAATATGCTCACATCCCTGCAGCCTTTTTTTTAACCCGGCTCAAGTCACAGCAAACAGTAATTCTTAATCCGTGGCTGCTGCAAGTTCCCGTCACAGAGAACGTGGTTGGAGACACCCCAGCCATCAGGGTCCTGCAGGGACCTGGGCTTAGGTGGCTTTCCAGCTAATCCCTGCCAGCCTGGGACTCATTTTCTGCTCTCACTAACTTTCTGCCTAGAGTGTAAACAGCAACCCCCCACCCCCAGCAATCGCATTCATCTGCTTAAGCTCTCCTAGTGGTCCTTTCCAGCTATATTTCACTTTTTTGCATTAACATTACCTATAGAAGGCACACCCAACAAAGAGAAGTACTCCTATTGCCTGCAGCAGCGCCAGTTAAACCCCCAGAGCAGACCCCCTTACCCTCCTTTCCATTACTGACATAGCAAACAAGCTTCTCCTTCCTACAGACCCCTCCCCAACACGCTCATTTGCCCAGAGTCCCTTTCAATTCAGCACGGTGCACCCTGCTATGGCTAATGAGGCTAATTGGGAGCAGGGTGCTGGGGGAAAGGAAGTGCTTTTGCTGCAGCATTTTTTATTTTTTTTTTTTTCTTTTCTGATGTTTCAGTGGTTGGAGCAGGTCGTGTACCTTGTAGGCTGCGTAACCTACGTGCTTGGGGTGTACGTGTTTGCTGAAGGGAGGTGAAAGGGTTGAGCTACTTGGTTGTTCCTTTTTTTTATAGCTGCTGCTGGAGCTGTTAGGCCAGCATGTTCTCTGAATTTGGTTTTAAATGTATGCTACATCCCTTGGAAATGCTTTGAGTAGGCTGTTCCTAAGCTATAGCTGGCTGAGCCTGGGGAGAGCTGTATCAGAGTTAATGGCTGCTAGCAGATTTTCTTTAAGGCTTGCTATTGAGCATAAATTACCCGATCCTGAAGCTGTAAGGAGATAACTATTTATTCAGAAACCCTTCTGGTGAGCTTAGGCGATAGCTGGCAGGGATGCTGCGAGTGCTGGGGGACGTTGGCTCTGGTTCTGCCTCCGCAGCTGGAGAGGTGGCATTGCAGCTCCCCTTGCCTCACTGGTTCCTCCCCATCACAGGGAGCATGAGTGTCCCTCTCCTTTGCTCTGTTCTCTTCCTTGGGGGTTTTCTGCTTAGAAAAATCCCATTAGGCTGCTACAGAAGGAGAGGAGTGGTTGTGTTTGCTGATCGGGAAGGCTGCAGTGTGTTTGTGTGCTGGTGGAGCTGGGTGTTGGGACCGGCTCCCTTCCCTGCTCCATCACGCAGGTGACGAGAACAGCCCCACGAGGTGCTGCTTCTCAGTGACCTCCTCCTTACCAAAGCAAACTGTGGAAAATGAACAGGACTCTTTATTTCTAAAGGGGAATTTGGGAGGACCCAGGTGCTCTGTGTGGGTTTGTACTGGCTGTCCAGAGCCAGAAAACTCGGTTCTGGTCGGAGCCTGATGTCAGCTGTGCGATACCAGTTCGGAGGGGGCTCTGAGCAAAACTCTCGTTAAGAAGAAATTCTTTTCTTAATCATGCTCCCAGGACACAATGTTTATCCTAAAAACTCTTCTCAGCTGCCTGTTTGCAGGAATCACCTGGTGCTTTTGCAAGGAAAAAATCTCAGTGCTGGCTGTTCCAGCACTAATTGCAAACTAATCCCAGTGCTAGTTGTTCCAGCACTGGTTGCAGACTGGCTCTGAAGCTGCTTTGGCACCTGAACATACCACTGAAGAATTCTTTCATGCATAAAGCCCTGTCCCAGGCAGCAGAGCTGATCCCCTCTGGCAGGAGAACATTCGTGGGAACCGCTTGGCCACTGCTAAACTTTCTCTCAGTGCAAAACTTCTTCCCCATTACTCCTTCATGTCAGCATTTAGTTTACATTTGGTCCATCTGAGAGAGAAAAAAAAAAGTAAAAAAAAAAGCAGCAGTCTCCAAACCATTTCCTCTTTCTACGAGACACGCTGCTGAGCCAGGAGATAAACACAGCTTGTGGGGTTTGACAAACTCTGACCGTGCATCTCCTTCGGGTTGGGTTTAGTGGGGGTGAAATCAGCCTTTTTGTTCTATAACAGCCCGGGGCTGCTATAAATGCTGCTGTGCCGAAAGCCAGCGCGTCGCTGTGGAAGGTGAGAGCCCGTGGGTGCTCGGCTCTGCTGCCTGCACTGCGGGGGAGATCTGCCCCGGGTTTGGTGGGGTCACAGGGATCTTCCTGTGAGCATCCCAGGGGTGTGAATGCTCTTTGGTGGCTCCAGAGGGAGCTCAGGGGAACTGGTGTGGGCTGCAGGGCAGGTAGGACAAATCCCAGCTGCTGTGCTCATCTCTTGGAGAGATGACGGTGAGGTTGTAGCAGAGGGAACCTTAGCCCAGCTGATAAACGTCTGCTGGGGTGCCTGGCTAAGTCGGGACCAAAGCGGGCAAAGACCGGTCTGTGCACACACATACGGCCACAGATGAACCTTGGTGGAGCCCTTCATCTGGAGGAAGGTTAGATCTCCCCGGGACAAGCTGGAGAAAGAGATGCAGCCTGTGTTTGTCATGAGAGAGCCCCTTCGTGAAACCTCTGTGCCAAAGCAAACACACGGCAGTGCTTAAAGCAGACAGTGAGTTGTGGCCAAAGCTGGATGAAAAGAGGCAGAAAAGCAGAGGGAGAAGGTTGTGAAGGCACCAAACTCAGCTTGGGTCTGTATCTTGGAGTATATCCTCCAAAAAATGTTGCCAAAACCTTTTTGGGCACGGAGCTGGCTGAAAGCAGGATGGATCAGGCACCTCAAATGATCTTTTCTGGCACCCATGAGCAGGAAGGCAGCCTTGCACGTTGTATGCAAGAGGATAAGGATGTGGCATCCCAGCCTCATCACTAGATTTTCCTCATTACAGGGACAAGATCCCACTCCTAATCAACTGCTAGAGCCAGTGCACGCTTAGTGCCATCTCCTGTGGCTGCTCCTTTCCCCAGGAGCCATCCGAGCCCGGGAAGCAATCCCTGCTGCTCTGCTGGGAGCCGTGGGCAAGGTGCAAGCTCGGTGCAAGCTACGTGCAAGCTTGCTAGGTTAGATAAATGCATGATCGCTGCAACACCGGCATCCTCGGCCTGATGGGGCAAGACTTGAGGTATGAGATGTGGAGAAGAAGGCGTTGAGGTGGGGAGAGCCTCGAAGGCTGACCAGGCTTTCCAAGGCGAGGGTTTGGCGCCGGGTTGGAGCCGGGGAGCTCCTCTCTGCCCATGGCAGGGTGATAGCCTCGTGAGGCTAAAGCTAGCTTCCCAAAAAACCCCGGAGTTCACATGGGAAAGCTGCAGCGAGAGGAAGTGAGTGAGGCCACGGGTTCGTATCAGAAGTCCTGGCCCATCCTCTCTCCCTGGGCACATGGCTCCTCCAGAATTTGGTGCTCCATGGGCTGGGACACCAAGCGGTTCAAGGAGCTGATCCTGCCAAAAATAACCTTTCCAAAAAGACCAATGACTTTTTTTGGCTGGAACAACTCCCCAGGGTGGCCCAGAGCAGGCACAGGGTAGGAATGTGCTGCAGAGGGGCTCTGTCGCAGCCCAAATTCAACTGCAATGCCTTAAACTGCCAAGAAACGGCATCCGAAGAGGCCGGCTTTCCTTTTTTTGCTGAGTTTTGCTCTAAAACCCTCTTCTAGGTCCATACCTTAGAACTGGGTAGAGACCAGACGTCTCTAGGTGGGAAGGCAAGGGGCTACACGCAGGCATGGAGCAAGCCCTGCTTTGAGTGACCTGCTCAAGTTCCTCCTGGAACAAATCTGCTTTTAGACCTCAATTTAAGCTGGACCTTCATTCAGAGCTAGAAATCCCTTCAGAGCTGGGAGACTTTGAATCTCAATCCCCCTTTGAATTTTCCAAGCTGTTTATATTAAACAGTGCTTGTAACAGATGGATGCTTAAATGTGGTGAATATTGTATTAGGATGCCTTGGGAGCCAGAAAACACAGTTTCTATGGGAGTTTCTTGTCGAGATTTAATCATATTTTCCCATTTATTGTTACTGATTAGCAGCGTGATATTTAGGATGCTAAATATGCGTCAAGTGATACCTTTTGGCAACCACCAAGTTCTCCGGGAAGGAGCAGCAAGGCGAGAGGAGCTCTGCCGTGCCGTTTGCCTGGAGTTAAGCTTTGGGCGATCTGTCTCGTTAGATAAATAGCTTGTCACGAAATAAGGTCAGCTCCTAACGACCTCTCTCAGGGCTGCGTTAATTCAGCTATTTCTGCACTCTTTTGGGAGAGCGCCATGAGTATTTTAGCGTCTCGGTTTTTTTAGCAAAACGTAGCCGCCGAAGCACGCGGAGCACATCGGGAGCTGTTTGAAGGCACTGGGCAACGTAAATGGGTCACCCGAATTAGCAGCCCATACCGGGCAGCCGTGCTGGGAAGGATTTTGCACAGATCTCAGCTGGAGGAGATGCTGCCCTGGCAGCTGAGCACCGAAAATGTCACCCTTAGCGCTAACAAGAAAGCAGAAACTCAGCTTTTTCCCCTAAATCAGGCTAGAGAAGGCACTCCGGGGTTTCAAAATCTAACCTTTTCTCAAACTTCCTTAAAAATTTAACTTATTCCTTCACTAGGCTCTTTCTTTCCCTAAGGCAAGAGGGGAAGTGGAACCATGTACCCGTATTGATATTTAAAGTATTTGTTTTTATTCCAGCCTATTTTACAAAGCTTCAGAAAAACACAGGATTTAGATGCAAAGCTGAATGTTTAAGAAAGGGCTTTTGGGTCAGGTCTTTGTAGCTCTTTATACTCTGGCTGGTCTGCCTGTCTATCATTTAATCATTAAATGGCTATACAACAAGTTGCCTAGCCTAGTGGGTATTTTTCTAAATTACCTTGATATTTCTAAATTGCCTTAATATAGCGATTATGCTGTCTTTTAAAAATTGTTCCTTTGGTTTTAAAAACCTATGAAGAATGGTGACATTTGTATTTCATTTCTAGAATAACTGCACTGTATTTTGTATATTCATGCCTCTTTACAGAAAATCTGCACATCTATACAGTAGGTATGAATAATACTCTTCAGAAATATATGAAGATTTTAAACCATTAATGTCCCAGCTAAAATTCATCCCAAATGAAACTGATTTGCAGAAGAAATGAAGACAAAAGCCTGAATTCTCCGCTTTTCTGCCCATGCTGCCCTCTTTAAACAGCCAGTTACACATTTCTCAGATGCTCCACAGTTATTTTTTCCTACAGAAACTCCTGATGCAGCAGGAAGATGCATTTATCAGTGCTATTCCTTTGTTCCTGCCTGCCCTGGCTTGCTGTTAGCAAAGGGTCTTGCAGTTTTACCGCCTGGTAAATTTATTATAATAAATTTAAGGTAGCTGCTATTTTCCGCGCTGGTATAAACTCCATCAGAGCAATGCATAGTGTGACCTGGATCTCAAAGCACTTTCCATTCCTGCTTTAATCCACGCAGGACTGATTCCCGGCGATTTTTCCCTGAGCAATAAGAGAATGGAAGGGAACAGCGGTATGAGATCGGACCAAGACGGGATTCAGCTAAACCTGGATTTCTCCGCAGAGGGGCTGCAGCGGCTGAAGGAAGGTTCCTGGGTGAGCAATGCCAGCATCTACCAGCTTTTGGGGATGGGGGGGTTAACCCAGGAGGGAGATTTGGGGAGGCAAGGGCAACTGAGCCCAGCTACCCAAAAAAATGCCAGACCAAGTCCAGCAATCCTTTAGACTCTACGCAGCTCACGCCAAAGCTTCCCTCCATCCTGGTGGGCACCAGGGAGATTCAGCCCGGGGCTGATCCACGGGAAACGCCTTGCACAGGGATGGTAGCACAGGTTCTCCCAAGGCTGCTTCAGATCCCCTCTCCAAGCAGCCTGGAAAGCTTCTGCTGCCCTGCGAGATCCTCGTCCGACTTCTCTTGGAGACTGCCTCCCTCTAGTGAGAGCCAGAGCAACCCACACGCCGAGCCCAGCCTTCCTCCTGGGTGCTGTGCTGCACGCATCGAGGGTGCTGTGCTGCACGCATCGAGGGTGCTGCACGTATCTTGGGTGCTGTGTGTGTTATGGGTGCTGTGCTGCACACATCGAGGGTGCTGAACTACACGTGTCCAGTGTGCTGCACGTATCTTGGGTGCTGTGAATGTCTCGGATGCTGTGCTGCATGCGTCGAGGGTGCTGCATGCACCTGGGGTGCTGTGAATGTCTCGGATGCTGTGCTGCATGCGTCCAGGGTGCTGTGCATGTGCCTTGGATATTGCCCAGGCCTTGAGTGTGGTGCATGTCATGGGTGCTAGATTAACGGGAGCCCCTGAGCCGAGTGTGTGGCAGCTTCGTGCTGTGTGACGCAGCCTGGGGAGCAGTGGTGATGACCGAGACGGGAGGGTGGAGTGGTGCAGACAATTCCTGATCTGGCACCAAGATCTGCAAGAACACAGATGAATGGGCAGCTGTGAACCAGCAGCCTGAATTTATACTGAATTGGCGCTTTGCGTCAAGTGGCTGCTGTGTTTTTTATCTAATCCTAGAGCCCCCAGGCAGGATTTGTTGTGCTGCTGGATTTCTCATTTGCCAGCAAGGGTATGATTTCATCAAACGAGCTGTATAATTTCCCCACATCCTCAAGGGCTTGCCTGCGGCTTAGCTCCTCCAGGCTGCCCTTAGCAACCAGCACAGGCGAAACGGAGCTACGCCACCGAAGGGTGCTTCCCACCCGCAAGAGCATCTCCCTGCAGAGACAGGCAGGGCATGGGCAGCGCGTGGCCACGTCGCACTCCTGGTCCTTGCCCTCTCCCTTGTTACAGCAGAACCTCTGGTCCTGGCGTAGCCATAGCCGTTGGCTCCAAAGGATTTGGATGCCATCCTAAATCGGTAGCAGGCAGCAGCTCTGGCCAAGGAACGTGCGGGAGAAACGCTGTGAGCTGCGGGGCTGGACGCAAGCAGGGCAGCGAGCTACGAGCATCCTCAGCTCCTCCGGGCTGACCTGCAGGCTCTTGACCCTGCTGCGCGGATGGGGGGTGTGGGGGGGGGAATATTTATTGCCCCAGCACCAAGGATCATGCTTTTCCATGCTTTTTCCAGCCAGAGGAGTTAAGGCTGCTGCAGAGCTCTCAGGGAGGTGCTTTGCTTGCAGAGCCAGAGGGAGAGGGGGGGGGGGAAACAAGATCAGCAATTCCCTCGCTCATCCTTGCAAATAGGTTAATTCCCTTCCCACACAGCCGGCGACCCTCGGGCAGCCGGCGTGCCGCAAATCACGCTGGCGGCAGAGGCTCGGTCAGGAGCTGCAGCGGGGTCAGCGCTGCTGACATGCAAGCTGCAAATCTTCCAGCTGGGGAACATATGCAAGCGCGGCAAGCGAGAGCAGCGAGAGGGGTTATATCCAAACCCTTCTGCCTTGGCAGCTGATGAGATTTCAAAAGGGAAATGTTGTTTTCAGTGCCTGAAGTGAAAGATGGCAAGTTTATGTCGGGGATGAGTGTGGCAGCGGCTGGCAGCTGCAAAGGGTCCCCAGGCGATAGAAGAGCGAGAGATCACCCACGGGCAAGAAATCTGGGGAACGGCAGCAGACTGCAGTGTCTGTTTTGATCACACTTAGAGAATGAGCAGGATTTATTGCACGGAAGGCAAAAAATAAATGAGCTGAATGTGCTAGAAAAATGGGGTCTGGAGAGAAGTACATGCCAAGCGGTAATATTGCAGGGTATATGTGTGTAATTTGGCCAGTTAGCGAGAAAATCAATATTGTCGGCCAAGACCAGAATGTAGCTTTATTCTTTTCTGGATTTTGAGGCATGAGATGCTCTCCCCCTCCCTCCAGATTTGGGCCTGTTTCTGTTTTGTTTCTGCTCTGTGTTGATAAAGGCACAATATCGATGCTTTTTGGGGCTACCAGTTAAGCAAAAGAGCTCACAGGCTCTGGGGGCCAAACTGATTTTCCTTAAGGAGGCCCACATGGAATTTGCCAGCGCAGACACTTTGGGCTGCGCCGGGGTAGAAGAGCCAGCCTGCGCTGATTTCTGAGTGTGCCCCACTAAAAGGATGTATTAATAATAACTACATCCACATCCCAGGGGCAGGTTTCCCCTCCCAGCCCGCCTCTCCCTGCTCATCTGCTCCCCAGGTCCCCTCCCAGGCCTGAGACAGGATCAACCGGGGCTTTGATTTCAAAGCCTGCTTTTTTTTTTTTTTTTTTTTTTTTTGGCCTTTTTTTCTCCTTCTTCTTGTTTTACTCCTCCCTCCTGCTAAATTTCCTCCCTCCTTGAAGATACATATCTCCCCCTCTCCGCTCTTAGGCTTTTATATAGCACCTATTAGCCTGCTACCTACGTGTCGATGAGGGGGAGCACAGATGTGCCACAGCTCCCAGCCTCCCTCTGACCCCCCCTACTAAATCCCCCGGGACTCGAGAGGTCTGGAAAGCCGACAGGCACAGTTCCCCTGGGTGCCATATAACAGCAAGGGGGCTGTTTTCACCAAAGGGTCCCTGACACACAGCCCAGCCCATACATCAGCTGGGGGACTTTGATTCAGATAGCGATCTGCACAGGGCTCGTCTTCAATTAAGGGCGAGGGATGGGGTTTATGACTCTGGTTTCCCCCAGACGATTATTGCCCCTTGGCATCAGAGGGACCGGCATCGGTCCTTATCGGGACCCATGGCAGCGGGATGGAGTAATGGGGTCTTCTCCTGGGCGGGGGCAGAAGTGGGGGGGTGCGGGGAAATCAGGGCAGGTTTTTCTTTCTTCTTCTTCTCTCCAAGCAAATGACTGGTGGTAATTGAGCCTGACCCACTCCTAGGCTAAGAGCAGAGATTCCCTGTGACTTTTTTTGTTTAAAATTGAGATAATTTGGGAAATAGAGTGAAAGAAAATGTCATGTAAAGGCTGTATTTGAGCAAACAGTACTCCTCTTATCCTCCCTCCCCTGCCCTCGGACCGGACAGATCCCAGCAGCCGTACCCAGTGCCTGCGTTTTTGTCTGCAGGGTACAATTGGGGAGAAATTGGCCGTTTTCTGAGAAAAAGCAGTGTTATACCACACAGAAGTGCAAATACCTGCAGGTCTATTCTGTACACTGGATATTAACTGCACCTTCCGAAAGATTCGTGGGGTTGGAGGCACGGAGCCTCTGTTTGCGATGTTTTACAGTCCCAAGGTGCTCCCCTATTGCCACGGCTAGCTTCAGCCTTGGAGCTGGTTTTGGGGTACGCACCCAAAAAATGCACCCCCAGCACAGGGCCTGTTTGCATGTATTCCCCTGCCGCACATCCAGCCCGCTCTAGGTGCATTAGATACGGGCTTGGTTGCATTTTGGGTTGCTTATTTTCTTCCCACTAGAAATAAATCTTCAGCCAAATCTGTGAGAAGCTTTATGGGGCGAAGGGGAATGTCACCCCAACTTTCTGGCATCAGAGGTGCACTGATGCAGCTCAGGGAGCATCTCCAGGTATTGCAAATCCCATTGCAATGCCGTCTTGCAGGAGCCGCTGCTCATCCCTACGAGGAGCACCGAGCCCTTCTCCGCCGAGTGGTAGCCAGCCGCGTTCCCAAACAATATCTGCTGTTATTTCATTAATTATAGTAATCTAATGGGAAATGTAAACAGGAAAGCTCCGGGGGGAGATAAGGGGCGCAGGGACGCGAGGCAGGGACTGACAAGCTCCCTCTGGCGCAAGGAATGGAGTTCAGAGGAAAGTTCATTTTCCAGCTAGCGGCTGGCTGCCGCTCAAAGGCGTTAATTAGGGTGGCCAGATAGCAATCGGGACAGTGTCCCCAGCCGTTTCCCCTTTCGGTGACAATCGCATTCCTGGGGCTTGAAGTTCAGCTGCAGAGACCTAACGCCTTCAGTGCACGAGGGGGTCGGGGCACTGTGTTGCTGTGCAAGAGATTTTTATTTATTTTTTTTAAAATCAGGTTTTAATCCCACCCGAGCTGAGTGGCATTGCTCTGCTGCCCGATGGCCGAGGAAAAGCAGAGGTGGATGGAAATGGCTCTTCCCTGGGACTTTCTCGGCACAAGGGATGCATCCAGAGGTGGATGCATTGGGCGGGCAGGTCCAGTGAATGCTCTGTTGGGGCTTTAAACCTCTCACCCTGCTTCATCCAGAGCAGAAACCAGCCTGCAGAGCTGCACTTTTCCTTCAAGCCGGGTTCTCCCGTGTGCTGCACGGGGCCCCAGGGGTGCTGGCGTCCTGGCCCAGGGCTGTCTGCTCTTCAGCCCTCGTCCCACGCCTGTCAGCCCCACCAGCGCTTATGAGCATCTTCTGCCTCATGAGTTTGGATCCAGGGAAAGAGAATACAGGCTTGGGTGGGGGAGGAAATAGGACAGTGGTGAAGAAGCTCCTTCTCCTTTTATTTCACCTTCCCTTTTTTATTTTATTCTCCTTTAATTCTCATTTTCATGTGCACAGATCGGTTTCTTTGGCACTTCCTCCCTTCGAGGCTCCAGCTTTCCCTTCTCCCCTGCTGTGCCTGCAAACGCTGTGCCTGCGGGAGAGGTGTGCTATAGGGGCCTTATTTTTACTTTTGGAACAACTGTATCCACGACCATCGAGCATCTGAAAAAAGCCCTTTCTTAGAAGTTATTTTCCCAGCGTGCCAGAGATTTCCAAGCTCTGATCCTGCCTGGAAAGCAGGAGGTGCGTGCAGCAAAGCTGGAGGACCCCAGGAGCATCTTCTCCTTGGGGAAGGTGTGAAGGCAGGCACCCAGCTCCTGGCTGGGATGCTGCAGTAACCCCTATGTATTATTGGGGATGCTTTGCCCCTATAGCCATAGGGTGTTTCAGGGCAGGGTCCCCAGGACCTGCATCTCCCCGGGGTGCTGGGGCCACGCGGCACGGCTGAGCTCCCCGGCACTCACGTATTAGCTCACCTCTCAGCACAGACCTTTCTTGGCCGTTTCAAAACCAGGAGGAGGAAGATCTCAGTTTCCACCCCTGAGACTTTTGTCTTCTCCTGGTTTGGTCTTTTTTTTTTTTTTTTTTTTTCCCCTCTTGGCCAAATCAGAAGGAAACCTAGTTTTTTTGATCTGAGCTCATTTCTCAGTGATGAGATTTTTTTTCTTCCCTGCGTTTAGTCTGGGTAGGTGTGTGTGCGTGGGGAGAGGAGGCAGATGAAATTACTGTTTATGTCACCTCCTTTGGCATTAAAGCAGCAAGTGGGGAATGTTCGAGCTGCCAAAGCCATTTATTTTTATTAAATCCAGTTTCCACAGTAAGAAACACTCTCCATCATGCTCCTCACTCCTGCTGCCAGATGTTTCTGGCTCATTGCATGCAGCACCCAGGAGGATCTGGCCCTTAAAGAGCAGAAACCTGCAACAAAAGTCCTCCCAAAATACCTGTGGCTGGAAGCCGACAACCAGAAACATAGCAAAACCTGGCACAGAAGTGCAGAAAGCTTTCGCTTACCTTTGCATTCAGCTTGCACGAAATCCGTGTTGAGTGGATTTGCATCATGAGCTTGTGATGGGAGCGAGGAGCTGCTGGGCTGGAGAAGCCACGTTGGTGCCCGTGTGCTCGCCCCAGGGCTCCCACTCAGGTCTGGCAGCTCTGCTTCCCTGTTCTTGCTCTGGGAATGATGACCTGAAAATGAAACAGGGCAAATCACGGTGTCGCTCGGGGTTTTAGCCAGAAAACGGAGCCAGCCCGAGAGGGAGGGAGCCCCAGCCCGTCTGTACTTACTGGGCATGCTGTCATCCTGGTTTGGGCTGAACGAAGAGAAACATGGTGAGCAGGTGACCCCCAGAAGATGGTATCAACCTCATTTGGTCCTTAACTGAGCTCAAGGGGAGACGTTCTCATCATGGACTGATGGGAGGGAGGAGGATGGCATGGGACAGTGCTGGTGGAGGGGGTTTCTTCTTACTGCAGAGTCGTCATTGCTGAGCTGCTGGCTAAACCCCAAAACTGATGTGTGAGGACACAAAAGATGCCGTAAAGACAAGAAAAAGTGCAGTACCACCACCCAATTTCCTCAAATTGCTCGACTTGGGTGAAAAATCTCCTCTCCTTGCAAATTTTTATTTTTTTTTTTTTTTTTCCCCCCAACCACTCCAGCAGAAGCATCCAGGAGCCGGGTGTGTAGGTGGAGCTAGAAACCCTCCACAAGTGAAACGGCCCCACTACCTGTGTGCGTGGGTGACTTGAGCGAGGTGTCGTTTTGCAGAGGTTGCATGCCAAGCCGGCGATGGAGAACCTGCCAAGATAAATGGCCATGCTTCCTTCAAAGAAAAAAAAAATTCTTCTGAGTGACCAAGCAGAAGGTAGACTTGCTCCAGGGCAGGTCTCGCTTTCGCAGAAGTGTTTTAGGGAGGAGAAAGTAAAAATGACAGAGTGGGCTTTGTGAGATGCTGCAGTGCTGCAGGCACCCCCTCCAAAAATGTTGGGGCTGGAGGCGGCATCCTTGATCTGCTGCAAAATGCAGTTTTACTACTGAAAGGCTATATATATATATATATATATATGCACATGCATAAAGGTGTATATATTATGTGTGGCTATGTGTACAACAAAGAGGTGTGGTTATGTTTCACTTCTCCAGAATTTGGCAAAACAGGCCGGAATTGAGAACGAGACTCCAAGAATGCATATTTGCAAACGAGATTTTATTTTGCCTTGGGGAGCGGAGGTTTGCTGAGGCTCGGAGAAGACGTGCCTCCTACCTCCTTCCCAGACTTCTCCTCGTGGGGCAGCCCCCCCGTACTCTGTTATATGTGGTCGTGGTCCCACCGGCTTAGCATCACCGCCCCATCCCGCTAATCGTATCATCAGAGCAAATAAATGAAAGCAAAGCCCGTGGCATAGGTGTAATCAGACCGGCTCTGCTCGAGGGTGAAGAGCAACCCTTGATGATTAAAATTAGTGGGAGCATAACCAAAATGTCTATAGTCCTGGCTCTGGCTTTCCTACCCGCCCAGAAGACAGATTATTTATTTGAATAGGAGCTATTGCAACTGGAGATTTCTTGTAACAGATACTTAGGATTTTTTTGAGGGGGAGAGTTAAATACAGAGCAGAAATGGTTGGAAAAGGGCTGTGCACGGCCTGGGGGAAATGAGTCACGCTCGGAGGCAAAAGCCCCTTCCCCGGGGTCTGCAAATGCCCCCGGCATCTCTCAGAGATCCTTGTTACATCCTCCCTTTTTTTTAAAAGCATGTCGTGATTGGAGTGGATTATAATTTAGTGACTTTGTCAGAGGAAATTATTTTGCTCAAACCCAGATAAAATTATATTGTTATTCTCAGCCATTTTTCTTTGCAGGCAGGTTTTGTTTCTCTTTCTGAGCATGTCTTTGTCTTTCTGTTTGGAAAGGGGGAAAAAAATCCTCCTGGTACTCTCGGCAACAATTTTCCTCTTGCTGCTCCCCACCTTGAGCCTGATTGCATTGCAGAAATCCTGCGGGTCTCTTGTCAAACTCTAAATTAAATTAATTTTTATGGATTTTAAAGATGTTGGAGGTGGTGAGAATCCGCTCCTCTCCTTGCCTTTTGTGGAAATCCACCGTGCCTGCTCTCCTGCTAAATGTGTTGCTTTGACTTCATCAGGATTTATATCTGTGTCACTGAGATCATAACGTGGCTCTGAACCTCTTTGAACTCTGTTGTCTAGAGGGCAAGGAAAACGCGTAAACCCAGCTATTAAAAAGCCTCTTTTCTAGTGCTGGTCAATTTAAAATACATCTGGAACAATAAAAGGAGCAACGGTGCCAGCGCCGCGCTCGCCGAGCCATCACCCCATCATCCTGTGGCCGCAGAGCTCGCTGCTCTCTCTGCCCTGTTTTCCTTGCTTTCAAGTTGTCTTCTTTATAACGAGAGAAAAACGACGCGTCTGCCAGTCTGCTCTGAAATGCAAGGTTCCCAGAAGGTGAATTTGTGAATGGTTGGCTGGTCATTATGTGCCTCGGGGCCATCATTTTTATTTTTTTTTTTTTCCACGCCAGTTGAGGGAGGAAGTTTGCAGGATGTTATCAGCATCCTGTTGCTGTGACCTGCTGAGCAATAGCATGTAAATATGTCTCCCCTTCACCACACCCCTGTGTCAACCTTTTGGCTCCTGTCTGCTGGCCATGTTCTGCAAGATTAATGTGTTTTTCAACTGTGGACAGAACCATATAGCTAAAAGGGATGGGTTTTTATTTTTTTCAAGGGTGACTTTTACCAATTTCCTAATGATCACTGGTAGAAAGCATTTGTGCAGCGTATTAATGAAACCACTTCTGGCACGGTGCAGACATCACACCGTGGGACATCCAGTAAAGATGGGCAAGGTGTCTCACGTATCTGTGCTTTGCAAGAAAGGTGGAGAGGGATTTTGGCTTTCTGGTTAGATAGTGACTGGTTGAAGAGCACCAAAAAAAACCCCAATGAAAAAACGCCAACAAAACAACAGAAGAGAATAAACCCAGGAATTATTCTCTTTGTTTTGAGTGAGGACAAATATTTGCTTTTTAGCTATTTATTTGAGGGGTTTCCTCCAGAGCAGTCAGTAATGCTTGGACAGTCCACGTGCCGTGTTTTCACCAGCAGTTAGGATATTGGCCATTATCCACCTAATTCCATGTTCTCTGTCGCTGGAGCTAGCCAGGCAGAGCAGCTTTCCACTGGAAATAGCTTTGCCGCAATCGAATCCTTTGCAGGAAATGCCTTCGTTTCACTGAAAAATGTCGAGAGAAGAATATGAAAGAGAGACCCGTTTGAACGTTCTCATTTCATATTGATGTTCATGTAATTCTATAATCACGCCGTACCTCTAATATTAGCATAATATTTCAATCGCCCTGGAACAAAACATTCCAGTGGTTCCAAATATATATATTTAGGCATTCTCATTCCAAGGGTAAAAAGAGAAGAAAGTGAAGTGCCAACTGTTCAAACTGCCTCAGGGTGAAAACAAAACTCAGAAACTCCTCTCAGAAGATGTTTTTTGCGCTTTCCATATCCCACAACCCAGCCCATCCGTCCAGGTTGATGGCCTCGGAGCATTGTCATCAAAGGGTTGGACCCACAAGCTTGGTTCTCCTGCAGGAGCATCCCATGGGGATGTGTAGCACCTGTGTTCGGACAGCCTGAGCTTGGAAAGATGAGACAAATTAATTGTCCTGGTGCAGCACTCGTGTCTAGGCTTGAGTCAACCCTTCCACCCCCACTCCCCCCACACACTTCTCGTACTCAATTTGAGTGGGGTTTAATGGAAGGGTGGAGATTTTGCAGACCAGAGGTTCTTGTGCATTTTTGAGAGTGGGTGAATGGGTAGGGAAGAGCATCATCTTTACCTCCTGCGCAGGAATCCAGGTTGAACACGACCTCCATGAGATACCAGAGACTCTGCAGGCCAAGGAGGAGTGCGGATGGAAAAGGCTTTGCTTTTCTATCGTACTAGCCACCAGAGAAGCCAACCATAAGACCAAAAGTCACGGGGCGCCATGCTTCATTGGCTTCGCAGCTCACAGAGCTACTTGCACCTTTGCCATGTGGTTTCTGAACCGCTGGGATGCACCATCTCAAGTGGGATGAGATAGTTGAAGGCTAGGACAGTATTAGGGGCAGGTGGCATGTGATTGTCCTATTCCCTGCTTTGCTGGAGACAATATTGGTCTATATGGTCTCATCCATCCAGCTTCTGCCCTGTTTTTGGGTTTTCTACTTGCTGGATCCTGCTGCCCCATAAAAGCCAGGTGGCAAAGAGGCAGAGCTTCAAGCAATTAGGTGGATGCTGCCACTAAAAATTTGGCTACTCAGTAGTGTCTTGTCTCATGATGCTCCTGGGGCTCCTTCCATGGCTTCTCTGTGTCCGTGGGTCCTGCTGCAGCTGCCCTGCCCAGGCTTCCCCGTGTCCTCTCCCCAGTCTCAGGCTCCCGGCTCTGCTCCTCTCCCCCGGCAGCTGTCCGCTCATTGAGAAATTACTCCCCAAGGCTGCTTGGGAACACAAACGAGCAGGCAACAGAAACAATAAATTACGCCAAATGTCACGGGTCCTGCCAGGAGATGGAATAGCCGAGGCCGGTTCAAACAGTATTAATTCAACATGCTGACAGAGAAGCCGCTGGAGTTATTGTTATCACGGTGCCTCGATGGGGCTGTCACCTCCGTGACAGCTGTTGAGGTGACATAGTGTGTTTAAGGATACTTCCTTGGGAGGGATTTCTTCTTGTGCCTCCTCACCAGCAGGTTTGCTTTGCAGGTGCAAAACTGCCAGACATGTGGGTGAGGCTTGTGGAGCAGCCCTGAAAATGAGGTCCTGCTATTCTGGCTCCCAGCTAATGGGATCCTCATGGGACCAGCCAAGACCTCCAAGGAGTGATGGTCATCAAGGAAGCCTCCTCTGTGCTGCCTTGGGATTTAGGCTTTTTACCCTCTGTATGTGGCACACACCCCTGGAAGTGTTCAAGGCCAGGTTGGATGGGGCTTTGGGCAACCTGGGCTAGTGGAGGTTGTCCCTGCCTGTGGCAGGGGGTTGGAACTGGATGGGCTTTGAGGTGCCTTCTAACCCAAACCATTCTATGATTCTATGGTTCTATGATTTTATGATTCTATGTGCTCAGCTCGTGGTACAGAGCTGAGTTCTGGGTGTTGGGTGCACCAAGGGCTAGAGTCTCTGATGTAGTTGAGGCCAAGGAGAACAACTGGATTCACTTTTGGTCCCTGGAGAAGCCACCATCAGCTTTTATCATCCCGAGGATGCTTGGTTACGTGCCAGCTGGATGCCCCGAGGTTGTGACATTGTCCAGGGCCCTTCCTATTCCCAGCAGAACAAGCTGGTGTTTGTTGTAGGGAGAAGAAGCAGCCTCCAGCAGGAATAACTCTGATTTAAGGTCCTGTTCAAGCTGTTCCTCTCTTAGGGCTCTTCAGGGAAAGGACACTTCTAACCCTGTTTCTATCGAGTGGCCTATTTTTCATCAGCTCGATGGTAAAGCTGCCTTGGCTGGTCCCTGCTGCCAGTGAGCGGGTCGGTGACGGCTACGCAGCCCTTCGTGGGAGCTGCCAAGTAACGTCAACTGTCCCTTTGCACCCTGCGCCTGGGGCGTAGTAAATCTGTAGGCAAACATTAGGCCTTCCTGAAAAGCCTGACATTGCGGGGAGAAAATAAAAAGCTGGAGGGTTTTATTATCTTTCTCCTTATTGTCTTTTTTATTGCCTTTTGGAGTCACCCTGGAGACCAATCTCCATCTCACATCATGGCCCTGCCAGACTTCCTCTGCTGTCGCTGTGACCTAAGAAATAAAGGCCAATGCCTTCCTCTGCTCAGACCACTAATGAACCCGGCCCCTCGTTAGAGCCCTAAACTCAATGGAGTCCTTTTTCTGTGGGTGTCCCAGAGCTTTTCCCCCAAAACCATCATCCCTGCTCCTTGCAAATAGGGGTGAGAAGCTGCACTTGCATTTGGGAGGTGGAGAGGCTGCAGGTTCCTTGTCTGCACGGCTAGTGCCGTGGTGGGAAGTCTCTAAAATCCCCCCGATAATTCAGGGCTGGCTCCGAGGGCGGTCTGCATGGGGGAGAGGCTCGGCATCTGGCAGGAACCCGGGGAGATGCTTCTTGCGGGGAAACTATGTGCTCTGCTAATTCATTAAGCACTTATCTCCTGCTCCTGCTCTTAAGGAAGACAGAGTTGGAGTGGAGGAGGTATGAGGCAGACCAGGCGGCCAGTTGCAACATGCATATATCCTTTAAAGAGAAGGTATAAGTGAGACACCATTGCTAGGGTCAGCGTGAGATTATAGGGACTCCTTTTTGCCCTTATCTCTCTGAAGTATGTAGCCTGGCCTCCGTTTTCCTGGGAAATCAGGAGTCAAATAAAAAATGTGTATTGACAAACTGGGGTAAATGCGCTGACACTAATGTTCTCTTGCAGCATCGTGCCTGGCTGCATGCTGAGCTGGAGACTGGCCTCATCCGTGAACGCCAAGCCCTGGAGGTACTCGATGCCTTATTCCAACATCGCTGTAGTCAGTGGGGTTTTCCAGCAAGAAGTCATGCTTCATCATGTGGTTAGGGAACTACTGAACATCAGCTGCGATGGTGATAACTTCTGGAGTACATCCATAATGTAATTTCTTGGTGTTGACCAAGGTTTGGCTTGGATGTATTGTTATCACAGGGTTGTGATAAGCGGCGCAGAGTCTAGTTGGAGGCCTGTAGCAAGTGGTGTGCCCCAGAGAGTCAGTACTGGGTCTGATCTTATTCAACAGATTCATCAAGGACCTGGACAAGGGGACAGAGTGCACCCTCAGCAAATTTGCTGACCATACCAAACTGGGAGGAGTGGCCGACACACTGGAAGGCTGTGCTGCCATTCAGTGAGATCTGGACAGGCTGTAGAGTTGAGCGGAGAGGAACCCAATGAAATTCAACAAGGGCACGTGTAAGGTCCTGCACCCAGGGAGGCATAACCCCAGGCACCAGTACAGGTGGGGGGTGACCTGCTGGGAAACAGCTCTGTGGAGAAGGACCTGGGAGTCCTGGTGGACAACAAGGTCTCCATGAACAGCAGTGTGCCCTCGTGGCCAAGAAGGCCAATGGTGTCCTGGGGTGCATTAAGAAGAGCGTGGCCAGCAGGTCAAAGGAGGGTGTCCTCTCCCTCTGCTCTGCCCTGGTGAGGCCACATCTGGAGTTCTGTGTCCAGCTCTGGGCTCCCCAGTTCCAGACAGACAGGGAACTATTGGGGAGAGTCCAGCCGAGGGCTATGAGGATGACGAGGGGACTGGAGCATCTCTCGTATGAGGAAAGGCTGAGAGAGCTGGGGCTGTTTAGCCTGGAGAAGAGAAGACTGAGAGGGGATCTGATCAACACTTATCAATATCTAAAGGGTGGATGTCTAGAGGATGGCACCAGACTCTTCTCAGTGGTGTCCAGTGACAGAACAAGGGGCAACGGGCAGAAACTGGAACATGGGAAGTTCCATCTCAATATGAGGAAAAACTTCTTCCCTCTGAGGGTGACCGAGCACTGGGACAGGCTGCCCAGACAGGTTGTGGAGTCTCCTTCTCTGGAGAGATTCCAAACCCGCCTGGATGCCATCCTGTGCGACCTGCTCTGGGTGATCCTGCTTTGGCAGGGTGATTGGACTAGATGATCTCCAGAGGTCCCTTCCAACCCCCACCAGTCTGTGATTCTGGGATTCTGTTTGGATTTTCTCTATAGCATCCAAAGAAACCTTTTTAGGAAAAAAAGTCATTGCCATTTCCTCCCAATGTTCACTTGCTCCTGGTCCCCCATTCTTACTCCCCCTTCCAAGAAAGCAAGGGATTTTTCAGTCCGAAAGTAAGGACAGGTAACCTGCCATCAACAGGTCATCGCCCAGCAAAGGCTTGCAAACCCGGAGGAAATGTGTGCCCAACCAGCCCGTATTTCTACAGCTGGGCTCTGTGTGGGTAGACAACTTAGGATGTGTGTTTGCAGGGTCTGACCTTTCTCTCCCAACAGTGACTAAGGACCAGCTTCCTTTCCTATGTATCTTCTCCCTTTGGCAACAACTCTGATATAAATTCCTTAATAAGACGGTTACGCACCTGCTTCTGTGGGCAGAGTTGATCCAAAAACGAGCTCTGTTTCGCCAGGACTTTTTTCTGGGAAACTTTTTCTGGCCAAAAAATTATCAACGGGATTTTCTTTCTCTATCTGCTTCAAAGCACGAGGCCTTGGGTTAGCTTCCTCAAAACCTTGAAAAATTCTACTTAAAATGGGAATACTCTCCCAAAGCATTCAGTCAGCCTGCTTCTTCTCCAGCCCTATGGATGTTGTGTTTGATGGGCTTCTTTCGTGCAGGTTGCAGCCACCGGGGAACCATTTTCCTGCAGGAGCTTTGGCTGCACCTTTCTGCTGGAAAATAGCAGTCCTCTCATACCGTAGCATTTGCAGCATGATCAGACCTTTGTGCTCATCAGCTCCTGGCTCATCCTGCTGCTCCGTGCTGCAGCTGGGCTGCTCTGTGCTCCTTTTATGTCCGACGACATTCCCGTCGTACTTCCAAGGTCACCATTTTGGCTGATTCACTCAGGACCAACCCGGGGATTTCCAGAAACAAAAGCTGCAATGTATTTCTTTCTTTTTTCTTTTCTTTTTTTTTTTTTTTTTCCTTCCCCCTCCTTGTGTGTGTGTGAACCCTGTGAACAGAGTCTGGCCTCTTTCTGCACAACCTGGCAGTGTTCCGCTGAGATATTTCAGCTTCCTTCTGCTCCTTTCCTCGTGGATGTGTATGGTGTCTTCTTGCACCTTGGGAGAGGGAAATGGGGGAGACTCAATAGGTGTGCATTTAAATGGAGCTTAAAAAACCCAACAACATATTTTTTTTTATTTTCAGATGACTCTTGAAGTTGGGGCTTCAAGGGAAATGGCAAGTGAAATACCTACAGAAATATCTACATGCCGTGAGCAGACCCCGTTCTGAGATCAGCAGGGCAAGACCCTGGTGTAAATAAATGCGAAGGGATTCTCTGTTACACCTGATGTATACCGACCTTGGCTCTTCCCCTTGGCAAGCCTCTGAGACAGGATCTCAAGAGTGTATTGGCTGTCAGGAGTGGTTATGGTCATATCCCAATTTCATTTGCCTTTGCACATGTCCCCCCAAAACCAAGAGAAGTTCTTCGAGTTTGGAAAAAAAAAATTTAAAAATCCAGATTTTCTCCCCAAACTTGAACCTGAGCATTGCGATACCTGCCTTGGAATTTCCAAAGTGCAACATCACTGACTGAGCCTTTTCTATCGCCCAGATGCTCTCCAAAGGGTCCGAAGCAGACTCATAGAATCACAGAATAGTTTGGGTTGGAAAGGAACTTAAAGCCCATCCAGTTCCACCCCCTGCCATGGGCAGGGACACCCTCCACTAGCCCAGGTTGCCCAAAGCCCCATCCAACCTGGCCTTGAACACTGCCAGGGAGCCAGGGGCAGCCACAGCTTCTCTGGGCAACCTGTGCCAGTGCCTCACCACCCTCATAGAGAAGAATTTCTTCCTAATACCTAACCTAAATCTCCCCTCTTTCATCTTAAAGCCATTCCCCCTCATCCTATCACTACATACCCTTGTAAAAAGTCCCTCTCCAGCTTCTTGTAGGCTTCCTACAAGACTCAGCACTTGGAAAACCCTCCAGGAGGGGTGTTATTCCCTGGGCTATTCCCTGGACTGACCGATGCCCCTTTGTTACTGGAGGGAGCTGACGGAGCATTAAAAGGGGACAGGAAAAAAACATTCAGCTGTGGCATTTGCTGGTTGCGTGCAGCCGCAGGCAGGAACTGCTTCCTCTGTTTGCAGGCTTTTAGGGAAAGGAGAGCTCAACGGAGTTGCTAAATTAGAATGAAGTGAAAAAATATTGCTGTGAACAACAGAATGTTTAGCGTCTTTTTTTTTTTTTTTTTTTTAAACAAAAAAACAAAACCTTGGAGTGATTTACATGGGAAAGGGGAGCCGGAAACAATTTTAGAGGCTGTTTTCCAAAATTGATGAATAACAGAAGATACAATGGTTAAAGCAAATGGCCCAAATTTCCTGCTCTTTTAAGCAGCTGAATAGATACTAAAAACAAGGGTACCCTGTTTTTCTCCTTATAGAGCTGGCAGAGAAGGTTTTTTTTTTCCTGGGTTATTTTGATTTTTGAAGGCTCGATGCTGTAGAGGAGGCAGAAGCAAGGTGGGTGCTGGGGGTCCGCGCTGCTGCAGCCGTTCTGCTGGGCAGGATGCACGGGAATTCCAGAGGTGGGGAAGAGTGGCGCGGGCCAGGAGAGACGTTTTGAATCACTTCTGGTGAATAATGCTGCCGGCATGAGTCATGAGGAGGGATCTGAAATTTCCTTTTGGATTTTTTTTATTATTTCTGCAGGCAGCCATTTGATTTCTCCTCTGCCTGAGGCTTGCTTTCCTCCAGAGACAAGTGCGTTTCCCTTCTAACCCTTGCCCCTCATCAGCCCCACAGAACGAGGACACAGGTTTGGCTCTGACCAAACACAAGTTGGAAACTTTTATTTCTCCTCGCAACAAGTCTTTGATGCTTCCAGAAAATATTCTTGTTTTGCTTTGAGAAAAAAAATCCTTGGACGAGATCCCTGTAAAGCTGTTGTCTTCCTCAACTTAGCCAAGGCCCAGCAGCTACAGCACTTGTCTGAGGCACCACAAAGCACGTCTGTGTGTCTAATCTCTTATCAATGCTACAGCAACCCAGGGAAGCCTCCAAGCAAGCCTCTTTGCAGCCATTCTGCTCCACGTGCACAAAATCATGAAGCAGTGAAATGATTTTGGATGAATGTAAATGAACAAACAACCTTTTTTTTTTTTTTTTTTTTTGGTAGCTTTGCAAGCAAGCTGTTTGTGCTTAGTGAAGTGTAAAAGATTGAGGTTCAAGGGCGTGGTGAAAAGTAGGAGTTACCAGGTTGGTGGGAGAAGGTCTTTCCAGCCTGTCCAAACTGGTGCATGGACAACACTGGAAAATGTCGCCTGGTTTTGGGACCTGGCTGAAATGTTTCCACCAACTCTTGTCATGAATTGTTTCCTCTGAGTGGATATTTCCTTCTTTCGAAGCAATTTTATGCAGGGAAACCTGAGGAGCATTTTGGACACTGCTGAGGTGACAATTTGCATCCTCTGTTAGGTGCACCTTGTCATGAGTATGTCTGCTGGCCTCCTGTACCATCCAGTGAAACAGGGCTTCTCTGGGTTACTTGAGGCTTTGAACACACTTGAGATAATGAATTGCTTTCCCTGTTCCCTTCTCCCATCTCTCCAACATCTCTTCCTCCAAAAAATCTGGGAACTCCACCAGTTGCACCCACTTAATCAAATAAAAGTAACTGCAGGTAGCATGTTAAGTTCCTGATTGCACTCAAAAAGTTATCTCGCTTTTCACTGCTGGGACGTACGCTCACCTCTCCCCAAACACCTCCTCTTCCTCAAGCTTATGAATTGGACAGAACATATATTAAATGCATAAGGCAAAGCCACGATTACAAAATCCCTTTTTTGGGTTGTTTCCCATGTTAACCAAAGCCTGATAAATCATGCCATGTATTTATGGACTCCACGAGAATATTGTCATTCAGAAGGCCACTTGTAGCTTTCAAGCCCAAATGAATTACTGTGTATGCGATACACACCTCTTCCTTAACAACACATTCAGATGTCAGGACGCTGAGAAGCGCTTTCCTCTGGAAGGCTCATTCACGTCTCAGAAGAAAAAAAGATTCAAACCACGTCGGTATTTTTAACTGATTCTTTCCCAGAAAAGATGTTCTGCTGAGTCATCATTCCTGTAGGTCTTCTGGTCTGTAGCTTGATATGAAATGGAGGAAGGTCTTGGATGCTGAGCCCCTGCAAAACGTTACTTGGTTGTATAAAGTCAACGAGAACTTCTGGGAACTGTGTGGTCTCATCCATGTTTGCATTCCCTACCCCAAACAGGGATCAGATCTTGCTCATCTCATGGGCTTCCCACAGGAAGTCCATGTTACCGTCAGCAGCAGTGATGATGCTGAGATGAAGGTGAGGCGTGAACAAGAGATCGGTGGCTGGGGGGGGAAGGAGGATGAGTCCTGAAGTGGAAGTGAATCCTCCTGAGGAAATTCATCCTGCATGAGTGTGGAGAAGAGCAGTGAAGGCGTGAAGAAAGTCTGTGGTGAGGCAGTCACTGCATTTTTGTGGTGTCTCTATGACAGACTCAATCTTGATGCTTGCAGCCAAGCTCCATGAAATCTTGCAATTCACATTACTACATACCAGCACTACTCACTGCTGCAAGTGGGCTGGGTCCTGGCTATGAAGATGCTTTTTGCCTTTGGAGAGGCAGAGGTGACTTGCATTGACAGCAAGTTCTTGGAGAGCTCTTTACTTCTGAAACAAAATTGACTGTCCCAAGAAAACATAGCGCATTTTACTCTGAGCTGCTCAGTATGCAGGATTTGCTCTGTTTAGTAGAAACTCGGTGTCTGGGATTGACACAGAGGTGTGACAACAGAAGCCCACCATGAAGTATAGCCTGGGCTTTGGGATCATGACTGCAAGTACCTGCTTTACCACAAGCCATTTTAGGATGTGAACTCAGGCCTGACAGATGCAAAAAGTTGCTTCAGATCTGGGTTTATGAGGAACAGTGATGTCTGCAAGGAAGGTGAGGTTGAGTGCCTTGCATTGTACAAGCCCCCAGGGAGGATGTCTATGACATGAGGCTGATGCTGCGCTCAGCAGCGGTACACACTGTTCTGAACCATGCGGCACTAATAACTAATTATATATGTCCACTTAATGTCATTTGCAGAGCCCAGTGTGGGCGTGGGGTCGCACACCCAGAGAGCCCTTTGTTCCATGGGCTGCCGAGCAGATGGAGACCAGTTCTGGCCCCAAGGTCAGGATGCCCAGGAGTTTCATGCATATCCAAGGACAAAGGTTGGCAAGCGATGAAAGGAGTCCTGCACTCGTTTACTGCTCCGGCGTCTACATGCATTACGTCGGTGAGGATGGAGGCTGCTGTCATCGGATGAGAGGGGCACGACACTCTTGATGTGGTGGGGTTACTCTTCCAGTGCCGAGTGGGATGCAGGTCTTGGAAGAGAGGTGGTTTTACCCGGGGAGGGTGATAGGGCTCGGTGGGTGTTGAACATTCATGGGATCTTGCATGAAGCTGTGCATGATGCACAGCATTTCAGTTGCCTACAGTGAGTTCCTGCCAAGGGTGGCTGGTAATCAGACAACCATGGTCGGCATGGGAGTCTGCTGGGAAGGGGGAGGGAAAGTCAGGAGCCGAAGGCAGCTTGCTGAGGAAGCCCCACCGTAAGCATTTTCCTGCCCTGGGATGACCAACGTACATCCTGAGAAAAGGGTACTTGCATTGTGTGGCCTGCTGCTCTGCCCATCCTGCCAGGAACAATGAGGCAGCTCTTAAAAAAAAAAAAAAAAAGGCATTTTCAGGGTTGTGGGAGAGAAAAGCAGGGTGCGTTGAGGAGGATGGGTGAGCAAGGGGGAAGATGACGCAGAAGGAGCAGCGATGTGCTTTGGCTGCATAAGTAGCTGGAGACACAGCCCATGCTCTGAACATCCCAGCTTTGTCAACAGGCTTGGTCCAGGCAGATGCTGAAGGGAAAGGTGTGGAATCAGGGCCATGGGTTGAAACTAGCCTCCAAACCACCTCCCAGGGCTTGTTCAAAGCTTTTCCCCCAGGCCTGTAGGATGCTGCTTTGAAGCATGGGGGTACGGGTTGGGGCTGCTGAAAGTGTCTGCTCATTGCTGTGGTCCCAGAGCTTGTAGCACATGGAACATCAGGTAAAGAGGTGGGTGCCAGCAAGGTGATACCAACCCCAGTGTTGAAGACAGGGGTGGCAGCTGGGTCAAGCACCCCTTCCTAGCTGAATCCTCCCTCTTGCCTGTCCTTTCTGCTCTTAAAAGTTCCTTTTCTTCCCATCACTTTGGCTGGATTCAAATGGTTTTGGGCTGTTTCTCTGACAAGTGCTGAATTTTCCATCAGTGGAAGCTCTTTGGAGCAGAAAGCATCTTTGTCCTCTTTCGTGAGCCCACGAGGTTCACAGACCATGCAGGTGAGGTCTGTGGCCACTCGTGGACTCTCTGGGAGTCTGCAATGGATTTTTTGCACCGGAGTGGTGTGGGTTGCAAGCTTTCCAGCAGTCGGGTCTGTACTTCTTCCAGTTACCAAAACCACACCTGACTCTGCACGCTGCAGTGGTACGATCCAGGGAAAGACGGACCCAAGTGCAAAAGGTTTCAATTTTTCCCCAAAACCAAGTGGGGACAGCCTCTTACCCATCAAATAGCCTCAGTATGTACAAATTAATCCTATGAGCCATTTTTTCTGTCCCAGCTCAGCCTCTCCATATGAAAGATGCCCGTGTAAGGACAGAGTAGGAGATGCTGGCCAGGAAGAAGCTCTCCCCCCTTTGCTGAGGACCACCCTGTCCTCTGCATCCCCTCGGTTGTGGCCCTGGCAGAGGGAGCTCGTCCTCAGCACTTTGGGGATCCCTAAATCACGTCAGGGCTGACAGGGAGAATTTGAACGCATATCATCAAATTTTGCTGTCATTGTCAATTAGTCTTTATAGCTGGTGTTGGTATTCCTGGCTTCCGGCAATTCCCCGGCAGCCCGAAGACTTAATGTCTTCCTTGGCTGATTGTGATAGGGATTGATTAGCCTGGGTTGGGGCTTTCCATGGGGTCTGGCTGTGGGATTTCTGCTTTGGCAACAGAAATGGCCATTTTGTGCTCTCTGTGTGCTATTTCCAGCCCGCTGGCTGGAAATCCTCTGTGTACCTGCAAGTTGTTGGAGACGAATTTTAATTTTGGGCTTGCGTTTTCGTTTAAAAATCAGAACTGCTGCAGGCGGCAGAAGGCATTAAAGATTAATTTTCACAAGCACACATGAAATTCAAACCAGCTGGTATCTGAAGTGCCTCCCTGTGCAAGATGTTTGTGCTGTGTATTCCATTAACTCTGTTGCATGAACCAGTGTGTGTATAATGCTTCTCGGTCGGTGATGAAGAAATGCTTGGCACCGTCTTGCTTTGGGCTGGCAGCAGCATCCCTGGGCACGGTCGAGGATGCAGGGGACCGAGGCGATGGACAGCCGTGCCCCTGGTTTGCAACACAGCGCTAACGCAGAGAGGCGGCATTTTCCGTAGCGGAACTTCAAGCACTTTGCAGAAGGTTAAATGTCAGCTCTGCCTTTTACACCCGGGGAAATCAGGTCACTGAGCAGGAGGGGGATGTTGCCCCAGGGTCATCGGCATCCAAGGGACACCGTTCAGGGCCGGGTCAGTGCTCTGGCCATTAGCTGCCTCTGATACAGAAAAGGCATCCTCCGAGGCACTTAGGATGCCTCGAGGGTTATTTGGGCAGAGATACTTCTTTCCTGGCTATCTCAAAGACGTCTCCTCTGGCTAAGAGCTCCTGGGAGCTGCTGGTGGGTACCGGTGGCTGCTGGGGACGCGGCAGAGGGGAGGGTTTGCAGGGCTCTGCCAAGCACTGAGCACAGCGGTCCCTGCTGCTAACGTCATGCCGGCTGGCTAGCAGAGACAAATAATCCTCCAAATTCCGCAGGGCTGTGAGCAAGGCAAGCCCTGCTCGGAGGATACTGCTGCAGAGGTGATTTGAACTACCTGAGGATTTTTTTATTTTATTTTTGCTTTTTAATTTTTTTTTCCATTTTTGCTTTTTAATTTTTTTTTCCATTTTTGCTTTTTAATTTTTTTTTTCCCTAAGCCCTAAACTATGTGGAACTCAGACTAAACAGAAAATACAGCTAAGAAAACATCTTGGTATAATGCTGGGAGTCAGACTGTTGCAGCGTGCTTCTGAAATCCAATTGTGGTTGTAAGGTGATCCCAGAAACCGAAAGATTACAACTGTAAGGCGCTTCACAAATACCAGACCGTTAAGGAAGGCATCTTGGTTACAGGGGCCCAAATGATTTTCAGGGTCCGTTTGGTAAGCAGGGACGAGGCTTTTAGCATTTCTGTGGGCGTTGAAGTGTGAGCCGTGTGCACTGGCTGCCCACCCAGCGTATTGGAAATGTAGGCGCCAGGTGCTGAACTGGGAATTTGTCTTTTGTAACCTACCGTTAGAAAAGGTGGTGTCCCACCTTGAAATTAAGGCAATCTCTTCCACTGCAATGCTCTAATTTTTAATATAATATAATATAGTTAATATACAATACAATATAAATATTATATACTATGATATATATCTATATAGCGATGATATATCTATAATCTATATCTAGATACATATATCTAATATAATCTCTAAATATGATATATCCATATTAAATTACATCAACCACTCTGACAACTTACTGGTTTGCCTCCTTTGAGCTGCTTTCCCCTGCCAGCTAAATCTCATTCCTTTATTCCCCAGATAACCTTTCTCTTTCAATGACTGTCCCTTTACATGTTCAATACATTCAGCTGATAATTCCCTCTTAATGCTAATAATCCACTAGCCAAGCGATCAAATGAAGAGAGGGGAAACAGTGGCACAACTTTAGCTGTGTCCAGGGGAGGATTTTCACTTCTGTTTAGAGAGAAGCTGGTGGTAGCACATCTGCCACTGCAGCGGCTTTGATTTGAATGACTTCTCCATGCAAAATGCAAAGGGGATTAATCAATTCTTTATTCTCATTCATAAAAGGCAAGTGTCACCATTAAGTCTGGGGTTTGTATACTTTTGCTTCTGGCACCACTGCCTTTGGAGTTTTCTCCATTTCTGGGATGTTTTGGGGATTCCAGCTGAAATCAGATGCACAGAAGTAAGCAAATGTAGAATGTTAATGAAATCCTTTTCACTGCCTAGGATTGAGCGTATCCTAAATTGCATGGAAGACTGGACATGGAAAAAATGGAGTCATAAGTATAGGGCAAGGAAAGTAATCTCCTTGAGGGTATCCACCAGCCAGACTGCCCCGTTGCTGGATTTACTTTATGGCTCCAAATTCAGCTACTAATGCCATCCCATATCGCTGAGAAAGACAAGCTGATTGAGCATAGAATTACATTATAATATTTTCACCCTGCAACACTGTTGGTATTCAGTGCTAAAATTTCCCGGTTTTGAAGAGCTGAGTTTTAGCACAAAAGTCCTGGTTACATCGAAGATAATGGCAAAACTCCCACAAACTCCCAAGGATGCCTCCCCAGAGTAACATCTTTCTCCAAAGTGATGAGCAGTCACAACTCAGCATAAAATTAACAGGAGCTGGAAGTCCTTGACATCTTCAAAAAATGAAGTTCAAGATGTCCTGAACAAGAGACCCAATAAACCAGCACCTAAAAGCAGAGGATGCTTTTCTCCCTTCAGATTTTTTAAAATCTCTGGTTCCAGCCTGGCGGATGCAAGCCTGGGAAATCATGGGATCCTGCCTCTGCCTGGCCGAAAGGCAATTTTTATTTATATTTTGTAACAGGAGAATGAATCAGAGAAATGCTGTCTGTTTGGTTTCTTAAGCTGGTCTTCAGCGTTTCAGAGGTCATGAAATATTGCAGGATTACAGGGCAAGAAATTATTCGATGCAGCTCAATGCATCACATTAGCTTAGCCTGGGGATGTAGCTCAGACAGCTGATCCATTTGATCCACATCATTATGAGTGAAAAAAGGTGGTTTTTGGTTTGTTTTTTTTTTCTTTGCAAAGCCTGTGTCATCCCTTTCGGTCCCCCCACCATGATGAGTAGGTGGAAGCTCAGCTTCTTCATGCAGATCTCCTGAACTTGGAGAGGATGATGCTGCAGAGTCAAACGGCAAATGTGGTTTGAGTTACTACGTGGCGCGGCACAACTGCTCTCAACCTGCCCAGCACAAGCAAAAAGTTTGTATAAGTTTTGACTCTACTGGGAGACAGGTCCTGGTTTGCAAGATATTTTCCAGACTCAGTTAAACTGCTTTCCAAATGCACAGTGTGTTTCCGCAAGACAACCAGCCTTCGCTGTAATAGGCTGGACCAAATAGCTGATGATTTGAAATCAATTCGCCATGGATGGTTTTAAAGCTGGCGTTCAGTTCGTTTCCAGACAGCTGCACATTGTTGTAATTTGCTAACGGTGTCACAAATGCTACTTTTTCCTTTCCGTGTAACAGCTCCTCTGAATTACAATAACTCCTTTAATTTCTGAACAAGTCCTCTCTCTTGCAGCCCTTGCCACCTCAAAGAGCAGCAAGAGCACCTCCCCTTCGCAATTTCCCTTTCCCTCTTAACCTTGACCTGTAATATGCTGAAAGTTGTTACTGAAAACTACCTTGATCAGAAATGACATTATAAAAACTTGCTCAACCAGATGCAGCAAAAATCCAGCCATGATAAAGATTCCCAGAGCCAACAATTTTGAGTTACGGACCTACCCTATCCTGGAATATGGAGTCGACTGCTTCAAGGTAGTAGCTATTAAGTTTTGTTTGCTTTCTTTCAGAGTGACTGTGCTTTTTAAAAAGAGGCTTGGCTGAGTATTGCTGTGCATAAAAATACTGAGCAGTGAGATGCTTCCTGAGCTGGACTGTGAAAGCAGCAGCGGGGAGCTGGACTCTGCCAAAGGCTGATTTGCAGGGTGACTTAAATTCTCCTTTGCAGCCATGCACCTAGCCCAGAGCCCTCAGGTCCTTCAGAGATCAGGGTTTGTGGTTTGAAATCAGTTCACACCTAAAACCACACTGCCTATGTGAAACTGGCTCCTAACAGCACAGCTTTGTGGATCAAGGCTGCAGAGGGGACCTGTATGCAAGGCTGAGCAGCGGTTCCTTATGGTGCTGTTGTGCAAAAATTGAGCAGGATCTGGACACCACAATTTGGCAAAGTTCTTGAAAAGTTTTTTTTTGTTGTTGTTGTTGTTTTTTTCCCCCTTAAAATCTTTATTGTCTCTGGGAATGCTTTGCTTAAGCCTTTTCCAGACTGCGTGGCAAATTCACAGACCCCATTAGTGGGAGATCCTTGACCCAGAAGGTTACGATGAACATCTGATGATTTGAATCCTTGTCCACCCAGCTAAAAAGCATTTGTGTATATTGAATTTTATAAGAGTTAGCTTTGGAGGACTGGAGCTTGGAAATTGAAACAGCTTTAATGGGTTCTGCTTGAATCTTTTATTTGCTGCAAACTTGAGTAGAGAAATCAAGGTCTGAAGCTGTTCGTACTGCAGCCAGTGGAAACAATCTATTTATTGCGGTGGACAGAGACTCGAACCCTTAGCTTGTCTTCAACCTGAACTCCTCCAGTGTGCATGTGTTGGCAATGAATGAACTGCTCTCGGTTTCTGGTCTTCGAGCTCTGGAATTCTTTTCGATCCTGGAGATAAGAAAAAAGTCTTCTAAACAGATGCGTCATGCCTGCTTAATTTTCCATTAAAAACAGAGAAGATATTTAACTCTCTCCTATCGGGAGGCGTGTGTGAGAAAGCCACACTTTCTTGGCACCAAAATCCATCCTACTAGTGGAGATACTGTGGAGAGCCTGGAGTATCCATCCCCATAAACATCACTAGTTGTGGAAAAGCCATTCATTAGTAACAGACAATATGTTCTTCTATCCTCTCCTCTGAAGAATAGGCAGTGCTATCTAAATAAGCTGTTTCCTGAGAAGTTACTCAAAGTTACTGCTGTAGCTGTAGGCCAACTCTCCTCCCCCAAGAGCCAGACAGAAACAAAGCTCTGGGAGAGGAAAGAGCTGCCCCTTAGTCCAGCAGACCGTGCCATTCCTCTGAAGTTCTTCCTTTCTCCTCAGCCTCCTGGTTAATGCACTCCCTGCTTGTTTTTTCACATCCTATCATCTGCAAAACCAGCCATTTCCATGCCTACACCCGAGCTGAAGGCACCAGTGCCCTGACACCCCGCTGTGCTCTTGGTTTGTCCAAACGCATCTGCAAAAATCCTCCCTGACATCCCATTCGACCCTCTTTAGATTCTGGCTGGCTTCCCATGACCTCCTGTGATCATTCTGTATTCCTTGTCTTCATCCTTCAGCATCATCCGTAGTACCCCTGCCTTCTCCAGCCAAGAAACCACAACCAGGTATCTTCTTACAGGTATCTTTGTCCTGGACCACTCCAGCAGCAAGGACTTGGTACTGGAGGGGGAAAATCGGGAACAACCTCTTCAAATGCTTCTTCCAGTGTTTTGGAAAAATCCTTCCTATTCACTTCTTGGCAAGGAAGGGACAAGTTGGTGGGATGGCATCTCCAGTGGGCTGGTGGAAACCTGCTCTGGTGGTGCTGGAGGGTGCACTTGGAGGAGAGAGTCTATGTTTCTTTGAGTTGTGCCCTCTGATATATGTTACCAGCACTTAATTACACCTTATACATTAGAAACGCTCCCTTGCCCTCAACAGTCCACTTCAGGAGGTGTTTTGGACAACACGTCAAAGCAGGAAAGACTCTTGGAGGAGAGGGCAGATGTAAGGACGCGGATGGGTGTTCCTGTGCTGTCTTTCAGGCTAGACATGGATTTTAATTTCTTAATTATCTCTGTTTTTTAAAAAAAATTGTGCTGGTCTCTGCATGGTCATATTCCAACAGGAGTGAGCTGTTTTGGATTTCCCTAAATGCCACCCATGATCTCAGCTGGCTATCGCAGCCTCTCATTCCTTCCCCTCCTGTTGCTATCAGATCTCTAGTAGCTTTCTACGGAGAGCTTTGGGCTGTCAGAGTGGCATTCCCCACTTCTGCTAGTTAATATTTCTAACACGGTTGGGTTTTCTAGAAATGCAGAAAAATTAGAGTGCTAACTGGATTCTCACCGGATGGGGGATGATAGGAAATAATTACACTTGGTGCAATGCATGTTTTGTAGCACCTAGTCAGCATTTACTATAAGGCATCAAACGGATCCAAGATACAAATCCAAGAAGAAGAGGAATAAAATGTATTAGGTAAACTCTTGGACCACCAAGTGAAGAGGATTTAGTGTGTATAACAAACTGCCTGTGTATCATTTATCACGGCTACACAGTGATTGCCTGGGGGTGATGATGGACACCATAAGTTGCAAAAATATAATGACGTGTCGTGTAACAGAGCGCAGGTGTCCGTGTGGGGAGCTGGGAGGAAATCAACCTGACAGCCTTAAGAAAGAGACTTGTGCTGGCACTCACACGGACCCCCGGGCGCCCGGGCTCGTCCTCCGCCTGCCGCATCACTCTCCAAATTTCCTGGTGGGAGGGCTCTGCTGAAAGACTTCTTTCTTCCTTCCCCATGCAGATGATCCCACCTCTTTGGGCAGCCTCTGTTTTCCTTTGGAAAGGGGAACAGCTGGGACAGATCTCCGCTGCTCCAAGGAGAGCGGGATGCGTCCAAGCCCCCCTGCCCTCCCCTGCACCTTGCTCCCGGGTGCGAGAGAGCGAGAAAGCTTGCAAGAAACCTTGCGTTTCCCCAAAAAGCTCCATCACCTTGAGGATCAGCTCAAACTGGGACACACACACATCCCCGTGGGGGTCAGCCCCATCCAAGGGGCTCGAGGGATGATGATTTCAGCAGAGCCCCCATCTCATGGCTCCTTGTCTGTCCGTGAGCATCTCTGTTATTGGAGAGCCCCTGACCTCCCCTGACAGGTTTCTCCATTGTCTGCCTGACCTCACCATTATAAAGCATTTCCTACTATTTAGCCTGATGTTTTTCTTTCTTAATTTTAGGCCATTAGTGCTAGTTCTTCCCAAAATTTACTACTGAAAATGACTCTGCCTCCTCCCTTCCTCTTGCTTGATGGATGGCTACGGAGTGACCCTCCAGGATTTATATCTCCAGTGGCGAGGCAGGACTCCTCTCCTATCTTAATCCCCTCAAGGCCATAGAAAAATAAAGCCGTTGTCTTTAAATCTGAATCTGTTACAAGCTCTGTCTCAAAGCAGCGATATTCTCCACCTTGCTGGAGTTCAGCTGTATTTGCTTTCACAGCTCTATCCCAGAAAGTCCAGGAATCAACTTTCAAAGATGCTTAATTTTTCACCAGGGATTTAGAAACTTGTTATAATGCTTCATGGTACACTAGCTAGAGATATATTTATCTTCTTTATCTTTCATTTAACGTCTTTATTTTTTTTTTCCCCTATACGTATAATACAAAGGCTATTCACTTCCCAGCCAGATAGAGGGGAAAAGTTTCTCTTTCCCCTCCTTTAATTTAAACCTATATGAATAAGTTATTTTGAGATCTGCTACTTGAGCTAAAAAAGTGAGGGAAAAAAAAAAAAAGGAAATAGTTTGGTAAGCAGAACACCTATTTTGTTCGCTTTGTTAGCTTTTTGGATTATTAATCATTTTATCTTTCTTTGGCTATTAAATTTTAGAAAAACTACTAAATAATAAGAAAATTATCATTTAATGAGAGTTAACTGAGCAAATGTTCTCTTCTCCCACTGGTATGAAAAATAAAATTGATGTGAATGAAAAGTTCCTAGACCCAAATTTCAAAAGGTTGCTGTTTGGCAGATGAAATACCCTGACAAACAGTTTCTCCCGGCTGCACTTGAGAGTTCCCACTTGAAGGGGCGGCAGTCAGTAGCTCCTTCCATTTGTCACATGTCACCGAGGAAGACTGTGGTTGCCACCATGGTTGCCACCACCCTTCTTCCCAGCCAAGACCTGATGCCCTGCTCTTGCCCTGCCCCATGGGACCCACAGAGATCCCATCTCACCTGCTCGAACGGAAGAGGTAGGAGATGTTTGTAAATGTTATGGCTGGGTCCATTTGAGCAAATGTCATCTTGGGTCCTGCTTGGGCACCAGGGTGGGAGAAGTTATATCTCCTGTGCCCCTCCCAGGCTTGCAGTTCTGGGAAAGGGAGGGTACGACTCCACTCTGACCGTGGGAGAAGTGTTAATACTAGAAGATGAGCTTAAGCACCGGGAAAATGAACTTGAACGTGAGTTTGGGGTGTTTTCTTCGGAGCCTTGCCCTCAGCACTGCTCCTGCATGGTGCAGAGCTTGCAGGGCTGCTGGATATGAAGGCATGAGTGGCTGCTTCCTCAGCTAGCACGGGCTCCCTCCTGCTCGGAGAGTTTATTTCTGGGTTGTTTCAGCCGTTCACCTACAAGAGGCATTTCCTCCCCTCTTTCCCTTGCAAGGAGCAGGAGGGGAGTGAGGAGCGGCAGTGGCTCCAGAGATGGGCTTCAAAAAGAGCCAGGAGCCCACCTGGGAGGTTGGAAATCCGGGCTCTGACTCTTGTCGCCAAATGTAGAGTTGCTGCCAATTTGCAACATTTTCCCTTAAACATAGACGTTGAAGATTTAATGGAAAGAGAGGTCAGGCTTTGACCTGACCACTGAGCAGGGTGACAGAGATGGCTCCTTCATGTCCTCTCGAGGGGTTTGTTAGTCTAAAGTTTAGTCCCAACGTCAGATGATGCATTTTCCAGGGAAGCTAATGGATTTGCTCGTACCGCAACGGAGTGGTTGGCGGGGGTGGGAGGGGTGACTCTTTCGTGAGAGACAAATTACTTCCTCTTGACAAGCAGCTCTGTTTTAACTAGGAAAATGATGGATGAGTCCCAAGCAAAGACTTGCACAGGCAAACTAACATGCAAACTTCACATTGTCAGAGATCCAAAATCACAACAAAAATCCCAACCACCAATGGAAAACTGAAACCCCGCGGTGGTGGGCAGGGATGTGAATTAGTCTGTAGAGGGAGACTTTGGGTCAAGACTCCTACGTCACCCACCACGCGAGGGGACATGGACCCATGCCAAAGGGAGACGCTTGAGCTTTGGAGGCCTTCACAGAAGCGGGGTTATGGGTTCATCTCCAAAAGATCCCCGCTCAAGTTAAACCAAAGCCTTCCGGTGGCATGGGCAACCGCAGCCTTATCCTTCCGCCCCTGCCGTTGTCCCTCCCAGACTATTGTTTTGATTTTCCTTGGCATCCTCCAGCGTAGCAGCAAGATTTGGCCACCATGTTTTGCCAACTGTTTCCCTCACATTTTTCTTCTGTGCTTACCTTTACAAAAGAAAAAGACTTTTTTTTTTTTTTTTTTTTTTTTAATATGTATATATAAATACTTGGCAAGTGCTGGGCACAGAGGCTGCATCCAAGTTCCTGTTGTTGGCTCGGGGTACTGGTATATCTTGCTGTTGCATCTGGGAGCCCAAATCCAGACTCCGGATTCCACCTCATTGGGTGTGGTACAACCGCAGATGGAAGAGATGGAGCAAAGAGCTGCAGTTAAAGCCTGAAGGTCCCCAGTAGGGAGATGTGAAGGTGAAAGGCAACTATAGCCTCCTGTCTTCCATGTCAATGCAAGACGCTAACTGGGAATGGCCTTGAGAGCTGCTGGAGCAGGACCCTGGGGGAACCATCCAGGGGAGGGGAAGACTTAGGGATGATGAGCTGGAGAAAAGGCAGGTCCTTGCCACCAGGATTGGCTGGAGAAACAGCACTGAAGCAAGGGGTTTGCTTGATCTTGGACAAGTTTGTTGCTTGCATAAAGCTCCAGCTGGAAAGAACGTCTGTGTCAAAAGGCAAAATCTTAACTTGGGACCTTGTGCAACGTCCCAGAGAGCGGCGAGAGCAGGAGACTGTGCCCAAAGGGAACAAGCACACTCCCTCGATGCGGGTACCGAGCATCCTGCCAAGGGCAATCGCTGCACATGGTTCCCTCAGTCCTTCCTCCACCTTCCCCGCCACAGCCCCAGATAAAGCCCTGGATGTTTATAGACCTTAATACAATAGTTCCCACAACGGCCAGGCGATACATGAAGACGTAAGCCGCCTGGCTGGCTCTTCTTGGATTTTGGAAAACTTCCATAGCTCAGGTCCTGTTGTCAGTGGCAGATCTTGGTATCATTTCACCGCCGAGGGTCCAGGGATCCAACCTATTTTTACTGATGGTTTTATTTATACCTGCAGGGCTGGTGGTGGGGATAAATAAGTATGTTGCCTTCTGTCACTGAGTTGAGGCTCATTTTGTTGTTTAGTGCTGAACAGGCTCTCACCTGCCTGTTTCGAGTGGAGCTATGCCTGTTTGTTTCCAGAATTAATTGCTGATCTTATTGATTGCAAGCAGGATGGCTGAGATGGCAAGTTATTTTCTTGCGCGACTGTTAAGTGTCATCTTTGCAAGGGAAAGGCAAATGGCAGTGCTGAAGCTGTAAACTTGATTTATAGATATTAAAGATTTTATAGCAATTTTTTATCACTTCCATACCTCTCTGTTCCTCCTTCAGATGTTGGCTGAGCTGGAATAAGAAGGGTGGGGAGGGATGGGGAGACAGCGGACTTCAAACCGTCATAGATCTTGGAGAAAGATGGTTCTTTGTGGGCTTGGGCAAACCTGATTTTTGGAAAGCTTTGAGTGTGCTCTCTTTCAAAAGGGTGTCAGCAGCTTATCTCCCTCCTGCCAATCTGCTCCCGAGCGTGCATCCCCGCCCAGAGCAGGGATGGACCGACAGCTCTGCGCACAGATGTCTCCTGTTGGGTGTTATCTGCAGGCCAGGTATGGCAGAGCCGGCCGTATCCCCACCGCTGCCCTCCCGGCGACCTGCAAGGACCACCCTGCGACCGGGCTCCAGCAACGCCGACCTCCGCACCGAGCCCACCTCCGCCGGCTCCTGCCAGCAGCAGGCAGCCCCCCTCCCCGAAAAATGCCGAGCATCCCTCCGCCGAACACCTCCCTCCCCACAGCCACCTGCGTGCTTAGCCAGACTTCTCCCAAACACATTTCTCTTTAAAAGCCCAGATTAGTCTAAAATTCTGTTTGAGATAAAACCCAGCCCTTTATCAGCAAACGCATCCAGCCCCCACGCACTCCCGGCGCTTCGCAGGCTCCGGCCGTTGCCAGTTACGGTGGGGAGCGTTGCTGCTTTCCCATCAGCGCACCGAATCCATCATTGCTGGGGTTTTGTGGAGGGAGCGATAAATCCCGCCGAGGCAAGGGGAGGTGAGACCCGAATTCTTCTCCCCCCCCACCACGCACTCACCGTGGAGTGCACGAACGCCGGCGTGCGTGCCTCCTCTTCCAGGCAGTATTTTTCTTTCTTGAGGGATTCCTGGTCTTTCTGACCATCATTTAATCTTTTTGTTTGTTTCCCGCCCCCTCCCCCTTTTGCTTCACATATCGACGTGCCTATTATGCTTTCGAGTGCTCCTCTCCCCTCTCCTGCTAAGCTGGGCAAGGCTCCTTGCAATGCTGCAGTTTACTAACCAAGCGGGATCTCAAATGGATGAAGGTTTTACAGAGCAAAAATCAGACTGCCGTGGCTGTAGTTTACTTTAGCAATACTTACAAAAAAGGCATTCTTTCGAGAAGCTTTGGCTAACGGGTTAAGCTGGCACAGCAAACCCTCCTGGAGCAGGAGGCAGTGATGGCTCTGGCTTGGAAAAGCCAAATTTGCTTCAAGCTGGCAGAAAAAGAAACATATTTAAAATAGAGGCTGTTTTCTTACATCCCAGCCTGGCAAAATCCAGTGTATGCCAGCAGTACGACTGAGTCAAATAAGATATATGTGTGCTGTGGTTCAGGAAAGGGGTTTGTGGCACAGGAATACTTTTGGAGACGGCCCTGTGCTGTTTTAAAAGCCTCAGGTAATACGATAGTACAGGAGGAACAGGGGTTGCGCTTCCCTGGGGACAACCTCTAAATCCACTGCGGTAAGCACGGCTGGGATTTGTGGGTCTCCCCGAACCGAGTGATCTCCAGGCCAAAAAAGGCAGTGAAAATTTTGCACGGGGTTTAGATACGATACATCGCACGGGTGCTCTTTTCTAGCTGCTAACATGACCCGTCGATTCCGCGTCTTTATCAATAAACACCAGCAGGAGATATTAAACCCAGCTGAGTTATGTCAGGGGGGTTATCAGAGGACAGACAGTAGTTCCTTTAGCCAGAACAGCGAAGGTCTTGGGGTTAAAAGCCAAGGGTCAGCACCGCCACTGCCTCATGTGGCATGGATTAAATCAAAAATTATCTTTGAGTGGCGTTACTGCAAACTAGCCGAGAACATTCATCTGAAAGCTCAGCCGCTCTGAGCATAAATCACCTCGCCTGGAGGTTGGGTTGGGTTTTAGAGGCTGACTTGCCTCTTCCAGCACCGCTCCTCAGTTATTGGTATTGTAAATCCGTTGTAGAAAATCCAAGTGAGATTCACAGAGTTAGGGGAAAATTTGATTTTTTTGGTTGCATTGGGTTTTTCAGCAGCATCGCTGCCTGTGGCTAGGAGCAAGGCTTAAAAAACCCAGAAACCTCTTGCTCACCTCCATGAAAAGCAATTTCAGCCTCTGCCATCCCCAGATATATTGCTCATCGCTCTCAAATTCACAGCTCTTCCCTTTCAATAATTGCATTAGTCATGGAAAGGACAACCCTGCATTTTATTTAACTTATTTCTCCAGGTTACGATATTTTTTAAAAATTCCTCTGGCCACTTCTGACTCTCTAAACTTCCCCCTGCTCACAGCTCCTGTTTGAACTGGTGAAATTATGGCTGAGAATGGATTTTATTTAACTTTTGGCTAAGTTATTGGCGCTGAAGGATCCAGCTCAGGCAAAATTCATCGGATCTTATATAGTTTTGTTCTGTGCCTCCAAGAAGCAAGGTGGTTTTTAATTTGTTTCCAGCTAACTGCAATGAGTAGAGTAAAACTACGAGTGGCTGTAAGCGTGCCTTGTGGGATGCGAGAAAACTTTTTAATGCTGTTTCCAAAAAGCTCCAGCTGGTGGCAGCAGCAATTTTTTTTCCGACAAAAGTAAAACTTGGAGAAAACTAAAAGAGGGGAAAAAAAAAATCCCTAGAAATTATATCTACAAGCAATGTTCTGGAAATCTCAGGTGTGTTACTCAAAAATGAGATTAAAAATATTTATTGCTTCCTTAAAAGGGGGAAAAAAAAAAAATCCCCACTGCTTTAAACTAACAGGAGAGAGACCTGATGACAGAGTGCCCTGGGACGGATGTGTCCGTGGAGAGGACGTGTGCTGAAAGGGCACTTGAAAGCTTCCTTGGAGCTATCAGGTGCCATTAGGGATGTAATGACCCCCAAGGGAACCAGATTTCCACCGCAGCTCACGTCTTCCCAGCTCTCCCTCCCCTGTAATACTCTAAAACCGCTTCCACGGGTAGAACAAGACCTGTTTTTTTCTGGGATAACTAACATAGAGAAATGCAAGCCCATGCTGATGGGCTCTCAAGATGCTAGCTCCACGGGGGGGGCATTTCCCAGCGAGGATGTCCGAACGTGTGCCCCAGCATCTCAGGGTAAGCCTAGCTCTGCCAAGAGCCTGGTGGCTATCAAGGGTGGCCTCTGGGCATGTGCTTTGCTTCCCACGTGGATATCCTTAAAGATTTTGGAGTTTTCTCTTTGTTTTCTTTCTTTCTTTCTTTCTTTTTTTTTTTTCTTTTTTTTTTTTTTCCTGGATTGACAGTGCTTTGCTAACTCCTAACTTCTTGCTCCCTTTCTGCACTTTTGCAGCATGCAGCTGAGCTCTTTTTAGTTTGAAAAGCCTCTCCAGAGAAGATGATGCTTTTATTTCTGTGAATTTTGCAACTGGCCCCGAACAAGTAGTAATCAGTTATGTAATTGAAATGCTATCTTTCTGGGGAGTGTGCGATCCCGCCTCGCAATCCTCACCAAACCACACGGCTCGACGCGTTCGTGGGACGTGATTCATGTGCTGGTAGCAGAGACCAGCCTCCTCCCAGGCTATCGGCTGCGGTTGGTGAAGGCTTGTGACCCGTGAACCCATCTGGAGGCAGCAGACCTCCAAAAAGGCCAAAGGCAGGGAGCAAAACGATGTGCAAAAAACCCAGAACGGGAGCAGCACCGTTGAGACCCAGCAAAGACGGAGAGCGCGGGAGAAAAGCCGGGGGGGGGTGGGTGGTGTCACTGGAGGTTGGCCCCAGTCCAAAGCAGAAGGTTGGCTATCCCTTCTGAAATCATCTCTGTTTATGAAAGTGCCTTTGGATGTACTTGATATCTGTGTAAATATCCCGTCTCTGTTCTTGGCCACAGCTGGGGGATACTCTTCATCTTTCCAAAGGCATGGCAGCCTTCGCAAAACCGCTGATGCTCCTCGCTGCCAGAGGAGGAGGCCCAGGGAGGCTGAGATGAGGATGGCTGATGAAATCCTCCACCGCAGCCCAGGAGTGTGGCAGTGTCCAGAAGTGGTGGATGAGGGTTAACAAAAACAAGCAGGTATTTAACTAGGGCGAGGAAAACTCATGAATGTCAGACTGGTGCTGAAAGGTTTGGAGCTGTTGTCTTCCTTCGGATAAATCAGTGCATCACCTCTGAGTTGTTTTTTGAATCCTGTAGGCAAACTCTGAAAGAAGGGAGCAGCTTAGGTAGAATAGTCAAACCATCTTTTTCCCCTTCCCTTGCCTTATTCCAAGGTGTTTCTCACAAGCTTGTGACTTCCTCTGAACCCTCCTATTCTCCATGGCAGCATACTCTGCAATCACTTGTCAGAAGCTTTTGTGTCCATGGGTTTAGGAGGGAGAGCTACAATTTTCCATCACTCATTTTTCACTGTGAGTGGTAACACTGACCCAAAAGAAAAAAGAAAAAGAAAAAAAAAACAACCTCTGATACTCTGATATAATGCAAATCTCACTCCTCTTAAGGCTTCAAAATTCTCCAGAAGGACCATTTGTGAATGAAAAGCAACCAATCTGGTTCATCAAGCCTTTGGTGATCATGGTTTGCCAATGCCAGACTGGTGAGGCCCTCCAGTCTTGGGCAAGAGGTAATGGCTTGGTCCCTGGGAACTCTCTTTGTCCACGCTCTGCCTTGGATGCCTGAGAGCATCTCTGAAAGGGGTCTGCTCCATGGCTTGAGTTAAGGGAGTTGCTTTGTATGCTCAGCATGGTTTTCTTTTATTCTTGCTCTTCTGGTCTGGGGGGAACTGGAGGCCAGGTGGCATCGGAAGCCACCGCAGACTCTTGTAACAGCTAAGTTGAACAGTTGAACAGTCCAACCTTGGGGCCCCCATTTCAAGAGAGATGTTGACAGCCTGAGGAGGATCCAGCACAGGTCTCCCAACATGACCAAGGACCTGGGACTGGTGTGGTTTGTGAGGAGAGGTTGGGATGCTGGACTTTTTCAGATGCACGAAAAAGATATGAGCAGATTTGCTGCTAGCCTACAGTAGCTGGAAGAGGAGTTATGAAGATGATGGAGCCCAGCTCTGCTTGGAAATAGCAGAATAACAAAGGACAGTGGCCACTATTTCAGGATGGGCTTTAGAAACAAATTCTTCACCAGGAGGGTGATGCAGCCCTGGAACAAGACCCTGAGAGGTCAAGAAAGCCTTGTCGTCAGAGGTGGACATGACCTCATGTGGATTATAGTTTGGCTTTGGACGAGAGACCCCCAGAGGCCCCTTCCAAGCAACATCTCTGAGTCTGTAATTCCTTCAAATCAATTGTCTCTCTTCCCTTGTCCCTCTGTCTCACCTGTTAACATCTCAACCTCTTTGGCAGGATATCTACATTTGTATGAATTACGGCACTACCACAACCGAGTCTTGTGCTCAGCCCCCAATCACACCTGTGCCACTAAACAACACTTTGGTGTTTCCTCCTACGCAGCCAGGCTGTCTGGGAAGGACTTATTCTTGGTGGTTTTACTCTAATCTTTGCATCCTTTTGGGAATATCTCTGTAGAAAATAAACATTGCTTTACCATTGGCACTGTTTCACTCCCAGAGGAGATTGGAGAGAATTTTGGAGCTCTCTTAACATGCAGTCACAATCACGGCTTCTGTGATTGAGTCGTTTCTCTCTAAATAAGTAAATTAACTCTAATACCCTTATTTGCTATCAACCTTATAAAACATAATAAAAGCCAGATGTCTCTTCCTTAACCTGATGTACTATAGAGGTTCGATGGATTATTTTTTCCAGACTTTATGAAAGTGATTTTGTGCTCTCTTTGTTTCCTCTGGTGAATTCATTGCAGAATCTGATGGGAAGAAATTTGGAAATGTATTAAAATGGAAAAACCTGGTATTATGGATGCAGGTCTCAGCTGGGGGAGAACCAACCTCCCTTTCTCCATGTCTCACTCTGTGCTGCGAGTGGGTGGCTTTGAAGCAGGGAGGGTCTCTCCAGACCCAAGGAGATGGCTAATGATTGAGTGATTTCAATTCAAAAGAGTGCAAAAGGATTCTCCAAAGCTTTTATCTTGGGGATAAAAATCTTTATCCCCAAGAACATCCTAAACAGCCTGTCTCTTTCAGCTGCCCTGGTTGCATTGGAGAAGAAGTTATCCAGGACTGGAGCCACAAAGAGCATTTGGTGCTTGATGCTCTTTGATTTCAACGATAGTTTGGGGCTTAAATAGCTTTGTCGTTTGAAGGCTGGGGTGCTGGGCAAGACTGGAGCCAAAATTACAGCAAAATAGAAGCTTTCTCATTTTCTGTAATTTTCCTTTGGGTGAGTTCATCTGAATCGCAAGACGGAGGTTCTGTGAAGAAGGAGGACTGAAGACCACACGATGCTTTGTCTTTAGCCCCTTGGTGCTCGAACGCAGCCGACGACCTCCTTTCAGCCTCCTGCAAAACAAGCACATGATCCCTCTGCCACGCTCAGCTATTGAAAGCCTGAAACATATACCTGGCTACCTCGCTGCTCCACCATAATTAGTCATGTGGAAAGCATGCAAAAACTGTAATCACGCTTAAAAACCCTGCTTGGGATTGAGTTACCTGCACCAAGCCTGCTGCCGATGAGAGAGGAGGGACGGACAGCCACAGGGGATAGCAAAGCCACGTCCACGAGGTCTACAGGAACGGGCCGGCAGTTGCAACACATGGATCTTGCTTCTTATCGGCAGCTTTGGCGTGGGAGGACCTGTGGTGGTAGAGGACTCCCCCGAGATCATCGTCATGTCCGTAGGGATGGTGCTGGCATAAGGACGTGAGCGGTGGGTGTGATGGAGCGGTGGGGCTCAGGTCTGCGGAGGCAGCTCGGCAGGTACGGGAGAGGGTGGAGAGGAGCTGGAACGTTCCCTATTTATTTTATTTGCCTTCTTTCAAAACGTCTGAGAAATGAAAGGACCCTGTTCTGCAACTGTACCCCTTCGAGCTATGGGACTTGTCCATTGAGTAATTTTGACTTCCAATTAAACTAAATATTGTTTTTATGGAAATAGCTTTTTCCCCAGCTGGGGTGATAACATAGTCGTGATGTTTGGATGAGGTTTCTGGTGAAGCAATTTGGGGTTTCATGTCATTTACTGAGAGTCAGGCTAGTTCCTCATCCAAAATCATAATAAACAGGCAACACATACCACGTAGCTGTTCTGAGCTCAAGCAACCTTCGTTCAGGCACTCTTCTTCAATAACTCATCCATGCACTGCTTCTACTCTGGGGTCAGTCTCCTTGACTGTATCTCCTTCATAATACTCCAATTCACACATCCACGGGCATATGGCAAAACGCGAGGCCAGGCAGAACAAAGCCACCAAGGCTCGTGAGAGGGATCTGTCATTTCTTTCCGTGATTATATACTGCGGGTGTCCCCAGAATAGAGGGAAATTGCTTTTTCTTGTGCCACTAGCATCACATCTGAGCAGTGTTGAGACCGGCAGAAGGCCGTGCTGAGTCGAATTGGTGCTGAAACATCTATCATCCAGCAAGACTGTTTTCTTCTTAATTTTAATGTGATATATTAAAAATAAAACCAGGTAGAGACCAGCAAGCTGACCTGGCAGTGATTTGAGTAACCGTTTCCAGCTTCGCTCTAAGACAACGCAGATTTTATAACCGCATCGACATAAATTCCCTCCCTCCTGTATCGTTTTCGCTCCGAGAGCACAAACGAGGCTGCTGGTAGAGTTTCATACTCCTGATTTGTACAAATCATGTAAAGCTTACGAGTGTGTCAGATGGCATTATGGTAAGCCCCTTTGCCTATCTGATTTTTCTGCATGCTGCTGGTTTCTCCATATCCCTAACTCCCAACGTGAAATGCCAATCCAGCAAGCAAACCTCCTGCCTTTTAAATTAGAAAAAGGAACGGAAAACCTCTGCATTAAAATTATAGGTATCTCCGCGGTATTACAGAGGCATTAAGGGCTTAATCCGGTGAAGAAAGGTAGAGACCGAAAGCCTGCTGTGCAAAATTCTGTGAGACGTCAAAGAAATTTGTACCGAAACCCCGGCACGGGTCCTGCTGGAGGATGCACAGTCCTTCCTCTAAAGGAGAATTAGCGGGAATCAGTTGTTTTAAGCTATGACCCCTTCGCTCGGCACATGCTACCGTCTTACTTGAACCATGCGTGGCTCCGTCCGTGCCCGTGGCTTTTAAACACAACATTTATTATCCTTCGCCCCCCCCTCAGATTAGGGGGATCCCTCCGATGGACAGCCCAGAGCAAGGCACACACACGGCATCTGGTTTTCATGTTCAATCTCATCTCTTTTACTTCGCCGTGAGGGAAGGCTCAAGTGACAACAGAACAATGCTCGCCCTGCAGACTGACTAATTAGGCTGCATCTGGAGCTAATTAAATGTGGAGTCGCCCGCAAGGAGAGTACTCTCCTTATCATACCAGCAGCAAGGGCGAGACAGAAGAAAAATCGCTGATGATATGCCTCGTTTTTTTCTTGCAAGCAATTTAAACGAGGCAATGGAGATCAGAGTGGATGGGCATTTTCCCCCAAGCAGAAATGGGAGCAGGATTTGTCCCAAGATGATGAAGCAGGGTGGGTTTTTTTTTGGGGGGGGAAGGTGGGAGCTGGAGATATTTCAAACCTAAGAACAATTAAATGAGATCATGTTTGAACTGTTGCTTCTGTGCGTAATGTATGGCCGTGAAGATACCTCTTCAGCACTAATATCATTTAATATTCTAGTTTCTGATACTCAGTGGCACATGTAATTAAAGCAAGCTGACCTTTACCAGATGAAACATGCTCTGATTTCTTCTTTTTTTTAACTATAAAAAGGAGTTTTTATTGTTAAATGTTCTAATCTTAGTTTTGTTTGGCCAAAGCTGGGAGAAATATGGTTTCCATTGCTTTATCAGTCACTAATTAGTATGAGGCTGCACATTTTTTAATAGCTGGACAGTTTTATTTTGTGACCTTGGGAAGCAAATGAATTCTTTCGAAGGTCCAGAAAGTCCAGGGTACGGAGAGGCATATGGGTTTAAACATAAAATAGCAGGGTTTATTTTTTATGCCTGTATTTTTCATCGTAACACTTGAAACGGTAATAAAGAGAGAGAAATCCTCCAAACTCTGGAGATAAATTTGTCATGACTTGGTTTGGAACAGTAAATTATTTTGAGATCAATTTTAGCTTGTCTTTTCTGGCCTGGAAACATTTCACTTCCAGGATGGACAATGGTTTAGCTGTGGATTCTCATCACATAGAGATTTTTTGACTTTTTTTTTTTTTCTTCTTTTTGCTGTCTTTTTGTCTAGGAGCCACTGTCAAGAGACTGTGCATGCTGGGAAGTGCCATTGCAGTCCATTTTGGTGAGATGAACATCTGGGTTTCTGCCAGAGGTTGCTCAGGATCTAGACCTACAGATGGCTCTTTGTGCCTCCTCCAAATTCTCCTCTCCATGCTGGGAATGTCCATTTCCGATCATTACACCTATCATGCTGATGGAAAAGTCCCAAAGCCAGAAAAATCCCCCCAAAATGGATGATTTATATATTTTGTTTAACATAGTATACGTCAAACTTGTTTAATCTTTTGGGTTTTTGTCCCACCGCAGATTTGTAAACAACGAGCTCCAGAAGCCCTCTGCTCCCAGCCCACCCAGACCAAGTCTGGGCACCAAAGCTGCTTCTGGGCTCTTGGCTTCATCTCCACATGCTTCCTTCCCCTTCCCCTTCCCCTTTTCTCCTTCATTTCCAGGCATTTCTTCCTCTGCCCTGCACTGAGTGTTACCCCAGCACAGCCCAGCCACCCACCCAGATGCTCCCATCGAGCTGGGCACATTTGGCAGGAGCAGGAGGTCACGGGCAACCGGCGGCAGGAGGTTGCCTTGGAAGTGAAGAAAATATCTTTGGTCTATTAAAAGGTTTCCTAAAGGAATTTATTAGCCGGTCTGTGCTATTGGCATCTGCAAGGGGTGGATGCAGGGGAAAAGGAAAGCTCTTTTACGACTGTAACACCGGGATGGGGTTGAGGGGTTAGGCTCAGTTGAGCATCCAGATGCTCCTGCTCAAGGAGAGCAGATGCTCCGTGCAGCCACCGTGCTCGCTGCCTTTCACCGCTCAGCTCAAGAATAAAACCAGGAGGCTCCTTTCCCATGGGATTTTGAGCAGTTTGATGTCCAGCTCCAGCCTGTGGTGGGGAAGGATGTTCACATGGATGCTTTGTAAAATTATCTGATCTTTCCTGAATTTCAAAGTTCTGGGATGTCCCTTTTCTTTAAGAGCAGGGGAGGGAAAGGGGAGAGGAACTGGGACATCCCAGGCAGTTTTTCCAGTCCTTGGCCCTCATCTTGAAATGGAGAAGTGACATGTACGAGCGAAATGATGACTTGATTTGTGGTCTGTGTGGTTTAACAAGCAGCTTATGCGGATCCCTGTTACATAAGTAGGGAGCTGAGGCCGGAGTTCAGTCTCGGTGACTTTCTTTTTAATTCCAGACCCCGTTCAGCCTCAAAATGTAAGGATTTTGGCACAAATTGTCATATCAAACTACAGAGCTTTGTGGATGCAGGACTTGAGGATGGGATGGTTCAATTTTTTAGACAAATGGTGTGTGTGTGGGAGTGAAAGGTCACTTTAGGCTTATCTCTAAATAAACTCCAAATCAGCTCCTTTTTTTGTCTGGCACAGGCTGGTGAATGGGCAAACCAGTGTGGATGGCTTTTTTTTAATATACAAATGTTCCCCACTGAAGCATGAACTCAAATATTAGCTTTCCACCTAGCAAGACTAGACAGGAGCAGGGAAAAGCCACGTCTGTTTCTTATCCTCGATGCAGGGAAACTATTTAAATCTGCTAATTTTTTAATTATTTTTTTTTCAGAGCCGCATAGGAGTGTTTACTTTATTTGGGGGGGATTCAGGGGGCTAATGAATGCAGGCTTTAGTGAAACCCACCTCATTGTAATTTTCACAAACTCCGTCAAAACATCCCTTTCTCTCTCTGCCTTTTTAAAAAGAGCCTTTTTTTCCCCTCCCTCCCCCATGTTTCTGCATGTTGTGATTTCACTGAGGCTTCCAATGGTCTTCAACAGTTCATTTATGCCGGGAGCCTTCTATAAACTGTACAGCCATGGTCTCCTCGCCCGGCCACCCACCGAATCAGCCTGTCTAAACAGCATCTGTCTACATCCCAGACACATCGAGCGAGTTAAAAATGGACCGAGTCCAGCTTCTTTCTTTTTCTTTCCCCCCCCCCCCCCCCCCCCCCCCCCCCTTTTCTGCCCTCCTGCAAAGCCAGGGTGGCAGTCGAGACAGGGTGATCCGGCGGGGTTGGGGTGCTCTTCTTGCACCCCTTATGCCGTCTCCCTTCCTGGATTTGTTTGATGAGCTGTGCAAGACCTCCATCCCTCAATGCCGGCGTTAGTCCTACCAAATCTCCCCATCGCTAGCAGATGCATTATTAGTGACGGGAGCCTATTTAAACTTAATCCCAAATGCATTACCTAGTGAGTTTTACTTGGCTTTTTGACTTAAGGTATTGGAGGTTATTACCTCTGGTATGCAGGCGTTGCTCTGAAGAATCTCCCCGGCAAACAGCTCCATTTGGCGAGAGGGCAGGGACGGATGGGGTTTTCCTTGCTCGTGCAATTTGGACACATTTTTGAAAGATTAAGTCAGATCAGCCGCTTGAAAGTGGTTCCCCCTCGAGTGCGACCGCACGGAACCCATTCCCCCTCATAAGAGCCTTGCTCTGCTTGGAGGGCTGGGAGAGAGCCTGAAAAAAATTGAGAGAGGGGTTAATTTTGCTTGACAGCTTGGAGAGGTTTGTGTTTCCCCAAATGCTGCTTTTCCTCCCCTTTACCCTGCAACATTGTCAGAAAATATGCATCCCTGGCGAAGGAAACTGCCCGCTGCAGTCACCGGGCATTTGCATGAGGTTTATCCAAGTCCGTGTCAACACGGTGGATGGGGCAGAAAGCAGATTGCCAAGAGTTTGTTTAGGCTTCAGTCCTGGAAAGGTGTCGTCTCTCTTAATTAGGGAAGCTTTCGTTACAGGTGGATGGTGTTTTAGGGAGAAAAGGTCACATTTCTTGGTTGCCAAAGGCTGGGCTCAAAAAATAGGAATTGTGGAATGAAATGCAAGGTTCAAATCTATCGGAGTCATCGGTGAGACTGCCTCTGGGATCAACAGAGCAGGGCTGGTGCACTGTGTTTGTTGAATATAAAGTAGAAAAGCTTTGATTTTCTTTAACATTTAGTTTTAGAGAAAATGTAAACTTTTGGGATGCTGCATGCAACAGGTTTGCCTTTTGCCGTCTGTCAAATGCAAATAAAGCAAACCTGCAGTTTTAACATTTCTGTCCTATTTTGCCTAAGAAAGCAAACCAATTAAAAAGTAAAGATGAAACGGGAGGGAATGCCTCAGAGTGAAAATGCTATTCTTTAAATAAAGCAGGAAAATAAATCAGATGATGAGGATGTATGGATAAACTCATCACTTTATAGGGTCAGATCGCTGGGACAGACCACAGAAGGATGTGTCCACTGCAGGACCCTGGTTTAGGAGCTGTCCCTCACCCCTCTGAGCACCGTCCCTGCCTGGGTGGCAGCGTGGGACACTGGTGACAATTCCTCCAAGGGCCCTCCGACACGCTGCAAACAGCTCGCAGCATCGTGCCGGGATGCTGCTGCCCAGCAGCTTTGCTGGTGATGGCTGGATCAGCTCTGAGACCTCCAGAGAGCCACGGGAGCTGCTTTATGGATCAGTCCTGCGTTTTCCACATAAACTCCATCCATAACGTGCTGCACGTTAACCTCAATAATTTCTGCTCTAGATGAGACAGTGCAGCAGGCTCCAATGGGCTGCTTATGGCTATGTAAAATTATAATACTGCTTGTTGCCTTCCCTGCATAGCACAGAGATGATTTATTGCGAATTTCAGGTGCCTTAAAGAGATGCGTTTTGCTCTCAAACGTATCACTTGTTTCAGCATCAAGGGGAATTGGTTATAAAGTGATGCATGGCTTTAAAAATAAAAGGACGGGATGTGCTCCCCCCCCGTGCTGCTAACGGCACTTCATTGTTCTTGTGCCTCCTTTAAGCCCAATTCAGATTAGATTCACTATCATTCATGATTATGTAAAAGAAGTGATAAAACGTGGCTTTTGAAAAAATCATGTTTGTACAAGAATTTGCTGACATATTGCGGAGTGATAACACGATAGTGAAAATAGCCAGATCCTGCCTGGCCTGGCGTCTGGAATCAGTAACAGGAGGCAGTCAGGCATATTGCAAGCTAACTTCTGTTCCCTTTCCAGCACAAAATTGGCACCTTTTATTATTTTTTTGTAAACCGACCGATACAATTTTCATTGAAAACTTGCCATATTTCCTAGATCTTGGCTCCAGCCTGAACTGCATTGTAACCATTTCACACCGAAGTCGAGGGGGGGAGTTTCTGAAGGTATAAAAGGAGAAAACATCAGCGCTTCAACAGAAATGGTCAACCAGGCTTGCCAATACAAACTGGAGCATCAACAGCTGATGCTGGAGGAATGCAGTCGGTGTGCAGCGAAGGAGAGCAGAGTAGCCCTAAGAAATTAGAAAACCGTCTGGTTTTATATTCGGATTTGCTTCGCGTTAAGTTTTAGTAAGCTGGCTTAGCAATTGCTGCTAACGGTGATGTGAACTGCTGTCTTGCCACCTCTTGAGTTGTCTCATCTTCAGCCTGGCTCCCCGGGGAAATGGGGTGCATACCTTTCACCTCTGAACCTGGCAGCCTATTATGGCTGATAAACACACAGGAGCCCCGGAGATAACCAAGGTCTTACAAATTGGGTGAAAATAGGTGTCTGCGGAGAAAAATAACACAACCAGGAAAGCTGCAGAGCCTTTGTTGGCCATGGTCAATCTCACCAGGTTGAAGCATCACCATGTTCCTAGACCATTTCCCCCCCCCCACCCAAGAAACATCTCCTCCTTGAAGTTACTTTATTATCAGTTGTACATTACACACAGAGGGAATGCCCTTAAAGACCTGGACTCTTCCACTGTAATTCCTGGGCTCCTAGCCACAATCTGTTACTGCATCAGTATTTGCATTTGGACTCTTGGTGGAATGAGGAAGAAAGCGATGATGGTGAACAGAAATGCAGGCATGGTTCTAATAACAGCAGCAAGGAAAGGAAGCGTATGGACAAAATGTGTGGGAGGTCTATTTTTTACTTGCTGAAAGTCTCCACTGTATTTGGACTGTATGTCCTTGGGTAACCATGAAAATTACTCATTAGGTCCTCTGCCCCTTCTGCCAACACCCTGATTTGTAGAGTATTAAATATCTTCAGTAATAAGGTTTCAATCCCTTCTCTCAGAGGGCTGGGATGAGCTTGGATAGGCTTTGCCGTCAGAGAGATCCTTTCCTTTCCTTTGCTTAATTCCACCCCTTTACTCCTCATTTAATCCCTTTGTATCACTCTCAGCAATTACCTCCCCTCCACAGGATGCTGCCTCTCCACATATCGAACGGCCAGCCCTGCGTTTGCTTTGTAGTATCTTCTTTGGCTACACAAATAGAGAGATATTTGACAATTACGGCAGGAGGAGAAGAGAGGGAACGGCTACTAAGGAGTGGATGCGCGTGTGCGTGTGTTTTCCATAAAATGCTATTTCTGTA